>NC_087354.1:25216971-25841971 GCF_030014295.1 Loxodonta africana
TTAGACTTATAGCGACCCAGAGTAGAATTGCCCCATAGAGTCTCCAAGGAGTGCCTGGTGGATTCCAACTGCGCACCTTTTGGTTAGCAGCTGTAGCCCTTAACCACTACACCACCAGAGAAGGGAGCACAAATTTATGTAGAGATTGCACAGAGGCTGTGTTTCTCAATCCTGGCTCTGGACCAGAATATCCCCAGGAGATTTGACTTCAGTAGGTCTGGGGTGGGGCAGGAATCTGTGATTCTGATATGCTCTGTGATTTATGCCATCAAGGAAAATTTTTATTCCTTTAATTCTCAGATATATGTTTGTTCTTATCTTCTGAATATTCCTTTACATTTTCCCCTAGCCTTTATTCTGTACTTTACTCTGAAGTGTCAGTAATTGAATTTGGACACCTGTCAGCTCATTCCCCTTGTCTAGTCAGTAGTTCTGTGAGTGATCTGTGATTGGCTTAAGCAAAATTTCCAAGGTCGAAGTAAATTCAACTCTAGAAGTTTATTCTAGAACCTAGTAGAATGGATTTCATTTACTTGCATATCTTTTGGGCTGAATTTTTGCATTTAATTACAAAGCCCTGTTACATTCTATAAAGTCTTATTAATTTGGACCTTTCTTAATTTCAAATTTGCCTTGTAGAGGCAGAGTGGGATAAAGTTCATCCTTAATAAGGGTGGTGTTATTTATTGGAGTGTGCTAATTATGTTTTAATCGTTATAAGGCCAGACAGAACCTCTTCTTGGCATTGTTTTATTGACCCCTAGTTTCAGGTTATTGTTTGCAATAAAGTAGTAAAAATTTCTTAAGTTCATTAACACTTGTAACTAAATTATCTTTCTCAAGCAATTCAAAATTAGTTGAAGTTGTAAACTGTATTTTCTGTATGGGAATATATACAGCATATATAGAAAATAAATACAGAAAAGTTATTCTTTAATGGTAGAGACAGAGTGTGTGTGACTCAGTCTTTTCCACTGGGAGCATATGAATAATTGGACGTTAGTGGCTATTGGTGGATGTTGTATTGGTGGATGTTGTATTTCACTGAACCAGCCTCTGCGATTTCCAGGTGTACAGTTGTGCTGTCTTGAGATTCTTAGTCGTTCCTACTCTTGTGCTTAATGTGATACTGTGGGTCTTTGTAGTGTTTCTGCCTTTCATCCTGTTTTAATGTATCAGACAGCTACTGTCTATCTAGCCCTTTTTTACTGCAAAATTGAACTTTATTAAACTAATACAGGGTAAAAAAAATGGTCCGTGATCCTGGCAGTGTTGCCATTGGCTGATCTCCATTATTTAGATTCATTTTACTTTAGAAGAGCAGAAAACCATTGAGGTTATAACATTTATAAATATTCTAAATCATTATCAGCAATAACTAGAATTTGAATGCCTACTCTGTGCCCGGCATTGTGCTGATGACTTTACATATATTACCTTAATATTCATAGTGATACAACAGTAACCCAAGAAAGTAGTGATGTTGTCATCCACATTTTGCAGATGAGGAAACTGAAACTTTTAAGGGTTAAATAACTTGCCCTAGGCCAAAGAGCAAGGACCCCTGGTGGCCTAATGGTTAAATGCTAGGCTGCTAACAGAAAGGTTTGACCTTTCGAACCTACCCAGCCACTCCGCAGTAGAAAGACCTGGTGATCAGCTCCTGTAAAGATTACAGTCTAGAAAACCCCATGGAGTGTTTCTGTTCTGTCACAGGGGATTGCTTTGAGTTGAAAATGAACTCGGCACCTAACAACAGAAACAGTTATAGCGCTAACAAATTAAAGAAAGCCGAGATTCAAATCCATGTCTGCCTTCAGAACCCATGTTTTAAACTTTGTCTGCTGTGCTAGATCGTCAGCATTGGTGTTCTCTTTTCTTGCTCAAATTGGTAAGCACCCATCCCTTCTTCAGGCGGGCTCTTCTGGTAATGGGAGAGGCATAAGTAGTAAGGTTTAGTGAGTGAATAGTCGGTTAGCATTTCTTACAGTGGGTGCTGGACTATGATTGGGGAGAATGGACTAGCCATAACTGTTTTACTTTCCAGACATATCCCCAGTGATGGTGCAGAGGCTCCTGTTCAGTCTAGGGCAATCAACATTGTAACATATTCTTTAGAAGCGTGGCTTCTTACAAATTTAGGAACCAGGTGTATCAGGAAAATGGGAAAGACCTCTGAGGTTATGCTAACATAGTGGTGAAGAGCTTAGACAGGGAGCTGGACTTTTTGCATTCTTTAGCTGTACCTCCGTGTGACCCCAGGCAAATTCTTTAACCTCCCCAATCCTCAGTTTCCTCCCCTGTAAAATAGGGTAGTATCAGTCCTGCCTTTCTCAAAGAAATACTATGAAGGTGAAATAAGACGATGTGAAGTGCTTCGCAGAGTGTCTTGCACATAGCAAGCACCAAATGTCTTCCTATCGTGAGCTAATAGGAAAATCATACTGGTATTAAATTTAGAGCTCATATGAGAGCTGTGAGGTGGAGAGGGCCTAGTGATGAGGTGGGTGCTGGTTATTTTGTCCTCTAATGGGAGTCTTCTGTGTTAATCAGACTTTGTGTTGGGAGTTCTAAGGTCAACTGTTTACAGCCTTTAGGTAGCTACTTTAGGATGTATATAAAAATTCTGACTTCTGAAATATTTTAAAACATTTTTAAGTATATGTTTAAATGGTTCTTGCTCGTAGGCAATATGAAAATGAAATAGATGGTAAGAAATTTGGTTATCAGATTTTTTTTTAGCAGATCAACCTCATAAATATGGAATTTAAAGGATATGAGGTAGAGTTGTACATGCCTGTGTGTTTGCGTTTGGTTGAAGGAACGTGTCCAAAAGAGATGTCCACTGGCGTAGTCACTGGTCGGAATGAACGGTTGGTGTCATTGTGAAGATCTGGGCTGTGATGTATGTTAAAATAACATTAGGCTATATCATTTGTTTAAACAAACTGTTTTGTTTAATCTTCTCTTGGTATTTTAACAAATCTTGGGTTTTCAGAAGAAAGCTTTTAAGAAAAACTTCTGCTGCGTAAGGTGAGTATGCAAAAATGAGACCATTTACGCTGGAGTGGGAAATCATCTACTTTTTAAATGAGGGTCTCTGAACTGTTTACAAATTCTATGTAGGATCTCCTAAATAAACTACTTTATTAGTGATTATCTGTTTCAGTTTCCATTTTTGAAATTGTGAACATAGTTTTAAAACTGTTTAAGACGTAACATGCTTATGTTATATACCGCAGTCAGGTAGGGGAGAAAGAAATGGAGAGTGGAATAGAAAGACAGATTGCTGTAAACACTTGGGTGACTTTTCCTCAAGAGTGGCATGTGTATTGATAACCTTCGTGGCCTAAAGCATGACATGGTGCAATATCACTGACTTCTTTTAACTTCATTGGTTCTTGAATACTTAGACTTGTGTGTATTTTCACAACCACAGCAGATACGGCGTTCTTCATGTGGATCGACTGATGAACGGGAGCAGAGGATTTCTAAGATTCTTTTCAAGTCTAAAATTTTTTGGTTCACTGTCATTATCTGATAGGAATAATAGCTGAGCACTTGAAAAACATTCAAAAGTTCTTCAATTGATAAAATTACTTCCTCTCACCAATTATTTCTGACTTTCATTGGGAGGCAGTTTGGGTAAGGGGCTCTTTCCAATTCTATTTCTGGGATCCTATGTTATTAAGTATTGAATGTTACATACCAAATTAGTTCTTCTTTCTTCCTTTTCAATAGAATGTGTACTTTAGCCTAAGAACAATAGAAAACAGCTTCTCTTCTAGCTGTCTCAACTCATTCTAACCTCATTCCTAACGTAGCCTAACTTATTGCAAATTCCTGCCCACTTTTTATCTGCTATAAAAAGGTACTTTTCCTTCAATCGGGGAAAAAACGTAAGGTAACACATGTTTATTTTGGATTATCTTTTCTTCACCATTATTTTCGTAACCCGTGGTGCTCTGTCTATGCCTCTGCCGGTGTTTTTTTTTTTTAATGTTGATTGAATTTGAGGGTAGCTGAAACATTTTTATGCAGGGGTGGCTTGTAAAATGTGGGAGAATTCTATGAATCCCTGTCAGGGCATCATCCAGTAGTAGCTTACTGGTGATATGGTAATCACCAGTTGATGCCTTTACCGTTCTGGGAAAGTTCTAGGTGTAGAAAGAGACTCCTAAGAGTTTATTACTTTACCAGCCTGAGCTCAGAAGAACTAGATGGTGCCTGTCTACCACTACCAACTGCTCTGACAGGAATCACAATAGAGAGTCCAGGACAGAGCGAGAGAAAAATGTAGAACAAAACTCAAATTCACAAAAAAAGACCAGACTGACTGGTTTGATGGAGACTGGAGGAACCCCCAAGACTATGGCCCTGGATACCCTGCTAACTCAGAACTGAAGCCACTCCCGAAGCCCACTTTTTAGACAAAGATTAGACAGGCCTATGAAATAATGATACATGTGAGGACCGTGCTTCTTAGTTCAGTGAAATATACAGGACCAAAGGGGCAACTCCTGCCCAACAGCAAGATGAGAAGGCAGAAGGGACAGGAAAAGTATAGACGAATGGGCACAGGGAATCCAGGGTGGAAAACGGGAGAGTGCTGTCACATTGCAGGGATCGCAACTGATGTTAAAACAACTTGTAAATAAATTTTTGAATGTGAAACTAACTTGTCCTATAAACTTTCACCTGAAGCACAATAAAATTATTTAAAAATAAAAAAAAGTTAATTGCTTCAATGTGGAAGGCAGGAACAACTTTACCAAAAAAAAAAAAACCTAGAGGAATGTAAGCCTCATTATACCACAAGATTTTTGTTCACTTTGCAAAATTGACTTTATAAACTAATATAGGGTAAGAAAAATGATCCATGAGCCTGGCAGTGTTGCCATGGGCTTATCTCTATTATTTAGATTCATATTACATCCAGTCCTCATTTATCGACATAGTTAGGTTCCAAAGACCAGGTCATTATGCGAAAATTAGCATTATTTGAAAGTGGAGGATGACCACATCAGATCACAAAATGGAGGATGACTACATCATTACATAACTGCCAAACAGCTAAGAATGATGGCCCAGCCTAGTTGACACATAACCTTAACCATCACAGCCAGTGTTACCCCCACTTTGTACCTCAGCGTTTGTTACTGCCAGATGTACATTGTTGATGCACGAAATAGTCATTTAGTAGTTTTTTTACTATTGTTGTAAGGGTGAAATGTTGGATTATGAGATAGTCGTTAAGTAAGGAGTTAGGTGTACTTTATAGGAGCAGAAAACCATCGAGGGAGGCCCTGGGCAGGCATTTACAACAACTTTATTTATTATGATTGATAGCACTCGTAGTTATATTTTCCAGAGTTGGAGGTGAAAGGCTCCCAGTTATATTGTTGTTCTTAGGTGCCATTGAGTCGGCTCCCAGTTGTTGTTAGGTGCCGTCGAGTCGGTTCCCAGTTATATAGGTGATAAGTAAATTCTAGATAGTATATAATGTAGGAAAAAATTACCTATAAATCCCATTACCTAGAGGTACTTAACCTTTTGGTTTTCTTCTAGCCTTTTTCTTTCCTATACGTTGTGTAATAATATATAGTTGAGAAGATTACATCGTATTTATAATTTTGTTTTCTGCTTTTTTTCATATAACACTGTGTCCTCATGTTATATAGTTTTTAAATATTGTTTTCATAAAACACCCAGTGCCGTTGAGTCGATTCCGACTTATAGCGACCCTACAGGACGGAGTAGAACCGCCCCAAAGAGTTTCCAAGGAGCGTTTGGCGGATTTGAACTGCCAACCCTTTGGTTAGCAGCCGTAGCACTTAACCACTACACCCCCAGGGTTTCCATTGTTTTAACAGCTAGCGTAATTATATTATTTGGAGTTATTATAATTTAGTTCAACAGTTCTCAGTATTGGGCATTTAGTTCTTCTTTTTTCTCCCAACAGTTTTTCCTTTGATTCCAACAGCATTTCCTTTTTGTAAAGTAAAATTACTAAGCTAATGTTTGAACATTTTCAGCTTTCTCCACACGTGTTAAATTTTATCCAAAATGCTTATGAGCACTTTTTATTTCATACTCATCACCTGAATATGAGATTACTTGTTTCACCACATCCTTGTCAGCAATGGGCATTTTTCATTTTCTACCTTTTCCTGATTTATAGGTGGAAAATATCAGCTAAAAAAATGTTGCAATAAGTTCATGCCCCTCTTGAAGTGATGTAAATACCTTGTCAGCCCACACACTATTTGGCCTTTGTTTTCTTGTCTAAACTCAATCCTGACCATCCCTTCATATTATTAGCAAAGCTTGCTAAACACATAGGGTGTCTGTGTTAGGCCCGACCTGCTGTGGTTTCATTAAAACCAGGATATCACTGAAAAGTTAAGCAAGAGTTTGGAAGTTCCCTGTGAAGGAGGAAGAACAGCCCAACAAAGCTATCTGTCTTTGTGTTGTACTGTGCCCGTCCTTGGTATATTTAGCAACTGCTTTGGCTGGACCAGTTTTTACATCTGGAAGAACCAGTCTGAATGTCTCTGCCCCTCCCTTTCATCAAAGCAAACACCTAGGTCATCCGTTCCCTTTTGCCTTTTCTTTTGCCCTTGACTAGCAGGTTTTCAGCTAGCTTATAGGTTTTTTTTTTTTATAGGTTGTCGACTTGCTTATACAACCTTAGCACCATGTTTTATTGGGAATATTTCTGTTCTATAAATGAATTTTTTTTTTTTTTTTGCTGGAGTTAATTACTGTTTTCTAGAATGTTGCTTTTATTGTAAATGAAAATATTGCAAACTCATGATTCCTACCCAAGGAGGGACCTGACTTTGATACTCAAGATCTGATGCAAAATCTTAAACAGGCAGTAGACATATAGATAGAACAGCTCTCTTCTTTCTGTATTCATTGGTAGAAATTGCTCCATCTGGTATTGTGTAGGTGAGTCTTTAATTAACCAGTTTTCACTTGCGATCAGCCAGGTACCAAAAGGAGGGAAAACTCTAAGCAGTCACAAAGGTGTCAACAGTGCTGTGTGTCAGAGCTCACACATGCACACTTGTCTTTTTCCCTAGGAAAGCTCCTTTCCCAGAACTAGCCACGTACTCTTGTCCTACATGCATTTTGAGGAAATTTAGTATTCCTAGTCCTGAGGAAATTAATGATGGTCAGTCATTCAGAAGTCAAGACTTAAGTTTGAGGATGGCTTAATGTATTTTTTTTTTTAAATCCCGGAGTGGCATAAAAAATGCATTATATATCCACCAGCCGTATATGAGAGTTCCAGTTTTTCCATGTAGTTGCCAACACTTGGTATCGTTAATCTTTTCCATTATATAGCCACTCTGGTGGGTGTGTACTGGTATCTCATTGTGGTTTTAATTTGAATTTCCCTAATGACTAATGATGTTAAATATCTTCCCTGTGCTTACTTGCCATTTGTTTATATTTTTGGTGACGTGTCTGTTAAAACCCTTTGCCCATTTTTTATTTTTTGTCTTACTGAGTTGTAAGAATTTTTATATATTCTGGATAGATGTCTTTTATCAGATAAGTGATTTACAAATATTTTATCCTAGCCTGTGGCCTGTCTTTTTATTTTCTTAATAGTGTGTTTTGAAGAGTAAAGTTTTTAATTTTGATTCGGTGCAGTTTATCACTTTTTATTTAATGGCTCATACTTTTGGTATCATATCTCAGGCATGTTTGCCTTGGCTGAAGTCACAAGATTTTCTCCTATGGTTTGTTGTAAAAGTTTTATATTTACCTCTTAAGTTTATATCTAGGAGCCATCTTTGGATTAATTTTTGTGTCTGATGTGAGCCAAGAGTCCAAGTTCATGTTTTTGCATGTGGATACTACTTGCTCTAGTGTCACTTGTCGAGAAGACCCTAAGTTTTTTTCCTTTTAAGCTGTATTACTGACTTTCAGTCTTGGATATGCTAATGAGAAGAAGCCTGCATTTTCTGATGAAGTTGGGGGAGGATGAAGGGAAGGAGTTTGTCTCGTCTTGACCTTATTGTAGGGAACGCTTGCATGCAGTTACCCTTTGTGTGATTCTGGCTTTTGAGAAGACATCTACAGACTCTTGGTAAACAATGAAGAGAATGTTAGCAAGCTTGGCTTTGGTTAAGAAGATACTGTTATCCTCTTCCTCTAAGGGTTAAAACTTTATTTTAACACACAAGCTGGGTTAAGTTTAGGATAGAATAAAGTCAACGTGAACATCTGTTAAAAATAGTCCTAGCATGCTCGCTTCGGCAGCACATACACTAAAAAAATTGGAACTATACAGAGAAGATCAGCGTGGCTCCTGTGCAAGGATGACATGCAGATTCGTGAAGCATTACATATTTAAAGAAAAGAAATAGTCCTAACATGAGAGTTTCTAACTGTAAAAGCAAACATGTTTATTATAGAAACTTTGGAAATTATGAAACAGTATGAAGAAAAAATCTCCCCTTGTCTCTGCCATTCTGATTTTAGCTAAACAATACTTTTAATTTTGTGTGAGTGATGTATGGACTCTGGGCAGCATGGTTCCTTGGAACAATTTTTGGAACTACTGAGGGATTCAGGCCTGTTACTGCATTTCTCACCGGAAGGGAAAGGAACAGAAGAGAAGCTTATCAGGCCTTGTACCTTACAAACTTGATGAAATATTAAAAATATATTAAAAGAGTATTAAAAATTTATTCTCTCTTCTTTCCTACCTGCCCCCCTCATTCCTTTTTACAGGTTTGGGCTGAATAATTTGTCCAAAATTACTTAGCCCTAGTATATGATAGGTCAGAAAGTCAGAGGGAAGCCTTAATTATCATGCAGTTAAAATCTTCAACCTGTGCTTTCTTTTATGACTTGAGGGGCTTTTAAAAGAAGAAGAAAGGTGGGGGTAGTTCTACTTTTCTTACTGTTCTGGTTTATGTCCTTTCCCTTTTATTCTCCATCAGAGTTAGAAGTCGCAAGGTCCCAATCTGTCCTGCTCAAATTAAAGCCTGATTCTCCTCTCCTTTCTCTGTGCTGCGCTCTCTGAGCCTTGGTTTTAACTTCGGCATTTGTTAACTCAACAGAAAGGTAAAGAAGAGAGCTGGGGTTTCTAACAAGAAAAATTCCTTGAATTGGATCAATTTCATCAACAATTTTTATTTATTAGTGAGTAACTAATAACTAGCTATGGATCCCGGGCAAACTTCTCGGTTTCTTTTGTGAATGGACTCAACAAGGATCCCTCCGTGGTATATCAGCAGTCCTAATTTTTGGTGTTGGTGGAACCATGAAATAAGTTTCTGGTGATATGATCAGAGTATCTGCCATAGGCGCCAGTATTTGAAGAACCTCCGTCTTCTGTTGTCTTAGAGTCGCCACCAATTCATGGCAACCTTCAAACTGTTTGCATTCAAGCTTTAGTTTTGGTATTCAGTCTCTTTATCCTGGCTGTTTTTTTAATGGTTAAGAAGCATCAGTTGTCGTGTACTCTGCTTTTTATGTAAACAACATGGAGAGAAAGGAAGGATATTTGTGATCCTGGAGCCTCATTTTTCTTCTTCCTTCATTTAGGAGATTTTTATGACTGTCAAAGCCTTTTTAACAGCCAGCCTTCCCATTGAGACCCTCACTTTACCAAATAGAATAGCTTATTCTAATCTGTTGTTTATGTTGTTGCCATAGTATCCTTTTTGGAAACAATCTGGTTGATATGTTTGTAAAGGAATCCAACTCCTTCCCCCCCCTCCCAATTGGCATTTGCCTGCAGAATATTTTTTTCTTATGATTCAGGCTAAGGCTTGGGGGTGTAATGAGTACAAAGGGAGGTGGGATGTTTGGACTCTGGACAGTTATAAATCAGTTCTTTATATTAACTCATTCTGTTAATGGCTAAACTGTCTCGTTCAGTGACTTAGGGCTTTCCATTTGAGCCAACTACTTGTTACATGAATTGCATTTGTTCCTGACAAATGTTATGTTTGGGCTGAACATTAGAACTAAGGCTGGAGTAGAACACCTTGCTGCCACATCAGGCTTGTAAAAATGAACAAAAAGACCAAATTTGGCAGCTTCACTGATTTTAACATTCGGACCAGTGATTCAGGATGAAGAACGATAAAGGTGGTTCAGGAGATGTGGAAAAGGAATCACAAAGAAAGTAAAAAGTGAATCGTTTACATCCCTTTCTAGAGCCAGTGAACTTCTGACTTGGTTGCAGAATGAGTACACATAAGAGTAAGTAAGTAGTTGTTTGGAGTAAGATCTTTACTTTGCATTGACAGACATTTTTGCTTTTTGCATGTTCGGAAAAATGGGGAAAAAAAGCTGTTAGTGGTATAGTGAAAAACCAACAAAATATAATACTTTTAGGATGCCTAAGAGAGAATACAAAATCAGTTTTAATCTTTTTCGGAAAACATGGTCACAAAAGTTTTGTGGAGAAGGAATTAGAATTTAGTTAAAATTTAGTGAGGTTAACACTGGAACTCTAGCAAAACTCTTGGTGAGTGAATGTAGTTCTCTGTGGCTTTCTATTTTCCTGTTTGGACATCTTATCTCCTGGAGTCTTTCCCCTAGCCGCTTTGGCCTTGGGTATTCAATTTCCGCTGCAGAAGTTAACTCTTCATGTGGTACACTCATCATAGCTGTTCTGAAAACTGTTTTACAGCTGAAAAAATTAGACGTTGCACAGAGCCACAAATATTGTTTTTGCATTTAAAGCTTGTCTTCTCTTAAAGTATATAATACTTTAACTCTTCCCTTCTTTTCCCTCTCTCCATAAGCTCCATCAATCAAAAAGCCCTTGTTTTCTGATCTCTGATAAGCGTTGGGAAAACGTTTGATCAAAGCAGTTCTTTGGAATGAAACCTCCCTAGGGTTATTTACATTTTTTTAAAGGTGTGGGATAACTCTAATGAATACACAGCGCAGTGTAAGAGCATTGTTTGTTTGTTTAATTGTGCTTTAAGTGAAAGTTTACAAATAAGTCAGTCTCTCACACAAAAACTTATATACATCTTGCTACATAATCCCAGTTGCTCTCCCCCAATGAGACAGCCCGCTCCCTCCCTCCGCTCTCTCTTTCTGTGTCCATTTCGCCAGCTTCTAATCCCCTCTACCCTCTCATCTCCCCTTCAGGCAGGAGATATCAACATAGTCTTAAGTGTCCACCTGATTGAAGAAGCTCACCCCTCACCAGCTCCCCTCTCCTACCCATGGTCCAGTCCGATCCCTGTCTGAAGAGCTGGCTTTGGGAATGGTTCCTGTCCTGGGCCAAGAGGAAGGTCTAGGGACCATGATCACCGGGGTCCTTCTAGTCTCAGTCAGACTGTTAAGTCTGGTCTTTTTATGAGAATTTGGGGTCTGGATTCCACTGTTCTTCTGCTGCCTCAGGGGTTCTCTGTTGTGTTCCCTGTCAGGGCAGTCATTGGTTATAGCTGGGCACCATCTAGCTCTTCTGGTCTCAGGCTGATGTACTCTCTGGTTTATGTGGCAAGAGCATTGTTTTTGGGGCCCCTACATTACCAAAGAAAATGGTGAACAACCTGACATCTCACTACTGTAAAGGTTGCATCTCTGAACTGACATTTTTAGATTATACAGTGAGAATTATAGGCTATAATGCTACACTAAGCAAGGGGCAAAGTGGGTAAATACCACCTTCCTTGCTAACTACATGAATCCATTCTTCAAAGTGTGGAAGTATATACAGTCTTCACCTTCGCATTTCTCCGTCCACATCACCAGTGCCCAAGCGACACTCTCCCCTACCCTAGCCACCTGGAGCTGGGTCAGAGCTTAAAAGTTAGAACACCTTCCTTCAGACTGCTAAGTGGGCAGACGCCAGCCCCTTCTGGCTTTCACTGCCCTGTGGGTTTGTTTATTCCCTGAAACAACTCACAGAATCTCACAGAGTGTGCCATACAGATTTATTACAACTAAAAATGATGCAAATGATGAGATGCATAGGGTGAGGTCTGGGAGGGGTCCCAGCATGGATTCCATGTCTCAGGAGGATGTGCTTCCTTCCTGAGAACAGGTGTTCTTGCCAACGAGGAAGCTCATCTCAGCCTTAGGGTTCAGGGCTCTTCTTCGCGCCCCTCCTCCCACATGGCCATGATAGATTGCATCATGTTTCCTGAGACTTAGTCAACACTGGGACCCCAGCTGGTCTCTCTTGGTCTGGTCAGCCCCTACTAATTAGCCTCAGGTCCCAGGAACCAAGACCAAAGGCCAAATTACTTTTTGCCAGGTGACTCATCACCTCACAAATGCCATCCCTGAAAGTTGCCCAGAGAAAACTGATTAGTATGTTTTAACTTTGGGGACAGAAAAGTAAAATGTACATTTTAGGCTTTTTAGTAATCATTGATAAGAAATAATTTAACCAAAATTTTTAGTTATTTATAATATTGTTTCCTGAAATTTATTTATCCAGTTGTATTTTCTTATCTGCTTGTCATGTTATGGAAATAGTTTATATAGCAGTGTACTCTGATGAGCGTATTTAATTACATCTTCTCTTTTTTGGGCTCCCATGGCACTGTGAGTTATCTTGGTTCTAGTACTTATAGACTGACTTGGGGAGAATGATACAATCAATGAACTGTGAAACAAGTCAGGCTAGGATTGAATTAAATCAAAGTAATTAATTGAATGTGACAGGAATGGGGAGAACAAAAAATCATTAATATTTGTCCATTGTAATGCCATCGAACCTGAAGTTTGTTCCTGTTTCTTTTGACTTAGTTGTAAAAGTGCCATGGTTGGTGAGCAGCCTAGTTTTGCTAGAGTTGTGTTAACAGCAGGAAAAAAAAAAAAAAAGATAGTAATTTGGGACTAGGGAGTTGGCTTTATTGTGAAAAAAGCAAGGATCCCATGGAAGGATTTGATCAGAGAATTGACACACAAATCATATCTAAATCGTGGGAAGTGGAACTTAGTAATAATATGGAGGATAGATTATGCTTGGAGTTGGGGAGAACAGTAGGGAAGCAGTGGTTCAGGAGAGAGAACGAGGACTTGGGCAGTTGGGATGGATAAGGGGACATTGTTGATGTAAAATAAACAGGATTTCTTGAGATAGAAGGAAGGAGGTGAAGGAAGAGAAGAAAATTATTACATGAGAGCTTGAGGTGAGGCCATTTATGGGGATATAGGACAGAATGAGGGCATAGACTTGGGTGTAGATAATGAATTCGGTGCAGAATATCCATGGGGAGGTGTCTCCTAGGCAGTTGGCAATTAGGGTATAGAGCGTAGAAAAGTTAGGGCTAGAGAGTCAGCGTGGAGAGCGATCTGCGTATAAGTGATAGTTGAAAGTGAGGGAGTAGGATAAGAAGATACTTATAGGATGTGGGGGCAATATGGAGTTACATTGCCTCATTTACTGGGCCAGCTAAACATGCCTTTTCTTCCTGTCCACTGCCTAAAAACCACCCTAGCCCCCTCCAAAGCTCTAGGCTCTGATGAAGAATATTTAAAGTCCATCATGTCATTAAATGTTTAAATAAATGGTGTGGTCTTAAAGAGAGCATAAATATCCGAGTTTCACCATATGTTTTGTGAGAGGGCGTATGGCGATGATTAAGAGCGTAGATTCCAGAGCCAGACTGCCTGGGTTCTAAACCTTACTCTGCTTGTTACTAGCTATCCAGTTACTCGTTGTGTGACTTTGGGCAATGTATTCAACTTTTCTGTTGCTCCATTTCCTCTAAGTTCCTGGAAAGTGGAGGTAACATTTATGGTTATCGTGAGGATTAAATCATTTTTTAAGTTAAAAAAAAAAAACAAAAAATCCTTTTCAACGGAGCCTGGTAAGTAAGTAAGCAAGCTAAATGAGTCCAGATGGTAATTTGGTACATTCAGAGCCTAAGAACTCATAGTTAAGACTTGTTGGGTGCCATTGAGTTGATTCCGATTTATAGCAACCCCCATGTGACAGAGTAGAGCTGCCCCATAGGATTTTCTTGGCTGTAATCTTTATGGAAGCAGATTGCAAGGTCTTTTCCCCAGTAGAGCTGCTGGGTGGGTTTGAAAACTGCCAGCCTTTCAGTAGCAGCCAAGTGCTTAACCATGGTGTCACCCTGGCTACCATCGTTAAAACTTACCTTCGCAAATTCTTTGCCTTTGCTACTAGTAACCTTAAAACCATTGAGCAGAAATTGGTTTGAGCTTCTCTTCTCCTTTTTCTTTACTCTGAGTTTGGGGGCTAGTGGGGGAGTGAAGCTGGGACAGCTTCGTTCACCTTTGGGTTGTAGATGAAGTGGGAATTAGAGCAATAGATTTGGTGCCTTTTGCTTTCTTTTCATCCTACCACATTCTACTCATCTGTGTAGATGCTGCTGTCAGTGGCCTGCAAGGACTCTGCTGGGGCTTGAAGATGAACTGTAATTCATTGAACTGCTTTTTCCAGTACTCCAGCCAGCTGCTGTAATCATTGCCAAGAAATTTTTAGAAGACATCAAATATTGGAAAAACTGTCCTTGGCCTACCCCAGACTAGGGCTATTTATGTGTTTGTGTCTCCTTTCCCTGGCTTCCCTCCCTCTCCCTCTTGTATAGGTGTAGTGGTGGTGGGAACAGGTGGTCAGGGTTTGAGTCTCATTCATTTCTGGCACTGAACAAGTTACCTGTTAGGGACTCATTTTCATTTTCTATAAAATAAGGGGAGACTGACTATGAGTCATAATCTACAACAGTGGGTTTGGTTTGGTTTTGGGGCTACATTAAGGTCCCTGAGTGGCACACATGATTTGTACTTGACTATTTACCTAAATGATGGCAGTTTGAACCCACCCAGTGGTGCCGTGGAAAAAAAGATCGACAGTCTGCTTCCATGAAGATTACAGCCAAGAAAACCCTGTGAAACTCGGTTCTATTTTGTAATACATGGAGTCACCAAGAGTTAAAATAGACGCGATGGCAATGGGTTTGGCTTTGGTTTTTGGAGCTACGTTATGAATCCCTGGGTGGTACAAGGAAACCCTGGTGGTATAGTGGTTAGACACTGTGGCTGCAAACCAAGAGGTTTGCAGTTCGAATCTGCCAGGCGCTCCTTGGAATCTCTATGGGGCAGTTCTCCTCTATTCTGTAGGGTCTATGAGTCGGAATCTACTTGATGGCAGTGGGTTTTTGGGTGGTGCAAAGAATTAATGTGCTTGGCTGCTAATCGAAAGATTGGCAGTTCAAGTCCACCTAGAGGTGCCTCAGAAGAAGAGCCTTACTGATCTACTTCTGAAAATCCAGCCATTGAAAATCCTGCGGAGCATAGTTCTACTCTGACATGCATGGAGTTGTCATGAGTCAGGTTCGACTCAACGGCAGCTGGTTAGGTTGCAGCTACATTATCACCATTTCCTTTTAGCACTGATATAGTCATTCCTTCAAAGATTTTTCAAAGGTAAATGTATCCTACCAGTAAGTGTAGAAGACAAGGAAGGGCATTTAAACATTAAAGTAAAATAACTGGTGTCTTAAAATTTCTATCAGAGAATATAATAATACGTTGATTATTTGGTGCAAGAAAGAAAAGCCAAATGGTTTTGGGGTTTTAAAATTTTGAGAAGGAGGTATAGGCTGGAAGCAGAAATCCAGCATACAACATTTTACAGCTCTAATGTTGGCATTGTGCTTTTGTGAGGTATGCCGTTCAAATGGGCACGGGTTATAGCCACTTACCTTTAGTTAATTATTAGTTTTCATGCAAACCTTTTTCTTTTGCCCAGCTAGAATTTCTCAGAAAATTGACTGAGAGGCCCTGAAATAATTTAAATAGGGATCTTGCTAGTGTGCATCACCAGTCAGTTAATTAGTGTTTGAGGACCCAAATGTGACTATCTTAAGTTCTCTGCCCTCACGAAAGTTTTGCTGGGGAAAAAGACAGGCACACAAATTCACGATCCTCTTCATTCCATTTTCTGTAAATGGGATCACTGTTCATCAAGTCAAGCAAGGCAGAAATCTAGAAATTATCCGTGATACTCTTCTTTCTCCCTCTCCATATTTAATATATTATCAACAGATCTTGTTGATTTTTAATACCCTGAATATCTGTTGTCTACCCTCTTTTTTCCCATCTTCGTTATCACCACCCAAGCTAGAGCTTTCCCTCTTGCCTGAATTAGTATCACAGCCTCCTAGCTGGAATCCCTGTATCTACTTCCTATCTTCTTTCACTCTATTGTTTGTGACCAAGCGATTCTTTTAAAGTCAAAGTTGATGATAATCTTTGCACTTAAAATAAAGACCAAAATACTTGACAGGGTCTAGTAACTAACAACAACTGCCCCATGCAGTTTCCAAGGAGCGCCTGGTGGATACAAACTGCCGACCCTTTGGTCAGCAGCTGTAGCGCTTGACCACTATGCCACCAGGGTTTCCCAACAACAACAGTAGTAGATCCTGAATGGTCTCTGTTCCGTACACTTCTCCAGCTTCGATTCACAAAATGTTTCTTGTTCTTTTTGCTTTAGCGATGTATGTCTTCTTTTAATTTAATTCAGCTACTCTCTTCTGCTCTGGGGTCTCTGTACCTGATAGATTCTTTTTTTGTTGTTGTTATGAGGATTTTTTAAAAAAATTTTTTTCCTGAGAATATACATAGCAAAACATACACCAATTCAGCGGTTTCCACATGTACAATTTAGGGACACCGATTATGTTCTTTGAGTTGTGCAACCATTCTCACCCTCCTTTTCTGAATTTTCCTCCCTCATTAATACAAACTCTCTATCCCCTAAGATTCATTTGTCATCTTTCTAATTGCTGTTGTCAATTTGGTCCCAGATAGATAGATCTTAAAAGAGCATAACGCTCAAGGCAGACCTGTTTTACTAGTTAAGCTAAAGTATTCTGGGTTTTAAGAAGACTTCAGGGGTTATTTTTGGTTTCAGGTTTAAAGATTATCTCAGGGCAGTAGTATCAGGGGTTCAGCCAACTTTCATGGCTCCAGGAAGTCTGGCGTCCATGAGAATATGAAATTCTGTTCTTCATTTTCTCCCTTTTGATCAAGATTCTTCTATGAAATCTTCAAAATGTACAGTAATGGTAGCCAGGTATCATATAGTTCTGGTTTCGTGGCAAAGGAGGCAGTTGTTCATGGAGGCAGTTAGCCACACATTTCATATCTTCCTCCTGTTCTTGGCTCTCTGTCTTCCTGTTTTGCTCAAGCTGAATAGAGACCAATTGTTGTGCCTTGGATGGCCTCTTGTAAGTTTTGAAGACCCCAGGCACTACACATTGGATTAGGAGGTAGAACAGAAGTACTAACATGTTACTAGGCCAGTTAAACTGGGCCGTCCCATGAAACCACGATCCTGAAACTCCAGACCAAGGAACCAGATCTCATGAGGTATGTGGTTGTACTTGAGCAGCCTCAGCAGCTACTTTTTTTTTTTGGTCGTTGTCATCAATATATCTATCGTACAGCTTGGCCAGTTCAACTTTTTACAAGTGTACAGCATATTAACAGCAGTTACAATAATAATTGGCTGTGCAATTCTACCCTTAATGTGTTTTTTCCACCACCATGAACCCCCCTTTTCATGGTCTCGCCTCTGGTAACCAATTAAAAATTTTGTCCTGTATACATTTGCCTTTTCTTGTCTGTTTATATAAGTAAGGTTGTACAATATCTGTCCTTTTGTGACTGCCTTATTTTGCTTAGCATGATGTCTTCAAGCTTCATCCATACTGTAGCATGTATCAAGAGTACTGGCTAAGTAGTATTCTGTTGTATATATGTACCACATTTTGTTTATCTAGGTTGTTTCTACCTTCTGGCTATTGTGAATAGTGCCGCAGGGAACATTGGTGTACAAGTTTCAGCTTTCAAGTATTTTAGGTATATACCCAGGAGTAGGATTGCTGGGACATATGGTAATTCTATTTTTAGTTTTTTGAGGGACCACCACAGTGTTTTCCACAATGGCTGTACCATTTTGCATTTGCACCAGCAATGGATAAGGGTTCCAGTTTCTCCACATTTGTTATTTTCTGTTTTTTTTTTTCCCCCTCCATCTTAGCCATCCTAGTGGGAGTGAAGTGGTATCTCCTCGTGGTTATGATTTACAACTCTCTGATGGCTAATGACACTGAGCATCTTCTCATGTATTTGGTGGCCATTCAAATGTCCTCTTTGGTGAATTGTCTGTTCAAGTCTTTAGCCCATTTTACGATTGGTATATTTGTCTTTTTGTTGTTAAGCTGTTGAAGTTTTATGTCTATTTTGGTCATTAAGTTCTTGTCCCATATGTGGTTTCTGAAGATACTTTCCCAGTTGGTAGCTTTTTTTTTTTTCTTTTTTCCATTTGTATGGTAAAGACTTTTGATGAACAAAAATTTTTAATTTTTATGAGGCTCCATTTATTTATTTAGTCTCTTGCTGTTTTTTTTTTTTTGTTGTTGTTATTATATTAGACGATCCATTGTTGAAAGTTAAGCCTGGCAGCATTGCCCCTGCTTGTTCTTTTAAGAATTTTATGATTTTAGTTTGCACATTTAGGTCCTTAATCCATTTTTAATTTGTTTTTGCATAAGGCATGGGGCATAAATCCTGTTTCATTTTTCTGCCTATGGAAATCCAGTTTTTCCAGTGCCATTTATTGAATAGATTCTTCCCCCATCGAATGGACTTAGCACCCTTGTCAAAAATCCGTTGATCACAGATTCTGGACTCTTGGTTCTGTTCCATTGGCCTGTGTGTCTACTGTTATACTAGTACCAGGCTGTTTGATTACTGTAGCTGTGTAGTGTGTTTTAAAATCAGGAAATATGAGTCCTCCTACTTTGTTCTTTTCTTTCAACTTTGTTTTAGCTATTTGGGGCCTCTTGCCATTCCACATAGAGTTGAGGATTGGTTTTTCTGTTTCTGTAAAGAAGGCTGTTGGAATTTTGATTGAGATTGCGTTGAATCTATAGATCGCTTTGAGTAGTATTGACGTCTTAACAATATTAAGTCTTCCAGCCCATGAACATGGGGTGTATTTCTATTTATTTAAGTCTTCTTTAATCTTTTGTAGTAGTGTTCTGTAGTTTTCATTGTATAAGTCCTTCATGTCCCTGGTTAGATTTATTCCTAAAGATTTTATTCTCTTAGATGCTGTTGTAAATGGAATGGTTTTTCTGATTTCTCCTTTAGATTTCTCATTGCTGATGTATAAAAACCCAACTGATTTTTATCTGTTGACCTCATACTCTGCAACTTTGCTAAATTCTTCTGTTAGCTCTTGAAATTTTCTTGTGGACTCTGGGATTTTCTATATATAGGACAGTATCATCTGGGAATAGAGATAATTTTACTTCTTTTCCAATCTGGATACCTTTTATTTCTTATTGTTCTGGCTAGGGCTTCTAATACAATATTGAATAGGAGTGGTGAGAGCGGGCACCCTTGTCTTATCCCTGATTTCAAGGGGAAAGCTCTCAGTCTTTCTCCATTAAGTATAATGTTGGCTGTTGGCTTTTCATATATGCTCTGAATCATATTGAGAAATTCCCTTCTATTCTAATCTTCTTTTGGGCTTTCATCAAGAAAGAGTGTTGAATTTTATCAAATGCTTTTTCTGCATCCATAGAGATGATCATGTGGTTCTTTTCCTTTGTCGTATGTATTATGTTGGTTGATTTTCTAATGTCGAACCATCCCTGCATTCCTGGAATAAATCAGACTTGGTCATGGTGTATGACTCTTTCAATATGATGTTGGGTTCTGTTCGCTAGTATTTTGTTGAGGATTTTTGCATCTGTATTTTTAAGAGATACTGGCCTGTAGTTTTCTTTTTTGGGGGGAGTGTCTTTGTCTGGTTTGGCTATCAGGGTTATGTTTACTTCATACAATGAATTAGGTCGTAATCCTTCTTTATCTTTTGGAACAGTTTAAACAGCATTGGTATCAAACCTTCTCTAAATGTTTGGTAGAATTCCCCAGCGAAACTATCTGGTTCAGGAGTTTTTTTTTTTTCTTGCTGAGAGGTTTTTGATCATTGATTGTCAATTTTATTAATCTTCTCAAAGAACCAACTTCTGGTTTATTGATTCTATTGTTTTTCTGTTCTTGATTTTATTTATTTCTGATCTGATCTTTGTTATTTCCTTTCTTCTGGTAGGTTTAGTCTTAGTGGACTCTTCTCGTTCTAGTTCCTGGAGTTGTCAAGATAGGCTGTTAATTTGAGATCTTAATTCTTTATGTAGGCATTTATTGCTATAAGTTTCCCTCTTAGTGCTGCCTTTGCTGTATCCCCTAAGTTTTGGTATGTTGTGCTTTCACTTTCATTTGTCTCTTAAGAGATTTGTGATTTCTTCCTTAACCTGTTGGTAGTTTAATAGTGTGTTGTTTAATTTCCATATGCGTGTATAAATTTTCCGTTTACCTAGAAGGTTCTTATTCTTTGCCTTTGTTTGTGTCTCAGTTCTTAGCCTAGGCATTCACTTCCTCAGGAAACTTTTCCTTCACTTCCCCTCCCAGGTAAAAATCTCCCTGTTATTTGTTCTCATAATACCATATACCTTACCTTCATAATGTTTGTCCTAGTTGCACTTTTTCATTTATTTGAATGGTTATTTTGTCCCTTACTAATGTGTAAACCCTCTGAGGGCACAGATTAAGCTCACTAAGGACCCATCTGCTTGCTGAAAGTGAAAAGGACTTGAAGCACTTGATGAAAATTAAAGACCACAGCCTTTATGGATTACCTCAACATAAAGAGAACAGAAATCCTCACAACTGGACTATAAGCTATATTAATGATAAATGGAGAAAAGATTGAAGTTGTCAAAGATTTCATTTTACTTGGATCCACAACCAACAGCCATGGAGGCAGCAGTCAAGAAATCAAAAGACGCATTGCATCAGGTAAACCTGCTGCAAAGAGCCTCTTTAAAGTGTTGAAAAGCCAAGATGTCACCTTGATGATTTAGGTTATGCCTGACCCAAGCCATGGTATTTTCAATTGCATGTGAGAGCTGGACAATGAATAAGGAAGACCGAAGAATTGACGCCTTTGAATTGTGGTGCTGGCGAAGAATATTGAATATACCATGGACTGCCAAAAGAATGAACAAATCTGTCTTGGAAGAAGTACATCCAGGAGTGCTCCTTAGAAGCAAGGATGGCGAGACGGCGTCCTCCATACTTTGGACATGTTGTCAGAAGGGATCAGTCCCTGGAGAAGGACATCATGCTTGGGAAAGTACAGGGTCAGCGGAAAAGAAGAAGATCCTCAGTGAGGTGGACTGACACAGTGGCTGCAACAGTGGGCTCAAGCACAACAATGATTATAAGGGTGACTCAGGACCGGGCAGTGTTTCGTTCTGCGGTACATAGGGTCACTGTGAGTCGGAACTGACTCGACAGGACCTAACAACAACAAAGGACCCATTATTGTAGCCACACCCCTGGTATGTTTCCTGGCATGTAGTATTTATTAGTTGAATGAATATGTGAAGTTTGTATAATTAGAGATCACAAAAGTAGTACTCTAATATGTGTAAAATATGCAGTTAGGTAGCCTGTATAGAAATAGTAGTCCTTGGGTGGTGCAAATGGTTAAGTGTGCAACTACTAGCTGAAAGATTGGCTCTTCTGATCCTCCCAGAGGTGCCTCAGTAGAAGGGCCTAGTGATCTGCTTCCAAAAGGTTAAACCTGTTAAAAACCTTATGGAGCACCAAGTTCTACTTTGATGCACATGGTTTTTTTTGGTGTTGCCAGGAGTTGGAATTGACTCAGTGGCAACTCCCCCCGCTCCCCTTTTTCTTGATAGAAGTAGCTATAATTTCGTAATGCAGACAGAGAAATGGAGAATAGAGTAGACTGGTGACAGAGAAGTGGACTTTAAATTGAATCTTAGAGGCTGTGGTGGATAATGTTGTTCTAGACTGTGGAAGTTGGTTATACACTTGGAAATGCAAGCCAGGTAAAGGAGGTACTCTTTTTGTTTCAGAGCAAAGTAAATGCCAAATCAAACAAGGTGTGGGAAGACTTGAGCCATAGCTTCCGTGACTTCTTTGGGTTTTGGTGAGCTACTCAACAGGCTTTAATGATCTTATCCTGCTTTCTGAACTTTATTTAAGGAAGGAATGGGGAATGAGATAAACCAATAAAAGCAGATGTGTAGTCAGAAAATCACAGAATCCCTCATCTGATTTTTAAAATAATAGATGTAATTTTTAAACAAGAGTTCTTCAATAAAACGGAAATATATATGCTTGACTTGACCCTTAACATTAACATTCTTTTTGGTAGCTTTTTGAGATATAACTCACATACTATACTTTTAATTCACTCATTTAGATTATACAACTCAGTGACTTTTTAGTAATTCATAGAGCTGCACAACCATCTCCATGATCAATTTTAGAACATTTTTTAAAATCCTTGGCAGTCATCTTGACCTAATGTTTAATATCTGTTTTATATTGCATAACTCAGTTAAGCTCTCTGAAGCTTAAGATCACTTTTCTGGTTTGGTCTCTTAATAGCCAGCTCAAGAAATTAAGCCAGATTTGTCCCTCCTTTAACTTTTTTTTTTTTTTTTTTTTAACCTGAGAACTCTATTTTATTTTATTGACAGAGGAGAGATCTTTGGCCACTAAAAATCACAGGTCTGTTTTATATACGTATGCTACCTTAAGAGAACTTTCTTCCGTGGTCTCTATTTGGGTGTTTTGATGTAGATCAGAAGTGCAGGGTTCACTTGAATCTGATGCTACTGGGGGAGGGGAGGAACAGGAAGCCATATGAAAGGAGTAACTTCCTGGGCTAAATGATGGGCTGCTTCCTCGCTCTCTACCCCTCAGCTGTCCTTTTGCCCATTGCATTCAGGCATGGTCAGTTTTATAAGCTCATTGCTCTTCTAGAACATGGGGGCGGAGGTTTGTCTCCGTAGGGTTGTTAACAACCAGGATGGAAAGGGTATCTGTACAACACCTGGACACTGTATCCATGACTACCACAAGCAGGGTGATCAGGCCTGCCTGTAATATTGATCTTAGCTAGGGTCCCCACCAATGGGTAAGTAAGAACTGAGCAAGTGAAATAGGGAAGAGTCAGGTGGGCTTACTGTCTACAGCCAGCCAGTGAGCTTGTTCTTAGATCTAAACATTTAAGGGCCTAGTTCAACCAGGGTTCTGCCCTGGGAAAATTACATAAGCCTGGTATCCTGTATGGAAACCCTGGTGGCATAGTGGTTAAGTGCTACGAGTGCTAACCAAAAGGTCAGCAGTTCAAATCCACCAGGCACTCTTTGGAAACTCTATGGGGCAGTTCTGCTCTGTCCTGTAGGGTCGCTATGAGTCGGAATCGACTCGACAGCAATGGGTTTGGTTTTTTGGTTTTGATATCCTGTATGTATTGTTGTAATTGTGTGCTGTTGAGTCAATTTTTACTTCCAGTGACCCTGTAGGACACAGTAGAACTTCCCTGTGAGGTTTCCTAGGCTGAAATCTTTATGGTGCAGATCTCCAGGTCTTTTCCTCCTGCGTAGTGGTTGATGGGTTCGAACTGCTGATGTTTTGGTTAACAGCTGAGCACTTTAAACATTGTTCTACCAGAGCTCCTTAGGGAACTTCGTTTGGTCCAGGTATGTCCCACGGTCTAATCACCACTACTTGGCTCTGCCACCTCTCACGTGGATGGAGTTGTGAACTGTGTAGTTTAGGACCACAAGAGCCAAAGGGTCACAGTATTGGGAGGTGAAGTAGGGTTTTGGATGGCAGGCTCTGCGGTCCATGAGGTTTCTTGCGATCCGCCTTTCCTGATTTGTCCAGTAGTTGTTTGCTGCTGTTGAGTCAGCTCTGACTCTGGCAACCTTATGTGTAACAGAACAAAACTGCCTGGTCCTGTACTGTCCTTGCAGCCTTTGGTATGTTTGAGCTCAGTGTTGCAGTGACTGTGTCAGTCCATTTCACGGAGGGCTTCCATTGTTTTTGCTGATCTTCTACTTTACTGTCCCTAATGTCTGTTTCTACACTTTGATCTTTCCTGATGACATGTCCAAAGTAAGCAAGACGAAGTCTCATCATCCTCGCTTTTAAGGAGCGTTCTGACTATACTTTCTCTAAGATAGATTTGTTCATTTTTCTGGCAGTTCATGGTATATACGATATTCTTCACCAATACCACAATTCAAATGTGTTATTTTCTAGTAATATTTGCTCATTATGGAAATTCTGGGATACAGGGGACTTAAGGTTGGTGATTTGAGTCTATCCAGAGGCCTTGGAAGAAAGTCCTGGCAACCTACTTTGAAAAAATCAGCCATTAAAAACTATATGGAGCACAGTTCCACTCTGACACACCATAAGTTGGAATTGACCCCACAACAACTGTTCCCCCCCCAACTCACTGTGGAGATTTTAGAATATGAAGTAGAAAAATAAAAAACTAACCATAATTGCACCTCCAGGAATAATTATGGTGAACATTGAGTCTGTCATGCCCTCCCCTTGCTAACTATGTATGTGTGGAGTGCTGCAAGTCTATATCTTCTCATTCTACGTTGTAAGTACTTGCACATACTATTGAGTTCCTCTTACACATAGTTTATATATCAAATAATGTTAATCATTTCCCTAATGTTATATATATAAATTATTTACAGATTTTTTAATCATAAATAAAAATATATTTTTTTACATGATAAAAACTATTTGATTTTTAAGTACCTGGCCTGATAATCTCCTTCCAGAAATGAGCCAGTGAAAAAAATCTGTGGAGCATAATGGTGTGATCCAAAACTGATCACGGGGATGGCACAGGACTGACGTTTCATTCTTTAGTTGATGGGGTCACCAGGAGTAGGGGGACAACTTTATGGCAGCTAATGACAGCAACATATATTGTCTGGATTTCTGCCGGATTTGAAACTTGGGGAAATTATTTCATGTAGCTGGTGGTTATCAGAATAATAGCCTTTTCCCTCTCAAAACAATTTTAAGAATTTGGGGTAAAGTTTTCTTAGAAGCATTATATACTTTATATTATATACATCATGTTTCATGTAGTTGGTGGTTATCAGAACTAATAGCCTTTTCCATCTCAAATCAGTTTTAAGAGTTTTGGGTAAATTTTTCTTAGGAGCATTATATAGTTCATATTATATACATCATATATTTCATATAGATGGTGGTCATCAGAATGAATAGCCTGTTCCCTCTCAAAACAATTTTAAGAATTTTGGGTACGTTTTTCTTAGAAGCATTATATACTTTTATTCTTAAAGATTACTTAATGTCCGAAATAAAAATTTTGCAGAATACAGTTAACAGAATAGAGATGACAGATAAAAGAATCGCTTGAAGTTAGAGCAATAAGAATAATCTGAAGAACAGAGAGAAAAGAGATTGAAATAAAAATGAACAGAAGTTGAGAGACCTGTGGAACAATTTAAAACGGCCTATAATACACATTTAATTGGGGTTCCAGAAATAGAGGAAAGAGAATGAGGCAGAAAAAATATTTTAAAAATATTTTTACATTTCCTAAATTTAATGACAGAATTAAGTAGAAGTCATTACTGTTTACCGTTGTTTGTATGAAGAAAAGGACAATCAGCATTGAGCTTAGGAAGAATTGAGGCTTGATTGTCGTCCTTCACCCCAATTGTCTGATCTTAACAAGCCTGACTGATTTCAATCCCTGTAGTGTTTCTTTCTGGGTCTTATAGTTCCACACTGTTAATGAGAATCAGTAGATTAAGTTGCAGCCAAGACCAAATTGCACAAAATGGTAGAACACGGTGGTTTTTTGAAACATGCCAGGGCTGGTTTCTAGTGGAGGTCTGTAGCAAACACTGGGTCTTTTTGTGTGTGCTGCTTTTCTTCTGCCTTCCTTTCTTTCCACCCTCTTCTTATTTCTGAGAAAGGGCAAAGAGGAGACTGATGCATTTGAACCAGAGGGGCTATATCAAAGGCAGGAAGTCCTATTGATACTGGAGTCATCTTTGGCAGTAAGCGGCTTCTGGGGAGGCTTTTGTTGGGTCTTTACTTTTTTCTCCAAGGTGATTTGCTGGTTGTAGTGGAGGGACCCACTTGGTAATGTGTTTGTTTTTAATGTGCTTTGGTTGAAATGTGCAAGCCTGATTCTTGTGATTTTGACCTTCATGTTTTTAGAAATGTGTGCTTGTGTGCTCACACCCCGGCTGATACCCAGCTAGTAGGCACTTGTGAGGCCATTAACAGTTGTTAAAAATTTTCATTACCATCCAAGCCCCTGTGTTCTACTGCTCCTTGCCCTGGCTGCCTTTGGACCTCTCCCAGGACCGTCTCCCTTCTCATATAGCCCCTATGATCTAGCATCCAAGGAGTAACATAAAATTAACTTTCCGTAAAATTAGTTGTGGATTGATTGTGATGTGATTAGTCACATCAGCATTTTAGAATATAGCGCTGGTATTTTGTAGCATACAGGGGTTCTAAAGAGATGCTTTGGTTCTTACATGAGTTCCACTTTATCCTTTTCAGAAGTTCTGTTCTGCTTTGAAAGATGGCTGCCGTGATTTCTGTGATCCATATGTTCAAATTCTGAGTTATCCCTTGCAGGTGATTTCTGGTGGATCCACCACCATCAAGATAAAGTGTTAGCTTCTTTAACCTCTTTTCCTCTCTTACTTCTTTTCAGCCTGAGGGGAGCAGAATAATAAGGGCAAACAGAACAAGTAAAACAGATCAGGGCATAAACTGCATTTGGAAAATTCTGTATAATCTCTGAGTTAAAACATTATTAAATTAACATTTGCGGAAAGAGTTTAGCTTCTGACTACTAAAAAAATTTTTTTTAGGTCAGAGAGCACTCCATTCCACTCCATTCCACCCTTCATACTTGGTGTAAAGATTTCCTCCATTCCACCCTTACACTTGGTAAATAACTCTAGAATTATCACCGCTTCGTAATTAGGTGTTTGCATATCTATGTTTCTTAACAGATTTGCAGATTCCTTGAGGGCTGTGATTATCAATTGTGTCCCTAGAGTGGCACAAAAGAGCCCTGGTGATATAGTGGTTAAGCGCTTGGCTGGTATTGAAAGGTTAGCAGTTTGAACCTACAAGTTGCTCTGCAGGAGAAAAGACCTGGGTATTTGCTCCTGTAAAGATTACCTGTTGCCGTCAAGTTGATTGCAACTCATAGCAACCCAATAGGGCAGAGTAGAACTGCCATATGATTTTTTTTAATCTTTATGGAAGAAGACTGCCACGTCTTTCTCTCGCGAGTGGCTGATGGGATTGAACCATCAACCTTTCAGTTAGTGTTTAACCACTGCACCACTAGGCCTCCTCCCATAAAGATTACAGCCTAGGAGACCCTAATGGCAGGGCTGGATTAAGGCATGTGAGGGCTATAACCATTGATAATCTGTAGGCTCCCTCTGTCTACTCACACATTCATGGGATATGTGAGTTTTATATATATATGGAAACCCTGGTGGTGTAGTGGTTAAGTGCTGCAGCTGCTAACCAAGAGGTCAGCAGTTCAGATCCACCACGCGCTCCTTGGAAACTCTATGGGGCAGTTCTCCTCTGTCCTGTAGGGTCACTATGAGTCAGAATCAATTCGACGGCAACGGGTATATATACACACACACGTGTCTTACCTATGCATGATGTAACTTCTTTTTAAACGTGACTGTGTATTAATGATTGAATGCGAAAGTGGTTTATGCCATTTTAGTGGAATGAGATGAACTGGATTATAAAACTTTGAGTGGATGTGGGATACTAAGATTTTTACTGCATACATTTGCTACAAAATGAATATTCTGCATACAGTTATGCCCTTCTGCCCCCCATCCATGGTTTTACTTTTCGCGGTTTCAATTACTCAGAGTCATCCTCGGTTAAATGTTAAATGAGTACGTAACATAATGACATCTCACCTGTCCTGCTCCATCATTTACATAACTTTTATTATAGTATATTGTTCTGTTTTATTATTAGTTATGGTTAATCTCTTACTGTGCCAAATTTATAAATTAAACTTCATCATAGGTATGAGATACAGGAGAAATCATAGTATATATATATGGTTCAGTACTATCCAAGGTTTCAGGCATCCAAGGGATGTCCTGGAATGTATCCCCAGCGATAAAGGAGGAGGGGCTGCTGTATTGTAGGACAAAGAAAATGAGTCAGTGAACTTAGTCGTTTCAACAATCAGTGTAAAATTCTGTTGATCTCCCACAATGTTTTCAACATTTGCTATGTTAGTATTATGTTTAATTAATTAAATGTCAGTTTGTTGTACTGTGGTGGCTTGCGTGTTGCTGTGATGCTGGAAGCTGTGCCACTGGTATTTCAAATACCAGCATGGTCACCCACGGTGGACAGGTTTCAGTGGAGAGTCCAGGCTAAGATAGACTAGAAAGAAGGACCTAATGGTCTAATTTCCGGGGGGGGGGGGGGTGGGGGGTGGGAACGGACCAGTAAAAACCTTATGAATAGCAATGGAACCTTGTCTGATATAGTGCTGGAAGATGAGCCCCTCAGGTTGGAAGGCGCTCAAAGTACATCTAGGGAAGAATTAATTGCCTTCTTAAAGTAGACTTGGCCTTAATGAGGTGGATGGAGTTAAGCTTTCGGAACCTTCATTTGCTGAGGTGGCACGACTAAAATGAGAAGAAACAGCTGCAAACATTCTTTTAATCAGAACATGGAATGTATGAAGTATCAATCTAGGAAAATTGGAAGTCGTCAAGAATGAAATGGAACGCATAAAGATTGGTATCCTAGGCATTAGTGAGCTGAAATGGACTGGTATTGGTCATTCTAAATCAGACAGTCTGTAGTCTACTATATCGGAAATGACAAATTGAAGAGGAGTGATGTCACATTCATTGTCAAAAAGAACATTTCAAGATCTGTCCTGAAGTAGTCTACTATATCGGAAATGACAAATTGAAGAGGAGTGATGTCACATTCATTGTCAAAAAGAACATTTCAAGATCTGTCCTGAAGTACAACGCTGTCAGTGATAGGGTAATGTCCATGTGCCTACAAAGAAGACAGTTAATACAACTATTATTTAAACTTACACACCGACTACGATGAGGAAATTGAAGATTTTTTACCGACTTCTGCAGTTGAAGTTGATGGAACATGCATGCCGTTAAGAGGCATTAATAACTACTGGTAATTGGAATGCAAAAGTTGAAAAGAAAGGAGGAGGATCAGTAGTTGGAAAATAGGGCCTTGGTAATAGAGATGACGAGGGAAATAGCATGACAGAATTTTGCAAGGCCAATGACATCTTCACTGCCAATACCTTTTCTCAACAACATAAATGGTGACTGTACATGTGGACCTCCCGGCATAGAAAACACAGGAATCAAATTGAATACATCCGTGGAATGATACATGGAAAAGCTGAATATTATCATTCAGAACAAGGCCAGGGGCCAACTGTGGAAGAGACCATCAATTGCTTGTATGAAAGTTCAAGCTGAAGCTGAAGAAAATTAAAACAAGTTCATTAGAGCAAAAATATGGCCTTGACTATATCCCACCTGAATTTGGAGACCATCTCGAGAATAGGTTTGATGCATTGAACACTGATGACCAAACACCAGATGAGGTGTGGGATGACATCATAGATGAAGAAAGCAAAAGGTCATTAAAAAGAAAGAAAAGACCAAAATGGATGTCAGAAGAGATTCTGAAGCTTGCTCTTGGACATAAATTAGCTAAAGTGAATGGAAGAAATGATGAAGTAAAAAGAGCTGAACAGAAGATTTCAAAGGGCAGGTTGAGAAGACAAAGTATTATAATGACATGTACAAAGACCTGGAGTTAGAAAACCAAAAGAGAATAATATACTCAGCATTTCTCAAGCTGAAAGAACTGAAGAAAAAATTCAAGCCTCAAGTTGCAATTTTGAAGGCCTCTGTGGGCAAGATACTGAAAGACAAACGAAGCATCAAAAGAAGATGGAAGGACTACACAGAGTCACTGTATCAAAAAGAATTGGTCAACGCGTCACTATTTCAAGGAGTAGCATATGATCAGGGGAGAAGTTAAGTCTGCACTGAAGACATTGGTGAAAAACAAGGCTCCAGGAGTTGACAGAATACCAATTGATTTGTTGCGACAAACGGATGCAGTGCTGGAGGTGAACCCTTGTCTATGCCAAGAAATTTGGAAGATAAGTATGTTGCCAGCTGACAAGGAGAGTTCCATATTTGTGGGTATTCCAAAGAAAGGTGATCCAACAGAGTGTGGAAATTATCGAACAGTCTCATTAATATCAAATGCAAGTAAAATTTTGCTGAAGATAATTCAGAAATGGTTGCAGGAGTTCATTGACAGGGACCTGCCAGAAAGTTAAGCTGGATTCAGAAGAGGATGTGGAACAAGGGTTATCATTGCTGATGTCAGATGGATTTTGGCTGAAAGCAGAGAATACCAGAAAGATGTTTACTTGTGTTTTATTGACTATGCAAAGATCTTCTACTGTATGGATCATAACAAATTATGGGTAACATTACAAAGAATGGGAATTCCAGAACTCTTAATTGTGTTCGTGAGGAACCCATACATAGGCCAAGAGGCAGTCATTTGAACGGAACAAGGGGGTCCTGTGTGGTTTAAAGTCAGGAAATGTGTGCGTCAGGGCTGTATCCTTTCACCATACTTATTCAGTCTGTGTGCTGAGCAAATACTAGGAGAAGCTGGACTGCATGAAGAGTGCAGCATCAGGATTGGAGGGAGAGTCATTAACAACCTGCAGTATGCAGATGATACAGCCTTGCTTGCTGAAACTGAAGAGGACTTGAACCACTTACTGATGAAGATCGAAGACTACAGCCTTGAGTGTGGATTACACTTCAACATAAAAAAAATGAGTGTGGATTACACTTCAACATAAAGAAAACAAAAATCCTCACAACTGCACCAGTGGGCAATATCATAACAGAGAAAATATTGAAGTTGTCAAGGATTTCATTTTACTTGGATACACCATCAATGCCCATGGAAGCAGCAGTCAGGAAATCAGATAACATGCTGCATTGGGCAAATCGGCTGCAAAAGACCTCTTTAAAGTGTTGAAAAGCAAAGATGTAGCTTTGAGGACTAAGGTGCGCCTGACCCAGTCCATGGTATTTTCATTCACTTCATATGCATGTGAAAGCTGGATGATGAGTAAGGAAGACCAAAAAAGAATTAATGCATTTGAATTATGGTGTTGGCAAAGAATATCGAACATACCATGGAGTGCCAGAAGAATGAACAAGTCTTTCCTGGAAGAAGTACAGCCAGAATGCTCCTTAGAAGCAGGGGTGGTGGTACCTTGTGTTATATACTTTGGACATGTTATCAGGCGGGACTAGTGCCTGGAGAATGGCATCATGCTTGGTAAAGTAGAGGGTCAGTAAGAAAGAGGAAGAGCGTTGAGGAGATGGATTGATGCAGTAGCTGCAACAGTGGCCTCATCCATAGCAACCATTGTGAGGATGGCACAGGACTGGGCAGTCTTTCTTTCTGTTGTACAAAGATAGGGTCGCTATGAATTGGAGCCTACTTGATGGGACCTAACAACAACACAGTAACAACAGCATGGTAGCTTATGTTCACGTGTATGCCAAATGTATTTTAATGTTAAAGTTATAAATATTATTCTTTACAAAATTTGGACATAACTCTGTGTGTAAATGCTATATAGTTAAAAAGTAACTTGGTTGAATTCATTGGTGTGGTCGACTTATTTGAGCTCCCTCTCTTTTGCACATCATCTTGGACTGGAGTTCCCATTGGTTTACCAGGACATGCACAAGAGTATACCCTTGTTTCTGTATCATGGCAAAGAGCATTACGGGCCCTCCTGGCCGGAGTTGCTGATCAGCAGACACGGATGGTAGAAGACGGTTCTCTCAAAGTGGATCAGAGAGCTGTTTTCTGTTAGTGTAATTCATCCTTGCCTACTAACTGTTCACGTTGGATCCAGTTGCATATTGGGTGAATGTAGCAATAATTAGACTCCACAGCCCACCCCCACCTCTTGTTTATTAGAAAGAAATAGTATACTCCCAACAGACCAGTGGAGATAAAGTGTTTCAGTTACATGGCAGGGCACCATAGTAAACAGATGACAGTCAAGATGTTGAAGTTGTAGGGACCTCATAGCTTTAACAACTTTGTGCGTGGGTGCCCTCATGGTTGAGCGCGAACTTTATTTCTGCTGGCATATTCTCACACACTGAAGCTGGTATCAGTTTCATTTAGTGCCCTGCTAGCTCCCTTCCATTGCGACGCTCGCTTTTTCTTGTGTCCTGTCTGCTTGGCATCTATGAGTCTTTGCTTTGGAAAACTGGTGCCCCTGTTTTATTGGTCCCCTAAGCATGTGCTTACCTTGCTTATTGGGTAAACCGTCCCTGCCTAGGGGACAGTTCTACACTGTCATATAGGGTCGCTTTGAGTCAAAATCGACTTCACGGCACACAGCTACAACAGTCAAGTTGGTCTGTCCTAATCAATTTCTTTTGTTTCCACTTACCTAGCGTGCATCTATTCATAAGGTTTTCGCTGGCTAATGCTTTTCAGAAGTAGACTGCTGGGTCCTCGAAGCACTTACTAATGAAGATCAAAGACCACAGCCTTCAGTATGGATTACACCTCAACATAAAGAGAACAGAAATCCTCACAACTGGACCAGTGAGCAACATCATGATAAACGGAGAAAAGATTAAAGTTTTCAAGGATTTCATTTTACTTGGATCCACAATCAACAGCTGTGGAAGCAGCAGTCAGGAAATCAAACAATGCATTTGCATTGGGCAAATCTGCTGCAAAAGACCTCTTTAAAGTGTTGAAAAGCAACGATGTCACCTTGAAGACTAAGGTGCGCCTGACCCAAGCCATGGTATTTTCAGTTGCATGTGAAAGCTGGACAATGAATAAGGAAGAGCGAAGAAGAATTGATGCCTTTGAGTTGTGGTTTTGGCGAAGAATATTGAATGTACCGTGGACTGCCAAAAGAACGAACAAACTGTTTTGGAAGAAGTGCAGCCGGAGTGCTCATTGGAAGCAAGGATGGCGAGACTGCATCTCACATACTTTAGACATGTTGTCAGGAGGGATCAGTCCCTGGAGAGGGACGTAATGCTTGGCAAAGTACAGGGTCGGCAGAAGGGAGGAAGACCCTCAATGAGGTGAATTGACACAGTGGCAGCAACAGTGAGATCAAGCATAGCAACGATTGTGAGGATGGCGCAGGACCGGGCAGCGTTTCGTTCTGTTGTGCATAGGGTCGCTATGAGTCGGAATCGACAGCACCTGACAATAACGACAAGAGTGCGTCTAACAGACAAGCAATTACACAAAGGCCCAGAGGTTCTTTTTTTAAATCGTGCACTAGGTGAAAGTTTACAAAACAAATTAGTTTCCCATTGGATAGTTTGTACATAAAGTGTTTCATGACCTTGGTTTCATTCCCCACAATGTACCCAGGCCCAGAGTTGTAAGCGCTGACTGTGATTAGAAATCATTGGTTTTATGTTTCTGTGGAGATGAGGGGAAAAACAGATGCATCTTCCCAGGAACGTTCATTTTATATGTATTTTTTTCAGCTGTATAACATCATGTGGTTCAGTTTTACTGTAACTTTACTCTTTCTTATTCTTGTTACAGCTGATACTTTTCAATGCCGTTTTACAAAAGTATGGCTGTATTTTAGTAATACAGTTTTATGCACTTTCCAGGCCCCATGCAACTTCTTTCACACCTCTTGTAGCCAGCCTGTTACTACTCTTGTTATGGAGGAAGCAAAGACTTTGTTATTTAGGCCCTGCACAGAGCAGTGATTATTGACGTTCAGAACACTGACATAGCATTGCAGCATCATAAAGGACTTTTGAATTGTTTCAAGAAGCAAACTTTTTTTTTTTAAGATGGAACGAGAATATTCATAGAAACATATTTGACAGAGAATTTGTATCCATAATACATAAGGTACACCTAAAACTCAATAATAAAAAAACAAATGCCAATTTTAAAAATGGGTAAAAGACTTAAACAATCACTTCACAAAGAAAGGTAAACAAATGACCAATAAGAACATGAAAAGGGTCCTGAACACCATTAGTCATCAGGAAAATGCAAATTAGAACCACTACAGATTCACCACAATGACTAAAATTAAAAAGAATGACACCGCCAAATATTGGCAAGGATTCACCACAATGACTAAAAAAGAATGACACCGCCAAATATTGGCAAGGATATAGAACAACTATATTACTCATACATTGCTGCCGGAAGTGTAAATTGGGACAGCCACTGTGGAAAATGGCATTTTCTTTTAAAGGTAAATATATGTGTGTATTTTTATCCTATACCCCAGCAATTCTGCTCTTAGCTACTTGCCCAAGAGAGAAGGAAACGCCAATCTTGCTGTCCACAACTGAAACAGGAACATTTCTGGTAATCTTATTCATAATTACAAAGCTGGGAACAATCCAAATGTCCATCAACAAGAGAATAAGTGAATCAACTGTGGTTTTTGAGACTCATCCATGTTGTCGAATATATCAGGAGTTTAAACCTATTGCTAAGTATTAGCCCATTGCACAACTACATGTGTATGTGTTTATATATGCACACACACTGAGGCCCAGGCTTCATTTCTAGACATTACTTATGTAATTGCTCTGGGATATGGCTTGGGCATTGGAATATTTTAACACTCCTCAGGGGACTTTTATGGATGCTGAAGTTTGAGATCAGCTAATCAAGAACAACTTTTATCATTTTATAAATGAAGAAACTGAGGTTCATAGTGGGGAAAGGAACTTGGCTTGGGGCCACACAGAAAGTGTCAGTAATGGTGAACTGACCCTAGGGTAATTTATAGAGGAAGCTGGAATTCAGCATGCCTTGTTTGAGGGCCTAAGAGAAGGGCTGTTGGAGTTAAGGGCAGAGAATGAGGGGAGAATAGATACGGTAGTTAAAACGTTGACAGTAGATATGCTTGCCAGGACCGCATGACAATTAAGAACAGCAGAAAGTCAGGGTAGAGTCAAGAGAACCCAGATGTTTCAAGGTTGCCCTGCAGTTGTCACTCAAGCCTTGGAGAAGACCCTGAAGCCAGAGATGCAGAAAATCTGGATTATAGGCACTTCAGAAAGCCAACAGTCTCTTAGGTACTCAGCCAGCAAACTTAAGTCTACAGGTTGATAGTACTGTCACTGCAGGATCCGGGTGTGGGAATGATGGAATAAATTAGTGCAATTAAACATTTCAGGAAACAGAAGACAAGTTTCTGTTTCTAATGCCATTTTCTCCCCTCTTGCCTATATTGAAGCCCTGTAAAAAATACTCTTTGTGGTGTCTTTAAATCACTTGGCTTCCGTGCTGCATAAAGTCAATTCAGGCCATCCAAGAATCTCGGCTGTACACTTTCAGCAGAGATCCTCACTGACAGATGCTCGTAGGTGAACTTTAAAGACCAAACCCATTAGATGTAGGAGGCTGCACATTTTTTCAACTGATTCACATTCTCTCTCTCTTTTTTTATCTCCGTAAGTGAAAGGGTTTAAGTAGCATGAAGTTTTTTTTTTTTGAGACTGTACACAGCAGAGCATACACCAATTCAACAGTTTCTGCATGTACAATTGAGTGACATTGATACACTCTTCAAGTTGTACAACCATTCTCACCCTCCTTTTCTGAGTTGTTCCTCCCCCATTAACATAAAGTCATTGTCCCCTAAGCTTTCTATCTAATCTTTCAAGTTGCTCTTGTCGATTTGGCCCCATACGTTGTTGCTGTTAGGTGCTGTCAAGTCGGTTCCAACTCACAGTGACTGTATGTACAACGGAATGAAACAGTGCCCTGTGCCGTGCCACCCTCACAATCGGAAGCAAACTTTTTTTAAAATATAATTTTAATGCTGTGATTTACATATAATAAAATTCATCCATTTTAAGTGTTAAGTTCAGTTAGTTTTGACAACTGTATACAGTAATGCACCTACCACCACCACAGTCAAGGTGTAGAACATTTCTGTTACTCCAAGAAGTTTATTTTTGCCCTTTTGCAGTCAGTTCGTCTCTCCACTCCTGAGCCCAGGCAAACACTAGTCTAGATCTGCTTTCTGTCACTGCAATTTTACCTTTTCTGGAATTTCATATAAATGGAATCATACAGTATGTAGTTTTTTGGTATCTGGCATTTTTCACTTACCATAATGCTTTAGAAATCTGTCCATATAATTGCATGTATCAGTAGTTTGTTCCTTTTTACTGTTGAGACATACTCCGTTTGTAGCTGTACCGCAGTTGTTTGAACCCATTCGCCAGCTGGAAGGACCTTGATTGTTTCCAGCTTTTGTTGTTAGTTGCTGTCCAGTTGATTCCAACTCATGGCAACCCCATGTGTTCAGAGTAGAACTGTTCCATAGGGTTCTCAAGGCTGTGCGCTTTCCCTAGGCCTGTCTTTGTCTTCTGAGGTGCCTCTGGGGTGGGTTTGAACTGCCAGCCATTTGTCTAGAAGTTGAGAGCTTAACCTTGACTGTTTGTGCCACTCAGGGACTCTTGCCAGCTTTTAGCTATTATGAATGAGGCTTTTAGGAATATATGCATATAAATATTTGTGTAGACATGTGCTTTCATTTCTTTTGAGTAAATACCTAAGAGTAGGATTGCTGAGTCATATAGTTAGTGTATTTTTTAGCTTTATTAAGAAAACGCCAAACTGTTTTCAAAAGTGGTTATATCATTTTCATCACCACCAGCACTGTGCTTGTTGTGGTAAGTACCTTGAACCTACCAGCCCTCCTCAGGCAAAAAAAACCTGGCAATCTCCTCCTGTACAGTCTCGAAACTCTCTGGGGCAGTTCTTCTATGTCATGTAGGGTTTCTGTGAGTTAGAGTCAACTCAACGGCACATAACAACTACTACATTTACTTGCCAACACTTGGTATTGTCTGTCATTCAAATTTAAACTACGATAGTGAGTGTGTAGTGAAATCTCGTGATGTTTGCATTGCATTTCCCTGATGACTAATAATGAGAACCTTTTTTTTTTTGTCATTTTTTCAAATATTTCTTACTATGGAGTTCTAAAAATTCTTTCCGCATTGTAGAAATATGTCCTCTATCCAGATATGTTTTGCACATTGTTTCACCAATGTATCCTGTTCGTTTTAATCATGTGTTTTGAAGAGCAGAAGTTTTTAATTTTGATAAAATCCATTTCATCCATTTTTTCTTTCTATTTTGTACTTTTGGTGTCCTGTAGAAGAAATTTTTTGCCAGATCCAAGGTCACAAAAATGCTCTCCTATACTTTTTTCAAGAAATTTTATTCCTTAGATTTAAGTTTGTGATCTATTTTGAGTCAATTTTATAGATGTTGTGAGATAAGGGTTCAGGTTGCATGTGAATACCTACTTGTTCCAACATCATTTGTTGAAAAATTATTGTTTTCTGTTAAATTACTTTGACCCCTTAATTGAAAAATCAATGGACCATATATGTGTAGGTCTGTTTTTGGCTTTTCTTGTTGCATTGCTTTATATCCTTGTCTGTATAATGATACTATACTGTGTTGATAACTGTGAATTATAATAAGTCTTGAAATCAGGTCCTATGAGTTGTCAACTTTGTCCTTTATCAAAATTGATTTGTATATGCTAGATCACTGGCATTCCATATGCATTTTAGAATCACCTTAGAGAACTGACACCTGAGTTTTGGTGTCCAGAGTTTTTGTTTAGGTTCAGTCACGAAGACATGGTTGACTGCTCATATGACCTTTCGTCTCTAGCCCCTTCAGACGTTCAGTTGATACCATGTGGCGTACCCCCCCCCGCCCCATATAAATCACGCAGTTAGCACATCTGGTGTGGCCCAAGGCCCCCAGGTACGCTCTTATGAGACAGGACATTCCAGGGGCTTAGAGATTACCAGTCAGGTGCTATGGGCAAAGGACAGACCTCTCTTTCCAAAAAGCCTGTTGCTATCGAGTGGATTCTGACTCCTAGTGACCCTATAGGACAGAGGAGAACTGCTCCATAGGGTTCCCAAGGAGTGACTGGTGAATTTGAACTGCTGACCTTTTGGTTAACAGTCAGTCTCTTAACTACTGCACCACCAGACCTCTCTTTGGGTAAGGTTAATTCTTTACTACACAGTTGAACTTAAAACCTGCAAACTTGCTAACATCACTTATTTCTAGTAGCTTTTCTGTAGATTTCTTGGAATTACGAATCTAAATATATTATCTGTAAGTAAATATAGCACTACTACTTGTTTTTCCATCTGAATGGCTTTTATTTTTCTTGCCTTATTATATTGGCTAGGACTGGCTGTTGAATAGCGTTGGCAAGAACTGACAGTCTTGCCCTGTTGGCTATCTTAGAGGGAAAGCATTCAGGTTTTTACCCTTTGGGTATAATGTTTTTTATAGAGTCCTTTTTTCAGATTGAGGAAGTTTCTCTTCTGCTCCTACTTTTCTGAGACTCTTTATCTTGGTTGAGTGTTTAGTTTTGTGAAATACTTTTGATGAGATAGTTGTATAGATTTTTTAATTTTTTAAAAATAATACTGTATTTTCAGTGAGTATTTACATAGCAGTTTAGGTTACCATTCAAAAATCTCTACACAGATTGTTCATTGACATTGGTTGCATCCTTCACAATATGGGAACATGACTTTTGTATAGTTGTTCTGTTTCCGTTAATCTAGTTTCGCTGCCCCCCTTACATTCTTATCTTTGTTTTAAAGTAATTGTTGACCATCTCATATAGGTGATTTTTTTTAAAGGAGCATGGTACTTACGGGTGATATTCATTATTTTTTGAGACAGTTTATTATTTAGCTACACGGTGACGTCATGGGTTAGTTTTGGCTCAAGGTTTGAAGATTATCGCAGAGCAGTAGTCTTGGGGAGTACTCCACCAGACTCAACCAGTTCAGTTGGTTTGGTGGCTTTTTTTTTTTTTAAAGGAATTTGAGGTTCTGTTCCACATTTTTCTCCCGTTCTGTTAGGGTCTATCTATTGTGGCCCATATTAGAATGGTCGATAGTGGTAGGCGGGCACCATCTAGTTCTTCTGGTCTCAGGGTACATGAAGGTGTGTTTTATGTAGACTGTTTGTCCCGTAGATTAGTTTCTTCTTTGTGTCTTTGGTTTCCTTCTTTGTCTTTTGCTCCAGAAGAGTAGAGACGGGTAGTTGTATCTTAGATGACCGCTCACGAGCTTTTAGGACCCCAGACATTACTCACCAAACTAGGATGTAGAATATAACCTTATGAACTATATTATGCCAGTTGACTGAGATGTCCCACGAGACTGTGGTCTTTTTCCTTCACACCCAGAAATCTAATCCCTTGAGGTGTTTGGGTATGTCTAAGAAGTATCTTCTGCATTTTTTTGGTAAGGTGAATCCCATTGATTTTCAAATGTTAAATCAACTTTGAATTCCTGGGATAAACCCTATTTGGTCATAATGTGTTATCCTTTTTTACTTCTCTGGATTTGAATTGGTAACATTTTGTAAAGGGTTTTTGTGTCTGTGTTCGTGAGGGCTTTGGCTTGTAGTTTTCTTTTAATCTTTGGTTTTGGTATCATGATAATGCTGATTTCATACAATGAGCTGGAAAATCCTCCTCCACCCCCATTTTTCTGAAAGTTTGCTAGAATTGGTATCATTTTTTCCTTAAAAATTTGGCATAAATAACCTTGATACTATCTGGGCCTGGAGTTTTCTTTGTAGGAAAAATTAACTAAGAATTCAATTTTTAAAGTACGTATTAGGAAAATTCTACAGAAAGTATAGTGATACCTCATTGTAGGTTTAATGTATATATTCCTTAATAACTAATGATGTTGAGAATCTTCTCATGTTCCTATTAGCCATTTATATATCTTCTTTAGTGAAACGTCTATTTAAATATTTTGCCCATATTTTAATTGGTGTGTCTTCTTATTGCATTGGAAGAGTTCCTTGTAAATTCTGGATAAAAGTTCACTATCAAATATATGATTTGAAAATACTTCTTTTAGTGTGTGGCTTATCAGTTGTCAAATCACTAATACAAATATAAAATGCACATACGTTCAAGTTTTTATCTAACTCAGTTATTAATGAGGAATCCAGTAAGAGGTTAAAACTGATTCCAGATGTTTAGTAATTTTTTAATTGTATGCTGCACATTGTGGAGCGTATGTTTTAGAGACTGTAGTGTTTTTATCTTTTTCTGGAGAGAGTTAACATTTATTCTAACGGGCAGCTAATTGTGGTGGACTCAAAACTCCATTTCAGTGTAGAGGAGCTCAGATCTCTGCTTGGTTGTTTCAGCCTTCCAGACTTTGCTTTTTGCTGGAAACCTTGGATTTTCCCCAATGCATGTGCAGTTCAAGGGTCTACCAAGAATTTGACAAAGTTTAACCAGAGATTCTAAGACTGCAGCTTTCTGTTTGAGTTTCAGCTACTGCATTGTATGATCTGAGAAGAGTGTTAGTTGAAAAGCAGTTTAAAAGTGAAAGAAGGGAAATGTGTTGTGTAAGAGTACTTATTAATTACAGAATATTCTTCAAACTTTTAAGGTTATCCATTGTTGACTTCAGTTACTTTCCATCATGTATTTCTTATAATGAGGTGCTGGAAATGTAACTCAAGATTTCAAATTTTTGAAAGTAAAAGGAATAGGTTGGTTTGGTTAGCAATATTTAAAACATGTTTTCCTTACTTCTAGTTGTTTTGACCTCTCGTTCTTGTTGTTATTAGGTGCTGTTGAGTTGTTTCCAACTCATAGCGACCCTATGTACAATAGAATGAAACACTGCCCAATCCTGTGCCATCCTCACAATCCTTGCTATGTTTGAGCCCATTGTTGCAGGGTATTGTGTTAGTTCGTCTCATTGAGGGTTTTCCTCTTTTTCTCTGACCTTCTGCTTTACCAAGCATGATGTCTTTCTCCAGGGGCTAGACCCTTCTGATATCATGTCCAAAGTACGTGAGGCAAAGTCGTGCCATCCTTGCTTCTAAGGAGCATTCTGGCTATACTTCCAAGAAAGACTTGTTCATTCTCTGGCAGTTCATGGTATATTCAATATCCTTCACCAACACTATAATTCAAATGAGTCAACTCTTCTTTGGTCTTCCTTATTCATTGTCCAGCTTTTGCATGCATATGAGGCAGTTAAGAATACCATGGCTTGGGTCTGATATACCATAGTCCTCAAGGTGACACCTTTGCTTTTTAACACTGTAAAGAGGTCTTTTGCAGCAGATTTGCCCAATACAACATGTCATTTGATTGACTAGAGTCTTTGAAAAGCGGAGCTTGCTTTGGGATTGATAGGTGCAGCTATTGCTGGACCTACGTAGGAATTTTGGTTGCTATTTTAACAAGCTAGAGGCCTGAGACTGTTAGCCCATGCCTGAAAATCTACTAAGAAGGAGTGTCTCCTTAGAGATTCCATAACTGAGTTTTCTAGATTCTTAGACTCTGTGGTATTCCTTTTTTTCTTGAACTGGGTGGGGAAGCGTTCTGTGGGTGGCAGCATTCTTCATTTGTTTCTTGCTCTGACCTAGGGTTGGTTAGTAACCAGGGTCTCTTATGGAAGTGGTGGTATGTGTCTTTGGTTTGTCCATCTTGCTTTGTAACTGCTTTGTTTTAGGTTTTCTGTTCAGCTTAATAACAAATTTAAGGCTGGTGATTACCTGTATGAAAAAAGCCAATGTACAATGGAGTAAAGCCGAGGGTCACTCCTTATTAGGACCTAACAATTTGTGAAATTTAACATAGTACTGTCAGAAACATTATCATCCCTTTTCAGTGTGAAGGACTCCGTGGTCACTTTTCTTCATCATATTTTTCTAGAATTTAGGAAAAACAGTCTCAGAAGTTTCTCTTATATAATAGCAAGTAAATTTTTTTGGGCAGCAGATTTTAGCTGGCGGATGTTAGTCTGTGTTTGTGTGGAAGGGAGTCCATTTCCAGTGATTCTCAAGCTTGTAAACATTTCCATTTGGATGTGGGTAGGAACATGTTGGCCTGCTGAGTTGCTTTACTTGTTGAGTCATTACGCAGCTGGCTTTTTCTGTAGTTCATTCTCTACTATTTTGGAAAAACAGAAGAGGGCACATCTGTAAGTCAGCCAACAATGGTTACGTTTGGGGCGATAAAGCAGGTGAGTTATTTAGAGAAACTTGAAATGGACATATGTCTCTGCCTCCTTCCTCTGCCTTCATTCTTTTAATTAGTAAATTGCTACTTCCTCCATCAAGTATTTTTCCATTTAAATGAATAAGAGGAACTTCTCTTCCTTCCTGATCTCACTGCGCTTAGTCCCTGGCTCACAATGTTTCTGTAGGTGGAATTATGCTAACCCAGCGCCTTCCTTTCAAACATGCTACACGTTAGGAGAGGCAGCAGTGTAGTAGTGTGGAGGTTAAGAGTATGACTTTGGAGTTAGATCTGGGTTCAGATTTCAGCTCCCGCTGAGTACTAGCTATGTGACTTTATACAGGTTACTTAACTAACTATAAGGTTTTTCATTGGCAAAATGGATTAATGTGAGAACTAGCAGGGTAGTGAAACTGAGCAAGCCAGCAGAGACCATGGTGACGGCACCGTGTCTACGTAACTGGTGAGCTGTAAGATGTCAAACAAACAAACAAAAAACCTGGTTTCTTTTGATTTGTTTCCAACTCATAGTGACCCAGTAAGAGAGTATGAACAAATAAAAACACCTATTGAGGAGTGAAACAGGAGGCTGTGACTTCTCTCTCAGCAAGGTACATATGTGTAGTGTGGTAGACAGTGAACGTGCATTTGTCCACCCCTGGGTGTATGTCAGTGTTTGCTTGAAAAAGGGAGGGCTTAAAAAAAAAGCCCTTGGTTGTTTCAGAAATAGATTTCAGCCGCCAGGAAGAAGCTTGTAACAAAAGGATGAGATCAGTTGGTATAATTGAAGCTAGTTGATAATCCTTTTACTTTGTTCTCTGAACATTTACAGTGTTCCTATTTCTACATAAATATGTGAGCTAGAAAGTGAGTGAGTCCCTCCATGGAAATTCCATAGTCCAGTGAGGGAGGGCAGAGCACAGGGTGAGGAGAATAGGGGGGACAGCCAGCTGTCGGTTTATAGCCTTAATCTTTGGTTAGCTTTTTCTTGTGGTAGGTGGGCACTGAAGCAGGCCTGTTCTATCTATTTATGTGTTTCCGCAGGTTATTTGGAGCCCTAGTGGTGCAGTGATTAAGAGCTCGGCTGCTAACCAAAAGGTTGGCAGTTTGAACCCTTCAGCCACGCCTTGGAAACCCTGTGGGGCAGTTTTACTCTGTCATATAGGGCTGCTATGAGTCGGAATCGACTAGATGGCAATGGGTTTAACAGACAGATTATTTTAAAATGGGATCTGTGGTTTGGTTGTACCAACATTTGGGCAGAGGAGCCAAGGGAAAGAAGGGGGAATCAGGAATATATTTTTTTAACTTTGAAAAACAATTGACCTGTGAGCTTTTACCTCATTGGTGGATGTTGAGACTGTGTTGGTTTGTGGTTTTACCATGGCTGCTTCCTCCAGTTGGAGAGCCAGCCACAGAGACATCTGTTCTGAGCCCAGATTTATTCGATAGTTGAAAACAGCTTTCTTCACCTTAAGTCATCTACAGAGAGAGTTGGCATCACCAGAGTTTTTACCTTTAAACTCTCAGACTTGTGGTTGTTTTAATGGGCTCTTCTTAAAGTCTGCCCTTGCTGCAAGTTAGGAGTGAGGAGTTTATTTTCTAGTTGTTGCCATCTCGCATTACCATTTTCTAGTTGGTTGTGAAAGACAAAGTTTACAGAACACCTGCCCTGAGTCACCACTATACTAAGCACTACACTAATGGCATCTCAGCAGCTCTCTGAGACAAGAGATTATTAACTTCATTTTATACAGAGGAGGAAGGCACATAGCTAGCAAGGGCCTGGACTTCACTTCCCTCCTCCCGCATGACCTTCTTGCTATGGCCAAAGCGATCCATCCATCTACACTTCAGTTGGAGTGGAATGGTTAAAGTGTTGATTCTGTGCCGTGGCTGTCTCTGGGTTTTTTGAACAACCTTAGTTCTTCAGTCTTTCATATCATTCTGAATTCTGTGTCTTTACTAACCACAACTACTCCAGTACTGAACCAACTATCTGTTGCAGTGGAGGCCTGCTGCTGGGCCTTTTTAGTTTACGTGGAGAATAAGAAGGCCGAGGTCTTAGTGTTCTCTGGAGAGTTTATTTGGACTATTTATAGTTTGTTTTTCTGTCCACAATCTCTGTCTAGAGTAGGCTCTCAAGTATTTGTTGAATTATTTCCCTCTGTTGCCTTTCAAATACGTTTTGTTTGCATGCTTTACATTTTCTTTTCTGCACCCCCTTCCTAGTCAGATTGCTTTCCTAATGACCTGGGCTCTTTGAAAACACAACTACAGACATCTACTCCCTACCCCACACCAGTTAACAGAACCTGCATAGCAACAGTTTTACCCAGAAATCAATCGTCAGTCTCCCCTCCTCCCCCTAGTCTGTCTACTTGTTGATTGTAAAGGCTTTCAGAAAAAGCAGACAAATGAAGTATTCATTATGATGAGATTATGAGCACTCGGGGCATTCTGTTAGGACGTATTTTATGAAACACCTATATATAGTTTCAGTTTTGAAATGTAATAATTATAATGGAAAGGGTACTGTGTAACTGTGTAGTAGATACCTGTCTAGCTGTTTTGTGTGTACTACACATATATTAAATATTTGAAGTCTCACTTGCGTAGTTTAGATATGAGCTACAAAAGTTATGGGGTACTGAAGTACGGGTTGAAAGAATGAATGTGCCATACCCTCAGAGAGCTTAAAAATCCATCTATGGGAGACTAGATGTGGAGGCTAAGTGATCCAGTGTGATTCAGAGGGCACTGAATTGTGGGGGAATGGAGTGAATAAGGTGGAACTTTTAGGTTTTAAAGGATGGATTTGGAGTCCAAAATCGATTGCCATCGAGTTGATTCCAACTCACAGCAACTCTATAGGACAGGGTAGAACTGCCCCATAGGGTTTCTAAGGCTGTAATCTTTAGAGAAGCAGACTGCCACATCTTTCTCCCGTGGAGCACCTGGTGAGTTTAAACTGCTGACCTTTAGGTTAGCTGCCTAGTGCTTAACCACTGTGCCACCAGGGATCCTTTGGATTTGAAGTCGGGAAAAGCAATTGGGTAATAAAGCACAAAGGGATGGGGAAATTTATTCAAGAAATGTTTATAATTTATTTGTGCTGTGCTGGGCACTGTGCTGGGTTTAGAAATAAAATGTTGAGTTAGACAAGGCCCCTGTGCTAAATATGCTCACATGTAGAAATAGACTATTCATAAAGCAATATGCTGTCTGTAGTGTTAGAGATAATCACATGATGATTGTCATTAGATGGGAGCATGGAGATGGAGCCCCTGAAGAACAGGAGTGTAGGGCCTAGATGGAGTAGGAAGATTGTTCTGTGGGAGCAGTGGGATGCAGAGGTGGAATGATAGGATGAGATCAGCCTAGAGAGACCTTGACCTTGACCTGAGTTTCCCATGAGTGTTTTCATATTCACCAGAAACAATAATCCATCATTATGCATTTCTGTTATGTAAATGCCATTGATCTCCTCAGAGACAGCTAGACTTGCTAAAGTGTTTTAACACACACGGTGTGTATTTTTTATGACAACTTATATTTTTTATATTAATTCAAGTGAGAAATTAATTTTTCATTCATGCATTGTTTGAGATGCTCTTAATAGAGGTAGCCCTCTAAGAGTTTTCTCTTAAGAAAAGTGCAGAAAATTTGAATTTCAGGGAACAGGCTCTGAAATTTTCCTTAAGTCTGTTATTTCTAAATCCAGAACAAGCATAATCCCACACAGATTTATCCAGGTAATAACTTTTTAATAATTCGATGAAAAGCTACCTCTTCAGTCGTTCATTTTCAATGAATTGATGATGTGAGAATTGGTAAAATGTCTCTTTTTTTTTTTTAACTTAGTATCATGATTGCCATGAATTGGAACCAATTTGGTGGCAGCTAACAACAGCAGTCCACCCTGTTGATGTCGAGTCGATTAAGACTCATATTGGACAGAGTAGAACTGCCCTGTAGGATTTCCAAGGCTGTAAATCTTTACAGAGACAGACTGCCACATCTTCTGTGGAGTCACTGGTTGGCTTAAACTGCCCACCTTTTGGTTAGCAGCCAAGAGCTTAACCACTGCACCACCAGTGCTCCTTCTAACAATAGTTGATTTTAAATTCAGTGGAAATCTAATATTACCAATTCTTTATCTTAGCTTTGCTGTACAACTGCTGTGTTTTGAGAAGCAGTGTGTCTGGATTGAAGTAAATAATCTTTATTAAATAGTCAAACAGAGGTAGCCGAAACTCTTATAAATTGCCGTTTTTGAAATGCCTGAGTACTTCCTCCTTCTCCACTGCGTAGTCTGTGTGCTTTGTGAGTACAGATCCAGTTCCATTTAGCGCCGCCTGCATGTTACTTGGGCACAGTTACTGAGCAATACCTTTCCCTGGTAAGAGACGGAGAAGCAGTTTCATCATTTCAGAAGACTGATAAATTTTTATCTTTAAATAGCTAAACCGACTCGATGGCCCTGGGTACTGGGTATGCTAAAAATACTAATCATGTTACCACAAGTACTGTAGACATATGGCGTCTAGATTTTGGAAGTGAGAATGATTATTTTCATGTCCTGTGGCTAACTGATTCTAATTTGTTTCCACCTAAAATCTATTTTCCATCTATTATCTTATTTACTCTGTGCAGTGTGTGTTACAAACGAGAATGACTCTGCAAGGAGTAATGCAGGTCAGGGATGTTTTATGAATTGAAGTTACTCATTAAAAATAAAAATGTTCATTTAAAAAGTTAGATGATATTTTTAAAGACTTTAATATGGGGCTGGAGAAAAAACAGGAGTTTGTAGCATTTACATTTGGTTATGAAATATATACTTTTATTTGAACTCTTTATTGTAAAAATCTTTTCCCACTGATATTGAGATGGTCTAAAAAAACAACCTGCCCACCTCTCTTGTGTTTTCTAGTGTCAGTGCTCTCAAGATCTTAAAGACTTAAATTGGGAAGTCCTGACGTTGAAGGCAATATTTATCCTTGAGACACACTGAACCATTTTAGCAGTTAAAAACCAATATTGACACTTCCAGCATCTGTTCCTGATACCTCTTATGCGTGCCACTCATGGAAATAGCCTGACTGTGCCCTTGTCAAATAGTGTGCCCAAGAAGGTAGGGGGTCTTTGTGTCATTATGAAAAAATTCCTAACAGTAACCACTCTAAGCCCTGGGATTTATCCAGGTAAAGCCATCCAGCTCAGTGATGCCTGCATTTGTTTGAAAGCCCACTTGCCTACTTGTCTTTCCAAGTGGTTTGTGATTGTCTTAACCCCAGTGGGCTGCTTACTCTTTGGATGATAGAGGTTAGGGAGGATGAAGGAAGTATAAAGGCCTGAATTTGGCAGTCTCTTTACCGGATATCTATTTTAACCCTTGTTGAAGTTAATTTACATAAAGCCCAGCTGTATATGAATTTTTCTAAATTTAAATTAATTCTTTTTACCACAGGGATAAGAGTGTCAGCCCATGTTGAATTTATGGTCTTGTTCTCCTGTGTCTGGACCTCCTGGCAGCTTGCAGTTCCCTTTCCTTTGGATAACAGGAAACAGCTGGTGGCAAAGTTCTCACCTGTGGAATGGCTATTGGAGTTTTTTTTCTCTATACAGAGCTTTACAAAGAAGCAGAAACCATTTTAGCAGGAAACCACAAACCTATGTTAAAGACCAAAGGAGAATTGAAATAACATGTTCCTCTTGCAAGAGGTACCAACTGTTATGAGAGCTCAAGTATGGTGTTAAGCAGCTCTTTGTCCTCTTCTCTTTGAGGTTGTTGAGTTAAATGATGCTGAATTCCCGTACTGTGGTCCCTACTGAGGGAGCCCTAGTGGTGCAGTGGTTAAAGTGTTCAGCTGCGAACTTAAAGGTCGGGGTTTGAACCTACCAGCCACTCTATGGGAGAAAGATGTGGCACTCTGCTTCTGTAAAGATTAATCAAAAACCAAACCAGTTTCCATTGAGTTGGTTCTGACTCATGGTGACCCTATAGTACAGAGTGGAACTGCCCCATAGGGTTTCCAAGGAGCAGCTTATGGATTTGAACTGCTGGCTTTTTGGTTAGCAGCTGTCCTTTTAACCACTGGATCACCAGGGCCCCCTGTAAGGAATACAGCTTTGGAGACCCTATGAGGCTGTTCTTTTCTGTCCCGTAGCATCTCTATGAGTTTGAATCAACTGGACGGCAGTGGGTTTGGTTTGATTTTGGTCCTACTGACTCTCTAGCAGATTAAGAAAATTGCTTCAGGATGAATTCCTTAACACTAGGCGGGACCCTACTGTCTCTACTGAGCTACTAGGTTAACCATCTGGGATTAGATTGATACTTTGATATTGATAGTACCATTCCCTAGAACTCCCTAAAGAAAAGAGGTTGGTATCTGAAAGAAAGAACCCTTCTAAAAGATCGTTACTACTGTGTAGGTAGAGAGGGAGCTATGTAATGAAAACAGTGTTTTTGGTAGGCTGAGTCAGAGGTGTGAGTGGAGCAGGGAGTGTTTTCTCAGGGCACTAAGGTCCTGGCACTAGAAATACACAAGCAGAGGCAGGTAGGCTGGCAGGGAGGAAGGATGATGTGGGCTGCTTCTGAGACCCCTTCTAATTATAAGGTCCTGTAACTGATGGCGTTGGGCTAGGGATTGGGATGAGGGCTCCAGTACCTGTGCAAATTGATTTGAAAGCCGGCCTTTGCCTGCTGCACCGGGGGAAAGCAATGTGGGGGTCTGGCCTGGCCTTACTGGTTGTCACCCACAACAGATACTTGCTCTGTCTGTGTTTGAGATAAGGCTACAGACTTCTTCCAGTGCTGATTTTTTGGTGAGGTTTTGAACCTGCGATTGTGAATGAACAGAAATTGGAGCCAAGCTTCATCTTGCCGGCTCGAAAAAGGGTTTGGAGGTGGGCAGGGATTTGTTGATGCCATTGTATGGCTATAACTCCTTTAGTATAGAGCTGTGTCACAGTGGCTTCTTTCTCCTGTGGTTTCTAAAGTCAAGCACCGTTGAGTAAGTGAATTTATGTGAGCAACTCTCCTGACTTATCTCCTATCAGTCCCTGCTCGTAGTTTTCATTCACCTGTATAGTTCTCAGCAACTCAGGATGCTGTCATGTCTTTGTATGTGCTGTCCCTTCTTATCTGCCCTTTTCCCCATATGTTCATCTGGTGAAACTTGGCTCAGGAGCTGCCTCCTCCAGTAAACCCTGTCTGGGCCTCCGGCTCCTGAGAGTTTATTGCTCCTTCCTGATCCTTGTAATCTTTTTATTATTGCACTTGTCATACTGTAATATAATTACCTGTATATATCCCTTACTGAATTGATAGGGGCATGCATTATTTATCTCTGAAGTTCAGCAGCTAGTTTAGTACATGGAATGTTCTAGAGGCTCAGGAATATGAAAAGACTGTTTACCATTATTGAATTTTTATGTGCCAGGCAGTAGTATAAACGTGTAAAGAAAAAAACCAAACCCGTTTCTGTTGAGTTGATTTTGGCTCGTATTGTTCTACTCTGTCCTATAGACTCTGTAAGACAGAGTAGAACTGCCCCATCGGGTTTCCAAGGAGTGGCTGGTGGATTCAAAGTGCCAACCTTGTGGTTAGCTGCTGAGCTTTTAACCATCGTGCCATCAGGGCTCCTTGTGTAAAGAAACGGAGGTCCTAAACACAGACATTTATGGTGTACTCGTATATGTGTGTGTGTGTGTGTGTATATATACACACACACACACACACACACACACACACACATATATATATATAGTTCCAAGAAATACGGAAGACAGCTTCCTGGCCAACTGACTGGAAGAGATCCGTATTTATGCCTATTCCCAAGAAAGGTGATCCAACCGAACGTGGAAGTTATAGAACAATATCATTAATATCACACACAAGCAAAATTTTGCTGAAGATCATTCAAGAAATGGCTGCAGCAGTATATTGATGGGGAACTGCCAGGAATTCAGGCAAGTTTCAGAAGAGGACGTGGAACCAGGGATATCATTGCTGATGTCAGATGGATCCTGGCTGAAATCAGAGGATACCAGAAGGATGTTTAGCTGTGTTTCATTCACTGTGCAAAGGCATTTGACTGTGTGGATCATACCAAACTATGGATAACACTGCGAAGAATGGGAATTCCAGAACACTTACTTGTGCTCGTGAGGAACCTTTACATAGATCAAGAGGCAGTTGTTCGGAGAGAACAAGGGGATACTGATTGGTTTAAAGTCAGGAAAGGTGTGTGTCAGGGTTGTATTCTTTAACCATAACTATTCAATCTGTATGCTGAGCAAATAATATGAGAAGCTGGAGTATATGAAGAAGAACGGGGCATCAGTATTGGTGGAAGACTGGTTAACAACCTGCATTATGCAGATGACACAACTTTGCTTGCTGAAAGTGGAAAGGACTTGAAGCACTTCCTAATGAAGATCAAAGACCACAGCCTTCAGTATGGATTACACCTCAACATAAACAAAAATCCTCACAACTGGACCAATGAGCAACATCATGATAGACGGAGAAAAAGATTGAAGTTGTCAAGGATTTCATATTACTTGGATCCACAATCAACAGCCATGGAAGCAGCAGTCAGGAAATCAAAAGACTCGTTACATTGGGTAAATCTGCTGCAAAGGACCTCTTTAAAGTGTTGAAGACTAAGGTGTGCCTGACCCAAGCCATGGTATTTTTAATCACATCATATGCATGTGAAAGCTGGACAATGAATAAGAAAGACCGAAGAAGAATTGACGCCTTTGAATTTTGGTATTGGCGAAGAATATTGAATATACCATGGACTGCCCAAAGAACGAACAAATCTGTCTTAGAAGAAGTACAACCAGAATGCTCCTGAGAAACAAGAATGGTGAGACTGCGTCTTCCATACTTTGGACATGTTGTCAGGAGGGATGAGTCCCTGGAGAAGGACATCATGTTTGGCAAAGTATGGGGTAAGTGGAAAAGAGGAAGACCCTCAACAAGGTGGATTGACACAGTGGCTGCAACAATGAGCTCAAGCATAACAGTGATTGTAAGGATGGCTCACGACTGGGCAGTGTTTAGTTCTGTTGTGCATAGGGCCACTGTGAGTTGGAACTGACTCGACGGCACCTGACAACAAGAACAACAACATAGTTCCAAGTAAACTCTTAAGATGAGTGTAAGCAAGTCAGGATTCTGATTTTTTGTTCCACCGTAATTACCTTGATTTTGTGTGTGTGTCCTAAACTTGTATTGGGTAATCCAGCGCCGGTAAAGAATAGAGCGAGTGAATGTGGGTATTAGTGTTTTTTGCTGCTTGTGTTATTTTGCTGTGTGCTTTTGTTTTACTTTGAGGGTATTGCTGTGTTGAACTCTTCATTCTCTTCATGTCCTACCTACATGCCATACACACACACACACACACACACCTGTCCCATCTGAGTTGTGATCAGTGCTTTGCATTTCTCTTGGTGGTTAGTGAGTACTGACTCATGTGATAGTTGGGCAGAGCAAGGCTAACTGTAAGAGAAGCAAACATACGATACAGTCTCAAATGACTGTTTCTTCATGTGTGGGCCGTGACTGCAGAGTAACAAAGTCACCAGGCTGATCTGTTGGGGGAGGGGGGCGGGGGCAAGAATTGGCATTATTTAACAAGTCTCCAGCTGATGTTCGTGCACGGTAAGGTTTGAGGACCACCACTGCCTAAAACAGACAGTTTCTCCATTATTAATTAATGCAGCTGTAAACAGAAGTCAGACATTTATAAAGCTCCTGTTGGATTACCTCCGTCTTTATTCAGGAAAAATATTTGGTACGTCTGGTGTTTTACATTTTTTGTAGAACTCAGAATCCTCAACAGGAAAAAGCCATTCACTCTTTGTACCTGCCTCTTTTGCTGTTGCTCCAAAATGCCTTCGTCCATCCCTAACCTCCCCAGCCAGTGTGTGGCATATTTATAGCCACCAGCCCAGGCACCTTAGGAATGAAGGAGTCCTTGGATTCTGGTATTTTCCTTGAGGAGGAGCTGAACATTGACTATTTTACGAAAATCCAGAGTATGTGTTGTCATTGCCATATTAACTCTCACCACAGATTTTTGTGGATTAGCAGGGTCACTGGCCACGGAGATTGCGTTTTACCAAAGAAGTGCACTGCAGGTAAAAACGCGCCATTTACAGTTGTCTGCGTCCAGAACAGCTGCCCTCCCTGTACTGGGGTTGGAAGGCAGATATGGGAGGTAGGCGACTTGGGTATCTTTTTAGTTGATTAGGAAGCTTTCCTGTTGTGAATGACAAAAAAAACAAAAAACAAAAAAAAACCAATTGAAGTGACAGGTTTGTCAGACCTGGACAGCTGGTCCTTAGCTTGAGATCACCAGGCTAACAAGTTCAAAGCTGGTGGTAAAATTTAATTACCTGAAATGGTGTTGGGCCAGTGTTTTTTCTCTCTCTCTAGGGTTGCTATGAGTTCGAATAGACTCAGTGGCAACAGGTTTATTTATTTTTGGTTCTGTCTCCAGGGACATTTCATTAACAGTGGAGCAAGCACCTGTTAAAGCCTTCTCTGGTGTAATGTGTGGGTATGGCAACAGGTTTGGTTTTTTGGTTTTATCTTTTTGTAGCTGCTAAAGTTTTACATTCATTTGTTCAAGTCCATTGGTTGGCGGAGGTGCCTTCTGTCCTCTACTTCTCCCAAACCAGTCACGCAGCCGTATCACTTCACGCCTGAGTTTCTGTATGAATCACGCAGCCGTATCACTTCACGCCTGAGTTTCTGTATGGTCCTGTATTGTGACTGAGCTTCTGCATAGTCCTTTGCAGGCAGCTTGGATTTCAAAAATTCCAAACTTTTGTTACCGTTAACCTTGTGTAAGCGCTGCATACCCAGTGCTGGTACATGCCGATGATGGCGTCCACACTGCGCCCTATGAAGAAAAAATTGATCATTTATATTAAGGTGCAGGAAGAGATTGTCCCAGCGTCTTTGCTTTAATCAGCAACACCTTAGCATGTGGGGAGTCAGGGGAGAATGCTGATTTAAATAATTTTGAAAGGGTTGCATTAAAATTGGGTGCCCTGTTTTGACACAAAGTGAATGTGTCTCTTTTATACAGCAGTAAACTATTAAATTTGTTTCCTTTTAGCATTGTGAAATAAAGTGGAAGATGTGGGAAGAATAAAAAAACATAGTTACTGTGCTTCTGCTTGTTCTTTCACACCCTTCCAATTTACGATTCGTCAGAACTTCAGCTGGTTACTTCTGAGTAATGAATGGATTTAGCAGACATCCTTAAAACCATATCATTTGAAGTCTTTGAACTCTGAGGTTTTCTCTTTTTATAGCCTTTCAAATGTTAGGCAACCTTTACAGCGCCTTTGTGTCTATGACGTATTGGTCTTGGGTTGTGTGGAAGCAACCCCAGTAAACTTATGAATTTGCTCAAAAGTTAGTGGGTAGGAGGCCCTGGGTGGTGCAAATTGTTAATGCTCTTGGCTGCTAACTGGAAAGTTCAGGTCCACTCAAAGGCACCTTGGAAGAAAAGGCTGGTGATCTACTTCCGGGGGGAAAAAAAATCAGCCATTGAAAACCCTGTGGAGCACGGTTCTACTCTGACACACACGGGGCCACCATGAGTGAGAGTCAGATGGATGGCGGTTGGTTGGTTGGTTGGTTGGTTGGTAGTTACTGGGTGAGGAAGAAATTGGAGGGTTTTCTCTTAAAATTCCTTAGTGAAATCAATGGATTGGTATAGTACATTACTTAGTTTTCCTTTTGGGAAGGCTTAATCAGAAATCTGTTGGCAAAGCCAAGACTTTGAAATTGGTCTTGGAGTATGGGTTTGGTTTTTAAATGCTTCTACTCTGATCAAAAAATTGCCTTCCTGTAATTCGTTCCTTCCTTTAGAGCATAGTTCTCAAGGAAAGCAAGTTTGTTTAAATGTGAAAGCAAATCAGTCAGTGCAGTGTATGTACCAGTTTTTTTGTGATTTAGCCTCAGAACTCTGAGTTCTCAGTTTCGGGACCAGTTTGAGGATTAACTGTATGGAACGCCTTTCTTCTGTTGTCTGTATTATTTGCACCCTTAATCTCTTTGATGTTTTGGACAAATGTCACCTTCTCAGGGAAGCCTTCTCTCAGCATCCTATTTAAAATGGTACCCCCTTTCCTATCTTAGTTACCTGTTTTATAATTTTTTTCCATAGCACATATCACTATCTGAAAACCACTTATTTTAATGTCCTTTTTTTGTGTTATTCCTTCTGTACTGTCACTGCCTTGAAGAGTACAAAGTCTCTTGAGTTCAAAGTGCCTTGCATTAACAAAGCCAGGGAAAGTCTGAATCGTTTGTAGGATGAGGGTTAGAGGTAGAGCAAGTCAGTTTTTAGATCTGAGGTTGTTAGCAGGAGATTCTATTACGATGGGGTGGAACAAGCATGTTTGAGAATCAGGCCACGTATGAATCTGGGCTCTACTACTTTTTGACCTTAGAATTAAATAATCTTTGAAAGACTCAATTTTCTTCAACAGTGGAATGGGGAAAATAATACTTTTGTTATACGGATTCAGTAAGGTGTCAAACATAAACCCATTGTTGTCATATAGGGATCCTGTAGGACAGAGTGGAACTGCCCCACAAAGTTTCCAAGGCTATATAAATCTTTACGGAAACTGACTGCCACATCTTTCTCCTGTGGAGTGGGCTGATGGGTTCCGGTTACCAACCTTCTGGTTAGCAGCCGAGCACTTTAAGCATTGTGCCACCAAGGCTCCCCATATCAAAGGTACCAAAAAGAAAGAAACAAAACCAAACCTGTTGCTGTCAGTTTTGACTCATAGTGACCCTATAGGACGGAGTAGAATTGCCGTATAGGCTGGTGGATTTGAATGACTGACCTTTTGGTTAATGGCTGAGAGCTCTTAACCCCCATGTCACTAGGGCTGCATATCAGACGCTGAGCTCTCTCAATGTTAGTTCTCTCTCTCCCCTTGTGTACTAGCATTGTTGTATGCTGTCAAGTTGATTCCAACTCAGAGCAACACTGTATGAGAGTAGAACTGCCCCATATGGTTTCACGGGAGCAGATTGCCAGGTCTTTTCTCCTGTGGAGTGGCTGGTGGGTTTGAACCATTGACATTTCAGTTAGCAGCTGAGCACTTAACCATTGCACCACCAGGATTAAAAAGCCTAAAAGCATTCCAAACCCACCAGTTTGTTTCTGGAACCTTCTGGGGTTATTGCCTTGATTGCTTTTGACAGATTTATTCTTTCAGCTTCCTGGGTTGGCAGCACAGCAGTGATCTGTCAAGATCTTTTGACCCGGTAGGTGGATAGACACCGTCATTCCTCTTTAATCATAAATCAGAGCAACTTGTATAGGTTCTGACTTTGCGTCCTACGTTTAGATGAGTTCATAACTTCAAACAATTCAGATTGCATGAGCCCTTCTTTAGAGTCATCTTAGTTTTACCAGCTCTCTTATCCAAGTGCAGTTGATATTTGTGGTCCTTGCACACAATCATACTGTTTCTTAGCAAATCGGGAAACGTCAGAGGGCTGGCGTATTATAGTAAGTTACTAGTTTGTCTCCGTGGACTTGTGCAATTCTTACAGATTAGTAAAGTGTTAATTCCTGTATCAGTTTCCATTGATATTTCCTCTGCTGTGATGTCAGGAACGCTTGAGGAGTTTGTTAAAGCAGATTGGTTCATAAGTTATAAGTTCTTTCAGTTGTTTGTCAGGCAAGTCTAAACAGGACCTGGAAAGCTGATTAAAAGGCCAGTGGGCACAGTTGAGCTTAATTTTAAATTAAGTGGATATTTAACACATTGAGCGAGTAACTCAGGTCCTTCATTCTTTCTTTTTCATCTATGCTTGCTATTTGAATCTTACGGGCTTGAACTCTATTTTTGTAAGAGATTTGGCTATTACTTAATTGCCCAAGAGTGCCGGTGAACTTAGCACCTAAGGGCACAAAATCATTAAATGAAAGAAGGCAGGAGGTAAGGAGTGCCCTGAGCCAGGAGGCCAGTTAGAATGTAGGGAGTGGACTCCAGAGTAAATGGGGGCGGGGCATGGAGGTGGTTCAGTGTGGAGGAGGCCGCTGGGTGTCTTTCCTTTGTCCATCCGAACGAACAGTGTGAAGCCTATGGCCTGCAACTGGTTGGAGATGATTTGATTTAGGAGCCTGGCTGTACATTTTTTTTCCTGAGTATGTGTTATCTGCTTTTTGGGGGTTAGCCTTGACCTCAGGCATACCCAGCCTGACCAAACTGGCCGTTCTGTGAGGATTTTAATATTGAAAGGCTTAAGTTTATTAAGTTATGTGTGCTGGGTAAGGGATCGCTCTTGTATTCTAAATGTTCAGTCATTGAGAACTTTGAATTTATGCTGTTTGGATTTTCATTCATTGTGATGAGGTTTCCGTGGTGTGGTAGAACATAAAAGTATGGAAATTTTTATCTATTTCTTTGCATGTATGATCTTTCTATACTGTAGTTTATATTGCTGGGTAGTTTGTGCTTAGTTAAATCCAGTTACTTATTATAAATAAATTTCCTCAGATCAACTTATAATGCAGTCATTGGGGTATATTTCTCTGAGTGTTATGAGAATGAGATCAGCTTATACTTAAATTCAGGGTGGTTGGCAAAGGACCAGCCATCCTGGAGTTCATCATTTGGGACAGTGATTTCTTTTATCCTAGGTTAAGTCCTTCTCAAATCACTAAGTTAAACTCCTGAGAACATGCTACGAGTAGGATGTTGTAATGTCCACTTGATTACTGTCTTCTGAGTAAAAGGTTAAACATGGGGACAAGATACAACTGGGTCCACATTTCAAGGAAGTGCAGTCCTAGGTGACGTAGGATATCAAAACTTACTAACTTTCATTTGTTGCATTCAGAGGATATTTGAGAACTTGACAAGTGAAGCTCTTGTCCTCACTTAGTCTAGATCAGAGACCAACATTAAATAATTGTTTAAATTCAGTTACTTGTGCCGGGAAGGCTAAGAATAGCATGCAGGTGAGACTCATATTCCGGGATCCTGGAAGTTTTCTCTAAAGTTAAGATTTTTTTTGTGAGAATTCATTTAGTGAAAATAACCAATAAGGAAATTGAGCTATTAACTTGGGGTATAGGGACAACCTTTCCTTGGTGGAGGCAAGCTGTAGCCTTTCTGGGAGAGGGGTAAAGAACAAGAGAGTTGGGATAGTCCTGTGCCTCCCCCTTTTCCCTTAAGCTCCCTAGCGAGGGCGTGGGGGAGTCCCATGTTTTTTGTGAGTGTGGGGGGTTATGTAAAAGTTGAACTGATCATATAGTATTTTGATAAGTGCTTTGACAACTACTTTAAATATCCTATTGATTGTTGAAACTCCTTTGGTGACAGTGAAGCTTTTTGTTTTTATTTTTCAATCAGAAAATCTTTCTCCCCACTTGAAACGATTAAATCTGGAATACAAGGAGAGCTGCAATCCTAGACCTTCCTGCCTTCCCAAACCTGTTTAAAACAGAGAAACAGACAAAAACTGGGTACACAGTAATCTCAAGACTTCTGATTGTGATCATAACAGCTGTGCTTAACATCTAGGACTTCCTGTAGTTTTTATACTTTTGCCAGCAACTTTTATTATTTTTCCGATTTACTTCTTCCATTTCTGTTTCAGGATCCTGGGTCATGAAACTTAATCCACAACAAGCTCCATTATATGTGAGTAAATCATTCGATTTTTTTTTTTTAATTTTGTAGTTATTGCTGCTGTTTACTTGTTATAATAAGTTCACAGACACTCTAATGTGATAGAGATTATCATAGAAGCTTTTAGCCATCTACACATGAATTTATTGGCATAGTACATTTCAGAAATTGAGTTTGATTTAGTAAATATTCAATGACTAATATGTGCAAGGAACTGTGCTAAGCACAAGTAATACCTGCAAGACAGTAAAGCAGTCTAGACAGGGAGATAAGATGCACCTATGAAACAATTAAATTGCACTCCATGATGGTACTATGACTTCTTATTTTTACCTGTAATTCATTTCTGGGGGTCTTCCAAAAAAAAAAAAAACTTTTTAGTGTTTTTTTCCCACTACTATTGTGAATTACCCTGTCTTGCAGCTAGGTGGCACTCTGTCATTGGCAAGGTGCAGTATTGACTTTATTTACTTTAGGACTCTGGGTGAAAGCTTTTATGTATCAGCTCCTAACATGAGGGAATTATAAGATGGATAAATGCATGGATCAAGCCTGGAAAAGGTAAACTCTAGGTAGCTTTTAAAAAAATTGTTGTGGGAATGAATTAGCTGAATTGGGGTGGTGGAAAGTGGGCCTGCCCGTTTGATAAGGAACCAGCTCAGAAGTATGGACAGTTAGATCTGTGGGAGGCATGGATGTTGGGTTGGTGTGGTCTGGAGTGGGTGAGAAAGGTTTATTTGATGTGTGTGATAGGTCTTGAGCCAGACCTTAAAATGAGGAGCATAATTTAGTTAGATGAAAAGTCTCCAGATTTACTTAAGACAGAAGGCAGGTGGTGGGGAGAAGGATGGTAGTGAGCATGGTGTTCCATGGGTGGTGAGAGGGTGGGCAGTGGAAAGCCTGGCCCAGATGAATTTGTATTGGGTAATAATGGGAGATATGTCTAGAAAGGTGGTTGAAGCCCAATTGTGAAGGAGGACAAGGTGTGAGGATTTAATTTTGTGACCAGTTGGGAGGCATTGAAGGTGTGTGTGTCTCTGTAAATTTTTTTTAGTGTTTATTTTAATCAGCTAATTAATTTATTACCATGTTGTATTGTCTTATACCTTTCCAGCATAGAGCATTCATATGATCGCTCTTTTGCATAGATGGTTTTTTGTTAAATGTAATACATAAAAAAACAAATATACATGTGTTCTTAAAATTGAAGGTATTTTATTTACTTACTTTCTTTCCAGACTAGTGATGTAATTTTTTTAATGTTCGTCAATGGATTTGTACGTAAACTAATTACCTTGTTTTTTAAAATAGCTTTATTGCGATAAGGAGTCCTTGGGTGGCACAAACGGTTAAGCACTTGACCACTACCCCAGAGGTTGGCAGTTCGAACCAGACCAGAGGTGCCTTGGGAGACAGGCCTGGAAATCTGCTTCCAAAAGCTTACAGCCTTGAAAACCCAATGGAGCAGTTCTACTCTGCACCCATGGGGTCACCGTGAATCAGAGTCAACTCAGCGGCAACTAACAACAATTATTGAAATATAATTCATGTACCTTTAAAGTGGACTGCCAGAGGACAAACAAATCAGTCTTAGAAGAAACCTAAGCAGAGTGTTCCTTAGAAACAAGAATGGCGAGGCTTTGACTTGCTTACTTTGAACACGTCATCAAGAAAGACCATTAGTTGGAAAAGGACATCATGGCTGGTAAAGCTGAGGATCAACGAAAATGAAGGAAACCCTCAATGAAGTGAAACATTCATTGGACTCAAACATACCAAAAGTCATATAAAGATGGCACAAGACTGGGCAGCATTTCATTCTGTTGATACATAAGGACACTGTGAATCAGAGGGGATTTGATGGTAGCTAACAAAAACAACGAAGTGGCTATTTTAAAGTGAGTTCTTTATATATTCTGGGTACAGGCCCCTTATCAGATATATGATTTGTGAATTTTTCTCCATTCTGTGGGTTGTCTTTCACTTTCTTGATAGTGTCCACTGAAGCACAAACGTTTTTAATTTTGATGAAGTCCAGTTTATCTACTTTTTCTTTTGTCACTGTACTTTAGTATCATATTTTGGAAGGCTTTGTGTAACCCAAGGTCATGAAGATTTACTCCTTTGTTTTCTTGTAACAGGTTTATAGTTGTAGCTCTTACATTTAGGTCTATGATCCAGTTAATTTTTGTGTATGGTGTGACAGAGGGGTCCAGCTTCATTCTTTTGCATATGAATATCCAGTTGTCCTAGCATCATTTGTTGAAAAGACTTTTCATTCCCCCGTTGAATTTTCTTGGCAGTCTTGTTGGAAATCATTTGACCATAAATGTAAGGATTTATTTCTGGACACTCAGTTCTGTTCCATTCATTTAGGACTTTTTAAAAAATGTTTTGTAGCTTTCAGTGTACAAGTCTTGTACTTCTTTTGTTAAATATATTCCATAAATAGTTTACTCTTTTTGATGAAAACTTGCTGAACTTTATTATTAATATTATTGGTTTCAAGTGGATTGGTTAAGATTTTCTATATACAAAATCATGTCATCTGTGAACAGAGAGTTTCCTTCCTTTCTAATCTGGATGCCTTCATACCTAATTGCCCTGCCTACCCATTGCCATCAAGTCAGTTCTAACTCATAGCGACCCTGTAGGACAGAGTAGAACTGCCCCGTAGGGTTTCCAAGGAATGGCTGGTGGATTTGAACTGATGACCTTTTGGTTAGCAGCTGTGCTCTTAACCACTGCACCACCATGTTGAATAGAAGTGGTGACAGTGGACTTCCTTGTCTTGTTCCTGATCTTAAAGGAAAAGCGTTTGGTCTTTCACCATTAAATATGATGTTAGCTGAGGGTTTTCTGTAGATGCCCTTTACCCAGTTGTGGAAATTCCTTTATATGCCTAGTTTGTTGAGTGTTTTTTCCATGAAAAGGTTTTTAATTGTGTCAAAGGCTTTTTCTGCATGTATTGAGATGATCATGGTATTTGTTCTTTATTCTGTTGATGTGGTGTATTACATTAATTGACTTTGGGATCTTAAATCAGCCTTGCATCCCTGGCATAAATTCCACTTCGTTATGGTGTTATAATCTTTTTTGTATATTGCTGGACTAGGTTTGCTAGTATGTTCTCAAGGATTTTTGAGACTATATTCATGAGAGATATTGGTCTGAAGTTTTTTCTTTTCATTGCAGGTTTTTGCTTAGGGGATCTGATGTAACTAAAGCAGAATAATGTTCCCTCCCCAATTTATCTGCCCCCCCCCATCCCCAGAATCTCTGAATATGCTGCTTTACATGACCGGTGGGACTTTGCAGGTGTAATTAATCTAAGGATCTTGAGATGGGGAGATTATCTGAATTACTTGGGTGGACCCAGTATAATCCCAGGGGTCCTTGTAAGTGAGAGAGGGAGGCAAAGCTGATTGCTTTGAAGACAGAAGAAGAGCCATGTGCCAAGGAATGTAGTCTCTAGAAGCTGGAAAAGACAAGGGAATGGGTTCTCCCCTAGAGCCTCCAAGAGGAGCACAGTGCTGCTGACACCTTTATTTTAGCCCAGAGAGGCCCATTTTGGACTTCTCATCTCCTGAATTACAAAATTATAAATTTCCTGTTGCTTTAAGCCACTAACTTCATGGTAATTTGTTATAGCAGCAATAGGAAACTAATACAGTCATAGTTCAGGAAAATTAATTGTTGGTAGCTTGAAGGATAATTTGGAAGGAGAGGCTAGAGGCTGTGAGGTCAATTAGAAACTTTCTGATTTTTCCATCGTGGAATCTGAGAACTTTAGAGCTAACAAAGACCTCAGATACTATCTGCTTCAACCCCTCCATTTTAGAGAGGCGGTCTGAAGATGTGATAAGATGACACAACTAATTAGTGATAAAATTGTCATTTGAACCTTTTCTTTTCTGGTCTTAGTCATGGAAACCACTGCACACCATGTTAAGCTTTTGTTCTATTAGTGGAACAAAGCTCTCTAAAAATCAACTCTTGGGAATGTTCTTAATAAAGTAAGTGCTTTGTGTAAGATTATATGTTGAACCTGGGCAAGCTCTACTGAAGAATACTTTAAACTTCAAATTTCAGGTTATATCTTACCAGCAGAGTACTTAGTGGGGCAGTCGTATTATCCTTTTTTGAAAAAGGATAGTGAAAATGTACTTACTCCATTTTCAGTCAGCTAAGTCGAGTCATAGGGACTTATGTTGTTTTGGTGTAGAAAAGTAACACCCATACGACAATCCATTGGAGAGGGGGACGGTCCTCTGCATCTAGAGAAAGAATAAGCAAAAGAATAGAAAGAGTGTAGTAACGTTTTTCTTTTAGTCATATTTCAGATTTGCTAGGGACAAGTATCAATCAGCAGAAGAGTGAAAGTACTAGCAAATGAAGACAGATTCTAAAACGAACTTTTTTAAAAAAAATTTTGCTTATTGTTGTTGAGAATGTACAAAGCAAAACATACACCAACTCAGCCATTTCTACATGTACAGTTCAGTGACATTGATTACGTTCTCAGAGCTGTGCAGCCATTCTCGTCCTTCTTTTCTGAGTTGCTCCTCATCCATTATCATAAACTCACTGCTCCTACAATTTCCTATCTAATCTTTCAAGTTGCTCTTGTCAGTTTGACCCCGTATGAATATGCTCAAGGCAGACATTTTTTTACTAGTTAAGCTAAACTGTGGTTTGGTTTTATGAAGACTTCAATGGATATTTTTGGTTTCAGGTTTAAAGATTATCTCAGGGCAATAGAATTTGTCCAGCCTCCGTGGCTCCAGGAAGTCTGGAGTCCATGCGAATTTGAAAATTTTCTCTACGTTTTTTCCCCATTACATCAGGATTCTTCTAAAGATTTTTGATGTGAATGTTCATGGTAGCCGGACATCCAGTTCTTCTGGTCTCCTGGTACGGGAGGCAGTTGTTCATGGAGGCAGTTAGCCCGCATTCCATTTCCTCTTCCTCTTCCTGACTCTCCTTCTTCCCCTCTTGCTCCAGGTAAATAGAAACCAATTTTTTTTTGCCTTGGATGGTTGCTTGCAAGCTTTTAAGACCCCAGGAACTAGGCAACAAACTAGGAAAAGAACAGAAGCACTAAACATGTTATTAGGCCAATTAACTGGGATGGCCCATGAAACTATGACCTTAAACCTCCAAACCAAGGAACCAGATCCCATAAGGTGTTTGTTTCTACATAAGCAGCCTCAATTTTTTGCTTTTGTTTTTTGTTGTTGTAAATATGCCTGTCACACAACTTTTCCCAATTTGACAGTGGTACAACTTATATCTGTAAGTTAATTAAAAAAAAAAAAGCTGGATTACAAATAAATATTTTACTCAGTCTTTGAATTAAGGTAAATGTTCAGAAGAAGTTGTAATAGTTAAGAATGTAAGAAAGGTACAAAACTGTAGTGGTGGCAATACTGTGTACTCTTAAATGAGACTCTTAAATGCTGTAGTGAATTATTTTTGATGAAATGTTCACAGTGGACTGTGCAGGACGCTGGCCTGGAACTTTGGAGATCAGTTGCTTAAAATGCCTGTGATTTTCCTCTTCTGTCAGCTCTGATTCCATGAGTACAACCTTTGTGTTAGGCAGTCTAGGTCTGTGTTTCTCACAGCCTCCACAAAGGTATTGATTATTGCCAGATAGATTTATAAGAATTGCAGTTTCAGTTCCATTGGGTAGTAGTGAAAAATAAAACTTTGACTAAAACCAAAACGAAACACATTGCCATTGAGTCGATTCCGACTCACTGGGCTTCTGAGGAGTCACTGGTGGAATTCGAACTGCAGACCTTTTGGTATTAGCAGTCGTAGCTCTTAACCACGGTGCCATAATACCTCTCTCGATAGTTTAGTGGGAGTAAAAATGGAGATGGAGTAGCAGATGCAAGAAATATTTTAAAAGAAGGAGCACGACCAAGTGCTTTATTAGATACAGGGAGTGGAAAAGAAGAATGTTGACAGTTGATTGAGAATTTGAGCCTGAGTGACAGCTGATACCATTGTCAGACACAGGGAAGAAGAGGGAAGTGACAGGCCTGTTGTTTAAATGTGTTGGAGGGCATATGAATACTCTGTGGGCAGCTGGAGATGTGAGGTTGGAACTAAGGAGCAACAAAATTGATTTTGAAGTAGAGCCCGTTTGAGTCATCTATAAGAAACTGGTAGTTTTGAGTGTGTACAGATGAGTTCTTTGAGAAGAAAAGGGCATGGATGGAATTAGAATAGTGAACTTCGGCAGAGAAAGCAGAGTTCCAGAAACCATTTTATTCTAGGAGACCTTTAACTTCAGGCAAAACATCAGAATTGGAAGTGAATTTTGGGCTGGAACTGGGGGAATTCATCCTTTGATTCAGGTGCCTGGTTTGGCTGAGCCCTGTTCTGAGTGTTGGAGATTTAGCCACACACAAAACAGACAGGGTCACGGTTCTTATAGTACCTTCATTATAGTGATTAGGTGGCAGACTACTCATAAACAAGAAGACATATCAGGAAGAAAAGCCTTAAAATGAGTAAGACGAGCGAAAAGGATAGTGCCTGACTGGGCCTATTTTAGATTGGTGGTCAGGAAGGCCTTGCTGAATGGCAGGCTAAGACCTGCATGACCAGAAGGAGCCAGCCGTGTGCAGATCTGGGCATAGTGTTCTAGCCCAAGAGGGCAGCAAATGCAAAAGCACTGAAATGAGAACTAGCTTGATGTATTTGAGGAACAGAAAGAGCAATGGCTGGGGCATAGTGAATGCAGTGCAGGAGCGGTGGGATGAGGGGCCTGCTCTCCCTCCTGGGTGAGGCAGGAGGGTGGAGAAGTAGGGAAGAGCTGGATCTTGTAGGGTTTTGTAGACCGGTGTGCCTGCCTTGATCCAATCTGAATCCCCTGTACAGAACCCATCTCTGTGTGCGCTCTGAAAACTTTAGAGCTTCTGATGGCTTGGGGTCAAACTAGACCTCTTTGGGATATTGGGATTTACCTTCCTGTGGATCTGCTGGCCCTGGACACATTGGATCCTTAGATAGTTTAAACATGTTGGACTATCTACTTGAGGAAAAATAGTTTTAGTCCTTCTCGTCATCTTAAGATTCATGTTTTAGATGTAAATGGATATTCTTGAATTGAGGAACTTTTTTCATTTAAGCACATTTGGCTCTTAATTACCAGAGAACAGTGTAATAAAAATGTTCTGTTTTGTTTTTATAGTCTTTCATGCTGAAATGCTTCTTGGGAGATTTGTGTAAGAATACTACATAAATGATATCCTTTTTGGTGTACCACACTAGGGGACACGTGAAATTTTCTTGTCTAATTATTGGAGGGGTTAACTTTGATCCCTTGGTTAAGGTGGTGTTAAATTTGTATAATTTAGTTTATTCCAGGGGAATCGGGCATTTAAAGATGTTGTGATTCTTCACTCCCCCTCTCTAATGTTGTCTCTGGTTTGGAAGTACTTTTAACATAGTGAATTTTCCTAAAGTGGGCACGTTTGTTCTTTCCAAGGCATGCTCCTGATACAGGTGAAAGAGAGCTCATTGTGAGTAACAAATTGCCTGAGGTTTCAACAGATCATTGTCACTGTTCTTGTAAATATATGCATTTAAAAATATATATAAATATTAACTAATCTGTAATAACTCATAGCTCATATTTAATACAGAACCTAGTAGATAGCTGCGGTCGAGTCAACTCTGACTCATGGCAAATGGAATATAACGGACTCAGTAGACATTTGTTGAGTGAGTGAATGAAATACAGTTTAGTTAAGAGACTACTAAAATTTTAGTTAATTCAGTTATTTTTGACAGAACTGCTGCCTTTCTTAAAATTGCTCATTTTTGTTTCCCAAGTTTCATTATTAATTTTACCCTGTGTGGGCCCTGAATAGTTAGTGGTATGACCTTTGTAATTGAAGATGTTGCTCGAAAGAAAATGAATGGGATAATGATACCTTTATTGTGCATTTATAACTTTCCCTACAATTGTCAGAAGATGCCATAGCATCCGTACGACGTGAAGCTGAGGGTGTCTGATAGAGTTTTATTCTAGAGATGCATTATGTGAGATGACTTACTAGTCATTTAGTGAATTGGAAAAGCATGGTAGGAATAGTGCCTACGTCTGTTGATTCCTGAATTATCTCTAGTCCTAAGTGAACTTAACGGGTTGAGCCACTTGGTTGCAGCAAACCGTGTAACTGCGAATGTTTTTTATGAACATAATACAGGCACCGTTGGTCCCTAGAGAGCTCTTCTCACCACTGAGATAAAAGCATAGATTTTTCCCAGAAGGGATGAAGGATGCTGTTAGATGATAAAAGAAAAAGCCAGGCACACGAAGGAAAGGTTGGTATTTATAAAACAAACAAAATAGGCCATACCACCGCCCACCCACACTATGCCCTACTGGACCTAGCAACCAACAGTAAATACATCCTCCCCCAGACTAACAGCTGAGAAGGAAGCAAGATTTATAGACTTCCGAAGAAGGCGGAGGAAAAGGTCTTTGGATGCCTGTTATCTCTGGCACCAGACTTATTCTAGAGGAGATCTGGCCAGTTCAGGCCTGAAGCTCTGCGAAGGAGACCTACAGTCAAGTGTCAAGAATTAGGAGTCCTGGACTAATCCTCTGGTTCACAGGCCAGACTGAGTTGTTTCCTCTCTTCTCCCATCACTTTACTTTTCTGGGAAAAAAGTTGTAACGACGAACCCATACAGATGCCCCATAGTCAGCTATACATGTGGGAATGGACTTTGTGGGAGAAGTCAGACTGGAGAAAAATTTGTGAATCATAGGAATCATTCTATTTTAGGGGTGGTTGAGCCCAGTGTTCTGGCTTTCTGAATGAGGAAACTGAGCTCCAGAGAGCTGGAGCGACCGACCTCCAGTTTCACAGCTGATTGTGATCTGCTCAGGTAGCCGAATCTGCAGATAATCAGCCCAGCCTGGGTACAGGAGTCAGGTTTTTAGTAGGCTTGAACTTAAGATTCAAATACATACACAGAGAAGTTATAGCCGAAAACTGGGGATAAATGCCAAGTAAGAGAAAAGTATGGAGAAGCAGAAGAGGAGTATTTGAAAAAATAGCTTTGAATGCCTTTCTAGGTGGAGTGAGCAGGTAAGGGTTAGAATGTCTTTATGAGCTATAGACACATTGGAGAATATGCAGTTATCACTTGAAATCCCTCTTCAGTGGAAAAGGAGTCACAGTAAAATGTGTGTGTGTGTATGTGTATGTATATAAAAAAATATGGAAGTCAGTGGTAGCCACCCTAATGAATAAATTGGTTCAGATCCCTCTTGTTTATACTTTGAGCTTCCTCAAGAGGATGGGCAATTTATTAGCCTGGACAGTGATGGTTAGGTCAAGATCCTGAAATAGTAAGACATTTCTCCTGTCTTACAGCACTTTGATGTTTTTCTGTATTAGAGTAATGTTCTTTTCTGCTTTTCCAGGTGCTCCCTGGGCATTGGGCACCTTATGGTTAATGATATGTGCAGCTATAACTTGAGAATGAAGGGGTATAGCTAACACTGGCCCAGACGGTTTATTTTGGAGACTGATGGTTCCCTAACTAAGATGACCAAAAGGATACATTTAAGGAGGGGAAACTTGGGGTGCATTTCCCAGATTCTCCAATTATGAATTTGCTGTTTTTGTTTCTCTAAGATTTGTGGTCTGTCAAGCCCATCTCTAGGTCTCCCTCAGGAAAACCAGAAGTCCTTTTCCCCTACAAATGAAATACATTCTAAATCCAGACAGATAGTCAGATGTAAATTCTGCTCCAAGTCAGATGTAAAATATGCCCCGGGGTAATATCTGGGGCAATAATCATTACCTGCCATATGTTTGCGATAAAGCCAGCATTTATTAGATTTTCAAGGGGAAGAACCATTCCAGTTAAACAGATTTCCAGAACCCCAACAGATCTGGTTTATTATGCCCTTTTTCCGCATTTCTGAATGTTTTTGTATGTAACTACTTCAGGGAGGAGGCAAAAACATCCTGACAGATAGAGGAACCTCAAAAGAAAGTGTATCTTTGGCGCTGAATACCTTTGTTTATTTAGATGTACAGAACAAAACAACCTCTAATAATGATTCCATTAGAATAGGCGCTATTCCTTATGCTGCTGTTCTTAACCAGTTGCGTTGTCAGTTTTAACTCATGATGACCCCATGTGTGTCAGAGTAGAACTGTGCTCCATAGGGTTTCCAAGGGCTGATTTCTCATAAACAGATGAGGTGCCTTGGAAGAGGTGCCATTCTTCTAAGGCACCTAGGGGTAGACTCAGACCTCCAGCCTGTTGGTTGAGCACATTAAGTATGACACCACCCAGGGATTCCAAGCTCTTACTTCTCCATTTTCCCAAGGAAGGGATAAGTGGGCTAGGGTACTGATGTTGGCTGAGAGCTCACTTCTGGCAAGGTACTGTGGTCGGCACTCAGTACACATTTCCTGATTTTTCACAACAAATGTAGAGATTGGTTATTATCTCCAGGCTAGAGCCAAGGAAATGAGAGTTCAGAGAGGTAACTAGCTTGTCTAAGGTTACACAGCTGTGGTAGAGCTAGGGTTCATTCCTGTGAATGACTTCAAAGTCCATTTAAATAAGGGAAATCAGAAGAACATATCCGTTTGACTTATATTTAGATCTTGAGAAAAACTAATCAACAGTGGATTCTTGTTGGCTCTGGACTTTTGTTTCTAGCCTCAGTGAAGACTCAGACTTTATTCAGTGGGTTAATGTTCTCTGCATGTCGATCAGAACATATCTTAGAGCCCAAATAATACTAGAAGGTAAGGGTGCAAGTGGATATGCTGTGCTCAGAGGAGAAGAAATGATTGGAGGTTTTAATTTTTTGTTAATTAAAAAATTTATGCCCATATAAATTTAATTTGTGTAAATAATCATATTTTTTGAAAGGCCACAGAGCTTAGTTTACCCCAAATTGGTGTTCTCAGTTGTTGCTTCATTGTAGGGAACCGGATCTATTTTAATGGCATAATTTTGTTATTGTTCCTGGAAAATGTGTCCATAGCTGGAGCTGAAATAAATCTGGCTGTGCTTCTCACTTGGCTGTTAGGTTACATTTCGCTCCTCTAAAGAGAGCCTTATCAGCCTTTTGATCTTTTAAATGAACTACCTGCCTTAGCCTTAACAATACATGTCTGACGGGTCTGCTCTAAACATTCAGTAGGCTGGTGGCACTTGCTAGCCAGATCCGAAACTATATTTAAATAACAGGACTTTGTCACGAGTGCCAGAAGAAATAAGGAAGTCAAGTGTTCCTCAATCTAGCTTTTGATAGTTTTACAGAGCAAAAACTTCAGTTTCATTCTGTGTGCCTTTTTAATCAGTTTCCAGAAACTTGCTTTGAACTGAATGGATTTTGCATTTGCAAGTAGTATTTTCTTATTTTCCTAGGCATTTTCAGACAGACAAGGGGTGCATATGTCAGAGCTTGTTCTAGGGCTGTTTACAGGATGCTTACAGTAAGTACATGTTTTCCAAGCATCCGAGTAACAACGAAGGGTTAAAATTTCAATTTGGTACTAGGGAAGAGAAGTCTTGTTGTGCAAGGAAAGCCAAAATGTAATGTTCTGTACCTTTAATTCATTCAACAGATGCTTTGTGAAGTACCTGTTCTGTGCCTAGCACTGCACTAGACGTTGTTTTGGAGGGTCTGGTCTTGGAGAAATAGATTTTTTTCCTTCGGGAGGCGGGGCTCAGATGCAGCATAAGAAGTTAAATGACAGCACAAGCAGTGTCTGTTCAAGTGCTAGAAGAGTTATACAGGCAGTGATGGTTCAGAGTAGAGAGAGGAATGAGATATAGGCAGAAATGATTGCGAAGGCTTTAGGAAAGATGGGGACCCTGCTAGTCTAGATAGATAGGATATGGACAGATGAGAGGGCAGAGTGAGGAGGAAATGCAGCCTTTGAAGTAAAACATGAACGTGGTGTCACTGGGGTGGTGAGGGATCTGGCTTAGGTGGGATGGACAGTGCACATTGGAGGATACCTGGAGATGAGATTGTGTAGAGCTACTCTGTTCAGTATGGTAGCCACCAGCCACATATGGCTATTTAATCAAAATGAAATAAAATTAAAAAATCAGTTCCTCAGCTGCACTAGCCACACTTCAAGTTCTCAGTAGCTAGTTGCGGCAGTATTGGACAGCACGGATAGAGAGTGTGTCCATCGTTACAGAAAGCTCTGTTGGCCAGAGCTGGTATAGGGCATTTGGAGTTGTACGTATCAGCATGAGACTTTGGAGAGCAACTGGAGATCTTCTGACCATGCAAGTAGTAGCATTATTAAAGTGGTACCCAAAAAATACTGATTAGGAGGTATGCAGAGTAGAGGTACAGCAATGAGGGACTACCAAATGAGTAAAAAATCTGATCATCAGAAAAGGAGGGTGAGAATGATTGTACAACCCGAGGGATGTGGTCAGTGTCACTGAATTGTGCATGTGGAAACTGTTGAATTGGTGTATGTTTTGTTGTGTATATTCTCAACAGCAACAAAATAAAATATATATATGAAAAAAGCCAAAAACCAAACGCGTTGCTGTTGAGTTGATTCCAACTCAGAGTGACCCTATAGGACAGAGTAGAACTGTACCACAGGGTTTCAAAGAAGCGCTTGGTGGATTTGAACCGCCGACCTTTTGGTCTTAACCACTACGCCACCAGGGTTTCCAACAGGGTCATTATGTATTGTAATTATAAAAAATCAGTTGCTATTAAGTCAGTTGACTCATGGCAACTGCATGTGTGTCAGACAGAGTAGAGCTGTGCTCTATTGGATTTTCAATGGCTGTATTTTTGGAAGTAGATCATTAGGCCTTTCCTCCGAGGTGCTTCTGGGTGGGTGTATATATATTTTATACACATTGCATTGGGTAAATCTGCTGCAAAGGACCTCTTCAAAGTGTGGAAGAGCAAAGATGTCACCTTGAAGACTAAGGTGTGCCTGACCCAAGCCATGGTATTTTCAGTCGCATCATATGCATGTGAAAGCTGGACAATGAATAAGGAAGGCCGAAGAAGAATTGACACCTTTGAATTGTGGTGTTGGCGAAGAATATTGAATATACCATGGACTGCCAAAAGAACGAACAAATCTGTCTTGGAAGAAGTGCGACCAGGATGGTGAGACCGTGTGTTACATACTTTGGACATGTTGTCAGGAGGGATGAGTCCCTGGAGAAGGAGATCATGCTTGGCAGAGTACAGGGTCAGCAGAAAAGAGGAAGACCCTCAACGAGGTGGATTGACACAGTGGCTGCCACAATGAGCTCAAGCTTAACAATGATTGTAAGGATGGCTCAGGACTGAGCAGTATTTCGTTCTGTTGTGCATAGGGTCGCTGCGAGTTGGAACCGACTTGACAGCACCTAACAACATACGTAACATATATATACACACACACACACACATATATATATATATGTATGAGGGAAACCCTGGTGGCATAGTGGTTAAGTGCTCCAGCTGCTAACCAAAAGGTCGGCAGTTCGAATCCACCAGTTGCTCCTTGGAAACTCTATGGGGTGGTTCTGCTCTGTCCCATAGGGTCGCTATGAGTCAGAATTGACTCGACAGCAGTGGGTTTTATATATGAATGAGGCTTATAAAGAGAAGAGAAGGGAGAAATATAGATCAACCTTTGACTAATCTTTAATGTGATTGATTGAACTGTGCCTTCCCCCTCTGCTGAGAGCAACTGATACCAGTTTACTACTGGCCTGGCTGCGAATAATTTAGCCCTTCACCCACCTGCAGCCACGAGGCGTTTTCAGAGGTAAATTAGGAAGCAGTGGTTTGACAGTTATCTTTTTCTAACAGATTTCAGAAGTTTGGAAACGTGTGTCACCATATTTATTCAATCTGTATGCTGAGCAAATAATTTGAGAAGCTAGACTATATGAAGAAGAACGGGGCATCAGGATTGGAGGAAGACTCATTAACAACTTGCATTATGCAGATGACTCAACCTTACTTGCTGAAAGTGAAGAGGACTTGAAGCAATTACTGATGAAGATCAAAGATTACAGCCTTCAGTATGGATTGCACCTCAATATAAAGAAAACAAAAATCTTCACAACTGGACCAATAAGCAGCATCATGATAAATGGAGAAAAGGTTGAAGTTGTCAAGGATTTCATTTTATATGGATCCACCATCAACACACATGGAAGTAGCAGTCAAGAAATCAAATGACCTATTGCATTGGGAAAAGCTGCTGCAAAAGACCTCTTTGAAGTGTTAAGCAAAGATGTATTTTTAAGGACTAAGGTGCTCCTGACCCAAGCAATGATGTTTTCAATCTCCTGATATGCACGTGAAAGCTGGGCAATGAATAAGGAAGACCGAAGAAGAATTGACACCTTTGAATTATGGTGTTGGTGAAAAATATTGAATATACCATGGACTGCCAAAGGAATGAACAAATCTGTCTTGGCAGAGGTATAGCCAGAATGCTCCCTAGAAGCAAGGATGGCAAGACTTGGTCTCACATACTTTGGACGTGTTATCAGGAGGGATCAGCCCCTGAAAAAGGACATCATGCTTGGTAGAGAGTCAGCGGAAAAAGAGGAAGACACTCAAGGAGATGGATTGACACGGTGGCTGCAAAAGTTGGCGCAGGCATTGACAGCGATTGTGAGAATGGCGCGGGATGACTGGACAGTATTTCATTCTGTCGTACATAGGGTTGCCGTGACTTGGAACCGACTTGTCGGAACCTAACAACAGCAACAGCAGCAGCAGGATAAGACAAATTTACATTGTTGTAGAGCAGCTTCTGGCAGGCTTTTGTAGTTTGGGTTAGGCTCTTCATGGTTAATATTTGGTTTCCTGGATAAGAAAAACCTTAAAGTAAGATGTCTTTTATTATTTTTCCTATTCAAGAGCCTTTAATGGAAACCCAGACCCTGTTAGGCAGTGACTCCTCTTTTCCACGTCCCTCCTGTCCCTGGTAACAAATAATGAAATCTGGGCTCTATACATTTGCCTATTGTAGATATTTCACATAAGCGGGATCATATCATAATTACCTTTTAGTGACTGACGTATTTCACTCAACATAATGTTTTCAAGGTTCGTCCATCTTGTAGCATGTATCAGGACTTCATTTCTCTTTATGGATGAGTAATTTACTATCTGTACCACATTTTGTTTATTTATTCGTCAGTTGATGACTTCTGGGTTGTTTCCATGTTTTGGCTATTGTGAATGATGCTGTGATGAACATTGGTGTACAAGTATTTGTTTGCATTCACGCTTTCAGTTCTTTTGGGTATATGACTAAGAGTGGAATTGTTGGGTCATATGATAATTTTGTGTTTACCTTTTTGAGGAACTGACAAACTTTTCCACAGCGACTGCACCATTTTGCACTCCTACCAGGAATGCGTGAGGGTTCCATATTCTCCACACCCCCTCCAATATCTGTTGTTTTCTTTTTTCTGATAATAGTCATTTTGGTGGGTGTGAAAGGAGCCCTGGTGGTGCGGTGGTTAAAGTGCTCGGCTGTAGACCAAAAGGTCAGCGGATCAAACCCATCAGTTGTTCCATACGATAAAAGAAGTGGCCGTCTACTTCCATACAGATTTACAGCCTTGGAAACCCAATATACAGCTCTATCCTGTCCTACAGAGTTGCTGTGAGAGTTGGAGTGGACTTAATGGCTGTGGGCTTGGTCTTTGTGTTTTTGATGGGCGTCAAGTGGTATCTTATTTTGGTTTAGATTTACATTTCTCTAATGACTAACAAGGTCTCTGGGCAGCGCAAAGCTTGTCTGCTAACTACTGCTAAGGTTGATGGTTTGAATCAGCCCAGCAGTGCTATGGAAGAAAAGCCTGGCAGTCTGCTTCCATGAGGATTACAGCCAAGAAATCCCTATGGAGAATGTGTATATGTGTTTAACATATACCATATTTTTATGAAATAATGCAGGCCTTTTGCATTTGTTAGCCAGCTGTTCCCTCCCCACGAGGTATTTTCACAGGTGTCACTGTGCCAGTTTTTTTTTTTAACATGTTGCTGTGTAGAAAAATTAGCATAGCATGCTTGTGAGGATGCCTCATTGGGGGAAGAGCACAGAAGGCATACAGAAGGTGCACATTATTGGCATAAAAATATGGTATATATTAAAATGAAAAGGGGTTACAGAAACTGGTACTTCTTAGATATAACGAGTCACCCCACGGGATTAGTTTTGTTTGAAAACTTAGGGTCATAGTCTCGTGGGACAACTCGGTCAGTTGACATATTTCATAAAGTTTATGTTCTACCTTCTACTTTGGTAAGTAGCATATGGCATCTTAAAGGCTTGTGAGCAGCCACCTAAGATACAAGTATTGGTCTCTACTTGTCTGGAGCAAAAGAGAAAGAAGGAAACCCAATATTCAAAGAAGGAACCAGTCTGCAGGACCAATTAATTGTTTACATGAACCAGAACTTCCTCTGTCCTGAAATCAGAAGAACTAGATGATGCATGGATACCACTACTGAAAATTCTGATCAGGGCCACATTATATAAATCCTGAGAGAAAGGGAGAAAAATGTGGAACAGAACTTCACATTCTCAAAAAATCCAGATTTACTGGACCCATTGAGACTGGAAGACTCCCAAGACTATTGCCCTGAAATAGTCTTTAAACCTTGAAGCGAAACTGTCCCCTCAGGCCACCTTTTAGCTAAATAGCAGGGTTGCCTGTAAAGTAAATAATATCACCCTTGAGTACTGTGCTCTTTTAAAAAGTCGTCTACTGTACTTTAATGCAAATAATGGGTGCCTTCTACATTTGTTTGCCAGCTGTGCCCTCCCCCATGAGATGTTTTCATGAGGACTGCTCTGCCAGTTTTTCTTTACGTGTTGCTATAAAAAATTAGCATGCTTACTAAAATACCTCGTGAGGATAGGGCTAGGTTGACAAACAATGTAGAAGGCATGCGTTCTTTGTGTAAAAATACGGCATATGTGAGCAAATGATCAACAGTTACTTTAAAGCATAGATGAGAAGGCTGAGAGCAGTGAGACCAGGTTAATGGGAATGGAACAACTTGAAGTAATGAGAATATTGACACAATCTGAAGAATGTAACTAATGTCACTGAGCAATATGTGTAGAAATTGTTGAATGTGAACCTGTTCTGTGTATACTTTGCTGATAAAATACAAGAAAATATTTTAAAAATTATTATTAAAAAAAAAAAACTCAAACCGGTTGTCAAGCTGCATCCGCCTCCTGGTGACACCATGTGTGTTAATGGAACTATGCTCCATAGGAGTTTCCATGGCTGATTTTTCAGAAATAGATAGCCAGATCTTTTTTCCAGGGTGTCTCTGGGTTGACTTGAACTGCTAGCCTCTTGGTTAGCAGGTGAGCAAGCTCATTAACCAGTTGCATCGCCCAGGGACTCCACCAGGTGTGTAGGCTTATTCTGTTAATTCACTATTACAGCACACTGATGGGATCTGGGATAATTATTCCATTCAGATGAGCATGTGGATCTTGACAAATAGAATGACTGCGGACATCACCGGGCCACAGACATGACCACTCAGGGTTTTAGTATGAGAGGCAGGGACTATGGTTGTAGCACCAATGTGGTAAGAACACTTAGGAGGAGAAGGAGCTGTCTTGGAAGCCTGAGGGAGAACAATCGTGTCTTTAAAACCGTAGAGGGTGGTAGTGAGAATTAAATGAAGTGAAAATATGTAAAGCACATAGCACTCGGACAGATAAAAATTTTAAATATAGGTAAGTTTTTAAAGAGACCCGTCTCCTTTATTTTGACACGAAATGTGAAAGCATAACGTGTAAAAATTCCATTGTGTGACCTCCTCTTGCATCTTCTGCATATGCACTTTGGTTGAGAGCTCTTCCCCTTGTTTGGCTAGAAAGGGGAAGAGAACTACTTCCTGAGCACCTTCCATATAATGCCACTTAAATCCTTCATTTTTACGGGGCCCATATTATAGATGAAGGAACATAGCTAAGAGGTGAAGTGGGGATTTGAACTCAAAAACTCTTGCTCTTTCTGTTTAATCTCTATAAGTGAGAATGGTTTCACTATCGGTTCCTCAAATTGATACTATCCTCTCTTGAGCTGGTAATTTGAAAGCCTGATGCTTGATTTAGAGGTCGCCTTTGATATCAAACTCCATCTGGCACCCTTTGTCAAATGTACGGCAGATTTTATAAAAATTGTTTAGTCACGGCCATAATTGGTATGTGGGGGTGACCTGGAAAGATGGCCAGCTAGATTGCTCTAGAGCAGGGTTTCTCAAAGTGTGGTCCCCAGACCAGCAACATGAGCATACCCTGGGAACTTGTTGGAAATACATATCCTCAGACCTTATCCCAGACCTGCTGAATCAGAAAGGCTGGGAATGGGCCCAGCAAGCCATTCTTCTCTCCATTTTCGAAAGCTCTTTATTGTTTTTCTTTTTTAAATAGCATCCTGTTCTGTTTTTTTTGTACTTTAGATGAAGGTTTATAGAACAAACTAGTTTCTCATGAGTTAGTATATACCTTGTTCTGCGACATGCCTAAATAACCCCATGACATGTCAACACTCTCCCTTCTCAACCCTGGGTTCCCTATTACCAGCTTTCCTGTTCCCTCCTGCCTTCCAGTCCCTGCCCCAGGGCTGATGTGCCCCTTTAGACTTCTTTTGTTCCATGGGCCTGTTCAGTCTTTGGCTAAAGGTGAACCTCAGGAGTGGCCTCATTACTGAGCCGACAGGGTGTCCAGAAGCCATACTCTCAGGGTTTCTCCAATCTCTCTCAGGCCAGCAAGTCTGGTCTTTATTTTTGAGTTAGAATTTTGTTCTGCATTTTTCTTTAGCTCTGTCCGGGACCCTCTATTGTGGGTCCTGTCAGAGCAGTCAGTGGTGGTAGCCAGGCACCATCTAGTTGTACTGGCCTCGGTCTGGTGGAGGCCCTGGTAGATGTGGGCCTTTAGTCGTTTGGACTAGTCTTTCCTTCCAGCAAGCCATTTTTAAAATAAGATTTTCAGGAGATTCTGATGCATACTAAAGTTTAACTATGAACCAAATGAGCAAAAAGGAGAGTTTTGAAAGCCCCTTTCTTATGGATTAAATTGCAGCAGTTTTGGTAGATTTAGATCTTTCAACAAGGCAGCTTTGTAACCCGTCAGCAGGGGTAACTTGTAGAAGTAAATGGGAAATTATATACATTAAGTAGGATGTTACTTCAAAAGGACAGATCTATGGCTTCTCTTTAAGGTTAGATTCTTGAGTAAATTATTATGAGATTATTGACTCAAATGGTATCAAGGTGTGTGTTGTTGAACACAGGTTTGGTTATCTCAGCTTCAGAGAACAATTAAGGGAGAACGCTTCACATTATTTTCACAGTATTTGTATGTTATTTAGGATTTCTCATGAGTTCCTCTTGTGTGATTGTGAATCATTAAAAGCAGACCTGCTTTGTAGTTGGTAGTTGTCAAAAACCTAAATGCTTAGAGAAACACCAAAAATTAATGTAACAGAATATTGTGAGTAGATTCAAACGGGGCAGCATATCCAGGAAGGCAGTCTGAGGGGACAGTGAAAACAGGTTATGTAGGTCATTGTCATGTTAATTTCTCAGGAGATAGCGTCAGAACACGTGTAGAGTTCTGTGGTTGGGCCTGTTGGAGAAACAGTCACAAGACCTGCCATACATTCTTCAGTCAGACCCTGGGGTTCCTGTTCCTCAAAACTGGCTGCACATAAATAGTTCTCTATAAGAGCCCAATGCCTGAGGCAAAAAGGACTCTGCTAAGCTGCTTCCTAGGCTAGTGTTGGACTCGAAGGTGTCTTTAGGAACATAGTTCCTTAAAGGTTGAAGATTCAAAAGGACACCTGAGGGCAGACGGCCTGAGTGGGTCACTCCAATTCCATGAACCCAAAAATCTGGATTCCAGAAGAATTAAAATGGTTTTGTTGTAGTAGAGCAGGTCGTGATGTAAATGGGACTGGTAAGAACACATGGGTTTAGGGATGAGGTGTGGACAGGCTGCTGAAACTGATTTTTGGACACCTACATAAATAAAAAGCAGTATATTGAAGCCAGCATTTGGCAGTTTTAAAAATCCCTAACTGTGGATTCCGTACTGAGTTAGTGGGCCTTCAGGTAAACTATTTTCAACTGTATGTCTGCTATTCTTCAGGCATGTAAAAAACCGTTCTTGTCTCTCTTCTTTCAGAAATACAGTATTAACCCCTCTCCCACAAGAAAAAAAAGAAAACCACTCATCTTTCAGGATTCATTTCCTGTCACTTGCCTTTATGAAGCCCTTTTGCCTTCCGTGGAGTCTGTCACTCTTCCCTTCATGCCCCAACTACTCTGTACAGACTTGACTATAGTTGTGCAAACACTTTAGTACACTTCTGTTTACATGCCTTTTCCTAGTTACTCTCTTGTGCGCTTCACGAAGGCAGGGACTTTGTATTTGCAGTTGTATTGTTATTTTTGTTGCTGTTTTTAACTCCAGCTGCTAGCACAGTGCCTTGCATGTAGTAGGCCTGCAGTGTTTTAGATTAAATATTTTTAAGTAGAATGAAAGCTCTGCCTTGGAAAAGAGCTTTGTCCAGTGCATGGGTGGTTACAGATGTCTGATTACCCAAAGACGAGGTCTTTTTTGTTAAGACTTATGACCTAGAAAGTAGGGCCCCTGTAGTTCATCAGTCAAGAGATGAAATCATACAAGTGAGCTTTGTCACCTGGAGTCAGTGGCAGAAGTAGGATGGGGCCTCTAGAAGGCACCTTGAAAGTGAAAATTAGGAACTGACACTGGATGAAAAACTGAATTTCAACTAAAATAATCTTTTGTGTTGTGTATGGACTATTACTTGGGACTGTGTTGCTTCTTTCTTTACTCATCTCATTTTATTGGTTAAACAAGCCTATGAATTGGGAGCAGTTGTTTTCTTATTTTACAACTGGGGAAACTGAGACAGGAAGATTGACATTTTCCAGCTCCAGGATGTTCATGATAAGGCTAAAGATTTTTTATTGCTGTGTTTGGAATTTGCGGTGCCACCTGAGATGAGACCATTGGGTAGATTCATAAACTCAGCCCGCTGAATCTAATTCAGAAATCCACAAATAGATTAATTTATTAGGAATGTATTTGTATCAGCAGGGACATAGAAGTTACATTTCTCTGAAAGGCACACTAATTTATTTGTTGATGAATGACCCGATGGTGCACGCCTTTAGGACTTTTTCTCCTCCAGAGATTCTGATTGAGCTTCCTATTATACTCATTCATGTGGAGATGAAAACTTAGAGCCCTTTTCCTTGGCTACAGAGAACCTCATCTATACTGAATTTTTTGTTTTTGTTTTGTTTACTCTTTCTTTTCTAAATCAAGAAAGAGCTATTGGCCCTTGTGCATCCTTGAAGCCTTTTTCATAGCTCTGTGTTTGGATTAACTGCTGACCTCGTGTGATATACAGAGTATCTGGCAGCTGGGGTGGAATTCTCAGCTGTCTCTCTTTGTTATGTCCACAGAAGGAAATGTGAGTTTTATCTTACTGCTTAGGCGATGGTACATTCCTTTTTTGGTTCATGGGACCCACCAATCTGATTGTGGGCTGTTTTCGTACTATTCTTCCATCTCCTTGATCTTGTTAAAGGCAAGGGGTGATCTTAACCTACCCTTGTGAGTTTGAATTCCTTCTTTGTCACCTCCCGCATTTCTAAATTCTGTTTCCAGTAAAGCTTATTAGGTCTTGCAGACATTGCGTGTCTTGTCCTATCTTCTGTGGTTAAGGGATCTCAGGTTAGGGCGCTGAAGAAGCCATTACTGTGGGTTTCTCTCATAGTATCTTTCCTCTATAAGTCTCCATTTTCCAGATCTCCTTGAAATTTGTCATTTTATCCTTGCCACATCCATTACCATGATTATGTGTTGCCTGTACTTGACTAAGTCTCCTTGACTCTGAGATAAAGATGGGTGTTTTAAGAAATGGTGTGTCCAAGCTCAGCCTTCCCGGTGAGCCTGGGGCTCTGAGCCGTCGTGTGGCGTGATGTGTCCGTGTGCCTGTGCATGCAGTAGAGGGCGGCAGGACTGTGTATTGTACTGAAATAGGACAGGAGCCTCCATTTTATTGAACTCTTGATAGTATTTATTCATTATGCTATATAATACATTGATTTTATCATTTTGTCACCATGACAACCTCATGAGGTAACTGTTGTTTTCTTATATTGTAAATGCAAGGAAACAGGATCAGAGAGCTTTGGTTACTTGCTGAAGTTATACAGCTAGTAAGTGATAATGTTGGGATTCAAACCAGGCCTTTCTTACTTCGGAAAGTCCAAGTTCCTAACGATGTTAGTATATCGCTACTGTGTGTCTGCTCTTACCCTGCGTGGTGGGGGAATGGAGTGTGGTCTGTTGCTGAAGATTGTAAAATAAGGATATTGATGCAGTTTTTAAAGGCAGAATGAAACAGTAAAAAGTGTAATTTGTTGGAAAGAAAGAACCATTTAGGGACAGACACCAGGACTTCTGTTGTAACTGGTACAGTGCAGTGTATCCTAGTGGGGCCACAGGTGCCCAAACTTCAGCATGAATTAGAATCACCTGGAGGCTAAACAAATTGCTGGGCCCACCCGCAGAGTTTCTGATTGCCTAGGTTTGGGACAGGGCTGAGAATTTTTATTTTTTTATTAAGTTCCCAGGTTTTGCTGCTGGTACTGGGACCACACGTTGAGAACTGCCTGTGTAGAGAAAAGTACAAGGGCTTAGGAGTCAAATAGATATGGGCTTCACTTCCTGCATTTTTTTTTTTTTTTTTAGCTGTGTGAGCCGTAGATTTCTCCGTCTGTAAAATTCAGCAGGGTGATACCTATATCATAGGGTTGTCTTGAGGATTACATATGATTTACAAAATGACAGCAATATCTAGCATACTAAGTTCCAGGTGCTTTGGGAAGTTTTTACATGTATCGTTTAATCTTGCGCCGTTAAATATTGTTGTCCCCACATTTAAAGATCCTGGCATATAGTAGGTGCTAAGTCAGTATCTCTGCCCTTCCTTATCAGTGTTTAAGAAGGCAGGGAAATGTGTAATACACCGTAGGCAGATTTTCATAAAGCAAATTCAGTAAAAAAAAAATTTTTTTTGACATTTTAAAAGGAACACTTCAAAAAACCGGATTATTTACTTATGTGAAATTGTTTTACCTATAGTAATGCTGGAAACCCTGGTGGCGTAGTGGTTAAGTGCTGTAGATGCTAACCAAAGGGTCAGCAGTTCAGATCCACCAGGCGCTCCTTGGAAACGAATGGGCAGTCCTACTCTGTACTATAGGGTCGCTATGAGTCGGAATCGACTCGATGGCACTGGGTTTGGTTTGGTTTTTTCGGTATAGTAATGCTGGGTAAGAAAAATGTTACTGTTATCAGTAATGATAGGATGTTTGTCCTTATAGTCTTTATGGCTTTTAAGTACTGTAGATTATTTAATGCCCATAATGACTTTTTGTTATCAATTACAAAACTTAGTTTTTAGAAAGCTTTATAATTTTCCTTTAAAACTAATTTGATCAGTTCTTTTACTTTTTCTGCATTCCGTTATGACTACTTTTCCTGTGGTTTCATTAAACCGTAGGCAGTTTTTACCATATAGTTTAAATTCTTCATCTGTAATTTTAAATAAAACCAAAAACAGTAAACTTCACACTTCGTCTAAAAACTTTGGTTTGAGAAATAGTGTGTTTTATTAGAGTAGGTTGAAAAGGGAGGTAAAGACATGGAGATTCTGAAATGTGGGATCATTCGAGTTATTCTAGAATGGATGGAATAAGGATTTATTTTTTGCCTACTGTATGCTAAGGAGTCCATGGGTGGTACAGTGAACAGGCTTTGCTGCTAACTGAAAGGTCGGAGGTTTGAGTCCACCCAGAGGTGCCTTGGAGGAAAGGCCTGGTGATCTACTTATGAAAAAAAATCAGCCAGTGAAAGCCCTGTGGAACATAGTTCTCCTCTGACATACATGAGTTTACCATGAGTTTGAATCATCTCAAGGGCAACTAGTTTTTCTCACTGTATGCTAAGTACTTTTAAATATAACTTTTAAAATACTAGTACTTATTTTATAGGCTATCAAGTAGGTTAAATGATAACCCTAATGTCACGGATTGAATTGTGTCCCCTCAAAATATCTGTCAGCTTGTCTAGGCCATGATTTCCAATACTGTGTGGTTGTTCACCATTTTGTCATCCAATGTGATTTTCCTGTGTGTTGTAAATCCTATCACTATGTTAATGAGATGGGATTAGTGACAGTTATGTTGATGAGACAGGACTCAATCTACAAGACTCAATTGTCTCTTAAGCCAGTCTCTTTTGGGATATAAAAGAAGTGAGCAGAGGGACATGGGGGACCTCATACCAACAAGAAAACAATGCCAGGAGAAGAGAACATCCTTTGGACCCTGGGTCCCTGTGCTGAGAAGCTCCTAGACCAGAGGAAGATTGATGACAAGGACCTTCCTCCAGAGCTGACAGAGAAGGCCTCTGGAGGTGACTCCCTGAATTCAGACTTCCAGCCTACTAGACCCTGAGAGGATAAACTTCCATTTGTCGAAGCCATCCACTTGTGGTATTTCTGTTATAGCAGCACTAGATAACTAAGACACCTAATCTGTGTGAAACATTTTAAATTGTGCTGGCGTACAGTAAACACTCGATGGAAGAGCCACTATTATTATTCCATGCACTTCAGATATGTGAATACAATAGATGTAATTTCTGTCCTCATGGAGTGTACAATCTAGCAGTTTCCAAAAAGAGTTTGAGGTAGTTCCTAAAAGAATCATCTATGTTAAGCAACTGCTTATGGTCACACTGCTAGTAATAAGTAAAGCTGTGTTCTGAGTCATGTGATTTCAAAACCTATGGTCCTTCCCCAGTACTACTACCGCCCAGAGTAATGCTTCCCATCCTGTATTTGCAACTTCCCTTCTTAATCTTGATTTAATTGTCAATGTTCTACTTGCCAACTTTGAATATCTCTTTTTGTGGTCTTATAGTTTGTTGTATTCTGAGTTAGAAATGATACTTGACCAAGTGTGGTTCAGTTTGACCTCTGCTGGGTTCTCTTTGGGCATTGACCATGTGCGTGTCCATTGCCCAAACCTGACGGGCTCAAGGATTTGGAGGCTTTGATCTATAGGCAGTGGGTGAGGTATAGTATGTATTTGATCAGATGAGGGGGCCCACCTACTACCTGAGGGCCCAGGTCTCTACACTGAAAGGAGAGGCATTGTCTTGTTTCATGCTTTACTGTCTTGCTCTAATGAACCATCATGCAGGTGAGAGGAGGAGATAGGGGATAAAGGGAGCAGCATAGTCAGGTATATGGAGTGGGGCCTATATGTCCTGGAGTATTCATGAAACTCTCAGCGGTTTGGTAAGATTATAGTGAGGTACTTGAGAAGAAGCTCTGTAAGAGAGACAAGACTGGAGAGGTCAGCAAGGGCTAGGATGTGGAGGGCCTTGTTTGCCACAGATTGGACAATTCAGGAGTTAGGAGTGTATCCTGTTGTCTAGCCAAGAGTTTCAGGGGAATAATTTGTTCAGATTGTACTTTGGAGACCCGTCTCTGCCTCCTAGTGTGTGAAGGGCTAGTCTGGAAGCCTGGAGACCCAATTTCACTGATGACGTTGGAGGAAAAACAGGTGAACTGAGGATGATAAATAGCCAAGGAAGAAGGTGAATGAATAGCTATGCGAGATGAGTGAGAATAGAAGTTGATAAGTTTTTTTTGGTTATGACCCGTAGCTTTTTTTTTTTTTTTAATAATTTTTATTGTGCTTTAAGTGAAAGTATACAAATCAAGTCAGTCTCTCACATAAAAACTTATATACACCTTGCTACACACTCCCAATTACCGTCCCCCTAATGAGACAGCTAGCTCTCTCCCTCTACTCTCTCTTTTAGTGTCCATTTCACCAGTTTCTAACCCCCTCTACCCTCTCACCTCCCCTCCAGGCAGGAGATGCCAACATAGTCTCAAGTGTCCACCTGATCCAAGAAGCTCACTCCTCACCAGCATCCCTCTCCAACCCATTGTCCAGTCCAATCCATGTCTGAAGAGTTGGCTTCGGGAATGGTTCCTGTCCTGGGCCAAAAAAAGGTCTGGGGGCCATGACCACCAGGGTCCTTTCAGTCTCAGACCATTAAGTCTGGTCATATGAGAATTTGGGGTCTGCTTATCCAACTGCTCTCCTGCTCCCTCAGGGGTTCTCTGTTGTGTTTCCTGTCAGGACAGTCATCGGTTGTAGCCAGGCACCATCTGTTTCTTCTGGTCTCAGGATGAAATTCTTCTGGTCACAGGGTGATGTAGTCTCTGGTTCCTGTGGCCCTTTCTGTCTCTTGGGCTCATAATTACCTTGTGTCCTTGGTGTTCTTCATTCTCCTTCGATCCAGATGGATTGAGACCAGTTGATGTATCTTAGATGGCTGCTTGCTAGCGTTTAAGACCTCAGACGCCACTCTTCCAAGTGGGATGCAGAATATTTTCTTAATAGATTTTATTATGCCAGTTGACTTAGATGTCCTCTGGAATCGTGGTCCCCAAACCTCTGCCCCTGCTAAATTGGCCTTCGAAGCGTTCAGTTTATTCAGGAAACGTCTTTGCTTTTGGTTTAGTCCAATTGTGCTGACGTCCCCTGTATTGTGTGTTGTCTTTCCCTTCACCTAAAGTAGCTCTTATCTACTATCTAATTAGTGAATACCCCTGTCCCACCCTCCCACCCTCCCTCCTCTCATAACCACAAAAGAGTATTTTCTTCTCAGTTTAAACTATTTCTCAAGTTCTTATAATAGTGGTCTTATACAATATTTGTCCTTTTGCAACTGACTAATTTCACTCAGCATAATGCCTTCCAGGTTCCTCCATGTTATGAAATGTTTCACAGATTCCTCACTGTTCTTTATGGATGAGTAGTATTCCATTGTGTGAATATACCATAATTTATTTATCCGTTCATCCATCGATGGGCTTCTTGGCTACTGCCATCTTTTCGCTATTGTAAACAGTGCTGCAGTAAACATAGGTGTGCATATATCTGTTCATATAAAGGCTCTTATTTCTCTAGGATATATTCCAAGGAGTGGGATTGCTGGATCGTATGATAGTTCTATTTCTAGCTTTTTAGGAAGCGCCAAATCTATTTCCAAAGTGGTTGTACCATTTGACGTTCCCACCAGCAGTGTAGAAGTGTTCCAGTCTTTCCACAGCCTCTCCAACATTATTATTTTGTGTTTCTTGGATTAATGCCAGCCTTGTTGGAGTGAGATGGAATCTTACTGTAGTTTTGATTTGCATTTCTCTAATGGCTAATGACAGTGAACATTTCCTCATGTATCTGTTAGCTCCCTGAATGTCTTCTTTAGTGAAGTGTCTATTCATGTCTTTTGCCCATCTTTTAATAGGGTTATTTGTCTTTTTGTAGTTGAGTTTTTGCAGTATCGTGCAGATTTTAGAGATCAGGTGCTGATCGGAAATGTCATAGCTAAAATCTTTTTCCCGGTCTGTAGGTAATCTTTTTACTCTTTTGGTGAAATCTTTGGATGAGCATAGGTGTTTGATTTTTAGGAGCTCCCAGTTATCTAGTTTTTCTTCTGCATTCTTAATAATGTTTTGTTTACTGTTTATGCCATGTGTTAGGGCTCCTAACATCGTCCCTATTTTTTCTTCCATGATCTTTATCGTTTTAGATTTTATACTTAGGTCTTTGATACATTCTGAGTTAGTTTTTGTGCATGGAGTGAGGTATGGGTCTTGTTTCATTTTTTTGCAGATGGATATCCAGTTATGCCAGCACCATTTGTTAAAAAGACTGTCTTTTCCCCATTTAACTGTTTTGGGGCCTTTGTCAAATATCAGCGGCTCATATGTGGATGGATTTATGTCTGGATTCTCAATTCTGTTCCATTGACCCACGTATCTGTTGTTGTACCAGTACCAGGCTGTTTTGACTGCTGTGGCGGTATAATAGGTTCTAAAATCAGGTAAAGTAAGGGCTCCCCACTTTGTTGTTCTTTTTCAGTAATGCCTTATTTATCCAGGGCCTCTTTCCCTTCCATATGAAGTTGGTGATTTATTTCTCCAAGAAGTTCATAAGTTTTAATTACAAATGTCACCTCTTCAACCAGCAACACAGAGTAGCAGAATATAAGAATCTGCTCTCTGGGAGGGGAGGAGTGGGGAGCCACAGGTACTTATTTATCTAATTGCCTCCAACTTTTTCATTAAATTTCTGTGAAGAATTAATAAAAATCGTTACGTTCTCTGCATTGCATTTCAACCAAATATATGGTGCTGTCAGCAAAGGGGAGGCCATCTCTTTAAGCATTGACCTAATTTTTCTAGCTGTTCCAGAGAGTTGTGAAACATTTGTGAAAGGGAGACTCTTATTTCTTTTTTGTAGCCACCAGAGAAGTCAGCACCCTCAGACCAATCCAGCTCTGCTTGAACAATAGACGGAGAAGCAGGACGGTACATTGAACCAAAAAGAGCTCGCTTACAGCATTTTTTAAAAAGCTCTTTTTTTTTTTTTTTAAACCATTAAGGGGACCACACATTATGTGATTTGATTCTTTTTCCAGCTGAAGCCCTAAGGTTATTCCTCACTAGGGAGAATAGTCTCTAAAACCACCCCATAGAGAGAGAACTCTGTGGGTCTGTTGAGCGCCATCTGCTGGTCTTGTTTGAATGGATCAAGTAGATGGTTCCTGGAACTCCATCAAGAAAAACCCATTGCTGTCCAATCGATTTTGACTCACAGGGACCCTGTAGGAGAGACTAGTTAGAACTACCCCATAGGATTTCCAGGGAGTGGCTGGTGGATTCAAACTGCTGACCTTTTGCTTAGCAGTCGTAGCTCTTAACCAGTGTACCATGAGGGCTCCATATGCAAAGATATATTTGCATATATCTTAGTGTTGCAAAATTATGAAGCTGTAAGACAGTACGAATTTGGATTATTAGGAATAGTAATATTTAAAATAATAGTTTTGTGTTAGCGTTGGGAAGTGGGCTGCTTTTGGTTGAAATATAGACCGGCTTGCATGATTAAAAATGAATAAGGCAGGTTATAGGAATTTTGTTGACCAGTATCTTTATATGACAGAAGATTAGCCTGGTTGAAATAAAAAGAATTTTAAGTTTCAAATAAAATTAGTTAATACCTAGTAAGTTCAATTAGTGAAGTCAGTCTATGTGGAATGAATTTAGTTTATGTTAAAAAGTAAATATAATTCTCAGGGGCTCTCTGTTCATTTGCTTGAGGTACTTTGAGACATCTTTTAAAGAAAACTTTATAAAAGGAGCCTTGTGAGCCAGTTTGGATACTTGGGCTTTATCCTGAGGGAGTGGAGAGTAACTGAACATTTTTCCACCTAGAAAAGATAATGGGTAAAGCTCCTAGGTTAAGTAAACAAGGGTGGAGCTATTAGGTTTTTATGGTTCTGTTTTATCGGTAGTCTTTTTGAGCCTTAGTTTTATTGTAAGTGACCTTTTAAGGAACATCGAGCTAGAAATTTGGCAGAGCCACAGCATTAGATTTTAAATCTTTTAATTTCTCATCCAGTCATCTTAAATATTTAAGCAGTAACAACTGCATTATAAATCTGATCATCTAATAGGGCTCCAAAAAACCAAACCTGTTGCCATCGAGTTGATTCCAACTCATAGCGACCCTATAGAACAGAGTAGAACTGCCCCGTAGAGTTCCAAGGATTTGAAATGCGAACCTTTTGGTTAGCAGCTGAACTGTTAACCACTCTGCCACCAGGGTTTCCTAATAGGGTTCCAAGTTAGCCTAATTAAGTGTGATTGAAGAGAGAGAGGCAGATCGTTTTCAGGAAGTGTCCTGTTAGGAATTTCAGTCATTCATTCAACCAAAATTCATTGAGCACCTGAAACAGCCCAACACTGTTTTAGGCAATGGGGATGTACCAAAAAAAACCAAACCCAGTGCCGTCGAGTCGATTCCGACTCATAGTGACCCTATAGGACAGAGTAGAACTGCCCCGTAGAGTTCCCAAGGAGTGCCTGGCAGATTTGAACTGCCGACCCTTTGGTTAGCACCCGTAGCGCTTAACCACTATGCCACCAGGGTTTCCAATGGGGGTGTAGCATTGAATAAAACAAACATGGTTCCTGACCTCATGAAGCTTACATAATAGTTGGGAGGGGACAGGGCACTCAGATAAATAGATAAGCAAATAAATACTGTGTCAGACAGTAAAAAGTGCTGTTCGAAAAAATAAAGCACAGGGGAAGATGATATGTAAGGATAGTTGGGGTAGGGGAGTTCATACTTTATTTAGGAAAATACTTCATTGATTGGGGGACATTGGAAAAATAGTGATCATTAATGTTAAACAAGGCAGTTGTTCATGATTGTCCTGTTTGATCCTCACCAACCATAATACAGATAGTATGTCGGACAGATAATGTTAACCCTTCCGTGGCTCTCTTTGGATTGGAATATGAAGGCCAAAATCCTTAGCATTCATTTATCCTTGTCTCCTGTTAATGTGTCCTCTGTGCTTAAACCATGGTATATTACTCCTTGAATGTGCCATGTTTGCTCACCTCTGTGCGTCTGCACATCCTTTTCTCTCCTCTTGGAGTGACTTTACCCTGTGTCTGCCTGGTCAACTCCTGCATGTCCTTTGAGATTCATATCAGAGTGGCCTTTCTAGTCTTCCTCTGGCCAGTTTTCTTTCTCTTCTATTGTGACATAGCACTTTATACATGCTTCTGTTTATAAAAAAAAAAAAATTTTTTTTTTTTAGTACCTGGTGTATCACTGTAACTCTTTGTTGACATGAGTTTCTCCTGACAGGCCTTGAGTTTTTAGTCTGTTTTTTTTTTTTTCTGTTGATGTCTTAGGGGAGGAGGTGTGAACCTCTGAAAAATATGTGAAAAGCTTTGTGTGTGTATTTTTCTTTCTTTCTGGGGAGAGGTATTATAGCTTTCTTTAGTCAAAGTATATACTATTTTAAAAGGTTAATACTAGACAAAGGGTTGATCAACTGTGGCCTAATACGAATTTGGCCCACTGCCTGTTTTGTAAAGAAGGTTTTATTGGAACACAGCCATGCCTATTATTTCTTTATGTATTGCCTGTGTCTAACTTGTGCAGTACAACAACAGAATTGCGTAGTTGCTACAGAGCCTAAAATATTTCCCATCTGGATCTTTACAGAAAAAGTTTGCCAACCTTAGAATTAGACTAAGAACGGTCCCTACATGTTCGAGACCCTACTGTCATCTTTTTTCATAGCCTTGGTGTGTATAGACCAAGACTGTACATCTTAGTGCCAGTCCTGAGGATTTAAACAAACAGGAAGTTTGGTTCTGTATGGCACAGTTATCTACCTCTTCTTTGGGTCCAGAAACCACAGTGAAGGTAGAACAAATCACCTAACTACTAGTATTTCCTTTTCCCTAGGACAGGGGCTTGATAACCTTCTAGTGAACTGATTTGGATTTTACCAAAGCCTGATTGCAAGTGGTTGTGTAGCAAAGAGTATAAGCCTCTTAGAGACAGGTGTGACCAGCCTACTTCCTTTACAAGTGACATCCCAGAAGCAGCAGCAAATGGGAGTAGAGTGTGGTGGCAGCAGTACCTAATCACCATACACCCACGCCGTGTTCTAGTGCTGCTGGGTATAGGTGCACATCTGCCACAGGAGAGGCTTTCAGTGTGCTTCTAAGACTTGCCAGGAGGAAGTGGCAGACACAGGACCGTGGCTCGTGGGAGAATAGTATTTCTCAACTATCCTTGAGGGTAGAGGCCTCTGACCCATCTGTCTGGCATTTTGCCTTGTCTACTCTGCATCTTGTATCTTTACAGAGAGATCTCAGGAAGTTACACCCAAAGCATCTTAAGCTGGAAGGAGCTGGGGAGGGATACTCACTGAGCCTCTGTTTTTGCCAGATGCTTTATGTAGATTTTTAGGTAAGGGGTAGATGGGTGGTACTGCTGGCTCTCTAGTTCAAACTGCTGTCCTGTTTTATCCGCACTACTCTTAATAGCCTCCAAGGTGGTCTTCCTGTTTCTGTTGTTTACTTGCTAGGTCCATTCTCCACAGAGAAGTCATAATGGTACTTTTAAAATGTGAATTAGGTATTTCACTCTTCTTTTTACAACTCTTTCATCTCTTGATATCACACTCAGAAAAAATGCATACTCCAACTTCGTCTCCCATCTAGTGTTTATTCACACTGACCTCCTGTGTTGTTCCGTGAACATGCTGAATTTGTACTTGATATTCCATTGGCCTTGAACATTTTCCTTAACTTGCATCTTTACTCATTCATATTTCAGCTCAGAGGTGATTTCCTCAGAGTAGACTTCCAGACCTTCCTATCTGAAATAGTCTCTCACCCCTACTTCAGATGCACTTTAAGTCTTTACCCAGTCTTATTCTTTCCAGTAGAACTTTCTCACTATAATTGCTTCTTATGATTTCATTGTCTTACCTGCTTAAATATAAGCTCCATGAGGCCAGGGGCCTTATCTCTTTTATGTTTGTACCCTGATTCTTAACAGTGCCTGATACATGTTTGGTGATCAGTAAATATCCTAATGAATGAATTCATTTTACTCACAAAGAAAGTAAGTTTCTAGAGGTTGTTTATCCAGGTTTATAGCTGTTAATAGGAGCCTTTGTGGCATAATGGATAAGCACCTGGCTGCTAACAAAGGGTCGGTGGTTGGAACCTGCTAGCTGCTGCATGGGAGGAAGATGTGGCAGTCGGCTTCTGTAAAGATTACAGCCTTGGAAGCCCCATCGGGCAGTTGTACTCAGTCCTGTAGGGTAGCTATGAGTCGGAATTGACTGGACAGCAATAGATTTGGTTTTATAGCTGTTAATGACTGATGCTAGTGATGTTATTCTTGAACCTGTGCTTGTTCTACTTCACTACACTATGTCCGGGCAAATGGTATTACTGAATAGCATGCTGCGTTTAAGAAATAGTAAATGCTAAATAATATTGAAAGTTTGTATATGTGTCCTTTGTAATGGTGTTATTAATTGCCCAGAACTAAGCTACTGTGAGAACTACACAAGCTACTTTGAGGAATATTAAAGAATCAATAGAACTGAACAGCCCCATCCAGTGATACACAGTTTTGAAAAAAACAAACAAAAAAAATTTTTTTTCCTTCTTCTGGTAGACCTTTTTGTTTTCTAAACTGGTGGCAACAACATCATACATTTATGTTAGCTCTTATTTTAAAGCAGCTTGGAGTACTTCTTTGCCATGACTCTGCTAAATTAATCTGCCGTGTAATTTAGACAGCAGAAATTTAACATATGTGTCGTCCTATAAAAGTCTGTGGTGTGCTGCTTTTGAGTGAGTTCCAGTGTAAAGAAGGCCAGGAACTAGCACTTTAGGATGTCCACAAAGATAGAAGTAGAGAAGGCTATTTCTTTGGGGTTTGCTAATGTTATATGCCTTCAGAGCAGCTTGGACTTCTTCCTTCAGTACCATTGGTTCCTGATCATATGCTACCTCCGGAAATGGTTGAATATCGACTAATTCTTTTTCGTATAATGACTCTGTGTATTCCTTCCATCTTCTTTTGAGGCTTCCTGTGTCATTTAATATTTTCCCCATGGAATCCTTCACTATTGCAACTCGAGGCTTGAATTTTTTCTTCAGTTCTTTCAGCTTGAGAAACGCCGAGCGTTTTCTTCCCTTTTGGCTTTCCATATCCAGTTCTTTGCACATGTCAGCCCTTTGAAATCTTCTGTTCAGTTCTTTTATTTCATCGAGTCTTCCTTTTGCTTTAACTGTTCGATGCTCAAGAGCAAGTTTCAGAGTCTCCTCTGACATCCATCTTGGTCTTTTCTTAGATGTTTCAACAAACAGATGCAGCACTGGAGGTGATCACTCGTCTATGCCAAGACATATGGAAGACAGCTTCCTGGCCAGCTGACTGGAAGAGCTCCATATTTATGCCTATTCCCAAGAAAGGTGATCCAACCGATTGTGGAAATTATAGAACAATATCATTAATATCACACACAAGCAAAATTTTGCTGAAGATCATTCAAAAACGGCTGTAGCAGTATATCGACAGGGAACTGCCAGAAATTCAGGCCGGTTTCAGAAAAGGACGTAGAACCAGGGATATCATTGCTGATGTCAGATGGACCCTGGCTGAAAGCAGAGAATACCAGAAGGATGTTTACTTGTGTTTTATTGACTATGCAAAGGCATTCAACTGTGTGGATCATAACAAACTATGGATAACACTGAGAAGAATGGGAATTCCAGAACACTAAATTGTGCTTATGAGGAACCTTTACATAGATCAAGAGGCAGTTGTTCGGAGAGAACAAGGGGATACTGATTGGTTTAAAGTCAGGAAAGGTGTGCATCAGGTTGTATTCTTTCACCATACCTGTTTAACCTGTATGCGGAACAAATAATCCGAGAAGCTGGAGTATATGAAGAAGAACGGGGCGTCAGGATTGGGGGAAGACTCATTAACAACCTGCATTATGCAGATGATACAACCTAGCTTGCTGAAAGTGAAGAGGACCTGAAGTACTTACTAATGAAGATCAAAGACCACAGCTTTCAGTATGGATTGCGCCTCAACATAAGGAAAACAAAAATCCTCACTACTGGGCCATTGAGCAACACCATGATAAACGGAGAAAAGATTGAAGTTGTCAAGGATTTCATTTTACTTGGATCCACAATCAACAGCCATGGAAGCAGCAGTCAAGAAATCAAAAGACGCATTGCACTGGGCAAATCTGCTGCAAAGGACCTCTTCAAAGTGTTGAAGAGCAAAGATGTCACCCTGAAGACTAAGGTGCACCTGACCCAAGCCATGGTATTTCAATCACATCGTATGCATGTGAAAGCTGGACAGTGAATAAGGAAGACCGAAGAATAGTTGACGCTTTTCAATTGTGGTGTTGGCAAAGAATATTGAATATACCATGGACTGCCAAAAGAACGAACAACTCTGTCTTGGAAGAAGTGCGGCCAGAATGCTCCTTAGAGGCAAGGGTGGCGAGATTGCGTCTTACATACTTTGGACGTGTTGTCAGGAGGGATGAGTCCCTGGAGAAGGACATCATGCCTGGCAGAGTATAGGGTCAGCGGAAAAGAGGAAGATCCTCAACGAGGTGGATTGGCACAGTGGCTGCAACAGTGAGCTCAAGCATAACAAAGATTGTAAGCATGGTGCGGGACCGGCCATTGTTTTGTTCTGTTGTGCATAGGGTCTCCATGAGTCGGAATCGACTCGACGGCACCTAACAACAACAACAACGTTATATGACATTTCATAAGCTGCATTACATCCAGTTTGAAAAAACTCTCAAATCTGACAGCTGTTTCCTGATTGATTTTTGGATTCATTTTGTATCATTTGTCCCATTCTCCCACATGGTGCTCATATTCTCTGTCCACTAGTTGCAACCATCACCTCAAACGGAATTGGAAATCAGGCGAGAGGAAATTCTTTTTCCTCTGGCTCCTTCCAATGACCTATTTATGAGATAAACCTTTCAGAAGCCTCCCTCCCTTGACTTGCTCGGAGTAGCATCAAGTGCCTCCTCTAATTCCTGTAGTACCTGATCCTTACTTTTCCTTAATACACTTTTTTATATAGCTGTAATTATTGTTTTCAGTGTCTTTCTTCCTTAAAAGACTATGACACCCAGAAGGGCAAAACAGTCTTGTCTTTGTATCCTAAAAAAAAAAAAAAAAAACCATAGTACTTAACCAAATGCTCGCCCAGTGTTTATTTAACTGATACCAAACCAAACCAGACGTGTCTCCACTGAGTGACCCGAAAAGACAAAGTAGAACTGCCCCATAGGGTTTCTAAGGCTGTAATCTTCACAGAAGCAAATTGCCATATCTTTCTTCTATGGAGTGGCTGGTAGGTTCGAACTGCCAACCTTTTGGTTGGCAGTCGAGTGCTTTAACTACTGTGCCACCATTATTTAACTGAAGGAAGTAATAAACAAGGACAAAGTTAATACTTTGCTTATTTGTAGCATTTTAAGTTTTAGGATAAGTGAAATGGGATGGTTCAACATTAGTAAAACAATGTAATGCATCATATAAATAAAACAAAAGACAGGAGCTACGTGATCTTATCAGTTGATGCAGAAAAGGCATGACAAACCTCAACACCCATTCATGATAAAAACTGTCAGTGAAATAGGATTAGAAGGAAAATTCCTCAACATAATAAAGGGCATTTATACAAAACCACCAGCCAACATCATCCTAAATGGAGAGAGTCTGAAGGCATTCCCTTTGTGATCCGGAACCAGACAAGGATACCCTTTATCACGACTCTTATTCAACATTGTGCTGAGGTCCTAGCTAGAGCAGTTAGGCTAGATAAAGAAAATAAAGGGCATCCGGATTGGCAAGGAAGAAGTAAAAATATTTCTGTTTGCAGATGACATGATCTTATACACAGAAACACTAGAGAATCCTCAAGAAAACTACTGAAACTAAGAGTTCAGCAGAGTATCAAGATACAAGATAAACATACAAAAATCAGTTGGATTCCTTTACACCAACAAAAATAACATCGAGGAGGAAATCACCAAATCAACAACCATTTACAGTGGCCTCCAAGAAGATAAAATACTAAGGAATAAATCTTACTAGAGACATAAAAGACCTATACAAAGAAAACTACAAGACACTACTGCAAGAAACCCAGAGAGACCTACATAAGTGGAAAAACATACCTTGCTTATGGATAGGGAGACTTAACATGGTAAAAATGTCTGTTCTACCAAAAGCGATCTACAGATACAATGCTATTCCAATCCAAATTCCAAGGACATTTTTTTAATGAGATGGAGAAACAAATCACCAACTTTGTATGGAAGGGCAAGAGGCCCTGGATAAGTAAAGCATTCCTGAAAAAGAACAAAGTGGGAGGCCTCACACTACCTGATTTTAGAGCCTATTACACTGCCACACTAGTCAAAACAGCCTTGTACTGGTACAACAATAGATACATAAACTAATGGAACACAATTGAGAATCCAGACATAAATCCATGCACATATGAGCAGCTGATATTTGACAAAGGCCCAAAGTCAGTTAAATGGGGAAAAGACAGTCCTTCTAACAAATGGTGCTGGCATAACTGGGTATCCATCTGCAAAAAAAATGAAACAAGACCTATACCTCACTCCATGCACAAAAACTAACTCAAAATGGATCAAAGACCTAAATATAAAATCTAAAACGATAAAGATCATGGAAGAAAAAAATAGGGACAACATTAGGAGCCCTAATACATGGTATAAACCGTATACAAAACATTATTAAGAATAAAAAAAAAAAAAAAAGAATGCAGAAGAAAAACTAGATAACTGGGAGCTCCTAAAAATCAAACACCTATGCTCATCCAAAGACTTCACCCAAAGAGTAAAAAGATTACCTGCAGATTGGGAAAAAGTTTTTAGCTATGATACATCTGATCAGCATCTGATCTCCGAAGTCTACATGACACTGCAAAACCTCAACTACAAAAAGACAACCAGATTAAAAAATGGGCAAAAGATATCAACAGGCGCTTGACTAAAGACATTCAGGTAGCTAACAGATACGTGAAGAAATCTTCACGATCATTAGCCATTAGAGAAATGCAAATCAAAATTACAATAAGATTCTATATCACTCCAGCAAGGTTGGCATTGATCGAAAAGCCACAAAATAATAAATGTTGGAGAGGTTGTGGAGAGTCTGGAACACTTATACACTGCTGGGGGGAATCTAAAATGGTACAACCACTTTGGAAATCGATTTGGCGCTTCCTTAAAAAACTAGAAATAGAACTACCATACGATCCAGCAGTCCCACTCCTTGGAATATATCCTGGAGAAATAAGAGCCTTTACACAAACAGATATATGCACACCCATGTTTGTGGCAGCACTGTTTACAATAGCAAAAAGGTGGAAGCAACCAAGGTGCCTGTCAACAGATGAATGGATAAATAAGTTATGGTATATTCACACAATGGAATATTATGCATCGATAAAGAACAATGATGAATCCATGAAACATTTCATAACATGGAGGAATCTGGAAGGCATTATGCTGAGTGAAATTAGTCAGTTGCAAAAGGACAAATATTGTATGAGACAACTATTGTAAGAACTTGAAAAAAATTTAAACGTAGAAAAAAAACATTCTTTGATGGTTACGAGGAGGGAGGGAGGGAGAGGGGTTTCCCCTAATTAGATAGTAGAAGAACTATTTTAGATGAAGGGAAAGACAGCACACGATACAGGAGGGGTCAGCACAACTGGACTAAACCAAAAGAAAAGTTCCCTGAGTAAACTGAATGCTTCGAAGGCTACCGTAGCAGGGGTGAGGATTTGGGTACCATGGTTTTGGAGGACATCTAAGTCAACTGGGATAACAAAATCTATTAAAACATTCTGCATCGCACTTTGGAGAGTGGCTTCTGGGATCTTAAATGCTAGCAAGCAGCCATCTAAGATGCATCAATTGGTCTCAGCCTACATGGAGCAAAGGAGGATGAAGAACATCAAAGACACAAGGTAATTATGAGCTCAAGTAATAGAAAGGGCCACGTATACCAAAGACTACATCAGCCTGAGACCAGAAGAAGTAGATGGTGCCTGGCTACAACTGATGACTTCCCTGACAGGGAACACAACAGAGAATCCCTGAGAGAGCAGGAGAGCAGTGGGATGCAGATCTCAAATTCTTGTAAAAAGAGCAAACTTAATGGCCTGACTGAGACTAGAAGGACCCTGGAGGTCATGGTCCCCAGACCTTCTGTTAGCCCAAGACAGGAACCATCCCCAAAGCCAACTCTTCAGACAGGGATTGGACTATGGGGTAGAAAATGATACTGGTGAAGAGTGAGCTTCTTGGATCAAGTAGACACATGAGACTATGTGTGCAGCTCCTGTCTGGAGGGGAGATGAGAGGGGAGAGGGGGTCAGAAGCTGGCCAAATGCACGCAAAAATACAGGATGGAGAGAAGGTGTGTGCTGTCTCATTGGGGTAGAGCAACTAGGAATATACAGCTAGAGGTATATAGATTTTTATATGAGGGACTGACTTGATTTGTAAACTTTCACTTAAAGCACAATAAAAATTAAAAAAAAAAAAAATGAAATGTTTTTGGTTGAAGCCAACAAATACTGATGGGGCACTTGCAGTAGTCAGGCCCTCTGAAGAGATGTTGAGTGTACAGAGATGAATCAGATATAATCTCTTTCCAAACCTCATTTTACTCAATTATTTTTGTGGGTTAGATGGTTGATTGCACATTACTGTCTTTCATATGATGTAGTGGTGTTGTCGTTGGGTGCTGTTGAGTCGATTCTGACTCACAGCAACCCCATGTGACAGAGTAGAACTGCCCCACAGGGTTTTCTAGGCTGTAATCTTTAAGGAAGCAGATCACCAGGTCTTTGTCCTGCATATACTCTGGGTGGGCTAGAACCACCAATCTTTTGGTTAGCACAGAGCACTTAACCATTGGACCACCAGCTTCACTTTGAAATTAATTCTTTTGGTACTATAATAATTGTCACCTCATGGGAAGAATTCTTCATAATAGTGCTTAGTATTTACTTAGTATTGCTTAACCCCTTCGTTTCAGTTTCCTCACATGAACTATGGGATATAAATCTTGTAATTTTGATTTGAGAAGGCTTGTGAAACTCCTTAAAGTTTCTTGAATGAAAGATAGTTATTAGTATAATTTCATAATTCTGGGGCCCTGTAAGTATGTTTTTTTACCAGATATAGGCCTACAGGATATAAAAATTAGCCTCAGGAATGTAACCTAATCTTACATTTTTTAACTTGGATACTTGGTCATCTTGGAAATTGTTTGAGCAAATGTTTCTTAGAAACATTTATTTTGAAATAATTTCAAATTTACAGAAAAGTTTTAAGGATAGTACAAAGAAATCCCATATGCACTCGCTCGTCACTACTTATTGACTTGGTTAGGTTCCAGAGACCAGATTGTTATGGGAAAATAGGTATTATATGAAAATGGAGGATGACTGCATCAGTTCACAAAATGGAGACTGACCACATCATTACATAGCTGCCATATTACTTCATTACATAACCACTATATTACATCATTACATAACTGCCACACGTAACCGCCAAACCACTGAGAATCATGACCCAGCCAAATTGACATATAACCTTAACCGTCACAGCCAATATTGCTTTAGCCTCATTCGTTAACTGCCAGATGCATGTCGTTAATATGCAAAGTAGTTGAATAGTAGATTTTTTACTATTGTTGTAAATGCAAAATGTGAAATCATGAAGTAATTGATAAGTGAGGAGAACCTGTTGAAATGAAAACCCCTTTGCTGTCAAGTCAATTCCCACTCCTATCAACCCTGTAGGACTGCCCCATTGAGTTTCTGAGGATTGCCTGGTGGATTTGAACTGCCAACCTTTTGGTTAGTAGCCCTAGCACTTAACTACTATGCCACCAGGGTTTCCACATGAAGAGTAGGTATACCTTAAACCCAGGTTTACCAGCTGTTAACATTTTGCCACGTTTGGTTAATCATTTTTTTCCCCCTGAATCCTTTGAGTAAACTGCAGCGGTCATGCTCCCTTACCCGACTGTGTATTTCTAAAGAACAAGGATATTCTGTTAGGTAATTATGGCACAGTTACCAAAAACAAGTATTTTAATATTGATACAATGTTAATTCTGTAGACCCCATCTGGATTTTGCCAGTTTCCCCAAATAATGTTCTCAATAGCAGTTTGTTTTTTATTGTTTAGGATCTGATCCGGGATCATGTATTTCATTTAATTTTCAGGTTTTTTTAATTTCCTTTAGTCTGGAATGGAAACCTTGGTGGTATAGTGATTAAGTACTACGGCTGCTACCCAAGAGGTCAGCAGTTTGAATCCGCCAGGCACTCCTTGGAAACTCTATGGGGCAGCTCTGCTCAGTCCTATAGGGTCACTATGAGTTGGAATTGACTCGACGACACTGGGGTTTTTTTTTTTTTTTTTTTGGTTTTAGCCTGGAATAATGCCTCTATCTTTCTTTGTCTTTAGTGAGTGATGGTTTTGAAGCGTATCAGTTGCCATCAAGCTGATTCTGACTCTTGGTGACTCCATGTGCTCCATAGGATTTTCTGTCACTGATCTTTTAGAAGTAGATTGGCAGGCCTTTCTTCTGAGGTGCATCTGAGTGGACTTAAACTTCTAATCTTTCAGTGAGCAGTGAACTACGTTAACTGTACCATGCAGGGACTCCAGACTTCTTCTTCTTTTTTTTTTTTTTAAAGCGCTTCAGTTTGAGCTTGTCTGTTGTTTCCTCATGATTAGATTGAGGTTACGCGGTTTTGTTAGGAACACTCCCCAGGTCATCCTGTGTCCTAAGTGCATCATATCAGGAGCCCTGTGATGTTAGTTTATCTTATTATGTGTTGGTGTGATGTTAACTGTTTTGATCACTTGACCCAGGTGGTGTCCGCCAAGTTTCTTCACAATAAAGTTACTATTTTTCCCTTTGAGGTTTATAAGTGAGCAGATTATTTTCAAAATAACTTCAAAAAAAAAGTAACCTATCTTTACTGTAAAAAAAAAATCAGAAAAGCATGAAAAATATAAATATTGCTCTCAACTATGATCTAGGGATAACTAGTTAAAGTTTAGGTGTTTCCTTTTCTTTCTTTTCACATGTATATATCTGGCACCTGCTACTTATTGTGGTAGACAAAAGGGATATCTCAGCAAATAAAACAGTCTTGCTCTCATGGAGTACTTTTATTCTGATAAATACTAATAGGTACTCTTTACTGAGTGTGTGTTATGTGTCACGCACTGCTGTAGATGCTTTATTTTTATCAATTGTTTAATTGTTACAACAATCCTACCCAAAAAACCCAATGCCGTTGAGTCAATTGTGACTCATAGCGATCCTAGGAGGTAGGTATTGTTATTCTCATAGCACAGAGAACTTAAATAACATGCCTCAGGTTAAACAGCTAGAGATATAGCATACTGAGATTCCAACCTAGGCTGGCTGGTATACCACTGGGGTATACTGAGAGAGTTAAAAGCAAAGCTTTAAAGCTAGAAAATGAACTGACTGAAAGGGGTATAACACTGACCTCATGTGAGCAGAACTATGGCGGTATTGTTATCCATGACCGGAGATGCTTCCTACTTACGTAGGATTTTCTCTTACGGCAAGACCTCCAGTTTTACTTCTCAGAAGTGGTCACCTCTTTTGATTGGGCCTGCCATGGCCTACCCTTTGCTTCCTTGTGGGGGTTCTCCCCCTTTCTCTCCTCACTTCCTTCCGCTGACCTATTCTCAGTGGTGTATTGGTTAAAAACAAACTAATCAACTCTGATTTGTAATATTTGCGACATTAACTGGTGTAAATACTTCCACAGTGGTTGATTTCAAGCTACCAGTGTAACATCATTGAATGAAGAGTTGGCAGAAAATGCAAGCTGGGAAGAGATATGTAATATAGCACACCATTATGTAGAATTTCTACCATACGGGTAAAATAGATATAAATATCCTGGAGAGAACAGATAATAGTAAAATGTAGTAAGGATAATTAAAAAGTATGAGTTTTGAGTATTCCTTACGTTTGTTTTTGTAACTTATTTAATTTTAAGCTTAGGTCTTTTAATTTTTAATAATGGCCGTGTTTAACAGCTAGTTCACAGAATTCCTGAAATACTAACATTTGGCTCCCAAGATCCTGTGCCACCCACCTCTAGTATACTACTGCAATTACTTTGCTGCTGACTGGGCCCACCCTCAGAATCTTTGTGGCTGACACTGCCTTGCTTTCTAAGACATCAGTGCTATCTCTTCTTTTACCATTTCTCCCATAAAACTTATTAACTATCTCATTCTTCTAAATCTCTACCCACCATTTTCCCTGTTACAAGGCCCTGTACCCATCCCCACACTGTAATCCACCTTTCCCCATACCTCAAATTCCTCTCTGATCCCTATTCCATTTCTTCCTTAATCAAGTTACTTTCTGTAAAGGAAGATTATCATTAGTATCCTGGGGTCTGGAGAGTCTCTCAACAGATGTTGGGTCTCATGTGGAGAGGCAATCTTTATCTAGAAAAGGAAGATATAGTCTTAGAATTCCAGGTTAAAAATTAAAGTGAAAAAAAAATTTTAACTTATTAGTGAGTGTTAAAGGTGATTACAACACTACTATTTCTAGTACATAAACGAGCTAAAGATGGGGAGAACTGAGACCATAGCTACCAGTCAAAACTCTGTTTTTATTGGCAAGTGAGTAATTATCAGTGGCATTTTAGACCACAGCCCATTTATATTTTGGGAATCACCAAGATGGAGCCTAGTATAGATGGTCTTTTCCATTGGTTCTTGGGTCATCTGTCAGCAAAACTAATTAGGACCTAGTTCAAGGATATAGTTCTCATTAATGAAAAAATATGAAATATGTCTTTGTAAGGCTAGCCTTCTGTTTTCTTGAGTTCAGATCGTTGGAAAGCTGGAGACCTAGATGAATTCTTTTCTAGGGTCAGGTCCAACTAAAATTATTTATGGAGACTGTCCTGAAAGTTGCCCTTGTTAATAATTTCTCCGTTGTAGTTAGAAACATGATATAGACTTGTTAACTGGGCATCCAGTTTGGTTTATCTATTTATTCTATGGGGCTGACCCTTCCCTTGAGCTGCAATATCATTTACCAGGGAATCTTTTAAGGGAGGCTATGATTAAAACAACTACTTACTACAGAATTTTTATTTAGGCGTGTTTTTCATTTTCATCACCACTCTACTTGCTTTATCTTTCAAGGCCATGTCAAGTAATACTAGGTGCCTGGTACTACTGCAGTAAAATAGAAGTCACGTGGCTGAAATGCAGAGCAAGAATGTTTGTTTTGCTCTCGGTGACTTTATCAGAGTGCAGAGAAAGAAAAGTACTGTCAGGAAAAACAGGTACTTTAATTCCAGGTGCTTTTGGAATCTAAATTTCAAGTAGCTTTGAAGTGAATGAGGCCTCTATGTTTCCTTTTATTTAGTATTTTGGGCATAAAGTGGTGTGACTTACGTTTAAAAAAACAAAACTGTTAAACAAAGCAGTGAAAGCCATTTAAAACTTAATTTTGTCCTGGGAATGAAAAAAGAGACTGATACTAAAAGGTTTGTTAACAGAATTTTGAACTGTTTATTAGCCATTTCCTCCTTGATGTTTCTTCTGTCACTTCAGACTCTAGCATGTTCAAAACTTAACTTTTCTTACCTGTCACTGTCTCCCAACAAAACAAAATAGTAACTGCATTTTCTTAGCTTCCTTGTCTTTTATAGACATTGCTGTCCACTCAGGTGTCCTAACCAGAAGCTTGATAATAACCTCAGGTCCTTTTTCACCTCACTCTTTAACTGCCAGTTCCACGAAGGCCAACTCTGTATTTCTTCCCATAGCACCAGTGCCTCCTGGATAGAATGTGTTTAATGTTTTCTGAAGGAGTGAGTAATAAAAGAGGAGGGCTGGAGATGAGTTTCCTTGTGCTGATACCTGTAATTGTCCGTCACCAGGTACTTCTTGAACCTGCTAGGCTCTGCTTTGGCTGACTTTGGAAGGAAAATAACGCAGGGCCCATGTTCTCTCATGTTTGCTCCTGTGAATCCTCAAACAGCTGCATCTCTAGAATCTATTGGTTTACTTCAAGGAATTGTTTTGATTTCTCTCTCCCTCTGTCTCTCCCCCTAAATGTATTTTAGCCAACTTTATGGACTGGCTACCAATAAATGTTGTAATTCATATGTGACCCCTTGCCATCCAGTTGATTCCAACTCCTGGAGACCCTGTAGGGCAGAGTAAAACTCAATGTTTCTTCTGTCACTTCAGACTCTTAACTCCATAGGGTTTCCAAAGCTGTACTGTGCAGTGGTTAAGGCGCTTGGCTGCTAATGGAAAGGTCATTGGTTCAAAACCACCAGTGGCTCCGCGGGAGAAAGATGTGGTAGTCTCCTTCCATACAGATTTACAGCTTTGGAAACCCTATGTGATCGCTATGAGTCATTATTGACTCCATGGCAGTGGGGTTTGGTTTTTTGGTTTTTTAATCATTATGGAGGCACACTGCCACATCTTTCTCCCTTAGAGCTGCTGGTAGGTTCGAACTGCTGACCTTTCCATTAGCAGTTGAGGGCTTAACCACTGCTCCACCAGGGCTCCTTTTCATGTGTGAAAACAGCTCAGTTTGCTTGAGATGTTTTCTTTAATTCTTACCTTGGCCAGATGAATTTAAGTCACTGGTGTTACCTTGTGTGTTAGTATGGGTGCTGGTGATTTTGAATTAGCCATGACTTTTTAGCTGAGGGGTGGTGTGTGTGGGTGTGCTCATTGTTAGTTTTTTTGGTTTGTTTGCTTTGTTTTTTTAATTGAAAAGGTGATACAACAAAGCTGTTAGAATTCTTTTTTGGAGGAGCTCTATAAATTGTTAAACATTGTAATGGTTTCTATTTTGGCATTTACTGTTTTTTTCTTGGCCTTTTCATTTAACATTTTCCTATAAATAAATTTGTGTGTTTCAACAAGTTTTTCATAATTATTTATAGTGTTTGCACAGTATTTTTGTACCATGATGAACTGAGTCGTTTCCTGGTTGTTAAAAGTTGAGGAAACATTTTCAGAAGGATAAGAGATGTTTGCGGAATGATCGGTACTAGGTTCAGATCTCAGCCTTACCATTTACTTTCTTGTATGCCTCTGGTCATGTTACATATACTCTGTCCATCTCCATTTCTATTGGATTCACTTGTAGGTTGGATTAAATGAGATGACTTAGGTATCACTGGGATAGGTGTTCAGTAAATGTTAGCCTTTTTCTACCATACTTCCTTGAGTATTTGAAAAGGAGAAAATAACTGATAAGAAAAACAGCAAAGTATTGGTCAGCAATTCACTGAAAAAGAAATACAAATGACTAATATAAAAATTGCTCAGTCTTACTAGTAGCTGGTGAAATGCAAACCAAAATAATAATAAAGTATCATTTGTACACATTAACTATGAAAAAATAAAGAATAATAATATCTAGAGATGGTTTCTAGTAGCTAGTGAAATGCAAACCAAAATAATAAAATACCATTTGTACACATTAACTATGAAAAAATAAAGAATAATAACATCCAGAGATGGTTTAAGATGTGGAGAAAAGAGCATTTACATATGTAATATTGGGTATGTAAATTATCCTAACCTTGTTAGAGGACAACTTAAAAATACTATAAAAACTATAATTTAACTTACTCTTTAACTTAGCGATTTTAAAGCTATCTATCTTATAGAAATACTTGCACGTGTGTACAAAAGTACATGTTCAAGGATGTTACTTAAAACATTATTTTGTATTAGTAGAAAATGACAAACCACAGAAAGATCTATTGGTAAGAGAACAGTTACATAAATTATGTATATTTACTAAGTAGAATTGTGGAAGGCCAACAAAAAGAATGAGATAGGCCTATACATATAGAGAGAGTCATGTAAAGATCATTAAGATTATGTTGTAAATTGAGGATAGCAAAGCACACAATAATATGTGTAGTTCACATTTATTTTTAAAGGTTTAAATTTGGTATTTCTGTAGCAGATATGTAAATTTGTAGAAAAATGACTTTCAGAGTGAATATCAAACTGTAAATAGGGTTGAATATCTTTGGGAAGAAAAGTGAGATTGGCTGAGGAATATGAAATGAGATTTTGGATTTTTCTGTATAAATTTATTATTCCTTTTGAAACGAAAAAAAGAAAAATGTCACCAATAGTGCACAGTACCATTTTCAGCATCCACTTTGCTGGTATTCAGTATTACAAAATATTTTAAAAAGAGTTTTTGGGAGTTCTGAAACTGCGTATTAATTTTTTTTTCTCTCAATTATAGAACAATGAGCATATAAACTATATGTATATTAAGCGTTGGAGTTTAAATACCCTTTCTCCCCAGGCCTGTTTTTATGAGACTGTCCAAAGACTAGAATAAAATCTGAAGGACAGTGACTGAGAAGATACCTATTTTACCAGTTTTACCTTAGCTGATATTTCATTTTGGATTGCATAACCCTGTGAAACAGTTATATATGTTTAAATCCCAAGAACTGGTCTCAAGTCATAAAACAAGAGAAAATTATTATTAAAATGGCCAAAATACACTCACATCTGTTTTCTTTTGACCGTTATTTTATGGTTTCTTGGCTCTAAAGCAGGGCTTTAGACCTGTGGGTGGGCCACTTGTTTTTGTAGATAAAGTTTTATTGGAACACAATTAAACTCATTTGTTTATGTATTGTCTTGTGTTATACCAGCAGAGTTGAGTAGTTGTGACAGAAGTCAGCTACTAATGAAGGGGTCAGCAAACTTTCTGTAAAGGTCCACAGAGTCAGTATTTTAGCTTTCTGGGCCATGCAGTCTCCGTAGCAACCATTCAGCCCCACCATGTCCTATGGTAGTGTGAAAGCCGTAGACAGCATGTAAATGAATTTTATTGGCAGTGTTCCAACAAAAACTTTACTGATGGATATTGAAATTCGCATGTTATATGATTTTCATGTATGGAATATTCTTTTTTTTTTTTTTTCTTATCCAACCATTAGAAAATGTGTTATTAACCTTTCTCAGCTCATGAGCTATGCAGAAACAAATGACAGGCTGAATTTGGCCACTAGGCTGTAGTTTGCCAGCCTGTGCTCTAAAGAATAAACCTTAGTAGGTACAAAAATTCTCAATAAAGTACTAGCAATCCAAATCTGACAGCATATTAAAAGGATTATATACCATGACCAAGTGGGATTTACCCCAGGAATACAGGGTGGTTCAACATAAGAAAAATCGTTGTAATGTACCACATTAACAGAATGATAGAAAAGACCTACTTGATCATCTTGATTGCAGAAAAGGCATTTAACAAGATCCAACATCCTTTAATGGTAAAAACACCAGCAAACTAAGAATAGAAAGGAAATTGTTCAACATGATAAAGGGCCTTTGTGAAGGAAAAAAACCTGTAAGATCAGGAACAAGACAAGGATGCCCACTGTCTCAGTTATCTAATGCTGCTGTAACAAATACCACAAGTGAATGGCTTTAACAAAGAGAAATTTATTCTTTCAGATCAGAGCCTAGGAAGCTAGAAACCAAAACAAACAAACAAAAAAGCCAAACCCACTGCCGTCTAGTCGATTCCGACTCATAGCGACCCTATAGAACAGAGTAGAACTGCCCCATAGAGTTTCCAAGGAGCGCCTGGCAGATTCGAACTGCCGACCTTTTGGTTAGCAGCTGTAGCACTTAACCACTACGCTGCCAGGGTTTCCAGGAAGCTAGAAGTCTGAATTGCAGAATGCCAGCTCCAGGGGAAGGCTTTCTCTCTCTCTCTGTTGGCTCTGGGGAAGGGTCCTTGTCATCAATCTTTCCTTGCTGTAGGACCTTCTCAGGGCAGGGACCCTGGGTTCAAAGGACGTATGCTCCTGGCTCTACTTTCTTGGTCATATGATGTCTCCTGTCTCTCCGCTGCTTCTCTGTTTTATATCTCAAAAGAGATTGGCTTAAGACAAAACCTAATCTTGTAGATTGAATCCTGCCCATTAACATAACCACCAATAATTCCATCTCATTAACACCATAGAGATAGGATTTACAACACATAGGAAAATCACTTTAGATGACAAGATGGTAGACGGACAATCACACAATACTGGGAATCATGGCCTAGCCAAGTTGACAGATGTTTTGGCCGGGGGGTGGGGTGGGGACACAGTTCAATGTATGACACCTGCTTTCACCACTGCTATTCAGTATTATACTAGAAGTTCTAGCCAGAGCATTTAGGCAAGGAAAAGAAATCAAAGGCATCCAAATTGCAAAGGAAGAAGTAAAATTATCTTTATTCACAGAAGACATGATCTTATATGTAGAAAATCTGAAAGACTCCACAAGAAAGCTCCCAGTGCTGATAAATGAATTCAGCAAAAGTGGTAAGGTACAAGATCAAGATGAAAAAAAAATAAGTAGTGTTTCTATACACCAACAAAAAACAATCTGAAAAGGAAATCAAGAAAACAATCCCATTTACAATAGCATCTGAAAGAATGACATGTGTAGAAATAAATTTAACCAGGGAGTTGAAAGATTTGTACACTGAAAACTATAAGCACTGCTGAAAGAACTTAAAGACCAGAATAAATGGAAAGACCCCTGTGTTCATGAATGGGAAGACATAAAATTGTTAAGATGTCAGCACTACCCAAAGTAATCTATAGATTCAACACAGTCCCTATTAGAATCCCAATAGCCTTTTTTTTCAGACATGGAAAAGCCAATCCTCAAATTCATATGGAATGGCACGGGGCCATGAATAGCAAAACAATCTTGAAAAAGAGGAACAAAGTAGGAAAATTTATACTTCCTTTCTTTCAAGATGTACTGTCAAGCTACAGTAACCAAAACTGTGGCACTGGTATAAGGATAGACATACAGACCAATGGCATAGAATAGAGAGTTCAGAAATAAACTCATACATCTATAGTTAATTGATTTTTGACATGAGTGCCAAGTCCTTCATTCAGTGGGGGAAAGAATACTGTCTTGAACAAATGGAGCTGGGATGATTAGATCTCTACATACAAAAACTGAAGGTGGATCCATACGTCACACTATATATGAAAATTAAGAACTAATACCATAAAACTCGTAGAAGAAAACATAGGAGTAAATCTTCAGGGCCTTGTTTTTGGCAATGTATTCTTATATATGACACCAAAAGCATGAGCAACAAAAGACAAAATAGATAAGTTGGACTGGTACAGCAAAGGACTTTATTAACAAAGTGAAGAGACAACCTACAGAATGGGAGAAGATACTTGGGAACTATGTATCTGATAAATGTTAATACCCAGAATATAAAGAACTCCTACAACTCAACAACAAAAAGGCTACCCAATTTAAAAATGGACAAAGGATATTTCTCCCACGAAGAAATATAAAAATGGCCAATAAGCACATCCAGTTTCATTAGTCATTAAACCAGAAACCAAACTTGTTGCTTTTGAGTCGATTCTGACCCATAATGACCCTGCCCCATAAGGTTCCCAAGGAGTGGTTGGTGGATTTGAATTGCCAACCTTTTGGTTAGCAGCCAAGCTCTTAACCGCTGAGCCACCATGTCTCCTGTTAGTCATTAAACCAAACCCACTGCCGTGGAGTCGATACCGACTCATAGCGACCCTATAGGACAGAGTAGAACTGCCCGATAGAGTTTCCAAGGAGCGCCTGGTGGATTCGAACTGCTGACCTCTTGGTTAGCAGCCATAGCACTTAACCACTACGCCACCAGGGTTTCCCGTTAGTCATTAGGGAAGTACGAATCCAAACTACAATGAGATACCACTTCACGCCCACTAGGATGGCTATTATCAGAAACACAGTGTTGGTGAGGATGTGGAGAAATTGGAACCCGCGTGCATTGTTGATGGGAGTGTAGAATGGTACAGCCTGAGTGATAGTTCCTGAAAAAGTTAAACGTGGAGTTACCATATGACCCAGCATATGGCATATACACAAAAGACTTGAAAGCAGGCATGCAAATAGATACTGTACATCAGTGTTCATTGCAGCATTAGTCACAATAGCTAAGAGGTGGAAACAGCCCAATTGCCCACCAGCAGATGAATGGATAAACAAAATGTGGTATATGCATACAACAGAATATTACTCAGCATAAAGAGAAATGAAGTTCTGATAGTTGCTACCATAGTGAAAACAGTATACTGAGTGAAATAATCTGACACAAAGGTTAAATATTGTATGATCCCACTTATATGAAATATCTAGAATAGGGTAATGCATAGAGACAAAAGTTTATTACTGCTTACTGGGGAAGAGGAAAGCGGGAAGTTATTGCTTAAAGGGTACTGAGTTTCTGTTTGGGGTGATGAAAAACTTTGGGAAATGGATAGTAGTCATGGTGAATGTAATTAATGTCACTGAATTGTACACTTAAAGATGTTAAAATGGTGAATTTTTTGTTATATATATTTTACCACAGTGTAATTAAAAAATATTTTCTAGAAATGAACTATATATCTAAGACTAGTTACATAATTCTGAGTGGTTACTCAAGTCAGTCATATAATTCTGCTTACTGATACTCCTTGTGTTAGGATGCCTTGGAACTCCCTGATTTCAGCATTTGTGTTAATAATTCGCTTTGCAATCAAGTAATTTACAGTTTATTCGGGATTATAGTTTATTTGGACTTCTTATATGTTGCATGCAACAGATTTGAGTACCTACCATGTACTAAATACCACACAAAATAGAAACTCAGGTCTTTGGGAAATAATTTGACTCTGTTTCCAGAATTGATCAACTGGAGCATTTCTGCTGTTAGACTTAATCTTAGGTTTGAGTTTATAGTCTTTGGTTTTCAGTTTTCAGTAAAATACTACTTTCCGCTAAATAAGTTATGGCCACAGGGTGGCATGGTTCTCCTGTGGGCTTTACTATGGCTAAAAAAGAAAGGAAAAAATGCTGTAAATAATGAGAATTCTCTCCTCTATTTATTGCTAAAATGACTTGGCTTTCTTTAAATTGGCTTTTTTGTTAAATTGCTTTGCATAATTGTCCTGAGTGCCTTAAAATCTTGTTTATGAGTACAACACAAATTACATAATGTTTATGATTGAGAAAATGGTAATTAGGACTGTATTTCACAGAATATATTTTTTATTTAGCCACTTGCTTCAGTAAAAAATCAGTGTACATGACTGCTAGAGGAATATTCGCAACCAGAGGAAAGAGATGTCTTAACTTCTAAATAGTTTCTGAATCATAGGCAGAGTTACTGGCACAATATTTTTGTTTGATTCTAAGGGCTTAATGGGGGTGATGGTATAAGGAAGAGCAGGGATGCCAGGTGGTCAGCGAATTGTTAGAAAAGTGGCCTTCCATTTAAATAGATTAAGGACATTAACATAGACTGAGAGCTGACCATGTTCCATGAGTTTTTATACATTAGCCGTAGGAAGGAAGGTGTTATCTCTATTTATAGTCAAGGAAGCTGACTTGGGATTTAAGTAAAGCCTTTGTAGGTGGGATTTAAACCCAGATTTACTTGGATTCCAAGCTCATGCTCTTTTCACCACACCATTTCCAAGCAGGCCTGTTACAGGCTCTCCTTTATACTCTTGCTGGGGACATGGCGGGAGTTGGCATTGAGAGAATTCTTGCTGCAGCTGGAACACGAGGATTGAGGAACGTTCTGAGTATGAGGATGTAACTATTAAATATACCGCTTCCATCCTCTGCCTTATTTTTGGATTTTCATGGTTTTCTGCCCTTTTTACCCATTCATTATGCAAATAAACAAATTGTTATCTTGTTAGTTTACTTATCTAACCATCTCCGCTACAGTATAAGCTTAAAGAGGACATCTGTCTTATCTTCAGCTTAATTCTGTATTCTCAATGACTAGACCACTGCTTAGCACATAGTAAGTGGCGTGGCGTTTGTATAAGCCTACTAGAATGGGAGCACAGGTTAGGTGATGTGTTTGATTTTACCCTAAATTTAATGTTTTATAAAGATAGACTCCTAAGAGGAGCCTTACTAATGCAAGCTTGCTATATCTTCTTTTCCTTTCCTAGGGCGATTGTGTTGTTACAGTATTGCTTGCTGAAGAGGATAAAGTTGAAGATGATGTAGTTTTTTACTTGGTATTTTCGGGTTCTACCCTCCATCACTGTACAAGCACTCGAAAGATCAGTGCCGATACGTTGGAGACCATTGCTCCTGGTAAGTATTTGAATAGAATCATACTTGCCTTATGAAAAATAAGCATGATCTTATTGTGTTAGAAAATTGTACATAGTTCATGAACACTTCCTTCTATGTTCGTTAGTATAGAGTGGTAGGAAAAATAAATCAGCGTGATCTACTGTTATCAGGTATTTGTTTTAAGCACATAGATACTGACTTTTGTTTATATCTTGCTTGTTCCACAAAAATCAGAGCCTAACTAGAAATAAGTGAGATAAAATGATGACACAAATTGAAAGATAAAAATCAGGATTTACTGTTTTATTGGAGGTCTGGCATTTTTGGGAAAACTAAAACATACATACAAGATACATGGCTACTGTGGTGTGACTATGGATTGGATTATGAATTTACTGGTGGCAAATGTAAAAGACAATTGGTAACGGGCTTCTTAAAATGGGTGAGAGAAACAGAATCTTCCATAAAAGCTGGACTTTCCCCAAATTAGAAATTACAATTTATGGTGGAATGAGTGATTAATCATAGTTGCACTTATAAGTTTAACAGAATTAAGGGGAAAATGTTTACTTACCAGGAATTCTGTACAAAGTCGTCAAGTCATCACTACTTCCATCAGACACTGTTGAGAAAATAATCACTGTCTCTTGGCCTATTCCAGCGTCTGAAGGTGCTGATTTTGGTTTGAGGATGAGCTTCTTAACTGATCTTGCTTCCAAGTTAACAATCAACCACTTTTCATCAGAATACAAAAGGGGGCACATTTAGGGTAGAACCCCTTAAAGCTGACAGTTTAACTATTTTCCTTTAGAGAATAAAATGGATTTAATTCTTATCAAAACATTTTTAAGCCAATATTTTATATAAGACTCATTCTGCTTTGCTGATTTGCTGATATAGATGGGTGTAAAAAATTACTAATTTATGAAGCACTTCCAGTACCTTGTCTTGCTGGTATTGGATCAGATTGCCAGTTTTTTCGTTGCTGTGCTGTTTTATATAAATTAACTTAATGTCTGGTGCCTACCAAATCCTGAAAATCATACTGCATTCAAGAACTGGGATTAAGAAATTGGTCTCCAAAAGCAAAGAAGTTTCCTGAATAAACTGAATGCTTCAAAGGCCAGTGTAGCAGGGGCAGGGGTTTGGGGACCATGATTTCAGGGGACATCTAAGTCAACTGGCATAATAAAATCTATTAAGAAAACATTCTGCATCCCACTTTGAAGAGTGGCGTCTGGGGTCTTAAACGCAAGCAAGCAGCCACCTAAGATGCATCAATTGGTCCCAACCCACCTGGATCAAAGGAGAATGAAGAACACCAAGGACACAAGGTAATTATGAGCCCAAGAGACAGAAAGGGCCACATGAACCAGAGACTACTTCACCCTGAGACCAGAAGAACTTCATCCTGAGACCAGAAGAACTAGATGGTGCCTGGCTACAACCGATGACTGTCCTGACAGGAAACACAACAGAGAACCCCTGAGGCAGCAGGAGAGCAGTTGGATAAGCAGACCCCAAATTCTCATAAAAAGACCAGACTTAATGGCCTGACTGAGACTGGGAGACACCAGTGGTTATGGCTCCTAGACCTTCTGTTGGCCCAGGACAGGAACCATTCCCAAAGCCAACTCTTCAGACATGGATTGGACTGGACAATGGGTTGGAGAGGGATGCTGGTGAGGAGTGGGCTTCTTGGATCAGGTGGACACTTGAGACTATATTGGCATCTCCTGCCTGGAGGGGAGATGAGAGGGTAGAGGGGGTTAGAAACTGGTGAAATGGACACTAAGAGAGAGAGTAGAGGGAGAGAGCTGGCTGTCTCATTAAAAAAGTCTCATTAGGGGGACGGTAATTGGGAGTATGTGGCAAGGTGTATATAAGTTTTTATGTGAGAGACTGACTTGATTTGTAAACTTTCACTTAAAGCACAATAAAAATTATTAAAAAAATAAAGTGCTTAAAAACAGTACACATAAAAAAAAAAAAAATTGTCTCAACCCCCCTGGAGCAAAGGAGGATGAAGAACGCCAAAGAGACAAGGTAATTATGAGCCCAAGAGGCAGAAAGGACCACATAAAGCAGAGACTACATTAGCCTGAGACCACAAGAACTAGATGGTGCCCAGCTACAACCGATGACTGTCCTGACAGGGAACACAACAGAGAACCCCTGAGCAGTGGGATGCAGACCCCAAATTCTCGTAAAAAGACCAGACTTAATGATCTAACTGAGACTGACCCCAGAGGTCATGGTCCCAGGCCTTCTTTTAGTCCAAGACAGAAACCATTCCCAAAGCCAGCTCTTCAGACAGGGATTGGACTGGACAATGGGATAGAAAATGATACTAGGGAAGAGTGGGCTTCTTAGGTCAAGTAGACACATGAGACTATGTTGGCATCTCCTGTCTGAAGGGGAGATGAGAGGGCAGAGGGGGTCAGAAGCTGACCAAATGGACATAAAAAGAGAGAGTGGGGGGAAGGAGTGTGCTATCTCATTAGGGGGAGAGCAATTAGGAGTGTATAGCAAGGTGTTTATAAATTTTTGTATGAGAGACTGACTTGATTTGTAAACTTGTACTTAAAGCACAATAAAAATTATATATATAAAAAAGAATTGGGTTTAAGACATTTGAAAGCTGTATTTATCTTCCTACTTGGGAAAAATGATTTTGAAAATAAAGGATTTAAAGCTTCCTGATAGTTCTAGGAATATATTGTCCCTCAAAACTTTAAGGATAGGAAAGGTTATGAAGAATTCCAGATAGACACTGATGTCCTTTCTGAAGAGTACTGGGTACCTTTGAAAGCCCAGTCATCTTGTTTCTTGGGATGGGCATCTTGTCAGAAAGGCTTATCTGGAACTAGAGGTTGGCCCTCTAGCAGGTGTCATCCAGTATCACCGCTGCTGAACATGTAGCAAGTGTTAGCGATGGCTAGACGCAGCTCAGCTGGGTGGGATCAGTCCCTGACTGGGGTTCTTAGTAGGAAAAGAGCAGAGATCCTTTTTATAAACTTAATTCTTCCTGAATTTAGGAACACTGTAGGAGTTAATGTTTCACGTGTATGTGTGTGTATATATGTATACGTGTTCACACACACATATATGGAGCATGTAAGTAGATTTAAGGAGAATACAAGTAGATATAAGGAGAAAGGACAGATATGAAGAAGATGTGACCATAGGTCATAGCTGTGCTCCTCAATCAGAAGGTAGAGAGGGATGTACCCCGCAGCTTCAACACCCTCACTGGCCAGGTACTTAATTTAGAATGGACGAGCAGGCATTTACTCTCCATGGACTCACAAACCCACTCTACTTGTGCGACAGCCTAGAGTGCTCTATGTTTATAGCAGATCCTTAAGTAACTTACGTTTCTGACTGCGTGTACCCATTTCTTCCCTTGTCTTTGGTTAACTCCGCCTTATGTATCCCTGTGCCCCTCTTTTCTAGCTGCACCCGTTGCTGAGTGTCCATTTAGGCTTACAGATTCTTAGTACCCTTTCTCTGCAGACTCCAGCCCACCAGAATGGATGTTTTATTCTACTGCTTTCCTCTGATTTGGTCCAAATTAGAGGAAACCCTTTCTACCTTGTTTGCTTGAGGCATACAGTCCTACTTAGTACCTGCTGTCTCCTTCACTTGCTACCCGTCAGCTCTCTTCCCCTTAAATTATGACCTCTCCCACTTCCTATATCTCTATCGTGCCTATGGGGCCCAACCCCTGCCCCGCCTTGGCTTGAATATTTTTCTGCTGCCCACCTGAATTCAGTTAGGCTGCAGATAGGAGGCGCCTAATTACAGCACAGCAACAATTGTGAGGATGGCGCAGGACCTAGCAGCATTCTGTTTTACATAGAGTCGTTGTGAGTCAGAACTGACTCAAGGGCACCTAACAACAACAAAAATCACAGCAGAGGTAACAAAGGATTAGAGTACTTGAAAGACCCTCGTGTACAGGCATCCCAAATGTAAGGCAGCACTTTAACATGTGAGCCTGAGATAGTTGTGTAAGGGCGCCTGTGGGGTCCCTAGTTGGTGAATTAGAAGCTCTCTTCATTCAGCGGCACTGGGTTTTTTGGGTGGGCTTCATTAATTAAGCAGTGGAGATTCATGAATAGACCCTACTGCCCTGGTCATTGTGGATGAGATTTCTGTTTCCCTGTCTTTTTCACCAGCTGTCATCTGAATTAGTTGAGTAATATGTTGTGGAGAGATAAAGATAGGGTCATTTTTAGGATTAAGGTAATTTTCAATTTCTTATTTATATCACAGAGTTACTTTTCTAGCCTAGAATTAAACTGTCTTAAATCTGCTTTCATGTACTCGTTGCATCTCTTCCTTCAGGTCTTTGCATAGATACCCCCTCTCAGTGAGGCCCTTCCTGTCCACCTTACATACATGAACAGCCGATGCTTCTCAGCACTCCCTCCTCCCTTCCCTGCTTTATTTTTCACCGTTGCACTTTCACCATCTAACACGCTATTTAAAAAAAAAACAAAACCCATTGCTGTCGAGTCAGTTCCAACTCATAGCGACTCTATAGGGTAGAGCAGAACTGCCCAAAAAGGTTTCCAAGGAGCAGCTGGTGCATTTGAACTTCTGGCCTTTTGGTTAGCAGCCGTAGCCCTTAACCCTTACGCTACCAGGGCTCCGACACACTACAGGTCTTACTTATTTCCTACCTGCCCCTACTAAACTGTCAGCTTTTGAGGGCAAGGATGTTTGTCTGCTTTGTTCACTGCTCTTCAAACATGGAAAACGTTTCCACTACATTGAAATTCATTCTAGGCCTGGGAAGCCTTCTAGAAAGGTTACACCCACCTTTCCCCCACCCCCCACCCCACTTTTAGTTTTTTTAAAGAAGCTCAAAAGGTGTCTGTGCCTTCTTGAATTGAATTCTTGGCCTGGGGCATGAGTCCCTGTTCTCTTTCCAGAGCTACCATCGATGACTTGCCTGCGTCAGCTAGCTGTATTGAGCCTCAGATTTCCTGTCTGCCAGCCCAGGGCAGCGTCAGATCAGTCGCGATTGTTCATGGGAAGTTTGTACAGTGCTTTGTGCATCGCAGTTACTGGGTGAATGCTCATGGTCTTTTTGCAGCAGCTGCTGCCCATAGGGATGTCTTTGCACCGTTTCTGTTCATGCGAGGACTGGCTCTGCAATTCGTAGTCCTTTCAGCTGACCTGAGAAAGAAAAAGAGCTTTTGTGTCATGTTCTTGCGTTAATGTCATGTTTCATCCAGATTGTTGGCTCTGATTTTTCTTGAGTTCTCTGCGTGTTTCACTGTCAATATTTTGTAACATTTTAATTTTTACTAAAACTAGATGATTGATTGATTGACTTTCAAAAGGTAGATACTACTTGATGCTCGTCTGTGACCTTTTATTATTTGGGGTGGAAATAAGACATTTTTAAATGGTCTACTAAAAAAAACTTTGACCTCAGATATTGAAATTATAGTCCCATTTTTTTTCTCCCTCTTTCTATACATTCTTACTTGTTTTCTAATGAGAAGTTTACAGTGGATTGTGTGATTTTAAAAATTATTGTAAATCAGTTTATAAAGGCTTTTTAAAGCACTCTTTCCTTGGCTTATTATCATTGAAAGGCTATAGACATATGGTATGATTTCCCTTCTTTAATAAAATATGTTAAGAGTAGGAACGTCTTGGCATCTCCTGCCTGGAGGGGAGATGAGAGAGTAGAGGGGGTTAGGAGCTGGCCATATGGACACGAAAAGAGAGAGTGGAGGGAGGGAGCGGGCTGTCTTATTAGGGGGAGAGCAATTGGGAGTATGTAGCAAGATGTAAAAAGTTTCTGTGTGAGAGACTGACTTGAATTGTAAACTTTCACTTAAAGCACAATAAAATAAAAAAAAAAAGGGGACAGGTAGGTAGAGACTTTCGCTTTCTACTTTATCTTTCTACGGTTGTTTGAATGATTTACAGTGAGCATTTTACTTTTATATTTTTAAAATTTTTTATAGATACAGATATTTTAAAAATTTTGAAGATTGTTTGAAAAGAATATCCTTTCTTTGGAAAACAAAGCCATCTTTGTGCTAACTAACACCAGAGAAGGACAAACAAGTTTTATAATAAAATTATTACATATATTTTATTTTATATATATATACTTTTTTATTGTGCTTTAGATAAAGGTCTACAGGATAAATTAGTTTCTCATTAAACAATAACATATTGTTCTGTGACGTTGGTTGCCAAACCCATGACTTGTCAACACTCTCCCCTTCTCAACGTTGGGTTCACCATTTCCATTTGTCCAGCTTTCTTATCCCCTCCTGCCTTCTCATCCTTGCCCCTGGGTTGGTGTGCCCATTTAGTCTTGTGTGCATGGTTGAGCTACATGTATTTTTGTTTGTTTTATGGGCCTGTCTAATCAGTGGCTGAAGGGTGAACCTCAGGGATAACTTCAGTACTGAGTTAAAAAGGGTGTCCAGGGGCCATCTTCTAGGGTTTCTCCGTTCTCTGTCAAACCAGTAAGTCTGGTCTTTTTTTGAGTGTGTGTGGGTTTGAATTTAGTTCTACATTTTTCTCCAGCTCTGTCTGGGACCCTGTGTTATGATTTCTGTTAGAGCAATGGGTGGTGGTAGCCAGGCACCATCTAGTTGTGCTGGACTCAGTCTGGTGGAGGCTGTAGTAGTTGTGGTCCATTAGTCCTTTGGATTAATCTTTCCCTGTGTCTTTGGTTTTCTTCATTTTCCCTTACACCCAGCAGGGTGAGACCAGTGGAATATCTCAGATGGCCACTCACAGGCTTTTAAGACCCCAGATGCTATTCACCGTAGTAGGATGTAGAACATTTTCCTTATAAACCATATTATGCCAATTGGGCTAGATGTCCCCCGAGACCATGGTCCTCAGCCCTCAGCCAAGTAATTCAGTCCCTCAGGGAGTTTGGATGTGTCTGTGAAGCTTCCGTGACCTTGCCTTGGTCAAGTTATTCTGACTTCCCCAGAAAATATTACATTTAAGGTATCTATGATGTGGCTCGTTCAACAGTGTAATTTGCTATAAAACATATTCTGAAATGGAAATACACCTTTAATAACAAAATGTGTCGCTTTTGTAATAAATAAAAATAAAATATCTCCGTTGTTATCTTTTCCTGTAAAAACACAAAAACAAAAAAATCTCATTTTAACCAAAAATTTCTCTGTAGAGATGAAGCTAAAAAAATTTAAAAGACCTATGTAGAACAGGTAAGCAGTGTAAAGAAATCTGAATATCCTTGCAAGATAATTCTTGGGGGGATATAGACTACTACTTTATTGTTTACTTTTACTAATTAAAATGTGAATTTAGACCAAGCAAACAATGATTTCGGAATGAAAAATAGGACAGGATGTTTAGTGGATACTCCGTTCTATTTCTATGAAAGGCTTTTGATGCAGATTCTCTCATAAAATGAAACTTTTTTTCATTATGTCTGTTATTTAGAATTCACAACATGGGTTCTTGTTTGACAGGAAAACTGCAAACATTGACTCAATTTGACTTTGCTCTTTTGTTTTTTTCTTTCCTTTCTTACTCATCAAAAGGAAGATACCATACAAAATAGATGTGTCATTAAAAAAAGAAAGAAAAAAAAATACATTTGCCATGATCAGAAGTCCTTTTGGGTTTAATTAAAAATCAGTGCTTGCAGCCTGGGCTTCAGTAAGTAGTCCGTCCTACAGTTATGGCACTATGTGTCTCTCAGTTCTTATGAGCCCACACTGTTTCTAGCAGCAGGTGCCCAGAGATTACCAAATCGAAGAGCATACTGGAAAAGAAGTTATAGGCTTTTAACGGGCCTATTCAGAGAAGATATACCCCCTTCAACCCCCAAGTAATCAGTTATTTTTTATCGGACCTTTTCTGATAGCCTCCCTGTTGTAAAATATCCTGCCTTAGGTAGGCTACCTCTAGATAAATACGATTTTATATTTTAAAAAAGCTAAATTACTGTCCCAATGCTAGTCATTATTTAGTGGTTATACTGGAAGAAAAACTGAGTAGTTGAAGGGGAAAAAAATCTGTTGTCTGTTGTCCCCAGTTGTAATCCTTATGGGGAAAGGATCTGTATGTTTCATCACCTTGGTAGTATGCCTGTGGCGTTGAAATCCTAAGCACGTGCATTCTCGGTACGGCAGTGTCACCCCTGAGGGGGTAAAAATTGGCTTGTGGGGGGCAAAAAGGTCTCTTAGACTTTTTTTTTTTAATTTCGTTGTTGTTGTTGACAATATGCACAGCAAAACATACACTAATGCAGCAGTTTCTGTGTACACCATGTAGTGATATTGATTATAGTCTTCACGTTGCTTAACTGTTCTCAGCCTCCTTTTCTGAGTTGTTCCTCCTTCATTAACATAAATTCATTGCCCCTTAAGGTTCCTATCTAATCTTTGAAATTGCTGTTGTCAGTTTGATCCCATGTAAATAAAAAAGATAATTATGTATAAAATATAGATATATATATATAGTGGAGCCCTGGTGGTACAGTAGTTAAGAGTTTGGCTGCTAACCAAAAAGGTCCACCAGCCATTCCTTGGAAACCTTATGGGGCAGTTCAGCTCTGTCGTAGAGGGTCGCTATGAGTTGAAATTGACTGGACAGCAATGGGCTTGGTTTGGTATACATATAGCACATAAAACAAATATATGGTATATCTATGGTATTAAAAGGAGCCCTGGTGGGGCAGTGGTTAAGTGCTGAATTGCTAACTGAAAGTTTAACAGTTTGAATTCACCAGCCACTGTGCAGGAGAAAGATGTGGCAGTCTGCATGCGTAAAGATTTATAGCCTTGAAAACCCTGCGGGCAATCCTTCTTTGTCCTAAAGGGTCGCTGTGAGTCAGAATCAACTCAACAGCAACAGGTTTATGGTATTAAAATTACATGGGGCAAGAAATAAATAAGGGGGAAAAAGTCTAAAAAGGGTCCTAGAGGGGAATGACAATGAAAAATAGGTTCAGAAACACCACTTTAGAGGTGTAGGCTGGACAGTAGATCAGTTTTTTAGCATTAATCGGACACTTCCTCTCCCAAAAATGCACATGATAACATTTCTGTGCCTGCTGTTTGCCCCTCCTGCTGAAATCCTGTACACGTAGAGAAGTTTCACACCTTCACCATTTTGCCATCTACCATTACATCACCAAAAACTAGCAGTGGGTTCCAACTTAAGCAAATAATCCTTTCTCCTATTTAAGACTGAAAAAAAAAAAAAAAGAAAATTTAAACCCTGCCGTAGCCACTCAAAGGGAAGAAAGAGACACTACGTTCTCAAATGTTTTCATGCAAAACTGAAGTAGCAAAACGTAATTATTTTTATATTTTCCGCCATAGACTGCTAATGCCAGCTTCCTTGAGAAGATGACATCTGTGTTGGACTGGGCTTGGCTGGCTCAGCCAGTGCACTTTTAGGGTTCCTTTTTTGATGGCCGCTGAAACAAAGTCTCAATTGTTTCATCCTCAAAAGAGAAGGCCCGGATGGGATGTGTTCCACTTTTAGCTTTGTAGGAAATGAGGTAATTCTTGGGTCATGCTTCAGCAGTGTTGTTTATCTGTAGCAGTATTTCGTTTCCATGGGTGCGGGTGTTTCATATAGTGATAAGGAGCCTACAGGAAAGCCCTCCCAACCTCATGAACACCCACCTCCTGACCTGTGAGCTTGAGAAAGGTATGGATTAGATGCTTTTAAGAGGACCATTAAACCAAAACGAAAACAAAAAAACAAACCTGTTGCCATCAATTTGATTCCTACTTATAGCAAACCTATGGGACAGAGTAAAACTGCTCCAGGGGGGTTTCCAAGGAGCAGCTGGTAGATTTGAACTGCTAACCTTTAAGTTAGTAGCCTGAGCTCTTAACCACTGTGCCACCAGGAACCCAAGAAGACCATTAGTAGTTAAATTTTTTGTTTGTAACCTAGGTGTTCTTGTTATGTTTTTTGTTTATTCTTTTGCACCTCCCTTTCTTTTTTCAGTTCTGCAGTGCCAAAGGCAACATGTGGCTCAGAAGCTTGTTGAGCCATGCGGCAGAAGCTCTTTGTAGAGTATTGGGACTCTGTTTTCTCTGAGTTAGCAGAACACAGGCACATAAAAAAAATATATATATATAAGTAGCTAATAATCATAACTACCACTTTTTAGATACCTATTTTATGCCAGGAAACCCTGGTGGCGTAGTGGTTAAGTGAGTGCTACGGCTGCTAACCAAGAGGTTGGCAGTTTGAATCCGCCAGGCACTCCTTGTAAACTCTGTGAGGCAGTTCTACTCTGTCGTATAGAGTCGCTATGAGTTGGGATCGACTCGACGGCAGTGGGTTTTGGTCAGTGGGTTTATTTTATGCCAGGTGCGTTGTGTATGGCCATCTCTCAGGTCCCCATTTTTTATGACTTCAAAGTTGAGTGAGTGACTTTCTCAAGGTAAGCAGATGTTTTGACAGAGGAGCTGAAATTCAAACCTCTGAGATCTCTGACTATACATACAGCTAACTGCCAGCATACTTCAGAATCTCTTATAATTAACTCATTTGGTAACAGGTCTCCTGCCCCATAATTTATATTTCTGTTTTAAATTAACTTGATCTGATAGTGGAATAAACTCAGAAGGCAACTTAAAAAGTGGAATTAAAGTATAGGCCATGTTTCATCAAGAAGTTATCTCCTTTTCCCTTAAATTCTCTAGGGTAGCTTCTTCCAAAAGAAGCTCGATAACTTTTTCAGAGCTTCCCTTTTTTTGAAAGATTTGCGATTTTTTATTTTCCTTTATTGATACCAGGAAATTGTGTGGAAGGGAAGCCACCATGGAATTAGCCAAAAACCTCGTTACCCTTTTTTTTCTACTGCAGCTTCAGTTTTCATGTAGAAAGAAACTGCGGTTTTTGTATTGAGTCGGATATGGCTTCCTATTCCCATGGCTTTGCAGTGTAGTTGTAGACGTTGTCAATACTTTGTATTCTTTGTTTACAAAGGCAGTCATAAGACTGATGCTCTCCTGTAGACAGTCATGTGTCCACAGCAAGGTTATGGTGGTGAGAGGTTTTATGTATGCATATGCAGAGAGTTTATTTTGGGGTTCATACTGTATAACCATCGGTTAAAAAAAGGTAGAGCTGGTTTTTTTTTTTTTTCCCTTAAATACTTTCTGTACAGCTGTAGGAATTAAAAATTAACCTCAGGAGCCACTTCAGCCTCATAGAAGACATTAAAATGAGAGAGTAGCCCTTGCCAATTCTGTGTGGTTGATTTCCTGTCAGTGTGAGGCATTTTGTTCCTGATCAATAGTAAACTTTCCAGTTTAGTCTTTAAGTTTTATGTAGACTGATCCTTGAAACCCTCAGATCTCCACTGGGTGTACTCCTCTTTTAGCCCTCAGCTTTTCTTTTGGGGAACAAAAAAAGCCTATAATCGTAACCAAATAAGTTCCAGATTTATGGCGTCATTTTACTTACAATGATTCATAGTTTCTCCTTCAGATTGTGAGTTCATGTCTGAAGGGAAGGCATTGGGCTGACAATTGGATGGCTTCTCCTAGATATCTATGTCACGGCCATTTTCTGCCATTCCACCTCCTCTGATAGACAGTTTCACTTTATAGAAATAGAGCCAGACTACCGAACAAAAGCTCGCCCATACACCCTTTCGCCTGCTAAAAAATTCTCAGCAGAGATACGTATACTTGTGCTGGTAAGCACATGTATGTGTGTACACATACACGCAGGTGCGTATACATACTCCCCTGTATCTTCCTCTATTTTATCCCCTCCTTGTCTGTCTTCACCCCCATCCTGCCTGAGTAAACGTTCAGTTTAGCAACCCTAGATAGGTTTCTGCGCAGGTACTTCTGCGTTTTCCAGCTTCTAGTAAAGAGAAATTGCCTCACCATGGCCTTTTGCCTTTGTGTGCATGTATGTGTGCCCGCATGCGTGCTTGCCAGTAATAAAATTAAAGGTGAAGAATATGATATGAACTTTGTGTACATACAAAAAGTGATTTTATGGAGCAGTAAGCGATGTTTATTTTTGGTGACATTGTGACTCCCTTTCTGGTTCAAGCTTTCGGGTTTCTCATCTGAGGGCTTATAAAGAAGTTAACACTGCATTGTGAAGCTTTGCACAGGCTTGGGGAAGGAGAGTGGTAGGAAAGCTCAAGACTGTTGGGATAGATAAGGACGGTGTATATTATTATTTTAGGTTAGTGTAATACTTTTTCTAAGGTATGGTGAGTTGAAGGTTTGAAGGCAGAATTCCATTTGGATTCTAAATTATCAGTTATTATCATGTATTATGAAATTGGTGATTTTCGTGTTTATTGACATTTATTCGTATCCACCTCAAAGGATTGTCGGTAGTTCGTAAATTAGCTTAATTATGAAAAAATGGACAATGCTGTAATTATTGGTTAGATTCCTAAATGGGAGCCATAACATTCTTTCTTAGACTGGAAAATATATTGCTGTCTGTCTAATTTATTTGGAAATGAAAATATGTATGTTGTTTTGGGTGATAGTATTAAAGAATTTGGGAAGACTCTTCTAAAATTATCTCTTCAGTTTTAAGACTAATAAACCCATTGGCCATCGAGTCAATTCAGACTTAAAGCGACTCTATAGGACAGAGTACAACGGCCCCATAGCGTTTCCAAGGTTGTAAATCTTTACAGAAGCAGACTGCCCCATCTTTCTCCTGTGAGGTGGCTGGTGGGTTTGAATCGCCAGCCTTTCGGTTAGCAGCCAAGCACGTAACCACTGTACCGCCAGGGCTCTTCTAGTTATAAGATTAGGAGATTATATGATTTAAAAGTATTGCAAAGATTGTCATTTGCCCCTGGCGTCACAGCTGAATCCAAGTGGATTACGCAATAGGCAAGGTAAGCACAGTGCATACCTTGCTTACCAGATCATCTGTCGTGAACAGTTACATGTTTTTCAACACATTAGAGATTCTCCTTGTAGGTATGGGTGGCATCTGTCTCTCTCCCAACCCCACAATACCCTCCTACAAAATCAAAGTCACTCTTCAAATTTACAGTCCCTGACAGGGACAGATGACCCAGTAAGCAGGGTAAGCATGGGCTTACTTGTGCTTACTTACTGATCTGTAGTGAACAGTTTCACTACAGATGATTTGCTAAGCAAGGTACGCACTGTGCTACCTTGCCTATTGGATGATCCACCACTGCCTGAAACCGTTGGTTTCTCCTCACACTGAATCAGTTGGTTTGTTTCTGCTCACACTGAATCAGTTGATTTGTTTCTGCTCAGAGTGAATCGGTTGATTTGTTTCTGCTCACACTGTTGTCTTATGTAACTAAGCTGGCAGCCCTGCAAAGAATGGATAAGGTTTTTTTTCTAGTTTCAGTTATGCCCACACATATAATTGAAATGCACACATGCAGACATAACATGTATATTCCAGGCAAAGGTTGCTTCAGATCCCTAAAGCCTTCAAAGAAAGAATTTAATTTGGAAGGCAGTGGCAGTACCTAGTAGGTTATATGTTTGTATGAAGACAGATGTTGATGGTTCATGAACCTGATATTCTTGCTTAATTGACATACTGGCCTGTGTTCCGGGTGCTAGAACACAGACAGGAATTTAGCTGTTACCCTTTCTCCTTTGCTTATAGGAATGTGGTACAAAACTCTTGCATCATGATATAATAGGCTATGTGCTTTGATGTCAGATTTGAATTTGAATAATGGGTTTTGTTGCTTAATTTTTATCTAACCATGGGCAAGTTACCTCTTGTTTTTTTTTTTTTTTTTCTTTCTCTAAATTTATTTTGTTGTTGCTGTGGTTTAGAATATACACAGCAAAACATACACTAATTCAACAGTTTCTACATGTACAGTTTAGGGACATTGATTATACTCTTCAAGTTCTGTAAACATTCTCACCTCCTTTTCTGAGTTGTTCCTCCCTCATTAACATAAACTCACTGCCCCATAAGTTTCCTGTCTAACCTTTTGAGTTGCTGTTGTCAGTTTGATCCCATATAAATAGTTCTTAAAAAGAGCATATTGCTCAAGGCAGGCCTTTACTAGTTAAGCTAAACCGTTACTCGGTTTTAAGATGACTTCAGGGGATATTTTCAGTTTAAGGTTTAAAGATTATTTCAGGGCAGTAGTTTATGGCTCCAGAATGTTTAGAGTCCATGAGAATTTGAAGTTCTGTTCTGCATTTCCCGCCTTTACATCAGGATTCTTCTATGGAGTCTTTGATCAAAATATTCAGCAATGGTAGCCAGGCACTATCCAGTTCTTGTGGTCTCATGGTAAAGGAAGCAGTTTTTTTTGGAGGGAATTGGCCACACATTCCACATCCTCCTCCTGTTCCTGACTCTCTTTTTCCCTCTGTTGCTCAAGGTGAATAGAGACGAATTGTTGTGCCTCGGATGGCCAGTCGTAAACTTTTGAGACCCCAGGCACTACACAGTGAACTAGGAGGTAGAACAGAAAGCACTAAACACATAATTAGCCCAGTTAACTGGGAAGTCCCATGAAATCATGACCCTAAACCTCCAAAGCAAGGAACCAAATCCCATGAGGTATTTGGTTGTACATAAGCAGCCTCAGCAGCTACTCTTTTTGTTTTTTTTTTGTTATTGTAAATATCTCTATTTCAGGTTTTGCCATTTCAACTTTTCACAGGTGTACAAGTTATTGACACCAGTTACAATAATTAGCTTACAACCCTACCCTTAATCAGTGCGATTTTTCTATCATCCCCCTCCCTCCCACCCCCGGGTAACTGCTAAAAAAACTTTGGTCTCTATACATTTGCCTTTTCTTGTCTTTTTATGTAAGTGAGGTCAAGCAGTATTTGTCCTTTTGTAATTGTCTTATTTCACGCCACATAGTGTCTTCAAGCTCCATCTATTCCGCAGCACATATCGAGATTTCATTTTCCCTGCTGGCTGAGATGCTCCTTCATCTGTTGATGGACATTTTGATTGTTCCCACCTTTGACTGTTGTGAATAGTGCTGCAGTAAATGTTGGTGTGCAAGTCTCTGAGTCTCTGCTTTCAGGCCTTTTGGGTATATACCTACGAGTGAAATGGCTGGGTCATATGGTAGTTCTATTGTTAGTTTTTTGAGGAACTGCTCTGCTGTTCTCCACAATGTTGTACCATTTTGCATTCCCACCAGCAATAGGTAAGGGTTCCAGTTTCCCCACATGCTGGCTAACATTTGTTATTTTCTGTTTGTTTTAATGTTAGCCATCCTAGTGGGAGTGAAGTGGTATCTCATTCTGGTTTTGATTTGTATCTCTCTGATGGCTAATGATGCTGAGCATTTATTCATATGTTTGGCGGCCATTCGAATGTCCTCTTTGGTGAAATGTCTGTTTGACTCCTTTGCCCATTTTATGATTGGGTTATTTGTCTTTTTGTTATTAAATAGTTAAAGTTTTATGTATATTTTGATTATTAGATTCTTGTCGAATATATGGTTTCTGAAGATACTCTCCCAGTGGGTAGCTTGTCTTTTCACTTTTATGGTAAAGTCTTTTGATGAACAAAATTTTTTATTTTTATGAAGCCCCATTTATTTGTCTTTTGCTCTTTGTGCTATTGTTATTATTTTAGATAATCCATTGTTGAAAGCTAGGCCTGATAGCATTGCCCCTCCTTGTTCTTCTAAGAATTTTATGGTTTTAGTTTTCATGTTTAGGTCATTAATCCATTTTGAATTTGGTTTTGCGTATGGTGTAAGGCATGGATCCTGTTTCATTTTTCTGCGTGGGGAAATTTAATTTTCCCATTACTGTTTATTAAAGAGACTCTTCTTGCCCCATCAGATAGACTTAGCATCCTTGTCAGAAATCAGTCTGTTTGGATTTATTTCTGAACTCTCAATCATACTCCACTGGTCTGTGTTTCTCTTGTTAAACCAGTGCCAGGCTGCTTTGATTACTGTAGCTGTACAGTATGTTTTAAAATCAGAAAGTGTGTGAGTCTTCCTACTTTGTTCTTCTCTTTCAGCTTTGTTTTAGCTATATGGGGCCTCTTGTCATCCCATATGAAGTTGAAGATTGGTTTTGTATTTCTGTAAAGAAGGCTGTCGGAATTTTGATCAGGATTGAGTTGAATCTTTAAATCGCTTTGGGTAGTATTGACATCGTATCAATATTAAGTTCTCTAATCCATGAACATGGAACATCTTTCCATTTATTTAAGTTTTCTTTAGTCCCTTCCACCAGTGTTTTATAGTTTTCATTGTACATGTCCTTCACATCCCTGGTTAGATTTATACCTAGGTACTCTGTTCTCTTAGTTGCTGTTCTAAGTAGAATGGTTTTCCTAATTTCCCTTTCAAGTTTCTTGTTGCTAAGCTACTTTACTTCTTGAAGTCTTGGTTCTCATCTGTAAATTAAGGACAATACATACCTGATAAGTTTATTGTGTGGAGAAAATGACATGTCAAATGCCTGACATGACATGTACTTGATTAGTAAATACATTTTGCTACACTGGAATTACATAGCACTGAGAGATTTCTTCTGTCACAGATGAAGGGCTTTAGGAGGATCCTGGGGGAAAATTAGGTGGGAAGTCAACTTATTCATGTGATTTAAAATATATATATATATATATATATATGTATTTTCTTTCAAAGGCAGCAGAAAGCTTAGTTTGTGCCGCCACGGTCTGAAACCTCTCCTGGCCTGCACCCATGAAATGGACCACGTAGGGATCTGGAAGAGCCATCTCTGCAGGGTGATGAATGTAGACTGCTGTGTGCACAGGTGCCTGTGGTTAATCAGGCAGAGCACAAGGTGGCACAACTCAAAAGTAAAAATACTGGCTCAGTTTTTTTCCTTTTTCTCAACAGGAACGTATTTTATGGAACAACTATGTTAATGATAGGAGCATAGTTCTGTCAAGTTGAGATCAGTGTTGGAAAGTTGAAGGAAAATTGTATGTGTTTTAATGAGTACATTCCCCATATTTTGTGAGGCTAAAAATCCAGAAAAAAGCCTGCTTGTCTAAGAAGTCCTTAACTATAGAAAAACAGTGTGGTTAGAACTTGCCAATTTGACTCCGTGGAGTGGCTGAGCTTGCTGCCTAAAGTTGTGGCTCCTTTGGCCTCTGCCAGTCTGTGCAGCGGGCACCACAGAGTTTGTGGCATGTTTGCTTTCCCCGAACTGGGCTTCTAGTAACAGTATTGCATCAGTGTTGTATGCACCAGGTGACTTTATTTGAAGTCTTCGCTACCTTAGTGGCTGAGACAGGGAAGAACGTGCCTCTGAGAACAAAAATTATTTTCTAGGCCTTGGATTGCTAATACAGTAAATCCTGTGAAAGCTGAAACCTGTAAACGGCAGGAACCTGTCAGAGAAGGAAAACTCAAATATTGCCCAGCAATTGAGAGTGATAAAAAAGTGGTTAAGACTACATGTATCAAAGGCAGAAAACCTGCAAGACCAGGAAAAACAAGGCAGTCCCATCAAGCTCTGGCTTTTACAGGTTTCACTATAATAATCATGTGTATAACCATATACTTTTCAAAGTACTTCATCACATTCTCATTTGATCTGTTTCATTGTGTTGCAAATACAGCAAGTTCTGGGGAATCCATGAAATTCCTCCCATGCAACCTGTAGGAGTGATTTTTTTTTTCCCCATTGCATTTTCAGATTAATTCCATTTAGTAGGTATTAGATTTCCTGTTGTATCTAGGCTTCACTGGATCCTTGTTCTTCCTTTCTTTAATTTGTTCAAATTGAACAATAGTAGTTTGATGTTCAGGGCCTGTTAATTGCCATGGTGACAGGTGGGATGCAAAGTTATTTGCTCTTTGTTAAGGAACTATTTTTTATATGCGAATAACAATAAAACAACTGAAAATGACGTTTGAGGAAGTTTAGAATAATGCTGTGAGAGCTCCAAAGAAGGGAGGGATTTCTCTGAGGAGCAGAAGCTCGTAGGGCGTTGAAGAAGAGCTCACTGGACCACCAGTGTCCTTCTCTCTGCAGAGGACTCATGCGGTTTTCTTTGCTGCCTGTGTTTTCTTTAGGTCATGACTGCTGTGAGACAGTGAAAGTGCTGCTCTGTGCTTCCAAAGAGGGGCTTCCCGTGTTCGTGGTGGCTGAAGAAGACTTTCATTTCATCCAGGATGAAGCATATGATGCAGCCCAGTTCCTGGCAACCAGCGCTGGAAACCAGCAGGCTCTGAACTTCACCCGCTTTCTTGACCGGTCAGGACCTCCATCTGGGGATGTGAATTCCCTCGATGAGAAGGTAGCACTGGCATTCAGACACCTGAAGCTGCCAGCAGAGTGGAATGTATTGGGGACAGATCAGACTTTGCATGGTGAGAATTTATATGACCATCAAACAAATTCTGAGGTTTTTTTTTGTTCTTTAATTTTATTTTTTAATGGGGCTGCATTTATATTAATTAAGGATTTGGTCATTGTCTTCAGGTCTTCCACAGTAGCTGAATAAATCTTATAATTAAGTGACCTTGTACTTGTTTGAATGCGCTGTTAACCTGTTCCTGTAGTGAAAGCACCTAAGGAAGCACCTTTGGAGTTGTTTTCAGTCTCTCATTTAAGGTAGAGAATGGCCCATCACTGTCCTCTGGGTCTGGATTTCAGGCTTGCTCTCTTATGCACAGAAAGTGAGCCATCCTTCACGAAGAGAGTAGCCAGAGTAACCATTTTTGTTATTATCTGGTGTTTAATCATCAAAGACAGGGTTTTCATTATCATATTTTGAGGTTCTTTTGAGACGCCATGGAGTTGGAGGAAAAGAAAGATTGGCAGAGGGGAGCGGGGAGAAGAGCATGAGAGCACGTTGAGCTCTGGGAAACCCCACACATCTTTAGCCAGAGAAGTGTCACTCTTACTTATTCTATTTACTCAGCTTCCGTATAAGATTTCATTGAAGAAAGAGCTTCCCTTTATTAAAAGCACTGATGTAACAAATATCTATCATATATTCCTTTTATTTGGAGAGGGGTTTTCCCACATAATTATTCTTGGAGCAGATGACATGTACCAAGTTTTATGATTTTTTTTATCCCCTAAAATGAAACAGTGTTTACCTGGGGTCCAATAAATAACATCCTCTTTCCTTCCTAGAGGAGCCCTGGTGCCTGAGTGGTTAAACACTTGCCCGCTAACCAAAAGATTGGTGTTTAGAACTCATCAGCTGCTCCGCAGGAGAAGGATGTGGCAGTCTGCTTCTGTAAAGATTTACAGCCTTGAAAGGCCCGTGGGACAGTTTTACTCTGTCCAATAGGGTCTCTGTGAGTCGGAATTGACTTGATGGCAATGTCCCCCCCATCCCCCCACCCCCACCCCTTGGTTTTTTTCCTTCCTCAGTTCAAATGCATTTGGAAGGTTTAGGAGTCACAGAGGTCAAAATATTTGGTTTATTACTGATGAAAGCTAGCTTGGAGGACTGGCATGAGATCTCTTGCCAAAAGGGTTTGCGTATACTTTATCTGTGAGAGAGCTGGACAGTCACAGGACTGTCCCTCGAAGTCTGAGTGCACCCAGCTTTGATTACTGGGCCATGTAGGGAGAACACACCAGCTCTCTCCCTCTCTGTAGGTAAGCAGGTCCTGAGAAGAAATGCCCAGTGGGGCTGAGCCAGGGGATGCTCACTTCCTGCTCTCTAAGACCCATCAGATAAGTTTATTCTTCCTCCCATGGAAGAATGGGTAGTAGGTATTTCTTAGCTTTGATTCTCTTAAATCCAGTGATTTTAACAGTGATCAACCACAGGAGTGGTGTGCCACGTGGTGGAGATGAGTATACTATCAGGACAGGCCTGCCCGGGTCAAACACAAAAAATATGGAAGAAAGCGTGGATTGTAAAATCAAACCAAGGAAGAAAACACTTGTCCTTTTCTTTTTCTCGTTAATGTGTTGTTCAGGAAGCCTCTGTGTGGCTGAGACCTAGAGATCAGAGTATCTGCAGTTTCATTGATGCACACACGTGTGTATGTATGTATATCTGTATGTGTATAGAGAGAGAGGCAGAAGTACCTTTTCAGAAACTTACTGTTGGTCTTTAGAGGAGTCTCTGGGTGGCACAAACGGTCAAGTGCTCAACTACTAGCCAAAAGGTTAGTGGTTTGAACCCACCCAGAGCTGTCTCAGAAGACAGGCCTGGTGATCTGCTTCTTAAAAGTCACAGCCTTAAAAACCCTAAGGAGCAGTTCTATTCTGTACACATGGGGTCACCAGAAGCTGGAAACAACTAACAACAGTAGTGGACCTTAATAACTTGAGCTCTTCCGTTAGTGTATTGTTATAGGAATGTTTGTCCTAGTTACCTTTTATAAATCAGTATCAAGATGGAACTGCGTTATATAGTTACTTGTGGGGCTGTGGTGATTTTTTGCTTTTGTTTTGTCACGTTCAGGTCTCTAACTCATTTTTATTTTCACTGAACAACTATGGGATTTAGCTTAATTGTGTTTTGATTTGATTAAAACTTGCTAAATGACGTTTTCTCCTCAAAGGAGTTATGTATATATATATACACACGTATGTAATTATGTATGTTGCGGGTAGCAAAGAAAAAAGTCCTGGACTGGCAAACAAATCCATATTTCCCACTCCATTTCTCTTGCCTCTTCTTGGCAACCCTCACCACTACCATCTCCCCCACCCACCCCCCCAAAAAAAGACGACGGAAGGAGAGAAAATCAAGTCTGCATTTTAGATTATTTACCACTCTTCATTCTCAGTATATGCCTTGCTGAAATTGCTCTGATCCTTCAAAGTACAATTTCAGTGTTACCATAAGTTACAATTACTCGCTCTTAACTCTGTTCCCAAATCTTATCATGAGACTACCGTCAAAGTGATATAATCCATGAGAATAATAGTTGGCTCTAGTTCCGTTTCCTTTGTTTTGGGTGAAGATTTTATTTCAGACAAATGTATTCCCGCCACATCACCTGACTATACCTAGTGCTGTAAATATAGACCGTTTGAAATAGGGTATGGACAGGCTTTGGAGTTAGAGAGTGCTGATCTGGAATCCTTGCTTTGCCACTTACTGATCATCTGACCTTAACAAATTTCTTTCTTTTTTTATTTATTATTATTATTGTACTTTAGATGAAGGTTAGCTTCTCATTAAACAGTGCACATACTATTTAGTGGTGTTGGTTACCAACCCCACAGCATGTTAACACTCTCCTTTCTCAACCCTGGGTTCCCTATTACCAGCTTTCCTGTCCCTTCCTACCTTGTAGTCCTGGCCCCTGGGCTGGTGTGCCCATTTAGTCTTATTTTGTTTTATGGGGCTGTCTAATCTTTGGCTGAAGAATGAGCTTCAGGAGTGACTTTATTACTGAGCTAAAAGGTATCCAGGGGCCATACTCTTGGGGGTTTTCCAGTCTCTGTCAGGCCAGTAAGTCTGGTCTTTTTTTGTGAGTTAGAATTTTGTTCTACAATTTTTTCCAGCTCTGTCGGGGGCCCTCTATTGTGATTCCTGTCAGAGTAGTCAGTGGGGGTAGCCAGGCAGCATATAGTTGTGCTGGACTCAGTCTGGTGGAGGCTGTGGTAGTTGTGGTCCATCAGTCCTTTGGACTCATCTTTCCCTTGTGTCTTTGGTTTTCTTCTTTCTCCCTTGCTCTCAAAGGGGTGAGGCCAGTGAAGTATCTTAGGTGGTCACTCAAAGGCTTTTAAGACCCCAGATGCAACTCACCAAAGTAGAATGTAGGGCACTTTCTTTATAAACTGTTACGCCACTTGAGCTAGATGTTCCCAGAGACCACAGACCTTAGCAGATTTCTTACTTTTCTAAACTTCAGCCTGCTCCTCTGTGAAATGAGAAGGATAATAATACCTATCCTCTGGAGTTGTATTAAATAAATTAATCCATGTAAAGCATTTAGTGCATAGTGCCTGGGACATTGCATGAAATATAAGAGTTGATGATGTTGTGTGCAGTTGATTCAAGGCTGACTCATAGCAGCCGTATAGGACAGAGTAAAACTGCCCCATAGGGTTTCCTAGGGTGTAATCTTTATGTGAGCGTATCGCCAGGTCTTTTCCCCTGTGGAGCTGCTGGTGGGTCCAAACCACCAACCTTTCCATTGGCAGCCGAGCACTTAACTATTGCGCGACAAGGACTGCTTCAGCAGTTGATAGTAGCATAAATATTAACTACAATTGTATGTTCTCGCCATCGGTTATGGCTACAGGGGGAAATGAGTAGATGGTTCGATTCGAAGATCTCTGTCATAACGCTTCAGAATTTAATACTGGAACATAGAGTTTTTCAATTTATGAAGCATCCTTAAGAGCATGAGCCAATTTTTTTAGATTGTGCAGTAACTGCAGGTAGGAGAAGCTTAAACTGAAGTGAATTCATTTAAGAATTCAGGCCCTCTAACATTTGTAGTAGGAAACCCTGCTGTCGGCAGTTCAAATCCGCCAGGCGCTCCTTGGAAACTATATGAGGCAGTTCTACTCTGTCCTATAGGGTCGCTATGAGTTGGAATCGACTCGACGGCACGGGTTTTTTTTTTTTTTTTTTTGGTAACATTTGTAGAGACTAATTCAGCCATATACACAGGAACCTGGATTCTTCCATTCATTATTTTCGCAGTACAGAATTCAGAGAAGTGACTTCTGTGTTCTAAAAAGGGAATTTTGCCTAAACTGAAGATACTGAGATTACCCAACTGGGACCTTGGTTTTCATGTATCTGAAATTTGCTGATGACCGTAATGACCTTAGCACTGGTGGCACAGCGGTTAAGAGCTTGGCTGCTAACCAAAAGGTTGGCAATTGGAATCTACCAGCTGCTCCTTGAAAACCCTCTGGGGCAGTTCTGCTCTGTTCTTTAGGGTTGGTACCAGTTGGAATCGACTCGACAGCAACAGGTTTAGTTTTTTTTGGTTTCATTATGTTAGCATGTGGAAATTTTTCCTTTTTTCCAAAATAGTCTTGTGGTAAGTGTATCCTCTACAATGTTTACTCTTAATTATTTATCCAGATAAACAGAGATGTACTATATAAACATTTTCATCATTTCAAGTAGCATTATTTTTTCTTTCCCAAGTTGTCTTCCTATGGCTGTGTTATTCTGAGGGCACACCTTTGATTTTATAGTGAAACAGTGTGAGTCACAAGACAGAGTAAGGGGTTTGAACTCTGACATGCCCCTTCCCCAACACTTCCCTCCACTCCTCCCACTAACTAATACAGGATAAAATTGAAAATGAACAGACTTTAGAATTATATAGCCTGGCTTTGGATCCCAGTTTTTGTCCCTGACTAGCAAAATACAATACTTAATTTCCCTGTGCCTCAGTTTTCTCTGTCAAAAAGCAACAGTGTGCCTATCTGGTGATTTCTTTGTTTGTGTTTTGTGAAGATAAGAGAAACTGTATGCAATGTACTTAACGCAGTACCTGGTACATAATAGACACTAAATAAGTGGTAGTAACTGTTACCATTTTTATGGCCATTTTTTCTTTTCTCCTATAATGGTTGTACAAATCAAAGCAGACAATTTATGTGAAGCTACCTTATAAACAGAGGTTCTGGGTAGATTTATATGGTGATTATTACTAGGATAGAATATATGTGTTTGATTTATGTGACAGTTCCATCTCAAGAAGTCTTGGGAAAGTATTTTTTGAAGTGTGTGCCATTGGCAAGCTATTCACTTTGAATGTACCATGACCATACCCAGTGGCCTTTTAGAGACACAGAACATTGATGAGGTATGACGAGGGAAGGTGACGTTTCTTAGGAAAGGATAAAACAGGTCAGCACTAAAAGGAAAGGCTCTTCAAAGTAGAATGAGACTGTGTTTCTTTTGCTTTTAAATGTTTCTAAAGATAATCCTCCCTTTATACATGAATAAGAGGAAATTTGCCCATTTTAGTTCACCCAAATGTTCTTTAATCCCTAGTTACATAAAGGGTACTCTCTACTCTGTAGGTATTGCGATAGTTGTGTCTTAAATGTAAGTGGCAAGGATTCATCGGGGGGAGAAGGGGAGTGAATGGCAGGGCAAGGATGTCTTCCCTTTCCAAGTTATCCACATCTCACTTAGTTGCTTAGTTCAGCTCGTCTGTGCCTCAGTGGTTAGTGAGAGACACGTGCACAGTAGCAGTCAGCATGAGGTAACTTAGAGAGCGGGCCCCCTGGAGGGTTGCTGTGATGAAAGCAAGAAGGAGAACCATGCTGGGGGAGATCTTCATTCTTACTTTGTCATGGTTTTGTATAACTAAGTGAAAAGAAGATGTGTTCGTCTTTGGGGGTGGGAATCCTGCCCACAAAGAGAAATTTGGGTGGGGAGGAGGGCCAGATGGTTTGAAGAAAGGCCACCTTGAGAATAGCCCGTGTAGTCCCAAGCCTGTATATCTGATGTTGGTTGATAAATCCTCACTCTTACTCATTTGGCGTTTTAGTTCCCCTGCTCCTTGCAGAGTGTTTGATAGTTTTCCACAGAAATGTTTCCTTAGCTCCAGCAGTATTTGTGTATTTCTGAACTATCATAGCTGCTAAAAAGAAATAATAAAATAGAAAAAGACCACCAATGGGCTGTTGCTCTTGTCAGAGGATTAATATAGACTTCAAGACAAGCAGTGCGTAGTAATGGCAGGGCTGTAGCTCCAAAAGATTTTGTTGCCTCTCAAACCTTGGTTCTTTCACAAGGTACAGGTCTCATGTTTGCACAAGCCCATTTTCTTAACACTAGGCTGTTATGAATGTTTTTCTTCCTTATGTGGTGTGAGAGTTCCTGAATCATGTGAGACTTCAGATTTATTTAAGAGGCAGGATGGGATAGTGGAAAGAATGGTGGCTGTGGAGTCCTATAGACAGATTCAAAGCATCCTGTGAGCAGGGCATGCTGGTGGATTGATGGGATCAGAAAATATGTTTAGTCTTTGTACCATTCACAGAACTTAGAAAGTTCTGCTTGGTCAGAGATTCTGATAATTTGAAAAAGATGCAACCCTTTAGTCGACTCATCATGGTTGAATGCATGCTAGGCAGAGCAACCATTTCTGCAGATCTGAGTGGATGTCTGTGGGAGGTGCTTGCAGTAGATAATGTTTCAGTTCACCTTCTCTGTGGGGAAACGTTGGGCCTATGTAGAGATCTTTCTCATTGAGTATGGCTAAACAGGGAAATAAACAGACCAACACGGGGTGTGTGAAATAACATTACAGTACAAAGGAAAGGGAAAAGTATGGTAAGTATTTAAATGGAAGACTCTCTGGTTATGATTTTCTTTTAAAAACAAAGAAAAATTTAGAAGGTACTTTCACTTTGCCGTTTAATAGACATATTATAAAATCAGAGGAAGAACCAACAAGGAGAGAATAAGTTTAGTAGATGAGAATTCAACCAGAAAAGCAGAACTAGTTGGAGAAATATGTATTAAGATTTATTACAAGAAATGGCTTACGTGATTGTGGGAGCTGGCTAAGCAAGTCTGAAATTATAGGGCAGGAAGGAAAGACAAGACCACGGGCAAGCTCAGTCCCACGGGCATGGGCCAAAGCTATCATCTTTAGGCCATCAGGGAGGGAAGATTCCGAGCCTGATAAAGCTCCAAGGACACAGGCCGAAGCTGTCCTCCGCGGGCCAAGTGTATTTCTCTCTCCAGGGCAGACTTCAGCTCTGCTTTTAAATCCTTCCAACTGATTTAGTCCGGCCCATCCATATTATCCAGGATAATCTCCCTTATCAAATGCACTGATTGGAGGCTTTAGTTACATCTGCAAAAAAGCCATCACAGTGAGGACAAAACTGGAAAAGGGAGTTGGCTGAAATGATGTATAATGATATTCAAACTGGGGACAAAGGACCAACTGACGTTGTAGAAAAACGCAGTTAGTGATATGAAAAACAAAGTTGAGTAACTCTCAGAATACAGAGGAAGATCAAATAAAAATGTGTGAAAAATGAACAGGGGAATATTATAAACAAACGGGTATATTCATGCAGTGGACTGCAATAAAAAAAGGAGCTGCTGATACACGACAGCATGGCTGAATCTCAGACATGATGCTGAGTGAAAGAAGCCATTCACAAGAGTGTATATGGTATGGTTTCATTTATGTGAAGTTCTGGAACAGGCAGAACTAATCTATGGTGAAAAAATTAAGGACAGTGGTTGACTGTAAGCGGGAGGGAGGATTAACTGAGAAGGGGCACAAATGAACATTCTTTGATGTTGGCAATGTTCTGTATTTTGATAGAAGTTTGAATTACACAGGTATATGCATTTGTCAAAATTTATCAAATGGTGCATTGTACCATTTGTGTTTTACTGTATGTAAATTACCTACAATAGTAACCATATGTTGAACTATAGTTAACAGGGTGCATGATGAAGTGTTTGGTAAGTCTTCAACTTACTTTAAAATGCATAAAAGATGAATTGATGACTACACAGTGGGAAAGGTAGTTGGAGAGATAGGTGATAAAGCAAATATAGAGAAACATTAATTGTAGAATCTAGGTTGGTGGGTATCTAGTTATTCACTGTATGATTCTTTTAATTTCTGTGTGTATTTGAAAGTGGTGATAATAAAACGTTGGGAGGAAACGTGTGAAAAGGTGATTTTTTAACCACAACTTTAGCTTGCTTGCATGGTTGCTTGATTTTTACTAAAAAAAAAAAAAAAAAACAGGGTGGAGTAATGGAAACGGTATGGGTTTTAGATTCAAGACAGAACTATTTTCAACTCCTGATTATTGCTGTGCAAGTTGTGAACACTTCGAGCCTCTCTTTCTTCATCTACAAAACGAGAGTAACGAAACCTCACAGGATTGTTGTGAGGATAGAATGAAAAAAGCTGAAATAAGCTACTTAGCCCAGTGCATGGCATGTAACAGGTCCTCACTGCATATTACTTTTCTTCTAATCTGTTGTCTGCAGAAAGGGGCTACTGAAAAGCAGAGAGGGTGCCTGCTGTTAGAGACCTTAGAGTAAGATTGGGGGAAGAGTGCAGGTGGAGGAGTCAGGGTGCCTGCTTTTAAGCAGGTGCATGACGTTGTAGGAACCCTACTGGTAAGTGCTTAGCTGACTAAAAGCTAATACTAAAAGCTAATAAGGGGTCAGAAAGGGTGGTGGGGGGCGGGGAGGGGCATGTAGGAAAAGCAGCTTTAAGGAGGTGTTGCCTAGTAAGGCCTGAATTAACCAATCTCTAAATAAACAATCACTTCCTGGTCAGCGCCCTGTTAGCTTTTTTTCTGATGTCAGAATGATTGTGAACAGCTGTAAAGCACCACGTCAGATGGTGACGCTTGATCTTTTGTGAGGGTTCTTTCTGTCTTTTTGTCTGGCCTTGCCACCTGCTCTGAGGTGTTGATTATTAAAATTTATGCTTGCGCATGTGATGGTTTCTTCTGGGACATTGATTTCTTTCTACCATGTGCCTCTGTTGAACACCCTATAAATCCCGGATTGGCCAGTGTGTGCATAGTTGCATTGGAAAAATGTAAAATAGGAAAGATAGCTTTTGCTTCTAAGGAAATCTACCTTGGTAAGAGGGAGACCAGACTAATACACAACGTGACATTAAAAAACAGTGCAGTTCAGTGTAAACTCACAAGTTCAAAGGTATGTTCACTCTATTACACACTGAGACGCATCTGAGCACTCCAGAGTAAGGAAAAGATACCGAGGTCCAGGCGTGCTTAGTGAAGGGGAGAGCTGTGCGGCTGAGAGGAAGAAGGCCGACACAACGCCAGGGGGCACCATCCATATCGGAGGTTCCGTGAGTGCTGGCCCCTAACGGGGAGTACCCCACTGCCTTGTGCAGCTGTGTGCAGTGGCCCTGCATGGCCACAGCTGTGTCACCATTGCACCCTTTCTTCTTCACCAACTGCTTAATAGTCGTTCGGAACCTTAGCTCCTGCCATCACAGGTCGGAAGGAGCACTAGAAGATGCCTGAGGCAAAAGGAAGAGTGGTGCTGGTGAACCTGGAATATAACACCAAGTCTAAGATGACAGGGAAAGGGAAGGGAGATGTGTATTTCATGAGTGCCTCCTACATGCCAGTCACTGTACTTGCATTTCACTTACCGGCTTATCTCTTACAACTCCGTGTGAGCTGGGTGACCGTATCTCCCCCACTCTGGGGATGAGGAGAGCGGAGCCCGGAGAGATTAAGTGAATTATCCCTGGTCACACAGATGGTGAATGTCAGACTTGAACTCAGATTGGTTTGCCTCCAAAGCCCTTTCTCATTCTACCACCTCAAAGTGACTGCTGCGCTTAGGGACCTCTGAGGAAGAACGTGTGCGTTAAGTGAAGAAAGCCCGAATGCATGTTTCTCTCTCTGAAGTTATCAGCCTAGTATGCCTTAAGAGTTAGTCCTTCTTACTATGCCTGGAGATGCATTTTTCTCATTAAGCAAACAAACAAAAAAACTGGCAGTGCCAACAATTTTGTTTGCCCTAGATGGGGGCGGGGCGGGGGGAAGAGACTGGTGTGTTCTCAAGCAGAACCTGTTTTTAGTGTTGAACGTGCCAGCTCCTATCTGGGTGTTCTCCTTTAAAATAATTACACCCTTTACGATACGCCCATTTAAGCCCCAACCAGTATTCCCCTTGAGTCCCCATGTTGTGGGAATGCCTTTTTTTTTTTCAGAAAAAGAATAAAAGAATGTGTGTGGAGTCACCCTTATAAACCTGCTTATATAAATTGGTTGAACAGATAATATTAAGTCAGAATATAGCAACGGCTTGATTCTCTTTCGTGGAACTGTCTCCAATTAGAGAATTGTTTCTCATACTTTTTTCTAGCTTTGTTTTGTCTTTACTTAAGAGCCAGTTCTTCCCGGCCACAATAAAGTTGTTCATGAGGTACGTTATGGCGTAACTTCAGTATCCTAGGTAAATGCATCTGGAGGTGAGAGTACTTACCTAATTTGTCTTTTTGCTTTTTGTTTTTACATTCTTCTCACTCATTTTTATTTTTTTCTCCATCTACAGATGGTGGCCCACGGGAGACTTTGATGCATTTTGCTGTGCGATTGGGACTGCTAAGGTTGACATGGTTCCTGTTGCAGAAGCCAGGTGGCCGTGGAGCTCTTAGCATCCACAACCAGGAAGGGGCGACGCCTGTGAGCTTGGCCTTGGAGCGTGGTTACCACAAGCTGCACCAGCTTCTGACTGAGTGAGTGCTCATTCTCCCTATTTCCCTCCTCTCACCACTGGCCCCACCTTCCGATTCATAGTGGTACCACCCACTTGGCTGCTCAGTGTGGGTTTGCCACAAATTGAAACCTCAACTCTGTACCTTGCCTTCTGTTGGAGGTTTGCAAGCTTGCTCCTGCTAACCACTTCATTGCAGGAGAGAGACAAACGTAAGTCGTATTACCATTTTCTCTCTCTGCCTGTCGGCCTGCCTGTACTGTTTCACGCTGCTTATATTTTACTGAAGACCCTGAATAAGTCTTCTTTCTTGGGTAGCATAACTTTACCAGCGTACCCAGTGTATCCCAATTTAGTATAAGAGGAAACCATTTTTCTATGCTGTACTTTTTTCTTTTGGTATGTCTTTAAGACTTGAGAGAGTTAATTAGAAACCAATACTTTAGCATAAGTTGTATCTAGAAAATATGCTAAATCATTGCATTTTGGTTTGACTGTGACTTCTATGAGTAAAATTGAGACCAGTGGTCTTTCCTGAGAATAGCAGTAAAAAGCAACTGAGTTGTCCTAGAAACTGGGCAGTAGGAAACTCTGTCTATGTGTCTTTGAGCCCAATTGTTGTATACACTGATGCCAAAGGATCCTCTGGAGGGATCAAGATTGTTAGTCAGGGCATTTGGGGAATTCTTTTTTCTTATATAGAGAAGTAAATGGATTACAGCAGCCAGTATTTTTCATTGGAATACTTAAAGGTAAAAGTTTAAAGTATAATTTCTCTTGTTCAGTATATATTTTTTTATTAGTTTTATGGCCCCTGGCTATCATCTTTTCCACTACACATTTTGAACAAATACAGACCCCATTGAATCTGTGTTCTGTAGTATTTGAGACACTCTTGTATGTTAAATTCGTCTTTCCAAATTCTGAGATATTTTGCCCATGCTAGCTCTAATTTAGTTGCGTTTTATTTTTTACATGTGTGAATGGATGTGAGTGTAGGGGTGGTGGCAGTATCAAGGGCCAAGACGAGATCTGCAGCTGTATACACCGTTTTCTCTTGCTTTACCTACCAAGCTCATAACTTTTCCAGGCAAGCCGGACAGAGGGCTCTTTGCAGAACATTTTCTGATGGGTGCTGTAGATACAGTGGTGGTAGGAGGGGCACTTTTCATCTTAAATGAGCTTTGGATACCTGAGCCCTCCTATGACAGTATTCCAGAGAGCGATATATTCCAGTCCTTCCTGCTTCCCATCTGGCCAGTAATTGGATTTGTTCTGCTGTTGACCTCATGGCCTTAGGAAGACAGGCCTTGTTCCAGAAGTTTAAACAATTAACTCAGTGTAACTATTGTGAAGTTTAAATGCAGTTCCTCTAATTTGACCATATAACTCAGAGTTTTTGCTGGGAAGCAGAGTTGGTTAAGGACTGCCATCCAAATGGGGAAATAAAGTGATTACAACAGCTTTATTATATGCTTGAAGGGCATGTCACAAGACTATATTGCAGCACAGCTTGAAGGAAACTGGAGTGTATTTGTCCTTGGAGAACATTTTTGGCTCGTTTTAAAGCACTACCTCTGTTACATGTGGGTAAGCCTCTTACCTCCTTTTGAAAAGATTGGTAAGGGAAAGGCAATTTGAGTAGGAGAGTCTGCTGTATGTCTTGTGCATAACCTGGATTCTACTAGGCTTTATTGTCTGAAGCCTAGAAAAAAATGCCTTGATGCATAATTAGCAATTGAAAAAACAAGGACATGATTATACTAACCCTCCTCAGTCTTGCTCTGATATTAGTAGACTTTACTAGACTTTCGATTATACAAAGTCTATAAAGATCATCTGTATCAAATGAGGAAACTGAGATCCATAGAGGGAAATTGACTGGATTAGGGTAACAAGATGGCAGGGTGGACTAGAAATAGAAGCCTAAGCTCCTAAAAAACTCAGTCTCCATCCAGAGAGTCTTCTGCTCCTAGGATTTGTAACTGGGTGCCCAGTGGTGGACTCTCTGAGATCTGAATCCATTGAAATTGTAGGCAGAAGTTTATACATACATTTTTCTGGGTATAGCATTCATTTTGTGATTCCAAAAAGGCTTGTAGAAAGTTAAAGAGTTGCCACACAATATGGTACTGTCTTCTTAATAGGTTACTAAAATCTTTAGACTTGTGTGTCTCATACCCCACCCCACCCCCATTTTTTATTAAGTCTTCCCATATAAGCCTATCTCTTTTACTCCATCTTTTAAATTTATGTAAAATTGAAGTATAGTTTTATACATTTAATATTTTTTTTAATAACTATTTACAATCTAGTCTTCACTGAAAAGTTTATTTAACCCCTTTTGGGTTTTTTGGGGTATAACCCTCTCAAACTAAATTAATTGTTTTAATTCCTTGCTGCTTTTGCCTGTGTGTGTGTATGTGTGTTTTGTTTTGGTGTTGCTTTAATTAGAGACCGAAAGTTCCTTTTGTGTTTGTGTGACTGAGGATTATAGTGTTGACAGTCCATTTTGATAAACTGAGTTTTACTTTTATGTGAAAATTATGATTTAGCCATATTTGGAAGTAGAAAGACTCTCTAAGACTTTTATCTTTAGAGAACTTTTGAAATTGATATTAAATCCCACCAGATAGTACAGTTTCAGGACATTTTTGTCAGCTTCTTTTTTCTGTAATCAATTGTTGTTAACTTTCACTTAGTTCAGTAACGTGGAAGGGAGAGATTTTATGATTTGTTGCTGTTTTGCTTTAGCTCATTTTGATTTTACATTATGGGTATGTATGTATTTGTGATGTGAAAATTCACCCCAAACCAAAGTGTTAGCAGTCTTGCTTGAGAAGTCTTAACCTTACTCAGGAGAACACCCAGGCCTTCCACTGCTTTTAGATAGGTGCACAGTCATCTGCCCCATTTTGAAGAGGAGTCAGCTGGACACCCTGCCCAAGGTCATCTAGCTGGTGATAGGTAGAGTAGGGAGAAAACTCAGGGCTTCAGGCTCTTAGCTTAGTGAATGCTAGGAAGTTACAAAGTTAGATGAGTGTCAAGTTAGATGAGTGTCGTGTTGGAGTAGTTTAGTAAGAGAATGTTAGAGCCAGAAGGGATTTTAGATGCTATCTAATATCTTATTTATACATCACAAATAAGGTATCTTGGGACCTGGATCATTCATATAGGCAGGCACAGAGTTTAGAATAAGAGGTAGCTCTTAGGTAGTGGCTAAGTATGCAAATTTTGGAGTCAGACCTAAGTTTGCATTTTGGCTCTGCCGTTTTTAGCCATGTTACTTTGGACACATTAAGGAACTTTCTTCTCTAAACCTCAGTTTCTTCACCTGATAAAAAAGGATAATATCATCTACCTCTGGATTGTTAATCAAGAATCTGACTTGTGTAATATGAAAAATCAGGTTTACTTGTTACACAGATTATAGTTATTCCTTGGGGCAAAAAAAAAAAAAAAGCAGTTGCCTTAGAGTTGACTCTACTCACAGCAACCCCATGTGTCTTAGGGTAGAACTGTGCTCCATTGGGGTTTTCAGTGACTGATTTTTCAGAAGTTGATTGCCAGGCCTTTCTTCTCAGTTGTCTGTGAGAGGACTCAAACCTCCAGCCTTTTGGTTAGTAGCCAAGTGAGCTAACTGTTGCACCACCCAGGGACTTCAAAGGGGCTGTAACTATTTCTCCTTGCAGAGTGGTAGTGTGATATAGTGGAACTGCTTACAATAAAGAGCTTAGCTGAAATCTAGGCTTGGAACAAATCAGCTATCCCTCTGAGTTTCATATTTCTCATCACTAAATTACATGTAATACCTATTCTGTCTACATTACGAGGTCGTTATAACCAAATGAGATTTGTATCAATACTTTGTTAAATCCTAAAGTGCTATGTAAATATGAAAGTTTCTTATATAATAATAAAATCAGCAAAATTACAGTTTATTGATCAAAGAAACTCAAGTTTCAATTGATTGGTCTTCTAAGAATATCTTTTTTTAAAATATTTATTGTAATTCTCTGAATTCGAGTTAGTAGAGAGGAGAGGTTGGGAGAAAGATAGTTAGACAGGCTAGGTTTGAATCCAGGGTCTACTTCTTTGAAGCTATTTGGCTTTGGGCAAATTGCTTAACCTCTCCAAGCCTCAGTGCTTGTTTGTAACATGGGAAGAATAACTGGAGTGTCCTCAGTGGGTTGCTTTGAGAAGGAAGTGAAAGATTACATGTAGGAGGTGTGACACAGTGATGGACACAGATGTTACCTGTTACTATCCTTTCCTTAGTTTTCCTTTCCTTGTAGGCCTGTATCAAGTTTTCACACATCACTTTAAGGAAAGTTTGCCATAATCTTGAATTATTTTTTAGGTGGCATTCGGATGGTCCCTACTTGATAAGGAATTGAAATTATTATCTAGTGTAATAGATACCACTTTTTAAAAAGTAGTGTGGCTTTCTGAGACATGCTGGGATGTCAATACCTGTGGGTTGATGGAATAGAGAATTCTAGATTGATAAAGTATCATTTACGATGCCTCCACCCTTATCAGAAGAGTATTTCTTTTCAAAACTTCAACTCTGGAGTGTTAGCATAAAAGTGCTGAAATACTTTTGAAAGTATTTGTCCTTCTCAAGGAATTCCTCTCATTTTCAGTATTCGTTCAACAAGTCTACACTTATTGAATGCCTACCAAAACCAAACCAAACGCGTTGCCGTTGAGTCGATTCCGACTCTTAGTGACCCTATAGGACAGAGCAGAACTGCCCCATAGAGTTTCCAAGGAGCGCGTGGTGGATTTGAACTGCCGACCTTTTGGTTAGCAGCTGGTAGCTCTTAAGCACTACACCACCAGGGTTTCCATGAATGCCTACAGCATACTAGGATTAATGGTATGTTACAGATACTTCATTGCAGCTGTTCTGAAATAGACATTATCTGTGTTTTATGGACAAAATATGGTCACTCAGAGAACTAAAGTAACTAAAGCATTAGCCAGTGAAAACCTTATGAATAGCAAAAGTAACTAGCCTAACACTAAACAGAAAGTGGCAGAGCTAGAATTACATACATCTATGGAATACCTAGGCCCATATTCTTTCCTCCACAAAAATTTGGTAGAATGGAAAGAAGAGACTTAGGAGGAGGCCTCTAGGGTGCAGGTTGAAATATCACTCAACTATTAAAATGTTATGTTTTCCTTTTAGCCCTAGTCTCTGTCTTTCCTGAGGAAAACAAGATCCTCAGTATAACTTTACATTTATATTGCCAATCATAATAGCTTCTTTTTTTGAATGCTATATTGTGCTATTCAGTAGTTCAAGTTTTTCCGTGACATTGACTGCAGTCCCCACAATTTGCCAGCACTCTCACCATTTCCACCCTGGCTTCCCATTTCCATTTGTTTAGTTTCCCTGCCCCTTCCTAGCTTCTCATCTTTGCTTTCTGGGCAAATGCTGCCTTCTGGCCTCATATAGTTGACTGTTCTAAGGAGCACATTGCTCACTGGTGTTAGTATCTACCTTTTGGGCCTGTCTGTTATTTGGCTGAAAGGTAATCTCCAGGAATGGCTTCAGTTCCAAGTTAGAAGGGTGTCTTAAGGCGTCTTGGGGGTTCCTCCGATCTCTATCAGACCAGTAAGTTTGGTCTTTTTTGTGAAATCAAATTTTGTTCTTCATTTTTCTCCCACTCTAACCAGGACCTTCTGTTGTGTTCCTGGTTAGAGTGATTGGTAGTGGTAGCCAAGTACCATCTAGTTCTTCTGGTCTTAGGCTAGTGGAGGCTATGGTTCTTGTGGGCCTTCAGTTCTTTGGATTAATTGCTTCTTTGAATCTTCAGTTTTCTTCACTCTCCTTTGCTCTAGACGGGAAGAGACCAATAGTTGTGTCTTAGTTGGCTGCTCCCAAACTTAAGACCCCAGGCGCTACTCACCTTGGCGGGATGTAGAACATTACCTTTATGAATTGTGTTGTGCCAGTTGACCTAGGTGTCCCCCAAGACTATTGTCCTTAGGCTTCAAGCCCAGTATCTCAGTCCCACGAGGTGTTTGGTAATGACTAATTTCCATAGCTGTGCCCTCTATATGCTCTATTATATATGTGAATGTATCTACAGTACGTATAGATACGTACATAGAAATACCCACCGCCATACTTATGGATGCACGTGGGTGTGCTCTGGTACAACTTCCCTCACCTATTTAGCATACATATTTACTTGGGTGTCAACTTGTGAATTATTGTTTATTCTTGTTGTTGAAGGTTTATATATGCTGTAGTATTTCACACTTCACAAAGCCTTCTTTTGCCTTGCTCAGGTTGTGCTGTCTTCCCTACCCCCATATTGTGTATCGCCTTTCCTTTCGCCTAAACGAACACGTGTCTGCTACCTAGTTAGTGATTCTCTCTCCCTGCCCCTCCCATCCTTGGCAACCAAGAATGTTTCTTTCTGTGTGTAAACCTATTCGTGATTTTTTATAATAGTGGTGTCATACAATGTTTGTCCTTTTATGATTGACTTATTTTACTCAGCATAATGTCCTCCACATTCATCCCTGTTGTGACATACTTTGCGGGTGCATCGTTATTCTTTATCGTTGCATAGTATTCCATTGTGTGTAGGTATCACAGTTTGTTTTTCCATTCATCCGTTGATAGACACCTAGGTTGTTTGCATCTTTTTGCTATTGTGAATAATGCTGCAGTGAACATGGGTATGCATATGTCTATTTGTGTCACGGCTCTTATTTCTCTAGGATACATTCCTAGGAGTGAGGTTGCTGGATCATGTGGTATTTCTATTTCTGACTCTTCCATTTTCCATAGTGGTTGTACCATTTTATATTCCCATCAGCATTGTATAAGAGTTCCAGTCTCCCCACAACCTTGCCAGCATTTGTTTTCTGTTTTTTTGAACAGTGCCGTTCTTGCTGAGGTGAGATCGTATCTCATTGTAGTTTTGATTTGCATCTATCTCTTGGAAACCCTAGTGGCATAGTGGTTAAGAGCTATGGATGCTAAGCAATAGATCAGCAGTTCATATCTACCAGGCGCTCCTTGGAAACCCTATGGGTCAGTTCTGTTCTGTCCTGTAGGGTCTCTGTGAGTCAGAATCCACTCGATGGCAACGGGTTTGGGTTTGGTAATGGCTAATGATTGAGAATGTCTTTTCATGTATTTGTTAGCTACCTGAATGTTTTCTTTGGTGAAGTGTCTGTTCATGACCTTTGCCCATTTTGTAATTGGATTGTTTGTCTTTTTGTTGTTGAGGTGTCGAAGTTTCCTGTAAATTTTAGAGATTATACTTTTTTCAGATATGTCATTGCCAAAATTTTTTCCCAGTCTGTAGGTTCTCTTTTTACTCTCTTAGTGAAGTCTTTTGATAAATATAAGTATTTAATTTTTAGGAGGTTCCAGTTATCAAATTTATCTTCTACTGTTCTTACATTTTTAGTTATGTTGATAATTTATTTATGCCATAAATTAGAGCCCCTAAGTTTCTCAGCAGCTAACCAAAAGGTCAGCAGTTCGAAACCACCACCTGCTCCTTGCTGGAGAGAAGACCTGGCTACCTGCTCCCATAAAGATGACAGCCTAGGAAACCAAGGGGGCAGTTCTACTCTGTCATATACAGTCACTGTGCATCAGAATTGACTTGACTGCACTCAGTAGCAACAGCAGGTTTGTCGGTATGTTGTCTTCCATGAACTTTATAGTTTGAGATTTTACATTTAGGTCTTTGGTCCATTTTGAGTTAGTTTTTGTGTATGGTGTGAGGTATGGATCCTGTTTCATTTTTCTGTAAATGGATATCCAGTTTTGCCAGCATCATTTGTTAAAAAGGCTATCTCTCCCCCATTTAATGGACTTAAACCCTTTGTTGAAGTCAGCAGTCCATAGGTAAATGGATTTATTTCTGGGTTTTCAGTTCTGTTCCATTGGTCTGTGTGTCTGTGGTTGTACCAGTACCAGTCTATTTTGACTACCGTGGCTGTATAGTAGGTTCTGATGGCTGTATAGTAGGTTCTGGATCAGGAAGTATGAAGAATGCCTCCTACTTGGTTTCTTCAATAATGTTTTATTTACCTGGGGCTTTTTTCCTTTCCATATAAAGTTGGAGGTTAGTTTTGCCATTTCATTAAAGAATGTTGTTGGAATTTGGATCATGATTGCGGTATATCTGTAGATCACTTTGTATAGTATTGACATTTTCACAATGTTAAGTCTTTTATCCACGCGCATTTATGAAAATGGTGTGTTTTCCACTTACGTAGATTTCTTGCAGTAGTGTTTCGTAGTTTTCTTTGTGTAAATCTTTTCTGCTTCTAGTTAGATTTATTCCTGAGTATTTGATCTTTTCCAGGGAGGGCTATTGTAAGTGGTATTTTCTTGATTTTATTCGTGTAGAGGTATCAAACTGATTTTTGTATGTTGATCTTGTATCCTGGCACTTTGCTGAATTCTTCTATCAGTTCCAGTAACTTCCTTGTGAAGTTTTGGGAATTTTCTATGTATAGGATCACATCATCTGTGAATAGGGATAGTGTTTTGCTTCTTCCTTACCAATTTGAATGCCCTTTATTTCCCTTTCTTGCCTTAATTGCTCTACCTGGGACTTCCAGTACAATATCGAGTTAAGAGTGGTGATAAAGGGCATTCTTGTCTGGTCCCTGTTCTCAGGGGAAATGCTCTCTGTCTCTGTTGAGAATAATGTTGGCTTTTGGTTTTCTATATATGCCCTTAATTATGTTGAGGAATTTGCCTTCTATTCCTATTTTGCTTAGTGTTTTTATCAGGAAAGGGTACTGGATTTTATCAAATGCCTTTTCTACATTGATTAAGATGATCATGTGGTTTTTTTCCTTTGTTGCATTTACGTGGTAAATTACATTGATTGATTTTCTAATGTCTAACCATCCTTGTATCCATGGTATGAATCCAGCTTGATTGTGATGTATTATTTTTGATATGCTGTTGAATTCTCTTGGCTAGAATTTTTTGTATTTGTGTCTATATTCATGAGGGATATTGGTCTGTAATTTTCTTTTTTAGGGATGTCTTTATCTGTCTTTGGTATCGGGACTATACTTGCTTTATAAGATGAATTAGGGAGTGTTCTTTCCTTTTCTATATCCTGGAATAGTTTGAGTAGAATTGGTGTCAGCTCTTTGCTGAATGTTTGGTAGAATTTTCCTGTGAAGCTGTCTGGTCTGGGGCTTTTTTTGTTGTTGTGGTTGTTGGGAGTTTTGTTTTTTTTTTAATGACCTCTTCCATTTCTTCTTTTGTTAACAGATCTATTCACATTTTCTATCTCAGTTCGTGTTAGTTTAGGTAGGTAGTGTGTTTCTAGAAATTTGTCCATTTCTCCTAGGTTTTCAAATTTGTTGGAGTATAATTTTTCATAATACTCTGTTATGATCCTTTTTATCTCAGTTGGTTTATTGCAGTTTCTCCCATCATATTTCTTATTTTGGTAATTTACATCTTTTCATTCTTTTCCTTTGTCAGTTTGGCCAGTGGTTTGTTGATTTTATTGATCCTCATGAACCAACTTTTAGTCGTCTTCATTCTTTTATTGTTTTTCTGTTTTCTGTCTCGTTTATTTCTGCTCTAATCTTTGTTATTTCCTTTCTCCTGGTGACTGTGGGCTTCTTATGCTGCTCTTTTTCTGTTTATTCTAGTTGTAGGGTTAAGCTGTTGATTTTGGCCCTCTCTTTTTTGTGTGTGTTTATTACTATAAATTCTCCTCTGAACACCTTTTGCTGTGTGCCAAAAGTTTTGGTATGTAGTGTTTTCATTCTAATTTGCTTCTAAGAAGTTTTTTTTTATTTTATTTTTAATTTCTTCTGTAACCCAGTGGTTTTTAAGCAAGGTGTTACTCAATTTCCATGTATTTGATTTTTTTTTCCTTTGTTCTTATTATTGATTTCTAGTTTTATAGTGCTGTGATCAGAGAAGATGCTTTGTATTATTTCAGTTTATTTTTTTTAATTTATTGAGGCTTTCTTTATGTTCTCAAATATGGTCTATTCTGGATAATGATCCATGTGCGTTGGAAAAGGATGTGTATTGTGCTGCTGGTGGGTGGAGTGTTCTTTGTATGTCTGTGAGGTCAGGTTTGTTGATTGTGTTATTTAGGTCTTCTGTGTCTTTGTCGGAAACCTTGGTGACATAGTGGTTAAATGCTACAGCTGCTAACCAAAGGGTTGGCAGTTTGAATCCGCCAGGCGCTCCTTAGAAACTCTATAGGGCAGTTCTACTCTGTCCTATCAGATTGCTATGAGTCGGAATCGACTTGGCAGCACTGGGTTTGGTTGGTTTGGTGTCTTTGTTGAGTTTCTTTCTAGTTGTTCTGTCCTTCATTGAGAGTGATGTGTTAAAGTCTCCAGCTGTTACTATGAAACCATTTCTCTTTTCATTGCTGTTAAAGTTTGTTTTATGTATTTTAGAGCTTGTCGTTGGACGCATAAATATTTATTATGGTTAAGTCCTTTTGTGGAATCACCCTTTAATCATTATATAATGCCCTTCCTTGTCTCTTGTGATAGATTTTGGCTTAAAGCCTATTTTGTCAGAGATTAATATTGCCACTCTTGCTCTTTTTTGGTAGCTGTTTGCATGGTACACTTTTTTGCATCCTTTGATTTTTAACCTATTCAGGTCTTTGTGTCTAAGGTGTGTCTTTTATAGGAAACATATTGGTGGGTCATTTTTTTTTTTTTTTCACCGTAATAGTTTTTAAAGCATGGTTGGTTACACTCAAGCTGTCCTTTTACATTTTGGTTCTAACCACAACCTAATAAGTGGGTAGAGTAGATATTATTATCCCTATTTTATAATCAAAGAAACTGAGGCTGGAGAAGTGAAGTAATTTGCCCAGTTACTAAGCTACAAAGTAACAGAACTTGACTCAGGCACAGTTTTCAGTGATCTGTCCAGACTGAGGTGACACATGTGATGTGCAGCAGCACACAGACCAAGTCTGCCATGCACGGAGCGCTCGGTCATGGTTTATTATTGTAGTCGGCAATGTTGGCCCCTTGCAAGGGGGGTTTGCCTCTAAGCTCTTGAGCCCTTCTTTTCAGACACTTGAAACTTGGGTTCAGGGTCATATGGCAGAGTAGCTACTCAAAGTGTTCATATTTCCCAATGGAAGCAAGTGCTTTTGAGCAAGATGTTCTGTCAACATAGTGATTGCCTTGTTAGGGTCTTCTTCAGGTACTTGATAAGTGGGTCCTCAGTAGCCCTTATGGTGCAGAACAGGTTTGGAGCCTTTGCATTTGCTTAGAAGGGGCAAGAATGAAACAGATGTTCAAATTTGATTTCAAAATAGTAGCTGGAGAGCAAGATTTGAGATGACTTTGCATTTCTTGGAAACCCTGTTGGCGTAGTGGTTAAGAGCTCTGGCTGTTAACCAGAAGGTCAGAAGTTCACATCTACCAGGTGTTCCTTGGAAATCATATGGGGCAGTTCTGCTCTGTCCTATAGGGTCGCAATGAGCTGGAATCGACTCAGTGGCAGTGGGTTTGGTGTGTGTGTGTGTGTGTGTGTGTTTACATTTCTTTGGCCTGAGTTCCAACAGTTGTTCAGTTGGTCCATCCATTCATCCATCTGACCTCCCTTCTCACTGTGTGATCTGGATCTTTGCGTTATGGTAAAGATGAGTCCGTTGAACTAAGTGGAAACTAGAGGCAGGGAGACACAAATTTTGATTGAAATACTGAATTACCTGCTTTGTATTTCCGTTGTTACATTGGTGTTCTCCATTCTCATTTAAGTTTTCTCAACAGATCTCTAAGGTGAAGATAGTAGAGTTAGTATTCTGCAGATGAGAAAGTTGACCCTGGGAGCTAAATAGCTTGCTCAAAGCCGTACAGTCAGTAAGTTGCCGTTATTCATGAGACTGTCTTTAGGTTGTTTTCAAGCTTTCTTGATAAATGTTGTGAGCAAGCTTGATTGGTAACATTGTCAGGCTTTTAACCAAACTAACGTGATAATGATTCAGAAATTGAGTTTTCACTTTTTTGGGTAAATATTCAACTGGGTTTTCAGTCATCCTTTTTGGGGGGTAAATTTTCATTGAAGGGTTTTAAGAATTTTGACATATCATAGTTCTTAAGTCATTCAACTAGTAATTTTCAGGTTTCCCCTGTCTGGCACCGTGCTGGGAAATTACGAAATGTACTTTCTGCAAATGTTTATATAACAATAACACTTACTTGCCATTTATTGTAAATATTTGTGCCAGGCATTTTACATAAAGTTTCATGTATTTTATCCTCTTCCCATTCTTATGAGGGTGCTTATATTATCCCCATTTCACGAGGAGATAGCTGCAGCTGATAAAGTGATGCAGTAGCCATTTGAACCAGGTCTAAAGCTCGTGAACATTTACACGTCCTAGACTTGATGGCAGTGGGTTGGGTAGACATTCTAAGCAGACAGATGAGTGTCGGAAGTTGGTTGGAGTAACAAAGCCATTCCATGTGTCCTGTGTTTCTTCCTGTATACTTTTTTTTCCTCCATGTTTACCCTTGGTTGCCATGTAACATTTAGGCCTCAGAGTTTTTCCTCAAAGAGTTGTGAAGTTGCACAGCTTAATCTGTGGTCACAAGTTCTCTATGGCAACAGCATGTGATTTTGAAAACACTTGCTTCTCATTTCACTTAAGGCCTAGGTGGAAGAAAATATGAATCTAGAATGTAAAGCTTGATAGGTGTATGTGAGAAAATGAAGGACCCGTTGGCACCTTCCACTCTTTAAAAAACAACAAAGCTTTAGTAATCATTACACGGTGTCTTTGTTGGCTCAATTTTGAATTTTCCATAAAGACACACCATTAGGAAGACTGACTGGAAAATTTTACCTACGTTTACTGTTAGTAGAAACGAGTGATTCTTAAGAAAGGGGGGGGGGTGGGGAATAGGTGAGTTGAATAACCATTTTAGCTAAAATCAATATTTGACCAAAGCTGAGTATCACCATCATATAATGAAGTTCTGTGACGCAAGCATAAATATGGAATTGTATCACATATAATTAATCGGTCCTATACTTTTTTTTTTTATACTTTTATTAAAGTGTAATAGTTCTGTTTTAGAAGTTTGATCTTATAGTGCAAGAATAATAATTTACCAGTATTCCCATGTACTGGATTGCTCTTGATTGACTAAACTCCACATTAATATTATTAATCTGTTGGGTTATCTAGCAAATTAATAATTCAGGAAAATTTTTTAGTAACATGTTTTCTAGGAGAAATATTATACTTAGAATTCTTGGTTTGGCAAATCTCAAAAATCTTTTAGCTACTGAAATTGGTAGGCAGCATATAACAGTCGTTTTGACAAGGTTTTGTGTAAATGTTTAGTGTACATGCACACTTAGGACTATAAAGAGTTGCATTCTTAAAAGCATTCTTATTAAAATCTGTTGTTTTGACATTTGAGGAGCAAAAACAAAATATTTTGAGTATCTCAGTTTTTTGTAACACTTTTTTTGCCATGTAGATAATTTACCACAGTTATTGCACATGATTTTGGCATTTTTCCATCTTGTAAAATTTGGAGGTGGCAGAGTTGACATTTTACTTTTAATGTATTTCTTATTAGATGTGAATAATTTTCAAATAGAACTTTTCCTTGAAAGACATATGGCTTAAGTGGAGTGAAATCTGTGAATTAAAAAAAATATATATTCTTTTTTATGTTTAACATTATGGATGCTAGTTAACAAAACAGTTAATCAAAATTAGAACCTTTATATAATTTAATATCTATAATTCTTTGTAGCATTTAAATGTTTTTAAATATTTGCTCAAAAAATTTTCTTCCTTTAGTTATCTAACTAATGTACTGTCTTTTAATGTTCATGTTAAATATCAACCTATTTCTCTGTTTAACCACTTGAAAACTCTTGTTTTTGAACACAGCGGTAACAATTTTACAGGCGTTTTCCTCTCACCATAATATACATTTATGCTATACTGGCCTATAAAATTTCTACATACAAAACACCTGAGGAGATTTGCACTTTAAATTGTGTGTAGAATACTTAGCTTACTCCTGTGTTATCATTATTGCTCGCGTCGATGTTGCTTCACTGCTGGTAACTTCTGGAATGACTTGGTCATGGATCATGTTCACGCTCAGCAGACATCCACCTGCTTGTCCTTGGAAGTGCGAAAGCTGAACTTCTAGAATGACTTGGTCATGGATCATGTACACGCTCAACAGGCATCCACCTGCTTGTCCCTAGAAGTGCGAAAGCTGAACTTCGGTGCACTCCTGTTATTTAGCATCTCTGAGCCTCTGTCTTCATCTGTAAGATGGGAAACAGTAGTATGTACCTCATAGGTCTGTTAGGATAAAGCAAGAACGTGTTCATAACTTAGTGTGAAACTTAGCGTGTCCCTTTATTTGGAGAGCTGGAAAGTAGATTCATTGGAAATACGATAAGCACTCAGCTTTATACAAACATGGCATCTCTTTGCTCCAAAACCTAGTGTCTGACTCACTGTTCTCTGAGTGGCTTTGCACCACTACTGTGACAGTGATTCCTTTAAACTGTAGAGAAATTTGAGCTCCATTCTCATCTTGGTTTTTTTGTGGGGGGATAGTGATAGGCGATGTGGGGGTAGTTGCCTGATAGTTATCCCACAAGCAAGGCCTTCGACACTTTTTAAAGCCTTTCAAACTCAGAAACTGCCGTCTTTTTTGTTTATCAGAATTACACCAGCCCTATAATTTTTTTTTTTTTTTTTTATAATATACCATATAGTCATAATTTATTGAGCACTTCAGGGTGGAGGGCATACACTGTGCTAACACTTGGCATTCATGCTCATTTGGTCCTCACAATTAACGTAGTATTCCCATTTTACAGATGAGGAAATTGACATGCAGAAAGATTTAAGTAACTCGTCCAAGATCACACAGGTGGTAGTGGCAGAGTAAGGAATCAACCAAATCTGTCATACTTTCCAGCTCATGTTCTAACCATTACCTTATGAAAGTTTTCTGGTTTTAATTAATTAGAAACAGAAAATGTAGAACAAATAGAATACTGGCACACAGTAGTTGCTTAAATTATTTGTCTCTTCTCTTTTTTGTTTCCTTTGCCCTTCATGGTAGTTGTTAAGGGCAGAGTGGCAGTACTACGAAAAGAAAAGAAAAGAAAAGGGGAAGGAAGAGAAATACTAAGAATATGAATGCTGAAATTTCTGGTGAATTTGTGTATGCACGAATGCGTATCTGCCTATAACTAGCCTAGCATTGAGTCCCCTACAAATGCCTGATAGTAGCCCCCTGTTAATTTTGAGGTGGATCAACTATTTCTCTCTCTCTCTCTCTCTCTCACACACACACACACACACACACACACACACACAACTGCCTACTCCCACCACACAGCCTTTTCTGACGTTTGGTCTCTCTCCCTCTCTTTCAGTAGAGTTGTGGTTAATTTTATAGAACTCATTGAGGCTTGGCGCTGTTGTGCTAATGTGGTCAGGGAAGATACTGCAATAGTCCCCAAATAAGGAACTAGGTGTTGCAATTCCTTGTCAGAAGTAGACTCACAGGAAAACACCCCTTTTGGGAGGTCTGACCTGGGTGTTTTTCTCTGTTCTTAAAGCTATAGTACGAAGCCAGGTCCAAAATAGGATGGGCTTGCGATATTCGGGGTGCTCAGGCAGGCGTATGTGAGTATCAGCCTCCAAACTGATGTGTTCTGATCTTCATTGTTTATTCTGACATTTTCTCTGGCTTTGTGTTGTATCTGAAAAGAAGCATCTTTGAATTCCTCTGGATGCTAGGGTTGTTAAGTTCAGAGAAGTGTCTTTCTCAGCAGTTGATTGGGCAGGGTTTCACGTAAATATGTTAGCATCAAACCTGAATTTTTCTGAGTTGCAGCGTGCTAGGGAAGGTAAGAAGGCAGACCATGACTGGTTGTTGTTTGTTGCATAGCAGCTAGAATGCTGGGGAATTAGTTGAAACCCCCCCCGTGGCTTATTAAATTTTGCTGTGCCACGTACATACTACACCCATAAACCTCAGCTGATTCGGCCGACTATGAATGTTCTGTTTGAATGCTGTAATTACAACTTCTGAGGGATGGCGTCTAATTTGCATTTTCCTGTAGTCGAAAAACTTGCTGTGGATCCTGTAAAATCTGTGGTAACAGGGAACTTGATTAGCTTCTGATAAATATTGCATCACACTTACAGTTTGTATAATTTGTGTGTTGTTACAGTTTGAAACTGTGATACAGGCAAGTATCATTGTGCGTAGTGGAGAGAGTACAGTTGTTTTAGAGTTAGGTCTGGGTACAGATTTTGGCCTTTTCATTTACTAGCTGTGTATACTTGGGCAGATTATCCCTTGAGCCTCACTTTCCTCACGTGCAAAAGGAAATCCTTTGGCACCTGCCTCAAAGCTGTTGTGAGAATTAAAAGTAGATAACATTTGTCTAGCACCATACTAAATAGTTAATATTGTTAAGTTCCTTCTTTTTTTTTTCTTCTTTGCCTTCCGCCTCCTAATGTTTTCTCCCCACACAGAATAAAATCCTAATTCCTACCACAAAGCAGAAAGCTGTCTGAGATCTGAGCCCTGCATCACTCTTGAACGCCATTTCAGAACATTCTCTTCATCTGTTGCTTTCTGCGTGCCCACACAGGACCTGGTTATTGCCACCTCAGGGTCTCTACTTGCTGTAACCCACTGCCTGATACATTCTGTCCCAGTAGCTCCACACGCTGGCTCTTCCGTCTGATTTGGGTCAGTTGTCATGTCACCCTTCAGACAGATTTTCCTGGCTACCCATCTGAGTTAACCACTGTCTCCACCCCTAAGATGCTTGCTACCATAAACACCTTGTTTGTTTTCTTCAAAGCACTTAGCTCTACCTGTAATTATACCCCTCCAGAATATAAGCACCCTTAACAGCAGGCACCTTGGCTGCTGTATGTTCATTAATAGAGTTCCAGCATCTAGGAATATATCTGGCTCATAGTGGATACTATGTGAATATTTGTTGAATGGTTGAATGAATAGTGTATAACTCAGACCCACCCTTTTCTGGAAATAATGTTGTTTTGAGGTATCTTAAAATAAAATATGAACTTAAGAACAGTATAGAGAAGACCAGGTCCCAGATAGAATACATTATTAATACATTTAAAAGCCATCTGTGGTGTTACCTTTTCAACAGGCTTTTGGAAACATTTTATCAATAATAGAAAAATATCTGTATGAATACTTGAGAACAAGTATTCATATAGAGCCTAACATATTTTCATTTACTGAGAAATAGTGTTTTTGTAATTGCCTCGTGTTTAACCCAGTCCCCTCCTGTTTCATAGGATTTTTATTTACATTTTAAGCTTCATAAGAGTAAGTTGAAATGCCATATACACTGATGCTGCAAGTATCTTCTGGGATCTTTGTATATGCACACCCTTTTGGAGAACATGTGCTAATGTGAAATGATTTTGTTGCTTAGATGGGAATGTTCAGTAGAATACTCCTTTAGTACCATTTTCAAATGTAATCGAAAGAAACATTTTGCAGTTCATTAATCCACATTAATGACTACAGATTGCTTTGGAATAAATAGGTGGCTTGAAATGAATTCTAAGAATTTGTATTTTTGCCCTCTTTTCAGCCCTTAGCTGTGTGAAACCTTGGTTGGTTCACTTAAACTTCGTGCTCCTCCATCTATATATAGTACATTGACCTTGTTGTTTGTAAGATTAGGTATGATACTTACAATAAAAGTGCATTGAAGAACTGCTTTATAATTGTGTTATTTTTATTATATACTATGATTACTTCCGGCTGTCCTTTAAAGGATAAAAATAAATGTTATATGGTTTTGGAAAAGCAGCAAATTATAGGAAACATGAAAAAAGTCACATGGAGTTTTGGAGACATCGTTTCTTTATTACGACCTGTTTTATTCACCGGCATACTTCTAAATAAAATGAATTCGTTTCAACAATTGAATTATGAAAAGTACTGAATCAGAGCAATGTGTTATATAAAAATCCACGGTCACTAGAAGCTTATTGGACTTGTTAAGTATGGGTTCTTTTTTGAGTTTTTAATGGCAATAACTTGATTACATACATAAAATCAGGTGAACTTTTTATGCCTGAAGGTAGGGGTCCTGCCCAGACTAATGAGCAAAAAAAAAAAAAAAAGTTTTTTCTCCCTAAATGGGAAAAGCTAGTTTAGATTACTTGTGATTGAGGTTATTAGTTTCTAAAATTAGGACAGATCACTTATCAGTAGAATCATGGAATCTTCACAGTTGGCAGCTTGTTAATCAGTTGATCTTACATTTTGCTTTTACACTGGAGTTATGGATTCATATTTAGCTCTTAATCTTTCGTTAGTTGCAGATGCTTACAGTAATAAGACAGGAAGAAACATATGCACATCTTTTCTGCCTTGATTAGATTATTAGTTGTTTATTTTCTTGGGTAATCATATAGCATTACTCTTTGTTTTTGGTTTGTGTTTTTGCTCCATGAGAAAGCTAAGGAAGGTCTTGGCATTTTAAAGACTTGTTATATTTCTACCGGTGGTTGGTACTGAAATTTTCTCCATGACCTGTTTTCTGTCATCAGTTAGAAATTAGTTTATCCAGTTGTATTATTTTCCTTGTTTCTGTTTAGTTTGTAAACATTTCTGTCTTAGTTATCTAGTGCTGCTATAACAGAAATACCACAAGCGGATAGCTTTAACAAACAGAAGTTTATTCTTTCACAGTTTAGGAGGATAGAAGTCTGAATTCAGGGCGCCAGCACCTGGAGAGGGCTTTCTTTCTCTGTCAGCTCTAGGGGAAGGTCCTTGTCTGTCAGTCTCCTAATGAAGGAGCTTCTCTTTCCCTTTACTTCTCCTTCCCCCGCCCTCCTTTCTCATTAAGTAACATCAAGCACTAGTTATATGAAGGACAATAAATAGTTATTAAGCCAATAATTGCCATGGAAATGGCAAAAAGACAAGTTCTGAGAGAGTTCGTCATAGCTTTTGTACATAAATAATAAGTTCAAGTAATATTTAAATAGAAATCGCTATCTAGTCACTTGTGTCTAAGTCATCTGTTGAATGATAGGGTTGAAAAAGAGAATTGTGTGACTGAGCAAGTAGAGATTGGTTACCCTGGAATTGTTTCTCAGGTGAACATCTGTTTGAAGTGTGTGGTGTTGGTCTGGGAATGAACTAAATGTAACTGTGCTGAAGTGTGTACCCAGACTTCTGTGCCATGGTTTATTTCTCCTATGTTCATTTTAAGTAACTCTCCATGACATTTACTCTTTACTTTCTCTTCTCTAACTTAGACTAGAGACAAGAAGGATAACAAAGAGAGAGAATTATTTATTTTTTTAAGTTATGCATAATAATATTGCTCATAATCACATCACCATACAACAGTTTTATTTCTTTATCAGATATTACATCCCACACTGTGCAGGATTTTTTGAACAGTTGCAGCTGATATTCCATTTTGCATTCTCATATTTTCACTTTATCATATTCTTTATTTCTATGGTCTCTGTAATTTTTTAGACCTCTAAGATATTTCATTATGTTTATCATTTGTCTTTAAATCATTAACCAGCGTTCTATGTTAATTTCTGATTTTTTTTTATAGTAAAACTAATGAATGCTGCAGTGAACCCCATCTTTTACCATTTGATTTTTACTTCTGTTAAATTATTTCCTTAAGAAAAATTCCAAAGATTGTATATAAAATTCATTGTGGTCCTGCCAGCCGGAGCTTTTCTTTCTTTATACTCTGTTTCTCCTTTCTTTTCTTTTAAATGAGCTGGCACCTGTAGGCTACATTATCGTGGTATTTTACAACCTTGGTTGCACATTGGAGTCACCTGGGAATCTAATTACACATTAGAGTTACATAGGGAGCTTTAAAAAAATATTAACACTTGAAGGCCGCCTCTACAGATTCTAATGTAATTGGTATAAGATGTGACCTGGACATCAGGATCTTTAAAAGCTCTCTAGGCAATTAAGGTTAAGAACTTTGCTTCGGTGGGAAAATTGGGCTTAAGGTTACATCTGAAAATTAATTTCTAAGTGTTATTTATTGAATCAGGTTAGTGGCTTAAATAAGAGTAGCCATTAGTAGACAACTAAGGAGCTTGGTCATGTCAATAAGTATTTAGTTATTAGTCTAGAATAAAATTGATTTAACTTTAGTTTTTCCTCATCCTGTGAATGTTGGTTTATTAGATAATGATGCATATGTAACAGATACCATGGTAGGATATTGAAAATTACTTCTTCAAGATCTTGAAAACAGTGTAGTAAGGTGGAACTAGACAACACAGAGCTTTGGCTAAAACAGGAGCCTGGTCTTCCAGAAGTCATGGAACCATTGAGTAAAGGAACCATTTGAGTAAGGAAGCCCGCCAGGATGAAAAGTGAAAGACAAAAATGACCGTAGGAGCCATGGACCACAAACTACAGCCTCTATCCATGATGCACAGTGGTCTAGAACTTGTATACTAATTTCTCAGAGTGTGCATATTATGATGTTTTGTTTCATTGGTGCATTTTCTGGTGCAGCGTAGGCAGCAGAGGCAGTTTTGAGTGGTGGTTTACAATGTTGGTCCAAATCTTGGCTCCATTACTTACTAGCCATTCAGCAAGTTACTGAATTTCTCATAACTTCAGTTTTCTCATCTGCAAACTGGGGTAATAGTATTCCCCCTTTACATGATCGCTAAGGGAATACATATAAAGATGATACATATAAAGCACACAACTCAAGATCTGGTACGTTATTTAAAAAATTAACAAATACTAGCAATAAAAAGGAGCAGTTACGGTGCATACCCACTCGCTTGTGAATCAAAAACTAATAGTTAATGAGTACCTCCCAGTAATATATGTATGTATGTGTCAATTCCGACTCATAGCGAGCCTATAAGACAGAATAGAACTGCCCCATAGAGTTTCCATGGAGCTCCTGGTGGATTCAAACTGCTGACCTTTTGGTTAGCAACCTTAGCTCTTAACCACTATACCATCAGGGTTTGTTTATATATATATATATATGTTTTTTTAAGGCCGTCTTATCTATATCAGGAGTTCAAATCCACCAGGCACTCCTTGGAAGCCCTGTGGGGCAGTTCTGTTCTGTCCTATAGAGTCGCTATGAGTTGGAAGCAACTCGACGGCAACGGGTTATGTATGTATAGGAGTCACTGGGTGACCTAAACAGTTAATGGACTTTTCTGCTAACTGAAAGGTTGGAGGTTTGAGTCTACCTAGAGGTGCCTCAAAAGAAAGATCTGGCAATCTACTTCTAAAAAATCAACCATTGTAAACCTCCTGGGGTCACCATGAATTGGAATCAACTGGAAGGCAACTGGTTTTATACATCTATGTGTACATATTTTTAATTCTTAAAACAACTCTAAAGAAGCAGATATTATTTCCACTTTTCTTTGTTCTTAAGAGATGAAAAAACTATGGCGCATAGAAGCTAAATAACTTATTTTAGATCAGACCATGGTATAGATGAGTTTCTAAGCTTTTTCCATCGTAACACCTTGTTTTAGCCTCCAGGGAAATCTTAAATTAACATAAATATGTGGTGAATTGGTATGGTGAGTAGAGTATTTCTTTCCCCTGAGGAAAAGATAAATGCTGGTTGGTATAAATTTTGTGAAATTTGTGATGAACAGTTTGGGCATGTGATTTTTGAAGTTGATGCTGTTCTTCATTTGAGTAGAATGTGCTCATTCTGAAAATAACTAGGCGGTGAGAATTTGGGCAAGGCACTTTGTGCTACATTTTGTCACCGCCTCATTCAGAACTGAGAACGTTGTGGTTGGTCTGTTCTTCATTCTGTTGAGCAATTCAGCAGATGGTGGACTTTGAAACTTTTTTATCAGAGAATGTGTGTGTGTGGAAAAATGTTCTACCTGGCATGGACATTCTTTTGATTTTTAAAGAAATTTTCCCCCTAAAGGCCTCTTTGTTTCATGCTACATTCAAATGCCCTTAGATACTTCCTGCTGTGGGCGTGCCCTGAGTGCTCCTGGAGTCTCCTTCATATTGTAGGTCTGTAGAGATCAGAGATCAGCCCTTTCTGCCTTGGGCAATGCAGCATTGTCTTGTCACATAGAACATAGGCTTTGGAGCCTGGATGCAAATGCTTTACTCCATTACTTATAAGCTGTGCACTCAGTGAGGGGGCTACTAAAAATCTGCTGAACGTCTACTATGTTGGATAATTTGTTTATTTTCCTCTTTAATTTCCACAGCAACTTTATGAAGGGACAGTTTACTGTCTTCTTTGTAGAAATTACAATATAAGTTCAAAAAGGTTAAATATCTTGCCCAGTTGCTCCCTTCCAGCTTGACTGTGACAGAGCTTGGGCAAATGAGTTAATATTTCTGAATCTCAATTTCCTCATCTCTGAAACAGGAATAACACTACTTTGAAGGGCTGGTATGAGGATTAAATAATACAGTGTATCTAAAAGTGCCTGTTAGAATACTCTCTTAGTAGACACCTAAATAATATTAGACTTTTCCCTACCTTAGGTAAACAGTACTTCAACAGTATTCATAGAAGAGTAACACTGTTGTCACCGCCATCTTTTTTTAAGTTAATGTTTTATATTTAACTTTGGATTTTGAAAAAAATTTAAACTTACAGAAAAGATGCAACAGATACAGAACTCCTGTATACCCTTCCTTTAAATTCGCCAGTTAACATTTTGTCACATTTGCTTTATCTGTGTATGCGTTTGTGTACACAAACATAATTTTTTCCGACAAAGGTGCAGATATCATGACATGATTCTGTTGTACTCCTTAAACATTTCAAGATATACTTCCTAAGAACCAATGACATTCTCTTAGATACAGTGCAGTTATCAAAATCAGTAATTTAACATTAATATAATACAGTTATAAATAGTTTGTATTCACTTTCCACTGGTTGCCCCAATAATTTTTAAGAAATTATTTTCCTCCCGATGTTAATCAGACACTGCATGTACTTGTTACGGCTCTTCATTCTCCTTTTCCACCTTTGCGTTTTAAGCCATTACTCCCCACTACATTGGGTTGTACTAGAATTACTTCCTTAAACTACGTGTCCTTTCACAAAGAGTAACTTAGTGATCACAAATCCTTTGTAAGTATCTTTTGGAAGACAGAGTAATAATCTTACTGGTCTGACCTAGACTGCAGTCCCAAATTTGAATATCTACATCGTGCCAGGAGATAATTGCAGGGTAGTGGGGATATATAGTGTTTGACCTCAGTAGGGCTTATGGATGAGTAAAGAGATGATTGCAGCGTTGTGCAGCAACCAGTCTTTGGGAGCACAGAAGAGAGAGCCTACTCCGGAAGTTGTGCCGGAAACTAGATATAATTCAGGGCTCCCAGGAATGTTTGAAGACTATATAAATTGCCTCATGATCTGAAGATGGAATGTTCCAGGGTAATCATGATTATCAGCCTTTTATACCTTGAAGTCTGTTCTGGGACCTGGTTGAGTGTGAAACTCTTAAGAGCCCTCAGTGCTGTCTGATGGAGCAGTATATGAGATAGTGCCTGTACTGCATAACTGCTGCAGTTACTGGCAAAATACCCTTTCTTTTCTTCAGAGTAGAGCCCTGTTGGCCAGTGGTTAAGAGCTCGGCTGCTAACCAAAAGGCCAGCAGTTCAAATCCACCATCCGCTTCTTTAAAACCTATGAGGCTGTTCTACTGTGTCGTATAGGGTTGCTGTGAGTTGGAACTGACTCAACGGAAACGGATTTTCTTCATAGTGGTGGTCTCCTCATTGGGATGAAAATGAATGGTGCTAGAGATTTCTTTTAGACCTTCCTGGAGCACTTACATTTCTTGGTCTACAAATCTCATGTCCACTCATTTTTCAAAAAGTCTCACCAAGACCAGGTTACCCTTAATCTACCAAGTGAAACAACCAGAATTTCTAGTACATTCATGGGTATGCTTTTCTGTCCTGCCAGACATGATTTAGTTACAGTAAAATCATTGTGTACATTATCCAAGGTAAATTTTAGATACCCAAGCATAATCTTCTCCACGGCTAGATACAAGGCTGAGGGATAGGTTAATTGCTAACTGTAGACACAGGGAGGGTTTCTAATCAAGAGAAATGCTGACTAGTTGTTCTGCAAGTCCAAAGGATACTAAACAAGGAAAATGAGTTCAAAGTAGGAAATACGTAGTTGTACATAAAGGAATTCTGTACTTCTGGAATTAGCAAATATTTTGATACTTGTGATTCTGAGGGAAATACTGGATTTCCAAGCCTGGGGAGCCTCAAAAAAAGAATGCATCTTTTCATATCCTAATCTAGACTCCATGGCAACAGGTTTTGGTTTAACATAGACTTGTAGATATGAAGCCCACATAGGAGGGAAGGCCGGACTTCGCCTTCCCCATCACCAGAGCAATTCTGTTTCTCCATACGACTTTATTTGAAAACAAAGTTCGAAAAAGTTTTCAAGGTGTACCATGCTATAGTCTTCTAAGGTCTCTTGCAGTTCAGTCTGAAGCTTCTGAGTTTCTTTCCTCACACATTTCTGCTATCTCTCTGTTGCATGCTTTGGGAATACAGGCAAATACTATGTTAAGCAGAGCATACTATGAAAGCAGATGATGTTGGAACTGTTTGTTATTTGAACAATCTGTACTACCACCACCAGTATTTCAGGCAATAGAGAGCTTTATCTATTCTAATATGTGCATTTTTCCAAGTGTGAAATTGGATGCATTTTGATGAACGATGTCATCACACCCTATTAAAATTAAATTTGCCAGTTTTTTCCTTCTTAGTGGTGCATAAAATGGTGGTTCATTTATTAGCATATTAATTTTAATGAAATGTGGTATATTTAGTGCATGAAAGTCCACACTTGTAAGGGGGACAGTTCTGCTTGTTGTGTCTGTGGACGTGGCAGTAACACTAATAAGCCACACTGTGACTATCTGACGGAAATTCATGTTTGACCTAAGACCGTGTGTTTCAATTTCTACTTGAGAAAGCCATCATATTTATCTTTGTAGCCCTGGTATCTAGCACAGTGCCTACCATTTAACAGGTGTTCAGTAAATGTTTGATTGAATGATCTTTGAATATGACATTGTGAGACAGACCATGAAAACAAGATTTTAGATGGGAGTAAATGAAAAAGAAAAGAACTCAATTAACTCCAGAGAAAATAATAAATGGTTCAAGAAAGGAAAAGCAGTCATAGCATTTTACTTGGATCAGCGATGAACAGCATTTCTAAATGCATAATAACATAGACACTGATCCAACCAGAATTATAATTGTTATGAGGAGAAGGGGACAGGCTGTGTGCATGTGTTTGTTTTCTTTTTGTTTTTTGAAAAAGGGGAAGATACCTGAGCTAAATAACCAATTTTCTATGTTGGGAAGTCAATTCGTAATGCCTAAAAAAAAAAAAAAAAAGGAAAGAAATGGTACTGTAAGTATATAATAGGCTAAGAAGATAAATACTAAAACACTATAAAAGTTGAAAGTGGTTGCCTGTGGTGAGTGAGGTGGAGAGGAAGTTGGGAGAATGCAGTTTATTTTTATAAGCCTTGTAGAAGTGTTTGTGCCTATATAACTAAATTTTAAAAAGCTGTTTTGATCTATACCTCTCTATTTCTCATTGAATTTGTTTCGCAAAAATATATTGCTCACACTTTATTGCACAGGCATTTTGATTGTATAGACTGGCTTATATGCATCCTTAACTTAGAGAATTCATCTGTAGGAGGATGGAAAACAAACAGAAAGAATTTAAAATAGTGTAGGTACCTACCACTGCATGCATTGGACATAGACTTCACAGTGTGAGTGATAAGGAAGACCTAAATCTGTTTTGCCTCAGTCAGTCTCAGTTCCTCCAGTCGTCTTGTCTGTGCATGTCTTGTTCTGCCTTGAGAGTCTACAACTGGGAGATTGTGGTGCAATTGATTACTTTCGTGTGGCCTTTCTGCCCATGATCTTGTAACTCCCACCCAGGTGATTGGACAGAACTGTGTGATAGGGTAGTTGTGACCTACCAAGGGAACTGCCAGAAATTCAAGCCAGATTCAGAAGAGGACGTGGAACCAGGGATATCATTACTGATGTCAGATGGATCCTGGCTGAAAGTAGAGAATACCAGAAAGATGTTTACCTGTGTTTTATTGACTATGCAGAGGCATTCAACTGTGTGGATCATAACAAATTATGGATAGCATAGTAAAGAACAAAAATTCCAGAACACTTAATCATGCTCATGAGGAACCTGTACGTAGATCAAGAGGCAGTTGTTTGGACAAAACAGGGAAATAAATACTGTGTGGTTTAAAGTCAGGAAAAATGTGCGTCAGGGTTGTATCCTTTCACCATACCTATTCAGTCTGTATGCTGAGCAAATAATTTGAGAAGCTGGACTGTATGAAGAAGAGTGGGGCATCAGGATTGGAGAAAGACTATTAACAACCTGCATTATGCAGATGACACAACCTTGCTTAATGAAAGTGAAAAGGACTTGAAGCACTTACTGATGAAGAGCAAAGACTACAGCCTTCGGTGTGAATTACACCTCAACATAAAGAAAACAGAAATCCTTACAACTGGACCAGTAAGCAACATCATGATAAATGGAGAAAAGATTGAAGTTGTCAAGGATTTCATTTTTCTTGGATCCACAGTCAGCACTCATGGAAGCAGCAGTCAATAAATCAAACGATCCATTGCACTGGGAAAATCTGCAAAAAACCTCTTTAAAGTCTTGAAAAACAAAAATATCACCTTGAATATTAAGGTGTGCCTGCCCCCAAGTCATGGTGTTTTCAGTCACCTCATATGCATGCAAAAGCTGGACGATGAATAAGGAAGACCGAAGAAGAATTGACGCCTTTGAATTGTGTTGGCAAAGAATATCGAATATACCATGGACTGCCAAAAAAGCGAACAAATCTGTCTCGGAAGAAGTATAGCCAGAATGCTCCTTAGAAGCGAGGATGGCGAGATGACTTCTCACATACTTTGGACATGTCATAAGGAGGGATCAGTCTCTAGAGAAGTACATCATGCTTGGTAAAGGGCCAGCGAAAAAGAGGAAAACCCTCAATGAGATGGATTGACACAGTGACTGCAACAGTAGGCTCAAGCATAACAATGATTGTGAAGATGGCACATGACCGGGCAGTATTCGTTCTGTTGTACATAGGGTCACTATGAGTCAGAACAGACTCGATGGCACCTAACAACAACAAGAGGATTGGTCAGTTTTGCCTTAAAAGAGAGCCAATTCCAAAGCAGAGAGGAGAATCCTACCATTACTAAGGAAGAAGAGCCAGGAGCGGAGAGCATATCTTTTAGACCCAGGATCCCTGTGCTGAGAAGCTCCTGGAAGCAGGAGACTGAGACAGGGAGAGAGAGCAAGCTATAATCCTGAAGACGGTGAGAAGTGGTGGCAGGAGAGACCTGGTGGCTAGAGACTTCGCGGTGGGCTTCCCAGCCCATGAAGAGAGAAAGCTGAGCGCCTTTGGGGAGAGGCCTAGGGCCAGGGAGAAGCATGGCTGCGAACACTGTTGAGAAGAGGCTGTCCTGATGGAAGAACTGTATTCTGAGTAATTGTAGCTATTACTTCCCTAATAAGCCCCATCATCATAAGTATGGTATGTGAGTTCTGTGTGGCGATTGCAATGAATTAGTGAACCCAACAGAGAAGTAGAGAGTGTTGTGCGAGGGACGTTGGTGTCAGAATTGGTAAAGATGGTGGACAGAGGAGGCATGTCTGACCCTTGCCTCATAGGAATCAGCCTTGGGCTGTTGATCTTGATTCTCCTTCCTTGTGAAGCTAGAGGTCACACAATGCCCCAAGTTGTTTTTACAGAGATGTGTAGTTTTTATACAAGATAGCCCCCAAATGTTAAGCCAGGTTTTTATTTGTTACTCAGCCAGAGGAATAGTAATTAAGGAAAATTCTTCATACACCCGTATTTTTGTATTATGTGCTGACTTTAGATCTTAAACTCTTGGTAAATTGCAGCTCCAGTTGACAGATGCAAATGAGACACAGCCCCACAGCCAAGGAGCTTGTATTCTAGTAAAGAAGACATTCATCAATTATTGGAAGTGTGGAAGAAGCGGAAGTTCAGAGAGATTTTTAAGCTAGAGAGAGTTTTGGGATATGTACTGGGACTATGGGCCTGGATGAAAGAAGAAGACAGTTCAGAAAGTTGACATGTTCATGTCTGAGATGTAAGGGGAAGAAGAAGAAAGAGCCAGAGAAATCAGTAGATGAATGGGGACAGTTCTTTACGAGACTAAAATTCCAAAGAAGAGTCAGGTTAATATTTTAAAATTTTGTAAAACTCAAGGAAGGTCATTGGATTTGGGGATTCATTTGTTGCTTGTGACCTGTGAGGGGGTGAGTAGAAGCCAAATTGCAAAGGTTAAAGTGTTGTAAGTGAGTGACAAGGAGGTAAAGATGGTGACTCCTTGAAGGGAAGAAAGAGAGGAAGAAGACAAAGTAATTCAAGGAGTTTACAGCAGAGTTTCTCGGCCTCAGCAGTATAGACAGTTTGGAGCTGATCATTCTTTGTTGTGGGGGCTGTACTGTGCATTGTAGGGTGTTTAGCAACATCCCTGGCCTCTACACGCTAGATGCCAGTACCACCTACTATACCAGTTGAGACAACCAAAACTGTTTCCAGACATTTGCAAATGTCCCCTAGGGCAACATTCCTGACTGAGAGCTGCTGGTTTATAGGGTCTAATAAGGATTGCAGCGGCTGCTGCTGCTGCTGTTTCTACCACTGCCAGTAATCCCTTTTACTGCCACTGCTGCTGTGTCTAATACTGATCTTTAAGCATTCTTGTAGGTGGATGGAAAAGGAGCTAGCCCAGAAGCTGGTAGACCACCACAGGCCACCAGGGGATAATTACTGAAGTGGTACCTGAGGAGGGCAGGAGGAAACAATAGCAAAACCACTGTTTTGAAAGTTGAACTTAGAAGTTCCCCGTCTCTAACTGGGTGTAGTTGGTAGAGTTTTTAACTGAGTCATTCAGCTGAACTTTGAAATAACTATCTTACAGTCACCTTACTTAGAGTAGAGCAGCTTGGTAAATACATAAAACATTTAGCATAGCATAAGCTAAACTTATGCAACTGTTGGGCACCCGCTCTTGAATATAGAAATTAACAATATGTTGGGCAGCCTTAATTGTTACCCTGAGCCAGTATGTGAGTCTTCAGTTATAGTTTTACCACTATAGCATATTTTTAGCTTTAAAATTCTAATTTTCTCCAGGTAAATTGTTAATAACAGGCAGATATGACTTACTAGACAAAACTCTGGAGAGGGAGTTGAAGTGGTATTTCTCAAATTTGTGAATGGGTATCTATTATTTCTTCGATTTCAAACCATGATAATGATCTGAAATGCAACCTTCTTTCAGACTCTCTGAGATACTTTACCAATCTACTGGTTGCTTAGATGGGATATAATAAATATGGTATGGGGGTTTTCAAGGATGTTAATGTTCTAAAGAAAGGGATAATAAGGGGACATTCAAGATAAGGAGTAAAAGGCTGATGGAAAGCATAATCTATTATTATGCTACTATGTTTGGTTCTTTAGATGCGTTTTCTCTAATTCTCAAAACAGTGCTTGCATTGTAGTATCCCTATTTGCAGATTGTAAAATTAAAGCCCAGAGAAGTTAAGAAACTTGTCCAACATCACATACCTAGTGCTGGGATTTGAGCCCAGATCTCTCCAACTATACATTTCACCATCTTCACACTAACAAGAAAGGGCAGTCTTGCCAAGGGTTGGGGCTTCAGAAGTTTATCAAAATGTGGTGAATCCTGAAGAGGCTGCTGAACACTTGACACCTGTGCCACATTACAGCAATTGTGTAATCTGCAGTTGTGCAGTGTATCCCTGTGTACCTCATCCCTGTTTATCGTATACTCCAGGATTCTCTCATCTGGTATGAAAAATACAATACTGATTGCGTATTGTATTGCAGCAGGCACTATGGGTATAAGTATGCCTTCTAGAAGTAGGGGTGGAATTGGAGTTGCCGTGGCCTCTAAAGAAGATATCCACTTTTCAAATTAGTTGGCTTATAGTAGTGGAAAGTTCATTATAGTGAACCACATAAAGGGAGATTTCATGCTTTGAGTCCCATCCCAGGAATGGCTTTTCATACACCTGTGCCCCTGTCACCTTTATGTGCATATAATGTATGTTTCTAATGTTATATTGACAATTATAGAATAGTATGGCAATTGTGTTAGTTTTTCTATGGAGTTGACTGGGTATTTCGAGAATGCATCCTCCACTTATAAAAGGTGGAGGGCACTTGCATGGGCTGCAGTAACTGGTTCTTTACTTTTTAATATAATTGACTGCAATTAGCATATAGTATAACTTATTTTAAGAGAAACTCTTAATAAGTCTTGCTAAAACCATCCTCTTTGCGCTTCCTCCTTACCTGGTTGTTAGCATAATGTTAGGATCCCAGGTGTCTCTGTATCTTGGTCAAAAGAACCTCTGTATAGAGGACTCCTGCAGTTTTCATTTACCCTTTTGTGACCTTTAATGAGGAGAATGGAGCAATTAGTTACAGGCCTGAAGAAACAGGGCACTACACAAGCCACATTTCCACATCAGAGCCTCCTTTTCAAGACAATCAGGTTAGAACTTTTACATAAGACAGAGAGGGCTAAATCTATGCCTGGGAGGCAGAATGTGTATATTCACCAGAGCGTGCTTGCTTGCTTGCTTGCTTGCAGGGAGAATGCTGGAGAACCAGACTCCTGGAGCAGTTTGTCCTATGAAATACCCTACGAAGACTGTTCTGTGAGGCATCATCGAGAGCGGGACATCTATACGTTAACCTCTGAGTCTGAATCACATCATGAACCCCCATTTCCTGGAGACACTTGCACTGGACACATTTTTAAACTTAGGAACATCCAACAGCAGTTGATGGTAAGGAAGAAAGTTTCCGCTTTCGGGCTTCTGTGAGGTTTACCTTCCTTCTTCCCCCCGTAGGCCTTGCTGTGTAATTAGAACATAAAAATCCTTCCCCCAAAGATTGAGAAACCTGTTAAGCAGTAATAGCAGTATTAGTTGGTGCCACTTACATATACAGAATTAGCATTTAGAGTTGTAGCAATAGGGAGATGAGAATTTTTCATTGGCTTTTGCCAGATTTTTGAATAATGGAAGATGTACATACACACACATATTACAGATACAGAAATACACAGCCAAAACCAAAAAAAATCAAACCTTTGCCGTTGAGTCGATTCCAAAACATAGCAACCCTAGAGACAGAGTAGAACTGCCCCATAGGGTTTCCAGGGAGCTCCTGGTGGACTCGAACTGCCAACCTTTTGGTAAGCAGGCATAGCTCTTAACCACTATGCCACCAGGGTTTCCAAATATGCAATTAGTGCGAAATTTTTCTGGCATAAAGGAAATTTGTCTTTTTTAACTGTATAAAACTGAATGAGCAGAACAGTTTCTGAGATTGTTGCTAAAGAACAAAAACTGCAATTACTCAGGAATGAAGCCTTTTCACAACTATTTCAGTGAGTGAGTGTTACTATATTTAAATTGATAGTTATATGGTAAAAAAGATCACTAAACAAAATAAAGATTTTATAACCCACTCAAGCCTTCAAGATAAAGTTGTTGCCAGACATAAAAACATTAGAGTCCCTTAGTAGCATTTATTATGGATAATATAAACGTCATATAGCTACATCTCCCTTGGCCATAACATCTGAAAGGCTAAGTTTAGATAATTTTTCCACCCAGTTTAGTTCAGAGCTGATTTGATTTGGAAACAGCTTGGCAGTAATTTCATTAAAGATCATCTAGGGTCAGCCCAGTGCCAGAGGCTTGTTTGGGAGCAGGCATTTTTGAGACCAGCAGGCCAAGAGGCTTCATAGCAAGGTTGTGTGGTGCGCCTGCCTCTGCCTTCCAGAATCATGTTTGTTCCAGGATAGGTGTCGTTTTGTTTTCCTCTGGACGGACTGGCAGGAAATCAGAATGTGCTTTAGAGCTCTTGTGGCTAGGTAGATGATAGCCTAACTGACTGTGGGAATGGTTAACGGGAAGGCATGAGAAATTAAAAATGTGGAAGGATGCATGTGTTAAGAGCTGCTGAAATTCTTCAAGGAATATCTCTTGTTTCCTGGATCACTGTTCTGTGATGTTCGCTCTTCATTAGATTTAATGATCTGCTTTCATAGCTTTAAGGAGACTGCCACATTCTCAGTGGAAATGGAAGCAAGCTACTTTTGAATAGTCTGAGGGGTATAGCACGGAAGCTTTCAGTGAAGATCCATTTTTCTTCTACTTTCGTATAGAAGGACTTGAACACATTTCACACTTGCCTGTGTAGACTTTTATGACAGACCCAGTAAGTAGACAGGAACAGTGATGGAGTAGTATAAGCTCAGTGTATCCACTGAGTGAATAAATGATCGAGAGGATGGAGGAAAGTAGATATGCTTGGGATTATTGCAGTAGGTCAGATATTGAGTGAAGAACAAGCCACCTGTTTTAAAAATAGTTCTTTATGTGTTGAGGAAAACGTATTTTTAATAATAGTGAATTTTTATATAAAGGTAAACTTATCCTAATAAATCAATTGTATTTGTTTTGCCCCATTTCCTTCTAGGGCTTATCTACATACACATGTTTTGGTTTTTTTTTTTGCATAATTATAATCTTAGATTAACTAAAAAAGTTTTTTTCAACATTGTATTACAAGTATTTTTTTCCTGATTTCTCTGTGGTCTTCATAGTTAACATTTATGTAACAGCATGGTAGTCTTCCCATTAGGTTGATGAGCCTTGGTTATTTTAACCATTATTCCCATGTCGTTGGTTACCTCTGTTTACATTTTTAAAAATATTTTAAAGTTGGAAAAACTATTTTGAAGATGACCTATAATATCCGCAGGCCACAGTCCCCTCTGTGAATAATCAAGATTTAGGTATTATTAGCATTACATGCTCTCTTTTATTTAATATTCAGTATCGGACAACAGAGGAACTGTTTTCATCAAAAAACGAAAGACAATCTACCATGCCATTGTTCTTGAAATTATTAACCCGTCTCTAAAATTGTTAAGCTAGATTGGGTGGAGCATAGTTTTAGGATTAAAGCACAAGGTGTAACTCCTCAGTAAATATTTAGGCTGCAGCAGCATTTGGTTGTACCTTGAGATTAAAGAGAGCTTGCCACGCTCGTTAGGATTTGTTCTTACTCGTATATATGAAGCAAGGTGGAACCAGCAGCCTCTGTCCCTCTAAAGACCCTGTAAGAAGTTATCTGTCTCAGCTGCTCATTCGAGGATTCTCACCTTTACTTTTTTTTTAAAACAAGGTTGTTGTAGCGGCTCAAAGGAGTGGATGGGAACGTTGGGGACAGTGAGTTTATGTTAACATGGGGGAAGAACAAGTCGGAAAGGGCGGATTAGAATGGTTGCACAACTCGAAGGGTGTAGTCAGTGTCACTAAATTGCACATGTAGAAACCCGTGAATGGGTGTGTGCTCTGCTGTGCATATTCTCAACAACAAAAAATAAGATAAATTATAAAAAATAAGGTTATTGTGGCTCAGTTTTAATCTACTCTTCAAACTAAATTCATCATACAGGAAACAGTCATCTTGTATATTCTTTGCCATTTTTAACGCCCCAGGGGATATGCAGGTACAATTTAGGAAAGTAATATCAGGAACAAGAGAAAATTGATTTGTATTTGTTAGACCAGCTTATCATGTGACCTTAGAAAGGCAGAAATGGCCATGAATTCTCTCCACCAGGATCTTTGCTTATAGGTGTCAGTGGCATCTTTTCCCATGGACAGTTTTTTAAAAGTGTCTTTTATTTCTTCCTAGAAAACAAACCTCAAGCAGATGGACAGTCTTATGCCCTTAATGGTTACAGCACAGGATCCCTCAAGTCTTCCCAGCACCCCAGATATAGATGGCCAGTTCCCGCCCTGTGCATCAGAGCCCATGGACAGCCTGCAACCTTCTTTTCCTCCTAAAGATACAGGTAGTACTCCATGCTGCCAAGGGAGCTCTGCCAAGGGGCAGATTGAGAGTTCCTGTGATTTGTCAAGTGTAGTTAAGGAAGAGAACACAGATTGTTCCTGTAAGGAAGAAAATCAAGGCATGGAGAGAAAAGGGGAAGAGGTGGAGCCAGCCCCCACTGTGGACTCTGGAACTGTGTCTGATCAAGACAGCTGCCTTCAGAGCATGCCTGACTGTGGCAAAAAGGACACGAAAGGCTTTCCCTCCTGTGGAAACAGCAATGAAGAAACGGGAACAAATCCTTTTGGGATGACTGCAGACCAAGAGTCTCTGGGCAGTAGAGACAACGTCCTGCAGGGAGATCTGGCTGCAGAGCCAGGCACAGCCCAGCATGTCTCTGGAGGTGAGCTGGCCGTTATTTCAACAACAGATGTCAGTGTCCCAGATACTGCAGGGGAAATGGAACATGGTCTCATGAACCCAGATACCACTTTCCAGAAGAATGTGCTCGAAGTAGAGAAAAGTACAAAGGAAGGAGTCGAGAACTTTCGTATCAACACAGCTGGAGCCTCTGACGTAAAAGTCACCAGTAAGCCTGTGGATAAAACCAGTGTTCCAAACTGTGTCTCTGCCACCAGTTCCCTGGATGGTAATGAACCTGCCGAGTCTTTACTTGCCTTTAGTAATGGAGAAACCTCTGCCGAAGGAACTACAGAAACGGAAACTTCAAGTAGAGGTTATAAAGAGGGTGCTGATGTTCCCGTAGATCAGAACTCCCTGGTAATTCCAGCTGCTGCAAAAGACAAGATACTAGATGGGTCAGAACCTGGCACTCCCTCAGCAAGCATATGTGAGGCAGTGTCAGCCTCCGATTTAACTTTTCCCGGGCCAGAAAAAGATTTAATATCAAACTGGAAATCAGAAACTAATTCATCTCATGTTCAAAGTCAGAGCAGCAAGTCACCCATCTGTTCTACAACTGGAGATGATAAACTTTGTGCTGATTCTGTAGGTCAACAGAACACAGTGACTCCTAGTGGCGAGCTGGTGGCAAAACATTGTGATGACATAGTTGCCCAGCCTGAAAGCATCATAGCAGGGCAGCCCATCACACAAGGTTCACCCCCCGTGGTCCTCTCTGAAGCCCCACAGGCTAACACAGTCATCTCTGACCGTGTACAGGATACCCAGGAACATGTGGGTCTTTGTCCTCCTGAAGATACAGATAAAGGGGGCCAAGGAGAAGATTTGAATCTAGATACAGCTTTAACTAACATGCACGAAGCAGCTTCTCATCCACAGCCACTTGTCCCCAAAGCTGAGAAAGAAGTGGTGCCAGACCAGGCAGTGACATCAGACAGCACTTTTTCTCCAGCAAGCAGGCCAGGCAGTGACTCAGTAACCAAAGATGACGCACTTTCTCCTGTCCCCTCCCAGGAAAAAAAAGGAACGGCAGCTCCTGAACTACATGAGGCTACAGATGGCAGAGATGACCCAGGCGGAGGTTCGAGTGATCCCAGTGAGCAGCCACTAGAAGACAGTGCAGCCGGCCTTACCACATCCCTTTCTGCTACAGATCTCCAGCCCAGTATGGGGAATACCAGCCCTGTGGGACTTGGCGGGCAGCACGAAGGTCCCTGTCCCCCAGCAGCCCCAGAAGTTCTGAGTATCAAGGGATTGGGCACTGGTTCTTCCCTACTAAGTGTGAGTAAGGCCTCTTTGGCCACTGAGTCAGTTTTGACTAGAGAAGGAAAAAATCTAGTGGTTCCAGAAAGCTCTTCAGCTCAGGGACAAGATGACAAGGACAAAGCAGTGATTTGCGCCTTCATCAAGGAAGACACTCTTTCTTCAGGAGCCTCACAGGAAGAGCAGAGAACACCACCTCCTGGACAGGAAGCACTGGGATTCCGTGAAGAACCTAGTTCAGCTGCCTGTGCTGAGGGCAATGCACTTCAGCACAGTGATTCACTGGGCACACCCTCTGCCTTTCTTAATGCAGAAACTGAGCATAACAAGAAAGTGGCCCCACGAGGATCACTGCTGACTGAAGGTGGGGCTGCACAGAGCTTGGTGCCACCAGGAGCAAGTCTGAGTGTAGATTCCAGGCAGGAAGCCTTGGGCCCAGAGCAGAGCAGCCCACCTCTGTTGCCAGGTCAGGATGTTGGAGTGAAGAACACTCAAACCCAGGGAAAAACTGCTGCTTGTGAGGTGAGCAGAAATGTGACATTGGATGTTGCCTTGGTTAGTGCTCAGCAAGATACTTTTGGGGCCAGAAGGAAGGATATATCACACAACACCCAAGACATCCCTATTTCAAAAGTCTTGTTGAGCCAGGAGCAAAATACAATCTTGGGTTTGCCAGGAGCTTTACCAGACCAAGGTGTGACTGACCTACAGGTAGCTACAACCCTAGAGGTGCTACCACTTGACTGGGAGAAAGGGAAGCTTGAGGGAGTAGACCATAGCTGTATTGTGGGCAACTCCAGGGAGACACAGATGGACAAGGAAGCAGACCAAGTCCTGCTGCAGCCTATTGCCAAGGAGCTCCCTGCAGAGACAGGGCTCTTAACCACTGAAAACAGGGCCCCACCTGGCATGAAGGAAGCCAGGCAAGCTGCAGCCCTGCACAAGGAAAGCAGTATTCCCACTCTGTCTAGCACTGTGTCTGCCAAAGCTGTGGACCTGCCTAAGGGAGCAGACTTGATAGAGGAGGCTGCAAGTCGGATAGTGGATGCTGTCATAGAACACGTCAAGGCCTCAGGAGCACTGATTACTGACAAGGAAATCAGTCACATTCCATCACCCAGTCCTTCTGAGTCAGGTCCTGTGGCTGAACAACTAGAGAATGTTTCTACTGAGAAAATGAATGCTTTCCTGCCAGGGGAGACCCCACAAATGGTCAGCGTTCGTGGAGAAGCCACTGTGAACGTTGCAGTATGTTTTGCCGGAAAGGAAGAGCCAGAGGAAAGTGTTCTGCCTGTCCAAGGACCTGAGCCGGCAACAGGTAAGCAAAACAATACAGAATTAACAAGCTGAGAAGCAGATTTCTTTAAGAGTCTCTGTGATGTGTGGAAAAAAAAATACAGACATCTTTGTTTAGAGACATTGCACTTATTTGGTAGGTTGCCAAGTTAATAGTTACCAGCATTAGAAGAGGCACGTCATCTCTGAGGGTTGGACAGATTTTGCTTCCTGTATTACAGATTCCTGGCTTGATTGCTTGCAGCTCTGTCTGTCAGACGGGAGCAGTTGCAACTTTCTAAACCTGGAAAACAATGCCTGGATCACAGGTGCTCTAAAATGATAAAGGAATTTAGTAGATGTTTTTATTCACATGTCCTAGTCTTTTTCTCTAGGGCCATAGAAAACAGTGCTGAAAAGTGTGGTTGGGAAGTTTCTGCAGTTTCTATTTTATTTACAAGCCTGAAACTCCCTTCTTTTCCTGTCATCCTAGACTATATTCTGAGCACACAGAGTCAGAGTGGTTTCATAAGCAGCTGGAGCTATCGTTCTAAGCTGGTGATCCAGTATCCGTGGTGGTGGTACTGGGTCATTGGTGGGGCTGAGGGATGGGAAGAGGGAGCTCCCTCCTTTTCCTGCCTACGGAGTGCACCTCCAGTTGCATTGCTTGTTGCTTTTGGGCAGCAGTCTGGGAATTCAGGACCGAGCACAGTGCAGGGGGTAGGATGCAGGATTTCCGCCCAAGCCCAGTCGGCTGAGCCGCTGTCACAGGGCAGACCTTGTGTCTGCTTATCTGGGTGAAGCAGCTGCACCAAGCAGATTGCTCACAATTTGCTCAGTGCAGCTGCCTCACCCAGCAGCCTGTTCCGTCTATGGGTAACTGCGTCCAGAGAGAGCAAAGAGAAACCACTACTGCTCAGTGGAAATAAACTATCAGAATAAAACGTCTTATTGGGGGTTGAGGCTGAAGCTAAAACTGGAGTCAGCCTTGGTATTGACTCCTGAAGTCTTTGAAGGTCAGTTTGATTCAGACGGTTTTATAGCACCACCTGTTACCAGGTGCAGAGGACCTATCTCCATGCTTGCCCTTAGGCTCTCGTAGGTAAGAAGTAGCCTATTTTGTTTTTATTATGTTTTTTGTTGTTCTTGTTCATTTTTGAAGATCCTTCTGAATGTAGTGCTTGTTAAGAGTCTGGGGGCAGGAGGGAGTGTGGAGAGAAATGAACAAATAGGTCAAGAACACAAGTCATGTAATTCTTCTCCCAAGTCTCTTAGGAAGAAGAACAATTTAAACCCAGCTGTCATTTTCCCCAGTAGAGGGTTTTTAACCATGTACAATCTCGTTCCGCCTCCCCTCCAGTTGGGGGTTTTAAGGAACCTGAGGTAGTATTTTTGGTGATTTCAGGTTTTTAGTTTTGAGGGATGATTTGGACTGTTAGTGATAGAAATTTGTTGGCTGCTGTCTCAAAACTTAAATGAGAAGATCTGTAATTTTTAAAACTCAGGCACAACAACAAGTCTATTTCGGGGGCCCTGGCAGGTTGACATTTCAGAAGAATGGGAGTGGCCGTAAGCTGATGCCTGGCTATGTTCTTCTCATTTGGGTGCTGTGTCTTTGGCCACATGGGCTGGAATTATTTCTCTTTCTGGCTTCGTCAAAATTTAACCCAAGAAAGGGCGAACTGTGTGTGGGGTTTGTGTCTATTGAAGAAAAAAAAAAAAAAATTTTTTTTTTTTTTTTAAATAGTACTAATAAAAGGTAAAAGCCAGGGAGAATTTCAGACTTTGGTTTTTAATAATTTGTAAATATATAGTAAAGATGTCAAGAAATGATTTTTAAGGCTTTAGGAAGGATAACAAGATGCATGACGTTTCAACAGTGTATGGGTTTGGGATAAGTATATATGTGTGGGCCATTTACTTGTTTTGCTACCCAAAGGAGACATGTATGCTTGGTGGTCATAGTCTCAAACTACAGGAAGAAGTGGTCAGTGATAAGGAAATCGGGGCTTTCTTCAGAAAATAGCCAGGGTTAGGGAAAGTACCTAGTTGTGTTGCCCTGGAGAAAAAGCACCCGAGAGTGAGGTCAAAGTCAAAGGTTATTTTCTAGGAAGTCTGTAGTCCGTTACATGGATTTAACCATACTTGTGTTATGCGTGAAAAGATGTAAGTTTAACTGCTGATACGGAGGTTGTCATACCTCTCCCTATCATCTATGTAACACTGACTTCCTCTTTTTATATAGTGTTTGAAATAAAGCCAGATAGAAATTGAAATGGGGAAAACCCAAAGTTCTAGGTAGAAAGAAGGGAACGTGGCCCCTCAGCCATCAAGACCATTGAACACTGTGCTTTGGGACGTTGGTGGCATACAACTGAGCCAGGTCAGTCCTGCAGAGATTGCCAACACCCCTAAAGTCTCAGTAATCACTGTTTACCACTGTGACTGGGTACGACTTGCCAGGATACATATTTTCAGTTGATGGGTATAGGAAAGGAAGGTTGTGCCAAAAATCACACCCCCAAATAAATAATGTAAAATTCATCACCAACCAAAAACGAAAAAAGTACTCTGACTCACCTAGAAGTGTTTTGATCAAGGGACACTTCTCAGGGAGTTGCTTAGTCACATTTTCTTTTTCTTCTTTTTTTTCCTTTAATCACATTTTATGAAATCCAAGACAGACTTTGGTTCTTTGGGCAAGGAAGCTTGTTTACCCGTTTTGAAATTGCTAGTAAGACTGTTTAAGAGTGAAGACAGAAGAAAGTGATTTATAAATGTTCATTTATAGGAATGTAACTTTCCTAAATCTTAAGGTGTTGTTTTTGTTAGTTGCAAATGTGTTGTCTCTGGCTCGTGGCAGCCTTGTGTATAACAGAACTTGATGTTGTGTGGTCCTGTGTCATATTCGTGTAGACCTTTGTAAATGTCATGGTGTGCTGCTAGGATAAAATCTTAATAGGATTTATTCTTTTGTGAAAGAAACCTCTCTGCCCTTTGGTGTAGGGAGCAATTTTTTTTTGTTACAGTAGAGGTACCACTAGGTGAATAATGATCTGAGAGAATTTTCTCCATGAAGTTGAGATTACAGTTCCACTTCTTTTTGGATTATCAGGGTGAATTTTGACTATTCAATCATCAGTCTTCTTTAAGGAAGCATGAGAAGCTGAAATTTGCCTCAGACATTATTTTATCACTTTCTGTCTTTGCTTGACCATACGGTGGCCGATAGTAACAAAAGCCACTGCTTTTTGGTCCCCCGAGCATGGTCAGCAAGAAGACAATTGCATAATCCCAGAGAAAGCATGTTTAAAAACTTTCTCTTAAGAAAAGGAACTGCCAGTTTGGGATTATTGGTTTAGGGAAGAAATAAGACTTAAAACACAAAATTATAACTTACTGGAATAGTTCACTTAGTCTTATCAGTCGCAGTGATGGGTAGATCATGGAGTGTGGTACATTTTAAAAGAAAGCCAGACTTGTCCCAGAGGCATCGCCTCATTCTTAGTGAATTTTTCCTTTTTTGTTGTTGTTGAGAAAGTTTGTTTTGTTTGGTAAAAATACACGCAGCAAAGCCTGCTGCCGTCCCACAGTTTCGAGACATAATGTTCAGTGACATTATTCTCATTGTGTCAGCAGTCTCGTTATTTCGTTATTTCTGTTATAGTTGTTTCACTTCCATTCACTTAATTTTGCCCCCCAACCTTCTCATCTGTGCTTTAAAATAGCTGTTGGTGACTTTTCCGTTATTGTCCTGTACTAATATCTCCTGACTTTTTTGATGGTGGCCAAAATAGACCATCTACCTTCAGCTATTAGTCTGTTCCCTTGAAGCTTATGAATTTACTTTTCCATGTGCAGGTCAGCACCACAGTCAGATTGGTTATGAAAAGTCACTAGTGAAAATGGAAGTTCAAGAGACATTGAATTGGCCCCTCCCTTAGCTCCAAACCCAAACAAGGCTAAATGGTGATCATTGGCTGCTTTTGGGGAAAACCGTACAACCACGGGGTAAGGGAATAGCTCAGCTCAGCACAGGGTCAGAAATGACAACAGAGGCTGAAAGCAAAAGAATACTTTTCCATTTTAAAACGAAAGCAAAAACAAACAAAATGCCTGATACCAGAGCATGTTGTGTAAATAGTAAGGCACAGGAATCAGTTTTTCAAATGCACTCTGTAACCCCCTTGTTGTCTTTAGAAATGCCAGGCACGAAAGCTGAAGATGAAGTGGATTTTCTGAGTAATTCCAAAGAGAGTTCAGTTTCTGAAGTGGTGGCCATAGGGCACATAACTGCACCTATGATGAAACAAAGCCCGAAGACCCAGGTGGTAAGTAGCATCAGTGAGTCTGTATGAGCACAAAATATATGTGTTTAGCTTGGTCTGCTGCATCTGATTTATGGCCTTGTTTTTTATTTGGGGGAACTTTTTTTTTTTTTTGCAGAACAGTATTCTTTCCTTCTCTCTTATTCCATTATATAAATGTGGATATGTGATGGCAGGTCAGCTTTCATGAACGGTGTGCACCACACAGCCCTCCTCTGTGACTGCCTTGGAGATTATAATGAAAAAGATTCCCTGTGAACTCAAAAGGTTTAAATTTGTCCTTCAGCTTAAAGTGTCACAAAATAACAGTCCTCAAAGAAGGGATCTATTAACCCTTCTCAAACCTGACCTTTCTTTATATAGAAACTGATAGCAGCAAAATGAGATTTTAATTTATAGCTCAATATTATGGTCTAAAATATGAAGTATGCCATTTTCACAAAGGAAATAGTTCAGTAAATTTTTTTTATCACAGCTTTTTTATTGAGATATAATTCACATACCATAAAGTCCACCCATTTTAAAGCATATAGTTGTTATACATACATTCATAGAGCTATGCAGCCATCACCACTACCTGATTTTATAACATTTTCATCACCCCAGAAAGCAATGTCATGCTCATTAGCAGTCATTCCCTACTCCCACCCCCCACTCCTGGAAACCACTCATCTATTTTTTTTCTTTATGGATTTGCCTATTCTGGACATTTCATATAAATGGAATCATATAACATGTGGTATTTTGTGACCGGCTTCTTTCACTCAACATAATGTTTTCCAGGTTCATCCATGTTGTAGCATGTATCAGTACTTCATTCCTTTTTATTTTTAAATAATACATTGTATAGATATACCATGTTTTGTTTGAAAAAGGTGATGTTTTCACTTTTTGCTATTGTGAATAATACTGCTGTCAACATTTGTATACAAGTTTTGTGTGGACATGATGTTTTCATAGACTTGGGAGTAGAATTGCTGCGTTGTATGGTAATTCTGTGTTCGGTATTCCAGTAAGTTTTTTCAAATGGCTTCACTGCAGGATTCTGAGATTATTGTTTTTCTCTTATTTGAAACTATTAATTTTTGAAACAAAGGAACTTATTAAGCTTGTTGAAACAGTGCTCTAAGCTTTAGCTTGCATGCTGCGCAAAGAAAAACATTTAGGAAGCTAATCAAATTACTGGGCTACGGAATACTGCCCCTCAGAAAGTCAGTCTTTTTTGACTAGACTTAGTGCTCTGTTTTTCTCCTCAGAGGGCTAACGGGGTTTTTTTTTTTTTCCTTTTAAAGTTACCCCAGTAGGTAAACAGAACTGTACTCTCCCAGACTGTTTAAAGTATATGAACTGTGATAAACAAGCTTCATTTTATTGGAGTACTGTGGTGGGAAGGTGCTGACTGTTCCTAACCTGGCTCCTTATTACAGATACTCTTCGTGACTAATGCCAGGGTGGCTACTTGTATAGCAAGCGTTATTCAGACAAATGTTACTTTTGCCCCTGGAGAAATAAAAGAATACACCGTCCATGGGTAGATGTGTCTATCTTATCTACCATAAAGAAGAAGAAAAACCATTAATTAAAAAAAAAAAACTCAGTCCCTTTCCTCCTCTTCTCATTTTTCCTTTAGCTTTTCTGGAGTTGAGAGAGAGAATACTTCTCAGGTTGATGGGCATGCCTCATTTTATAGATGAAAGAATAGACCCTGAAGGAGTTACAGGACTTAGCTTAAGGTCAGACCCCGTTGAAATGAGAGCTAAGAGTCTGATTCCTAACCTAGGACTTATACAACAAAGCACACTCTTATCCTGACTCTGGGACTGGTGGATATATTTTAACGAGTGTCAGATTCTGAGAAAAGGTGTCTGTTGGTAGAAGTTATCTGTGCCTTATGCTTTGTGTCTGCCTCCTCCTTGTATATAGTTGGAGACAACATACGTCAATGGAACTTTCAGTTCTTGAAAGTGTTCAGGTCTAAACAGTGGAGGTTTTCGTATTCACAGTATTGTCATAGTGAGGTGAAATCTGATTAGTTACCTCTCCTCCCTGTTGCTCTGCCAAATTCGCCCTGTTTGCTGTGAATTTAAAGGATTAAGCATGGATGATGATGATGTTGTTAGGTGCCATGGAGTCAATTGTGACTCATAGCGACCTCATGTGACAGGACTGCCCGTAGGGTTTTCTTGGCTATAATCTTTATGGAAGCAGATCGCCAGATCTTTCTCCCGCGGAGCTTCTGGGTGAGTTCGAACCGCCAGCCTTTTGGTTAGCAGCTGAGTATTTAACCATTTATGCCACCAGGGCTCCTTAAAGCATGGATATACAACTTTAATTTCTTCTATTCCCCCCCTTTTTTCTTCTTCCCATTCATATTCCTCCCTCTGTGTGTGTGTGTGTGTGTATGTATACGTATACTTATACGTATATGTGTGTGTGTGTATATATATAGTATAGATTTTCATTGGGTCAGAAGAGAGTAGAGCTCTGAAAACTTTTTTTGTAAAGGGCAGATGGGACACTTTTAGGTCTTGTGGACCTTACAGTCTCAGTCGCATCTAGTCAGCTTTGCTGGTAGTGCTAAAGCAGCTATAGACAGAATGGAAATGAAACAGCAGGACAGTGTTAGAAAAAAGACATATATGACACTGAAATTTGAGTTTCACAGAATGGTCATGTGTCATGACATTGCTCTTCTTTTGATTTTTCTTTTTCCCCGACCATTAAAAAAATGTGAAAACCGCTCTTAGATTTTTTTCATGGGCTATGCAAAAACAGGCTGTTGGCCTTGGGCACTGGTTTGCTGGCCCCAGGCCAGAATACTTGCACACCAATGGATAGAAAGAGAAGGAAGTAGATTTCTTTCTTTCCTTTTTTGTTTGTTTTGAGGTGAAACCTCTAGTTTTGAAACTTAGAAGCTGGGAATCAGGGCGTTCCAATTCCATGTCTCTCTGAACCAGCTTCTTGACTTAGCCTCCCTAGACCTGTTCCTCTCTAGCCATAACCTTCTTGGTTCTGTTTGCAGTCTGAAAAGGGTTAATTGAGCTTGTGATTGTAGTTGAGGGTAGAGTGGCATTTGTTTAATGTTATTTAATCCAGTATCCCTGACACATGCCCAGCCTGTGTTGGCCTTGGGAGTAGGCCAGTCATTGCTTCACTGAATCATTGCTTCATTGAAGTACCCTGTTCCAAATGTAAAACAGAAAGAACTTGTATTTCTTATGCAGTGCTGCCAGCTTGAAAAGCTAGAACAGTGGTGAATATATGGCAGTTATCTAGTAGATGTAAATAAAAAATCCATTCTAAATTCTCATGGGGATATTTCTATTTTATAGTCTTGTAAACATATGTAACTGTCAGAGTATAGGGATCTCCGTGGAGAGCAGCACTGCCAAGGATTTAAAGAGAAAAGCTACGGTTAGGGTCCTGTTTTGTTTAGTTTAGTGGTCTTGATATCTGCCATACACACTAAGGAGGTATTTTTCATTCCTTAACCCGCCTGAGACATTGTGCTATAAATAAACCCTTTCTCATGAGGTCAGTAATGGTTAAAATCATGGTTCATAAAGGAATTAGGCAATATGAATGTCATTGTTTGCATATAGTCTCAGAGAAAATACACACATGAGTTAAATGCTGCCAGAGGCCCCTAACTGATAATTCTTCCGTGGATAGCAAATTGTTTACAATTTAGAAGGCCAAGTCATTAATTTACACATAATATAGTTCTTTCCAGTGACCATTTTATCAATATTTTATAGTTGTGGTTTGTTATTACATATTGCCATAGCTTTAATAGTAGCAACAGTTTAATATTCAGTATTATCCCCTTTTACATACTTTACTGGTTTCAAGGTTCTCAGATACCTTTTGTTTTCTTCATTTTTCCCTCAATGAGTTATGTATCAAGTGTTTAAAGCAGTGTCTAGCACACCATAAAGACAGCTTAGGTTTATTGTCATTGTTACTACTACTGATAATAATAATTAGTTTTACAACTTCGGATTTGAATATTCTTTTTCACTCTTTTAAGTAACCAGTGGTATACAGTGGTTCCCAGAACAATCTAAACTCAGTTACTGCTTCTTGAGCATATGTTATAAAAGCTTCAGGAATAGAATTATAAATTCATTAAATTGGAAGACATGGAGTTCATTTTGTTTCTCAGACCTTTAGAATTTGAATGAACCTTAAAGATTATCTGAGGTCTAACATCTTTGCTGTACAGTGGATTCGGCATAGTTAAGTGACTTGCCTTGTCTCTAAACTAGTTACTTGTAAACTGGATTAGAATCCAGCTTCTGTGCTAGTAATGTTTCCAGTATACCTTCGTTTTTTGAAGGGCCATCCTGAGGGTACAGTCTCGGGGACTCCAGTTCACTCAGTCAGGAGTGAGTATTTCCATTTTAAACAAGCAGCCCTGAATGATAACTTATGCACACTAAAAATTTAAAAAAAAAATTTTAAACCATTGCATTATACTCCCAGATTTCAGTGATAATTGGAGGAATTCCTTAAAACACTTTGGGATCTAAGCTGATTCACTTCAAAATGAGTCTCATGTTCTTTTATTTATTTGTGACCAGACTGTATTCCTTTTATTAAATAATTTATTGTATTCTTGTTGTTGTTGAGAGTATACACAGCAAAACATATGCCAATTCAACAGTTTCTACGGTACAGTTCAGTGACATTGATTATATTCTTCAAGTTGTGCAACCATTCTGACCCTCTTTTTCCGAGTTGATCCTCCCTCATTGACATAAACTCACTGCCCCTAAGTTCTCTATTCCTATTTCTAACTCTCCTTTTTCCTCTGATGCTCCATACCGACAGAGACGAATTGTTGTACTTGGATGGCTGCTGCATGCAAGCTTTTAAGATCCCAGGCAGTACACAGTGAAGTAGGAGGTAGAACAGAAGCATTAAAATGATATTAGGCCATTTAACTGGGATGTCCCATGATCCACGACGCTAAACTTCCAAAGCAAGGAACCAAATCCCATGAGGTTTTTGATTGTACATAAGCAGCCTCAGTAGCCACTGTTTTTGTTGTTGTTGTAAATACATCTGCCACACAACTTTTGCCAATTCAACTTTTTACAAGTGTGCAATTTATTGACAGCAACTACTTCAATCAGCCGTGCAACCCTACCTTTAATTGATGCAACTTTTTCTTTACTGTAAACCAAAACTCAGTACTCCATAAACAATAAACCTCCCTTTTCCCCTCCCTCCTGCCCCTGGTAGCCACTAATAAATTTTGGTCTGTATACATTTACCTGTTCTTGATTTTGTGTATAAGTGAAGTCATAACAGTATTTGAGCTTCTGTGATTGACTGATTTGACTCAGCATTATATCCTCAAGCTCTGTCCATTCTTCCGCATATAGCAAGACTTCATTTCCCTTACTGGCTGAGTAGTATTCCATTGCATGTATGTATCCGTTCATCCCTTGATGGGCATTTAGGTTGTTTCCACCTTTTTTGCTATTGTGAATAGTGTTGCAATGAGTGCTGATGTACAAATATCTGTTTGAGTCTCTGCTTTCAAGTCTTTTGGGCATATACCTAAGTATAGAATTGCTGGGTCATATGGTAGTTTTATTTTTAGTTTTTTGAGGAACCGCTTTGCTGTTTTCCACAATGGCTGTACTATTTTGCATTCCCACCAGCAGTGGATAAGGGATCCAGTTTCCCCATATCTTTGCCAGCGTTCGTTATTTTCTGGGTTCTGTTTGTTTGTTTTTACCTGAGTCATCCTCCTGGGAGTGAAATGGTATCTCATGGTGGTTATGATTTGCATCTCTCTGTTGGCTAATGAAGCTGAGCATCTTTTCTTGTGTCTATTCAAGTCCTTTGCCCATTTTATGATTGGGTTGCCGTTTTGTTGTTAAGCTGTCAAAGTTTTATGTATATTTTGGTTGTTAGATTCTTATCAGACATATGGTTTCTTAAGATATTCTCCCTGTGGGTAGCTTGTCTTTACTTTTTTGGTAAAGTCTTTTGCTGAAGGGAAGTTTTTAATTTTTATGAGGTTCCGTTTACTTATTTTGTCTTTTGCTGTTTGTGCTTTTTTAAATTAGATAATCTATTGTTAAAAGCTAGGCCTGACAACATTACCCCTGCATTTCCTTCTAATAATTTTATGGTTAAATTTAGGTTTTTAATCCATTTTGAATTTATTTTTGTGTATAGTGTAAGGCATGGATCCTGTTTCATTTTTCTGGTTTTCCCAACACCATTTATTGAAGAAACTCTTCTTTCCCCCGTCAGACGGACTTAGCATCCTTGTCAAAAATCAGTTGACCATAGATGTGTGGGTTTATTTCCAGACTCTCAATTCTGTTCCATTGGTTCATGTGTCTGTTGTTAATATCAGTACAGGCAGTCCCCAAATTACAAACAAGATCTGTTCCTAAGTCTGTCTTTAAGTCTAATTTGTAGGTAAGTCAGAACCGGTACATACGGTTCTTACTTAGCATCAGTTGTCAAATGTTTATCTTAGTATATAGTATATATTTCACCTTTGTGTGCATATCAAAACACTTAAGACACACTTTCAAGCCACGTAGCGTTCTCATGAGCGTCACTAAAGTGGTGCATGTGTTTGTTATTATGTACCATTGTATGTAATTAACTCAAATTTTTAATGTAATAGGCTTTATGGCCCTCTGTTCTTAAGTACGAGTTGTCCATAAGTCAGACATTTGTAACCCAGGGACTGCTTGTACCAGGCTATTTTACTGTAGCTGTGTTATATGTTTTAAAATCAGGTGTGAATCCTCCCACTTTTTTCTTCTCTTTCAATATTGCTTTAGCTATATGGGGCCTCCTGCCGTTCCATATAAAGTCGAAGATTAAAGAAGGCTGCTGGAATTTTGATCAAGATTGCACTGAATCTTTAGATTACTTTGAGTGGCTTTGACGTCTTAACAATATTAAGTCTTCCATTCCATGAACATGGAACATCTTTCCATTTATTTGAGTCTTTAATTTTGTATAAGTTTTTCACATCTCTTGTTAAATTTATTCCTAGGTGTTTTATTCTCCTAGATGCTGTTGTAAATGGAATTGTTCCCCTAATTGTCCTTTCAGAGTTCTTATTTCTGATGTATGGGAACCCAACTGATTTTTCTTTGTTGACTTCGTACCCTACAACTTTGTCAAATTCATCTCTTAGCTCTAGAAGTTTTCTTGTGGATTCTTTGGGGTTTTCTATTTAGAAGATCATATCATCAGCGAACAGAGATAATTTTACTTCTTTTTTTTCCAATCTGGTTACCTTTTATTTCTTTTTCTTATTGCTTGAGCTAGTACTTCTAATGCAATATCGAATAGAAGTGGTGAGAGCAGGCACCCTTGTCTTGTTCCCAATTTCAGGGGAAAAGCTCTCAGTCTTTCTCCATTAAGTATAATGTTGGCTTTTGGCTTTTGGTATATGCCCTGAATCATATTGAGGAACTTGCCTTCTATCTCAATCTTCTTGAGGGTTTTCATCAGAAAGGGTGTTGGATTTTTATCAAATGCTTTTTCTGCGTCCTTAGAGATGACCATGTGTTTCTTTTCCTTTGTTCTATTGATCTTATTATGGTGATTGGTTTTCTAATGTTGCACCATGCCTGCATTCCTGGAATAAATTCCACTTGGTCAGGTGTACGACTTGACTTCTTGTTGGATTCTGCTCACTAGTATTTTATTGAGGATTTTTGCATCCATATTCATAAGGGATATCGGCCTGTAATTTTCTTTTCTTGTGGTGTCTTTGTCTTGTTTTGGTATCAGGGTTGTGTTTGCTTCATAGAGCAAATTAGAAAGTGTTCCTCCTTTATCTTTTGGAAGAATTTAAACAGAATCGGTATCAATTTTACTCTAAATATTTGGTAGAATTGCCCAACGAAGCCATCTGGTCCAGGACTTTTTATTTACTTACTTAGGCTCTAAGTGAAAGTTTACAAATCAAGTACAAAAACTTATACACATATTGTTATGTGACCCTAGTTGCTCTCCCTGTAATATGACAACACACTCTTCCTTTCCACCCTGTATTTCCCGTGTCCATTCAACCAGCTACTCTCCCCCTCTGCTTTCTCATCTTGCCTCTGGACAGGAGCTGCCCACTTAGTCTTGTGTATCTATTTGAGTTAAGAAGGACGCTCCTCACCACTATCATTTTATGTCTTATAGTCCAGTCTAATCTTGCTCTGAAGAGCTGGTTTTAGGAATGGTTTTAGTTTTGGGCTAACAGAGAGCCTGGGAGCCATGTCTTCTGATGTCCCTCCAGTCTCAGTCAGACCAAACTGGTCTTTTTACTAGAATTTGAGTTCTGCACCCCACATTTCTCCTGCTCCACCAGGGACTCTCTGTTGTGTTCCCTGCCAGGGAGGTCATTGGTGGTAGCCAGGGATCATCTAGTTCTTCTGGCCTCAGGCTGATGCACTCTCTGGTTTATGTGGCCCTTTTTTTCTCTTGCACTCATATTTTCCTCGTGTCTTTGGTGTACTTCATTCTCCTTTGCTCCAGGTGGGTTGGGACTAACTGATGTATCTTGGATGGCCGCTTTTGCTAGCTTTTAAAACCCCAGACGCCGCTTGTCCAAGTGGGATGCAGAACATTTTCTTAATAAACTTTGTTATGCCAGTTGAGCTAGGTGTCCCCTGAAACCATGGTCCCCAGACCCCTGCCTTTCCTACTCTGTCCCTCAAAGTGTTTGGTTGTGTTCAGAAAATGTCTAAGCTTTTGGTTTAGTACAGTTGCGCTGACTTCCCCTGTATTGTGTGTTGCCCAGACTTTTTTTCGTTGGGAGATTTTTAATCAGTGATTGAATCTCTTCACTTGTTATGGGTCTGTTGAGACTTTGTATTTTCTCTCACGTCATTTTGGGTAGGTTGTGTGCTTCTAAGAGTTTGTCCATTTCATCTGGTTTACCCAGTTTGTTGTCATACATACAGTTGTTCATAATATTCGGTCATAATTTTTTTTATTTCTTTCGGGTCAGTTGTAATGTCTCCTCTTTCATTTCTTATTTTGGTTATTTGCATCTTCTCTCTTTCTTTCCTTGTAAGTGTAGCTAGAAGTTTGTCAATTTTATTGATCTTTTTAAAGAACCAACTTCCGGTTTTGTTGATTTTCTGTATTGTTTTTCTGATTTGGATTTTATGTATTCCTGCTCTGATCTTTGTTTTCTTCTGGTGGGTTTAGGTTTACAGTCCCATGTTCTTATTATGATATCTTTAGTGAGAGTTAATATCACCAAGATGGTGTTTGTCCAAAGAGCTTGCTTTGGGTACAGAAATTACTTACTAAACTTCTCTAGACTTGCTGTTTATTTCCCAAAGAATGATCTGAAGCGATAGGCATTAAGTAGAAAGCAGGAGATGACATTAAATGCTTGAGTCCAGAAAAGAAAGTCGTTTGGGACCATTCACCTTGAGTATGATCCGTGGTGGACAAGAATGAATCCTGGCCTCTGTTTCCCTGTCCTGGTGCTGCAAACTAACACATTCACTTGATACAAGGAGTCATGTCTCTTTAATATGTGACTAATTTTGTTAGGAAAGAGCTTGCCTCCTGGGGTATCTTGTTCATTGAGGTATCTGTGTAATAATTTCTCTTCCAAATGCTCATTGCATAAGTTTATTAGCCATATGGAATTGTTAATTCAGCAAGTCACTATATCTTGTCAGGATGTCCATGGTCTTCGCAACCAAGCACTCAGGAATATGTTAAACCACGACTATAAAATCCCATATGTTGAGTATTAGATTACTGGTAAAGTCTACTTTCCGTTTACCAGACCTGCTCCAGTCAAGAAAACATTTTAATTCAGAACCATGCCCCTCCCTTCTTATAACTACACAAGCAAACATCAAATTAACTGAATTTCCATTATTATTTTTATGACAGTATTAATTTCTATTTCTTTGGGGTTGTGGTCACGGCAGTGTTGGTCATGTTATTTCTTTTTATATCTCCTTCAAGTCACTGTGTACTTTTGGTTTTTTTTTTCCTAAATTTTATTCATTTTATTTTTGTTGAAAATATACACAGCAAAACATACACCAATTGAACAGTTTCTACATGTACAATTTACTGGCATTGATTACATCGTTTGAGTTGTGCAACCATTCTCACCCTCCGTTTCTGAGATATTCCTCCTTCATTAACATAAACTTACTAATCTTTCCTGTTGCTGTTGTCAATTTGATCCTATAGGGCAGTTTTACTCCATCCTGTAGGGTCACTATGAGTCAGAATCGACTTGAGGGCACCGGGTAGGTTTTCTATAGATGGTTCTTAAAAAAAAGCATAACACTCATCCAAAGACTTCACCAAAAGAGTAAAAAGATTACCTACAGACCGGGAAAAAGTTTTTAGCTATGACATTTCCGATCAGCACCTCGTCTCTAAAATCTACATGATTATGCTAAAACTCAACTACAAAATGACAACCCAATTGAAAAAATGGGCAAAGGATATGAACAGGCACTTCACTAAAGAAAACATTCAGGCTGCCAACAGATACATGAGGAAATGATAACAATCATTAGCCATTAGAGAAATGCAAATCAAAACTACAATGAGATTTCATCTCACTCCAGTAAGCTTGGCATTAATCCAAAAACATGTAATAATAAATGTTGGAGAGGTTGTGGTGAGACTGGAACACTTATGCACTACTGGTGGGAATTTAAAATGGTACAACCACTTTGGAAATCGATTTGGTGGTTCCTTAAAAAGCTAGAAATAGAACTACTATACAATCCAGCAATCCCACTCCTTGGAATATATCCTAGAGAAATAAGAGCCTTTACACAAACAGATACATGCACACCCATGTTGACTGCAGCACTGTTTACAATAGCAAAAAGTTGGAAGCAACCAAGGTGCCCGTCGATGGATGAATGGATAAATAAATTATGGTATATTCACACAATGGAATGGTACGTATCAATAAAGAACAATGATGAATCTGTGAAACATTTTATAACATGGAGAAATCTGGAAGATATTATGCTGAGTGAAATTAGTTGCAAAAAGACAAATATTGTATAAGACCACTATTGTAAGAACTGGAGAAATAGTTTAAACAGAGAAGTAAATAACTCTTTGATGGTTACAAGAGGGGGGACGGAGGGAGGGACGGAGGGAAGGAGGGGGTTATTCACTAATTGGATAGTAGATAAGTTTTATTTTAGGTAAAGGGAAAGGCAGTACACAATACAGGAGAGGTCAACGCAACTGCACTAAACCAAAGGCAAAGAAGTTTCCTGAATAAATTGAATGCTTCCAAGGCCAGCATAGTAGGGATGGGGATTTGAGGAGGACTGTGGATTCAGAGGACATCTAAGTCAATTGGCATAATAAAACCTATTAAGAAAACATTCTGCATCCCACTTTGGAGAGTGGCGTCTAGGGTCTTAAATGCTAGTAAATGGCCATCTAAGATACATCAATTGGTCTCAACCCACCTGGAGCAAGAAAGAAGAACACCAAAGACACAAGGTAATTATGGGCCTAAGAGACAGAAAGGACCACATAAACCAAAGACTACATTAGCCTGAGACCAGAAGAACTAGATGGTGCCTGGCCACAGCCGATGACTGCCGTGACAGGGAACACAACAGAGAACCCCTGAGGGAGCAAGAGAGCAGTGGGATGCAGATCCCAAATTCCCATAAAAAAAAAACAAGACTTAATGGTGACACTGAGACTAGAAGGACCCTGGAGGCCATGGTCCCCAGACCTTCTGTTAGCCCAAGACGGGAACCATTCCCAAAGCCAACTCTTCAGACAGGGATTAGACTGGAATATGGGATGGAAAATGATACTAGTGAAGAATGAGCTTCTTGGATCAAGTAGACACATGAGAGTATGTTGGCATCTCCTGTCTGGAAAGGAGATGAGAGGACAGAGGGGGTCAGAAGCTACCCGAATGGACACGAGAGAGTGGAGGGAAGAACTGTGCTATCTCATTAAAAAAAAAAAAAAAAGAGGGAGAGCAATTAGGAGTGTATAGCAAGGTGTATGTAAATTTTTGTATGAGAGACTGACCTGATTTGTAAACTTTCACTTAAAGCACAATAAAAATCAATTAAAAAAAAAAAACAACATAATGCTCAAGGCAGATCTTTTTCACTAGTTAAGCTAAACTATTTTTCAGTTATAGGATGACTTCAGGGAATATTTTTGGTTTAAGGTTTAAAGATTACCTCAGGGCAGTAGTTTGAGGGGTTCATCTGCCTTTCATGACTCCAGAAAGTCTAGAGTCCATGAGAATTTGAAATTCTGCGTTTTCCCAACTTGCATTTATTTTAATGGGACACTGTTTTCTCTTGTCTCAGGAGTTGAGCTTTCATTTCCATCACTGGTCTAGGAGTTTGATTAAAACTTTCTATGTTTTGGATGCCTCTTCAAAGCCTTCATACTCAGCTGCCATAGCAGAATTTGGCTATTTGGTAACTATTTAACAAGCCATGACATTGATACTCAAAATGGCTTTGCATCCCATCCACTATTTAACAGTTTTCAATTTCAAGAAAAGTTATTTTAATAATGTCACTGCTCTTATTTACAGTATATAGTTTTGTGTGGGGTGTGCATCTCCTAGGAAAAGAATGATTGGCCTCTTTCTGAGTTGCTAATAAGTCTTCTCTGCATATATTTGGCATTTAAGAGAAGCTACCCTTCCTGTCCCCTATTCAGTTTTACCTTTTGGGTTCAAAACTAGAGCTGGCATCAGCCACAGGGAAACTTACTCATCTTTTTCACATAAGTTTTTTGGAGACTCTCTTTCTTTACTCTGAAATGGAGAGTGTCCAGAAAATTATACAATGGGTGCTTCTGCAGATATTCTTCCAGAGTCGATTGTTGCAGAAAGAAGCACCTCAAAGAACCCCAAATTGTAAAGCCATAAGTGGCAAAACTATAACCTTAGTGTAAAACTATCCAAAGATAATGGAAGAATATAATTTATGATTTGACTATATATTTTATTATATATTTTCAAGTGACTTTTATTTAAATTCTCTGGTCTGTTTTCTCCTCTGTATAATGGTTAAATAATCTCTAAAGTTTTTTTCAGCTCTTAATTTTTGATCAGTGTATAATTCTGATATGATTGGGATAAATTCATAAATACGTGTGTTGGACCAAAAGGACAATCATGAGGGACTTCTTAAAATTACTTTCTTTTACAGTTAAATTTTTAAGTGATCACTTTTTCCTTGAACATTTCCCAAGGTGTTTTGCTCTGAGGCCTTAAAATAAATTATAATTTATCTTTTTTTTCTCATAGAACTACTGAATCATTGCCATGTATGCATTTTAGAAGGGGTGTGTATGTGTGTCTTTTTCTTCCCTCCTGTTGGAACAGAGGAACTGAATCTGATTCTTATCACTCTTCCTGCCCATTTCTTACCAGTCTTCATTGCTTTATCTTTTTTTTTGTTTTTATCTCACTGTATTGACAACCTTCTTATCAGTATATTGAGACCTAAGGGTAGTAAAAAAAAAAAAGGGTAGTAGCCAAGCGAAATGGAAGGATTATGGAGCCCAGTAAACAAAGGTTTTAATACCAGTTCTGCAACTTGTTAGCTGAGTCACTTTGATACAGTTATTTGTCCTCTCTTTAGACTCTGTTTCCTCATCTGTAAGTTTGGATAATGATGCCTACTTCAGGACGTATTCACACTAACTAGAGTATGTGTCAGTATAGTGTTTGGCACGGAGTAGACATTTTATAAGTGGTAGATGTAATTCTAATCTTATTTAAAACTGTAGCTCAGAAATATTGGACTCACTTTTGAGACTGTATAGATAAATGATTTCAGATAGGCAATGGTTAAAATGTTCATGGAAGAAATTGCCAGTTATCAGGCCATGGCGATACTCATTGAAATTATCATGTCACTTTATGTTTACTGTGAGAAGCATTAATTTGTTCGGTACTTGATTCACTCACTGAGCTGTGTGCTAGGCCTTAGCATATGCTGGAATGAGAATAGGTTAGTCTCAGAAGTCAAAAGCTTATACCCTATAGGAAGAGACAGTTATTAAACCAGTAAATAAGACCCAATGCAATAAGTGTTAAAATACAGATAAACATAATTGCCTATGAATGGATGTCTTTCAGTGAGGTAGATGTAAATTCTTCTAAATTGCCATGCACCCTCTGGGGGAAGGGAAGTTTTTAAAGAATGGTGTATTGTTTTTACACTATTTGCCTCAAGTGACTTTCCAAGTTCCATTTTAAAAATTGATTGCATTTTATGGGAGTGAAGACATGGGTGTTCTATATGGAAGCACAGGCATACACTTGGGTAAAACCATTATTTCTGCCAGTGGACTTGTAAAGAAAGCTTGTGAGAGATTGCTAGGTGATCTCTTAGAAAAACTAAGTATGCCTTCTCATCCTAAATTTTGTGTTCAGCTCGCTGGGATAAACATGACTTAAAGCCGCATGTTTTTGCCACTTAAAAGGGGCTTCTATAGTAGGAAAAGAATTTTTTTTTAATGTAATTTAATCAGTTAAGAAAGGTCTCAGTCCTTCTCAGGAGTATACTTGGGCACCTATGAAATATTTGGACAGTTATAAAATTCTCATATTAGTTTTTGAATGAGGATTTTAAGGGGATGTCTAGTTCTGTCTTGCTGGTTGGCCACTGTCCTAGTTATTTCGTGCTGCTGTAGCAGGAACACCACAAATGAGTGGCTTTAACAGACAAATTAATTTTCTCACAGTTTTAGGAGGCTAGAAGTCCGAATTTAGTGAGCTGGCTCTAGGGACAAGCTTTTTCTGTCTATCAGTTCCTGGGGAAAGGTCGTTGTCTCTTCAGCTTCTGTTTCCTGGTTCCTTCGAGAGCTCCACGTGTCCTGGCATCTCTCTTAGCCCATCTCTCCTTCTTTAGCTTGCTTGTTTCATCTCTTTATATCTCAAAAGAGATTGACTCAGGACACACCCTGCACTAATCCTGCCTCATTAAGATAAAAAAGATAACCCATTCACAAATGGGGTTATAATCAAGAGGTTAGATTTACAACACATATTTTTGGGGGACACAATTTAATCCATAACAGCCGCCATAAAAGTAAAGGTGCGCACACTCTGTGGAATTGTCCACTTTATCCAGAACAAGTTTCAGGTCTAATGATTTCAGATATTTTTGGTCTTTTAGCCTACGCAGTTTTACTATATAGTTTGTGGCTTTGATTTCATTCAGTAAACATTATATGAATGTCTTTCCCTGATCAAGGTACTGCATCAAGTATCTAGGGCATTAAGAAAAGCAAGATATTGTCTCTGCCCTCAGTACACTTAAAAAAACAGTACACTTAGAATATGGTTAAATATACAATTAAGCACATAAAATCGCAGTATATGAGACATGCCAGAAGTACTGTTAGCTGCAATAGGAGTTAACAGAGAGATTAACCAATCCCTTGAAAAGTGCTTGCCTGAAATGTAATTGTGTTTCCTTGGTGAGAACTACATTGTAACACGTGGTAGAAATATTCCATTGGAAAGACTAGGAATAGATTCAGGGAGTCTTTGATGTACTTTCCAACCATATAGTTCTTTTTTGCGTTCACAATGCATTGAGCCCTTCAGAGGTCATAGAATTGCCTAAGAATTGCCAGAGCAGCCTGATTTGCAAAGTAACTGATCTGGAGATAATCTAGGTTCAAAAAAAAAAAAAAAATTGGGGAACTGAGAAAAGGAATACTACCAAGGGAAGTATGAAGAGTGGAGGTATTCTGTCGTATGTGAACCATGTTGGAATTAGAAAGAATAGTACCAAAAAACCTCTTGCTGTCCGGTTAATTTCCAAATCGTGGTGATCCCGTGTGTTACAGAGAAGAACTGCTCCATAGGGGTTTCTTGGCTGTGATCTTTATAGAAGCAGATTGCCAGACCTTTCTTCCATGGCACTGCTAGGTGGGTTTGACCCACCAACCTTTAGGCTAGCAATCAAGGGCAAACCATTTGTACCACCTGGGAACCTCAAAAGCATAGGACATCTGTTTAAGTATTTCCATTAAAAAAAAAAAAAAAAAACTATTGCTGTCAAGTCGATTCCGACTCATAGCGACCCTCATAGGACAGAGAAGAACTGCCCCATAGGGTTTGCAAGGAGCAACTGGTAGATTTGAACTGCTGACCTTTTGGTTAGTAGCCAGGCTCTTAACCCCTACGCCACTAGGGCTCCTATTTCCATTTAGTCAGTGTCAATTCTGTGTTTTCCCTCTTTATCTCTTTAAATGCTTGACATTTTGCTTGCATTCTGAGGTCCCTAAAAGCCCTGACACTGCTTGTGTCCCCAAAGGATTGTTGTGACAATGTCATAAGTCCTTACCCCAAGTTAGGTGATGGTGAAAGTACTTTCTAGGAAGTTCAAAACAGAGTCCTGTGAATACCTGTAAACGATCCTAAGTTTAAGCTTAAACCAAAGGTTGAGTAAGCCAGAATGTTTCTTGTGTTGGTCGTCCTTCTCTGTAGGTGACATTTTGTACCTGCTGAGTCATCAGGATGTATATACACTGAAGAGTTTTCGAAAGCCTTGTCATTTTGAGGTTGGAGTTTGGGGTTGAACTGAGGCATGAAAATAAAACATTTTTCATGAAGTGTGGTTCCTGGATTCCTGCTAAAGATAGTTGTAGAAGATGGTATCTCAAACTGTTAGAACTAATTATAATAGGAATAATTAGAATAAATATGTGCTTCCCAAAATGGATACTGTGGAAAATACCAGTTTGAATATATAAATCTGACTTTGCGCTTTCATATATGTGAGGTGCGTGTATATATATATATATATATATATATATATATATATATATATACCTGTGCTTGTGAGTACGTGTGTGTGTTTCTTTTACTGCATAATATGTGAGGTGCCTTGTGAGAGACAGTCAGGCATCTGGAAAATTTTTGCTCAACCACTTCCTGAAGCAATAAAAAAAAATTAAGAGGGGAGTTAGTGAAAAAATTAATAATTTTGTTACTTAGAATTCCCCTTAAAGATACCTCCCGCCCAAAAAAATGCCTTTGATTCGATTTTGCTTTGTGGCGACCCCATATGTTGCACAGTAGAACTGTGCTCCATAAGGTTTTCAAGACTGCGACCTTTTGGAAGCAGATTTCCTTCTGAGGCACCTCTGGGTGAATTTGAACCACAAAGCTTTCGGTTTGTAATTGGGTGCTTAACTGTTTGTGACACCTAAGGACTACCTTCAAGGATAGTCCAATAGAAAAATACGCTGGAGCCAGACGTGTCCCAGCCCTTTTTTGGTCCATTTGTAAAAATAGAGTACGTGAAATCATAAGATTTATAATGGAACTATTTAAAGTTCCCTTCTATTTAAATTCCAGGTGATATACCTGCGAAAACCCAAAATTTTATGGAAATAATTGTTAAAGAATCTTAGTATGAGGAGAAATTTTAGTGATCATGCATTCTAAACCCTTTCATTTGCAAGGCAGGAACTTGAGAGCCCCAGAGAGTTAGAAAGCCCGAAGGCCCTGCCATTGTTTGCCCAGCTAGTTAGCGTTAGGGCCAGGCCTAGAACTTCAAATCTCGGAGTCTTGCTATGGTCCAGCTCCTCTGTTCTTGCCCCTCTCTAACTTGAAGCTCCCTCATCTCTCTGAAATAAGTCCCTCAGGGTCACACAGTAAGCTGTGGGCACCCTGGGAACTGCTGCAGTGTTCCTACTGATTTCCAGTTCTGTGCTTACTCCACTATGGAAATTCTTAGGACGTCTGGACTGATCGGCAGTTCTCCTCTACTTTATTAAATCCTTGATCTTTCTGCAGACATTGAGAGGAATTATGGGAAGAGTACAACTGAATATGTACACGGAATCCTGTTGTAGTTGGTAAGCAGTATTCACCTGCTGCACTGGTGACTCTGCAGCGCTTCCTTGTGGCAAACCGCCATCTGATGCAGATCCCTGGAGGCTCGTGGCTGGGCCATGTGCCGATGACAGTGTCAAGGCCATCCAAATAGATTTAAGATTCCCACCCGGAAAGCTGGACTGTATGAAGAAGAACGCAGCATCAGAATTGGAGGAAGACTCATTAATACTGTGATAGGAAGGTGACACAACCTTCCTTGCTGAAAGCAAAGAGGACTTGAAACACTTACTGATGAAGATCAAGGCTACAGCCTTCAGAATGGATTACACCTCAACATAAAGAAAACAAAAATCCTCACAGCTGGACCAATAAGCAACATCTTAATAAACAGAAAATAGTAAAGTTGTCAAGGATTTCATTTTACTTGGATCCACAATCAACACCCATGGAAGCAGCAGTCAAGAAATCAAACAACGTATTGCACTGGGCAAATCTGCTGCAAACGATCTCTTTAAAGTGTTTGAAAAAAAAAAAAAAAAGATGTTTACTTTGAGGACTAAGGTGTTCTGACCCAAGCCATGGTGTTTTCAGTCACCTCATGTCCGTGCAAAAGCTGGACAATGAGTAAGGAAGACTTAAGAAGAATTGATGCCTTTAAATGATGGTGTTGGCAAAGAATATTGAATATACCATGGACTACCAGAAGAATGAACAAATCTGTCTTGGAAGAAGTACAGCCAGAATGCGCCTTACAAGCGAGGGTGGTGAGACTTCTTCTCACCTACTTGGACATACTGTCGGGGGGGACTAGTCCCTGGAGAAAGACTTCACACTTGGTAAAGTAGAGGGTCAGTGAAAAAGAGGAAGACCCTCAACGAGATGGATTGACACAGTGGCTGCAACAGTAGGCTCAAACATAGCAACAATCCTGAGGGTGCTGCAGGACCAGGCAGTGTTCCCTTCTGTTGTACATAGGTCATTATGAATTGGAACCAATTCAATGGCACCTAACAGCAACACCAGCCCTCTGTTGCCTTTGTCTTTCTAAAGCATGGCATCTGTTTGGTTTTTTGTTTTTGCTTGTTCTATGTTACCTTCCCTGTAATTTAATGAAAACTGTTACCTACCCAGGACAGGGGTTCTTTGGTTCCAGATGAGCCTGTATGAGCCACTTGGGTATCCAGGTTTGTTTAAATCAAGGATGTTTTCTGGCAGTGCCACAGTGGAAGAATGCCGTGAAAAGAGGAGGAGCCTTCTCTTTGCTATCTCCTTCCCTGAGGATATATCTTGGCTGTCCTAGGAAAAGCAGCCTTGTAGGATCCCCTTTCTCTTTCTGTTTCTATGAAAGTAACTACTTGTGGACAATTTTATTTCTAACATCATTAATTTATTTCTCTGCCATCCTTTTTTATTTTGCTTCTAAAAATCTGTTGTATTAATTTTCCCCTTGAGCTATCTGCTGAGCAAAGCTCTTTTTAGGCAGAAGTGGCCTGGGGACAGAGTTGGTTGGGAACAGCTTTTCCCTACCAGGCTGAGCTAGTGGCAGAGATGACTGAAGAAGACCTAAAGCCACCACCTTGGCTGCAGGCCTCTTGACAGCAGACCAAGGACAGACCAGTCTGAAGATGGATGCAGGAGGAGCAAAGCATAATCTCCACTGTATGGGCAAATAGGACATTCGTTCTAAGAGATTCAGGAGATTTTTGTCTCATTCCATCCTTGCGTGGTCAGGAGTTGTGGGAAGCCACAGACTGACATGTCAGCGGGGGAAACGTGGAGAGCACACAGGTATAACCATGCCTGTCTTTACACATTTAAAATCTGTCTCCATACACTTAAAACAAAGATTTCAACAGGAAATTGTGCGGTGGAACATATTCCCTTCCCCCAGGAGGCATTACTGTCGTGTATTTCCAAAATTAAACAGAACCTTTAATCTACAAATTAATCTACTGTTTTGTCTGCTGAACAGTGTAATAGAAACTGGGCGTGTCATGCTGGGTGAATGAGTAAGATACATCCCATCCCCTCAAGAAACTGTTGGGAGATACAAAAGCATGAGCCAGTAGTTGACACCTGAGTGGTAGGAACCTAGGGGAGAGAGTATGTATCGCTGGGACCTATCTGCATTGCCGTCCTTCTGCTTTTTACTTTAGGTGGCATTATACCATCAGGCATGAAGTGGAATTCTGCTAAAATATTTCAAGGGATTTTCCGCAGTTGACAGTCTTTCTTGCCTTAAAATAGGGAGCCAGTCTTTTCATTCCAGTTCCAGAAAGTGATGCATGTGTCATGATTGTTTTGCGGTAGAACAGTTCCTGTCCCTCTCACCATTGAACACAACACAATAGGCTGTGTTCCTTCCTAGGAGTCATTAGGTTTTCCTAATGGGATAATCCAAAGAAGGAAAATAAAGCTCTGGCCCTCCACCCTCATTAGCGCTGAAGTCTGGTGCTGTGTCTGCTTCACGTCAAGCTCAATGCGTTGTTTTTCTCCTTGCCCGAGACTGTTCTTTCCTCCTTGAGTCAGGAAAAGGATTTAAATCCTGGCTTTCTTGACAATGAACTTTAATGCAATTGCTGATACAGCCGAGTCCATTGAAAGGACTCTCTGTAAGCTGTTGGAAGAAATACTGTTTCAAGATTGGCATATAATATAATGTGGACAGTACTCTTAGGTTTGCTTTTCAAAAGACTGTATCTGATAAGCTTTGAGAAAGAGTTTGTCATGGGCACTGCACCCTCCACCTCCCCAGGCTCTGTGAAGCCACTGGAGGTTCTTAGATGCTGGCAGTGGTGAATACAGCGTCATAGTTCCAATGTCTCACTTCCTGCTCACATTGGTTTTGGTCTCATACTGGGAACTACTATGATTTTAGCTGTCCCCGGAAGGGCTGACCAGGGTGGGGGCAGCTCCTCAGTGCCTAACAATGCCAAGTTTTTGTGTCTTTGTTTTATTCCTGATGGACCATGTGCTGCCATATGTCTGTTTCTTGGCAGGACTCTTTGTTTGAGAGGTTATGGGGGAGTGACTGTTAAATTAAAAACAAAGCAAGTCATGCCCTTTTAAGAATTTAATTTCTTAAATCAATCTTGTTTTTTAAACTTGGACTCTCACCCCAGCCATCTACTAGACAGAGAACAAACGTGGGGTGCCCTGAAATATGACTGATAGGAAAAGTTGCCTTGATCCTCCCTCTTTTAAAGCTAGTTGGTGGAAGCTTGGAGCAGAATAAAGAGAGGTAAAAGGAAAGGGACAATAAAGGAGAGTTTTAATGTGGGGGGTCAGGGAGTGAAAAAGTAAACGTAAGTCCCTTTACAACATCTGTAACTGGACAAGCTCCAAAGGCATGAAATGGCAACAGCTGTGAAAAGACCCAAGTTGTCCAACTCTTCTAGCGGTTATTCCTATGAGTTCTTGTAGTTTATCACCCCAGCATCTAGTGGGGAAAGTGGAAATAAAGGAAGATGAGATTTTTTGAAAAAGAAGAAACAGCTAGCTGACTCTCCTTCCTCTGAAAAGCATTTTATCACATAACCAACTAATTTAGTCTAATGGGGGGAAGTAAATGCACAAATCTAAATGAGTAAAAGGTAGAAATTGTCAAATATTTTTAAATGCAAGTCTCTTACTTTCAGATACACACCATTACTCAGGGAATTTCAGCAGCTGTTGCTAAGTGAAGGCGCTGCTGGGCCATCTGTAATGCAATAGACAGAACTTTAAACGTTGGCATCCATTTTTACAAAACAAAGGGCCTTTTAGGAAGTTATTTTTCATCAATTAAAATAGGCTTTAAACTGAATTGTCACCAGTTTTGAATTTGTGGCACCTAGATAGAAATTCTGTTTATAGGTACAATGATGTAGTGCTTATTTTAATATATATATTGTGCATACAAGTGCATTTTTCCATTAAATTTTTTTTTCAGGATACTTTTCAATATTATTTAAAGTTATCTAAATAAAGGCAGTTAGAAAATATATTAAGTAAAGGCTAATGCTCAATTGTTTTTCTTTTTTACTAAAATGAACTTTAAATAATTATTAAAATATTTCACAAGTGCATGTTATTGATCTTAAATTTTAATAAGGCAGATTTTTAAGGGGATATTACCCCCCCCCAAATAAATAAATAAAACACACAAATACACATATGTTCTGACAACCGCAAGGAGTGACTGAGTTGAGAGATAACTCAGCATTGGCAGGGAAAGAAACTTGTAGGCCAAGTCTTCTACCGTGTTTTTAACTTCCATTCTTTAGTATTGTGGCTGTAGTTCCTCTGTTGTTACCAGCTCCAAGAGTGAACGCCATGTTATAATTAAAACATTTCCACTCTATGAGACCCTTTGTCAGGTGAGTCTTCTTGGAATGACAGAGTTTTCAGATAGCTGGGGGAAACCCTAAATGGCTGGAGCTTCTACTTGGAAGTCTTTGCTGTAGTACATTTCTAAAATATTCTATGCACTTGGCTGCCTTCTTAAACACTGAGCAAAATTTACCCTCTTTTTGCTGGCACAAAATTATCGTTACGGGAATCAGTGACAGTTACGTCAAGGATATATGTACATCAGTCGGCACTGATCCTACTAGTATAGCACAGGAACTAGCATTGAAAAATTACTCATGTCAGGTTACCTGTTGGCCATTTGCCCTGTCACTCAAAAGTGGAATGAGACATATTCATCCATGCCTTTCCACTAAATTTCATTATCATAGAGATCATTTAAGCAGTGTTTTCCTAAACAGCTTTGTTCATCTTCAAAAACTCATCCCTGTTTTTTATTCTTGTTATAGTTACTCTTCATTCATGAGCTTTATTCAAAACATCAATCTGGGCCTCACTTCATCTGTAAGCAAGGCATCGGGTTTCACAGTCTCTTAAGCTGGAACACTCTTCTCATCTCTTCCCTCAAATCAAAATTCTTTTTTCTTTTTCCCTCCCTTTGGGAGAGCCATCAAATCTAACTTATCACTTCAGACTGCTCATTTAGAGAGTTTACTTCAGGATCCTTAGAGGGGGAACTTCGCAGTCTGACTCCTGAGAGTACTTGCACAGTGCCATCAGTTACACCGTCCATCCTGCAGTCCAGCTGCCAGGTACACCAGACTTCTCTTTATCCGTTAAAATCCATCATTGTACATGCTCATACGTTTTCTGCCTGAAATGTATTCTTGGAGTCTACCTGGGTGTTAAGGCCCTCCTCAGATGTGATCTGTCCTGTGCTACCTTCTTCATTCTTTCAGGGAGAATTGCACCTTGTCTTCCTTACACTGCAGTGCAGATCCAGTGTAACGGTGATGTGTTTCATATGTCCTGCTCAGTGCTGTCCTGGGAGCTCTGCAACCTCCTGGCAGTGACTCTGCCTTAGCCTTGTTTATGTGCACAGTGACCCTGTCACATTGCCTCACACCTAGCAGGCATTTGTAACTGATGTATGTGAGTGTCTTAAAAGAAAAAGGAACACAGGGAAGAACTACAAGGCGGATCTCATTATTTAAGTGACGTTTTCCTATAGGTATTACTTCAGTGAACTTTACATGAGTATATTTATTTCATTTATTAAATTCTGTCCTTCAGAGCACTGATAAACTTTAGTCCCCTTTCTTTGAAAATCCTATTTCCATAACAAACATGTCCAAAACTTTCAGTTTTATTAGTTGAGGTAAAAAATTAATCAGTATGGCAGGAGTTGGAACTAAAAATTGGTTGGGGAAGAAGAACCCCTTCACTGGTAATGCATTAATATGAGTATTTAGAATTGATCCAAGAAGAGTGGCTCATCTTTCTGTCTACTTAAGATTTGGAAGATTGCCTTCGTAGTAGAACAGAGCAGGTGAAAAACTTCTTCAGATTTGTCAATATGAGAGTTGGTGACCTAGAGCCATTAGAATTCAGAACTTAGGTGAAAGAAAAATAATAACAATGAGCCATATTAAATAATACTGTGTCCTTTTGAAGACCACTAATGCTTATTATTATAACCTGTGCACGGGGAAGGCAGAAGAGAGATTAATGATGCTCCTCCTGTGGGTGACCTGATGAACTAGAGGGACTGTCCTTGCCTTAGCACACAGCCAGTCAGTGCTGTGCAGTCTCCTGAGCCTTGAAACACACACACGTTTTGTGCAGAGTATATTTATTTAAAAGTTTCACTGGGAACAGTTGTTTTCTTTTCACAAGGCTTGTATTAAAAAGCATTCACATTAATTCCAGAAACACCTGCATATATAGAAAGGCACTAGGATACTAGTCTGTTAATACGAAAAACAAAACAAAAAAACCAAACCCGTTACCATTGAGGCTATTCCAACTCATAGCAATAATCGTGAGCCAATAAAATAGTAATCTACAAATCAATATGTATTTAGATGAATCTCCAGAATGGGTGATCCTATAGAGTCCACCCAAACTGCAATTTATATTTTAAAAACCATTCTGGGTAGGCACAGAAGTTCTTCCATTTACTAATTATTTCTGTTAGGTTCCATTTATTGATAAGATCTGCTAATGCCATTTATTTGTAGTGGGCAGAATAGATGCCCCCTTTTCTAGTACATACACTTGTATCATAAGTCCATGGGTAATATAAATTCATAAATAAAGGAGCCTCTGAATCTAGATTGCCTGTGCCGGTTTGATCTACTCCTGAGAATGGACTGCCTGAAAGATTCTCTTCAGACAGAGAGATGGTTATTTACTCATTCACACAGGAACCTTTGTTGTATGCTAAGGCCAAGAATCTATAAGCAATCCAAAGGAATAAGAGATGTCTTATCCCAGGAAATTGTACAACGGGCACCCAGATAAATGTGATAATAGATGAGTGCTTGAAGTGGGTATGAGTGTTACCACAATTCTGATAGAGTCATGGTAAGTACAGGCCAGTTTTTTGGCTGAGGTGTTCAGTGGAGGCCTCATGGATATGATAGCATCTGGAGGGGCCTTAAAGGCTTGACTTGCTCTGCACAGATGGAGAGGAACAGCAGGGTAGGATCAAGGTCATGGAGCAGCCAGGGAGTAAAATCTAGTCTGAGCACAATGAGTGGACTTACATGTCTGTAATAGAAGAGTCTTGCAATCATGGATTGGACTGGACAATGGGTTGAAGAGGGATGCTGGTGAGGAGTAAGCTTCTTGGATCAGGTGGACACTTGAGACTATGTTGGCATCTTCTGCCTGGAGGGGAGATGAGAGGGTAGAGGGGATTAGAAGCTGGCAAAAAGGACACGAAAAGAGAGAGTGGAGGGAGAGAGCAGGCTGTCTCATTGGGGGAAAATAACTGGGAGTGTGTAGCAAGGTGTATATGGGTTTTTGTGTGAGAGACTGACTTGATTTGTAAACTTTGCCTTAAAGCACAATAAAAATTATTAAAAAAAAAAAAAAAGTCTTGCAAGGAGAGGTGAGAGAAAAGGTCAAGGAGATATAATGGTGGGAGATTTCTCTGCCATGGTCTCCTTTTGGAGCCAAATGCCCTTTAATCCCAGTTCTTACCAGTATGTCAGCCAGTCTTCTGGGTCAGGATTGTTCATGAACACATTAAGTTCAGTCCAAATTAGGCACTTGGGCATTGGCCAGGAAAAATCTATAAATATCTGTCTTTTTTTCTTTCTCTTTTGCTTTAGATGAAGACTTTCTTTTTTTCCCCCCTAAGGCTAACTCCTCCATCTGTGTTCTCCATTCTATCTTGCTCTTTTGGAAGAACTTTCTTGTTGCTATTACCTGCCATCAAGTTGGCCTCCAACTCATGGTGACCCCATGCACATGAAACAAAATGCTGCCATTCCCATGATCCATTGTGGATTAGAGTGTTTTGATCCATAGGGTTTTCATTAACTGATTTTCAGAAGTAGATCATCAGGCCTTTTCCCATAAAACAGTTTGGCATTTGGATGCTCAGTACTACCTTTAATCTTTTCTGGGAAAGCTACTTACTTTCTCCATGATCGGAATCAGGAAACCTAAGTTTCCCTTTATCGCACTATCTGCTTTCTTGTCCCAGGATACAAAATATACCCGTAAGAAAAGGTGGTGGTCTGATTCAAACCAAAAATGTTTTGTTTTTTCAATTCTAAATTGAGTCAGAATTTACTGTAGTTAACTTGGTTTTATCTTACATGCACCCTTTAGGCTAACTTAAATACCTCCTTTTTTTTTTATTTTAAATGAGGCAAAAACATAATGATGATAAAATAAAAATAACTAATACTTATGCCACAGGCATTATACAAAATACATGTTATTTCATTTATTCCTCAATAACTTTATTTTTTTTACTATTTGCATTTATTATTTTTATCCCCATTTTACAGGTGAGAAACTGAGGAACAGAAAGATTAAGTAACTTGACCAAGGCAGTCTGGCTCCAGAGTTTATCCTCTTAACCACTATGCTAGGTAAATAGGATAATGAAGCCAGCCAGCCATCCCTTGATTCCCTTTGACGCTTACCATATGAGACATCTCTGTTTGCATGTATTTAAATAAAAGGGCATTTTTCCCTGTCTGAGAATATTTTTATGATGATAAACCTTCCAAAACCAATTCTTACACTTTAATCTGAGATAGAGTTATGTTCACCACCTTAAAAATTTTCAGAACATTAAAATATCTATCCCTGTTGAATAAAATTATCAAAATACAAAGCTCAAATGAGTAGTTTCTAAACGAGTAGAACCAAGTTTATTCCTCTGGGGCTGAGTGAATGCCAAAGTTGACCTGGCAGTAGTGTTGAAAGATAGGTTTTTCATGAAGAATTGTTCTCTCTTCCCATTGCTTTGTCTTTTGGACAATTGATAAAAAGTGCTAGTTGTACTGGTACATTTTTTGGAAGGCATGACTGTACAGTGGTGTGTGTTTGCCTGGAGGGATGAGGGAAGTCTTCTATGGGAAGCTGAGTCATTTTTTGGCTTCTCTGACCGGGTGACTATACTAGAACTATTCTCTTTGCCGTGAAGTGAAAAATAAGAATAAGTCTAGTAATTTCCTAAAGTAATACATTTTCATTTTATATGGGATTCAAAATTTTCCTAAGGCTATGGTTATTTTGAACAGGAGTTTTCATGTCTGGCCAGGACTTTTATCCTTTTAACTCAAACTCTTTCAGACCACTCACCGTTTGTGTATGTAACACTGACAAAAAATTTCTCATTGTTTAGTAACTAAATTTCTCCAGCCATTGCTGGAAAAGTCTTGGGGTTGTGATTGTGGTAGTGAACTAAGACATAATCAGTTAGTCCTCTAGCCTTAGGATGCCTAGTACTGCATTTGGTGCTCTGGGAGTGAAATTTAGGAAACGGCTGTTGCTTTTAAGGAGCACACCATCTACTTAGAGACACAGCAGCCTGCAGCAACAACGAACGGGACAGAACACGGCAAAGTGAGTGTGTCAGAGTCTGCTGCCATAGTAGTTCAAATGAGAGTGTCATAGGGTTAGGGTAGACAGAGACAGCTTAATTAGGGAAGTTAGACTCAAAGAGTGGGCTTTGGCTAGATGGAGAGACAAAATAGAGAATTCCAGAAACTTTGATTGCCCTGGTGGCGCAGTGGTTAAGAGCTCGGCTGCTAACCAAAAGGTTAACAGTTTGAATCCACCAGCCACTCCTTAGAAACCCTGTCGGGCGGCTCTGCTCTGACCTCTAGCGTTGCTATGAGTCAATTCTGACTTGAAGGCAGCAGGGTAAATGATTGTTCCAAGGGCGGGGACATTGAGGTAGGAAGAACCATGTTCTAACTGTGCAACTGTGGGACATCAATTATGTACTTATTTTGAAGAATAGTAGAAAATGAAGTAGGATAATAAAGAAGGAGCAGTATGAAATTCAGTCAAGGGGGATTAGACTGAAATCTTTTGTAGTCTGCCTGAATTACAGCTCAAATAATAGCACTTTTCTCCTCAAACTTCTTCAGTGGCACCTACCTGCCTCTGAATAGAGTCTAAACTTTTTAGCATGACATCATGTGCTATTATAATCTTGGCCATTATTCTTTTCCAGCCCGATACCATTAGTTTGATGCATGTAATTACACAGCTTGCTATTCCTCTGTAACACCTGACATTCCTCCATAGGTCTGCCTTGGCTCATAGCCTTCTTTTCCTGTGCAGTGCCTGCCTCCCCCTCCCATTTTCTCTCCCTCTACATTAAACCCCTACGTTTATGAAACTTTTCTTCCTTATCAGCTCAGCTGGAGATCCTCATCCCTTTTGTTGGAAATCTGCATCTCATCTGTACTAGCCGTGCGGCCTTGTATTTGTGTTACATGTCATTTCTTCTGCTGATGTCCTCAGGGACCCAGAAATGTCTTATGCATTTTTATATCTCTCGTAACACCGTTCAGAGCGAAGTACTTACAGCAGACCCTTAAATATTTGTTAGATGGATCATCTGCAAAGAAAAAAAAAATGTAACAAGACCCATACCTCACACCGTGCACAAAAACTAACTCAAAATGGATCAAAGACCTAAATATAAAATCTAAAACAATAGAGATCATGAAAGAAAAAATAGGGACAATGCTAGGAGCCTTAATACGTGGCATAAACAGTATACAAAACATTGCTAATGATACACAAACGCCAGAAGAGAAACTAGATAACTGGGAGCTCCTGAAAATCAAACACTTAATGCTCATCGAAAGTCTTCACCAAAAGAATAAAAAGACAACCGACAGTCTAGGAAAAAAATTTTTGGCTATGACATACCCGATCAGGGTCTAATCTCTAAAACCTATAAGATACTGCAAAACCTCAACAACAAAAAGACAAGTAACTCAATTTAAAAAAGGACAAAGGATACAAACGGGCACCTCACCAAAGAAGACATTCAGGCAGCTAACAGATATATAAGGAAATGCTCACGATCATTAGCCATTAGAGAAATGCAAATCAAAACTACAATGAGATACCATCTTACTCCAGCAAGGCTAGTATTAATCCAAAAAACACAAAATAATAAATGTTGGAGAGGTTGTGGAGAGATTGGAACACTTATACACTGCTGGTAGGAATGTAAAATGGTACAACCACTTTGGAAATTGATTTGGCACTTCCTTAAAAAGCTAGAAATAAAACTACCATACAATCCAGCAGTCCCACTCCTTGGAATATATCCTAGAGAAGTAAGAGCTGTCACATGAGTAGATATATGCATACCCATGTTCATTGCAGCACTGTTCACAATAGCAAAAAGATGGAAACAACCTAGGTGCCCATTGAAAGACGATTGGATAAACAAATTATGGTACATTCACACAATGGAATACTACCCAACGATAAAGAACGATGAATCTGTGAAACATCTCATAACATGGATGAATCTAGGAGGCATTGTGCTGAGTGAAATTAGTCACAGAAGGACAAATATCATATGAAGCCACTATTATAAGAACTCAGGAAAAGGTTTAAAGACAGAAGAAAACATTCTTTGATGGTTACAAGGGCAGGGAGGGAGGGAGAAGAGTATTCACTAACTAGATAGTAGACAGGAATCATCTTAGGTTAAGGGAAGAGCAACACACAATACAGGGGAGGTCAGCACAACTGGACTAAACCAAAAGCTAAGAAGGTTCCTGAATATAACCAAACACTTTGAGGGACAGAGTAGCAGGGGCAGGGGTCTGGGGACCATGGTTTCAGGGGACATCTAGGTCAATTGGCATAGCAAAGTTTATTAAGAAAATGTTCAACATCCCACTTGGGTGAGTGGTCTCTGGAGTCTTAAAAGCTAGCAGGCAGCCATCTAAGATGTGACAATTGGTCTCAACCCACCTGGAGCAAAGGAGAATGAAGAATGCCAAAGACACAAGGAAAATATGAGCCCAAGAGACAAAAAGGGCCGCATAAACCAGAGACTCCATCAGCCTGAGAACAGAAGAACTAGATGGTGCCTGGCTGCCACCAGTGACTGCCCTGACAAGGAACACAACAGAGAGTCTCTGACGGAGCAGGAGAACATTGGGGTGCAGAACTCAAATTCTAGTAAAAAGACCAGACTTAACGGTCGGACTGAGACTGAAGGAGCCCCAGAAGACATGGCCCCGAGACTCTCTCCTAACCCAGAACTAAAACCATTCCTGAAGCCAACTCTTCAAGGATTAGACTGGACTATGAGACATAAAATGGTACTCATGACGAGTATGCTTTTTAGCCCAAGTAGATAAAAAAAAAAAAAAATGAGACTAAATGGGCAGCTCCTGTCTCGAGGTTAGATGGGAAGGCAGAAAGGGACAGGAGCTGGTTGAATGGACACGGGAAATACAGGGTGGAAAGGAGGAGAGAGCAACTAGGGTTACATAACAATGTGTGTATAAATTTTTTTATGAGAAACTAACTTGAACTGTGAACTTTCACTTAAAGCACGATAAAAAATATACATATATTTGTTAGATGGAATAAAAAAAATTGGCTAATTTTCACCAGTTTGCTACTAATTGACCATGACATGCTGGTGATGATAAAATCCCATTAAGAAATTCTGGTCAGTAAATGTCAGCATCGTTTCCCTTGACCTCATTGCCTTTGTTTTATAGAATGAGGTTTGTTCTTATTTCCGTAGATGATCATATGGAAAGGGAGTTTCTTACTTGTTGGCTCTTCCCTTCTTTTTCCATTTCCTTACCAAAACACTCTTTGTACACCCTGCTTCCCTCCTCTAGCTATTACAAAACCTTTGTGCTTATTCCCAACCCAGATAGCAGCTTATGCACTCAAATGTTCTCTTTTGGCCTCTGTGACAGGATCTCTGAAAGAATTGAAAGTATCCAAAAGGACAGACACACACATGTTGCATAAAGTTCACTTCATGATAATGACAGTTGTTCTCTGTTAATAGTTTAGATAATTCAGAGACTTTTGACAGTCTAAAGCGTTCATTATAAGGTTAGCAACCCTATAGCAGCAATGTGTAGGGATTAACTAAGGTATTTTCTCTAACAGGAAAACATCTTAAGAGAAAAATAGAAAATGTTGAATATACAAACAAAGCTTTCCCTGTGAAATAGAACATTTCAATCCAGCTTTTATCACTCTGGAGTCCTGGTGGCGCAGTGGTTAAGAGCTACAGTGAGCTGCAGCTGCTAACCAAAAGTGCAGCAGTTCGAATCTACCAGCTGCTCCTTGGAAACCCTATGGGGCAGTTCTGCTCTATCCTATAGGGTCCGTGTAAGTTGGAACAGACTCGATGGCAGTGGATTTTTCTGTTGTTGTTTTTATTACTCTGCTTCTACAGCATAACTACCCTCACCAAGGTCCACCAAGACATTCACATAACAAAACTGAGATCTTATTTGCTTGACCTTTTTCGCAGCATTTGACACTGTTTACCATTCTTTCTTTGAAGTACTTGCTTTTTTTGTTTCTTTGGTAACCACGTTTGTGTGTGTATTAATCCCCAAATCTGTATGCCCAGTCCGAACCATTATCCTGAACTCCAGATACATACATTCAGCTGCCTACCATAGCTCCACTTAGATTTCTCTGAGATACCTCAGACTCACTGTGTTTAAAGCAGAAATCATCTAATCTCTCCTCGTCACCTCTTTCTACTCCACACCACCGTTTATCTGGCTTCCCAGGGCAGTATTTGCCTGATCTAGATATCTCATATAAATGGAATCATGCGTTTGTCTTTTGGTGTCTGATTTATTTCACTCAGCATGTTTTCAAGGTTCATCCAGTCGCTCCAAATGAATCATTCCATGTATCAGAATTTCATTTTTCTTTATGGCTGAATAGTATTCCATTGAATGAATGTACACAGTTTATCTTCCTGATGTCCAGTGTCATTGCTTCAGTCACAGCTTTTTAGCTAATCTCCCCTCCTCTAGCCTTGCTCCCTCACGTCTACTAGGTGTGCTCCAGAAAAACTGACATTTTTGGAATGCAGAACTGATCATGCCTTTTCTTTGCTAACAACCCATCAGTGGCTTTTTCCTATTGCAGTGATTCAGACTTCAGAATATAGCTGACGTGTTCACCTGGACTGGCCTAGTTCTGCTCCTTAGGCCTCGCCATCAGCCACTGTGCTCCTTCTTGCCTCTGGGCTTAGCATGCAGCCCTCTGCCTGAACCTGTACACAAATTAGTGTCTTTCTAGCTCTCCTTACCCTGCTTCCTTATACCATTCACATACACACTTTTCATCTGGGTAATTACTGCTCATCCATCAGGTGTCAGATTAGTCAGCATTTCGTCAAGAGGCCTGTATTGCCTCTTAGAGTATATCACAACTTATGCAAAACTTTCTCATAGTAGCCTGTGATTCCTCTGTTTTAGTGCTTCTTACACATTATTGTCTGTCTTGTTTGCTGCTGTATCCTCAGCGCAAAGGATAGATGTTCAATCAATTATTTTTCTAATGGTTGAACTAATTTAGGATAGTAACGTGGTAAGTTGTATTTTAAAATCACAACAATATTTTGAATTTTCCTTGTGAAATTTCTTGGTTGTTTAAATTGTGGCTCTTACTCAGTTTGCCATTTTTAGTGTTCCTAGCATTCCAGGCTTAAAGAACAGTAATGTATTTTGAAGCCACATTCTTTGTACACTATAAATATGTGTAATTTACTACAGCCTTCTGTATGGATTACACCTCAACATAAAGTAAACAAAAATACATTTGGACCAATAGGCAATGTCATGATAAATGGAGAAAAGATTGATGTCAAGGATTTCGTTTTACTTGGATCCACAGTCAGCGCCCATGGAAACAGTAGTCAAAAAATCAGACGACATATGGCATTGGGCAAATCTGCTGCAAAAGGCCTCTTTCAAGTGTTAAAAAGCAAAGGTGTCACTCTGAGGACTAAGATGCGCCTGACCCGAACCATGATATTTTCAGTCGCCTCATATGCATGCAGAAGCTGGACAATGAATAAGAAAGGTGGGACAAGAATTGATGCCTTTGAATTATGGTGTTGGCGAAGAATAGTGGACTGCCAGAAGAACGAACAGGTCTATCTTGGAAGAGATACAACCAGAGTGCTCCTTGGAAGCGAGGCTGGCGAGATTTCATCTCACGTACTTTTGGATGTGTTAATCAGGAAGGACCAGTCCCTGGAGAAGGACATCACGCTTTGTGAAGTAGAGGGTTGACGCGAAAGAGGAAGACCTTCGATAAGATGGCTTGACACAGTGGCTGCAACAATGGGTTCAAACATAACAACGATTGTGAGGATGGTGCAGGACCAGGCAGTGTTTTGTTCTGTTGTACATAGGGGTACTATGAGTCAGAACCAACTCGATGGCACCTAACAACAACAGCTATAACAAATTTACTATATGTCAATTATACCTTAAATAAAATTCTAAAATTTTTAAGTGTTAAAAAGTATATTTCAAACTCTAGATTGCCATCTGAAGTAACAGTTATGACCAAAGCTTAATCTGAATCTCGTGCTTTTTGCACTTGTAAACACATCCAACAATTTTGGGTGGAAAAATAGCAAAAGGATATGTATTCATTTGGAATGATTATTTGGTAGTAAGCAAGTTTAAGAAAATGTGGAGACAGCATATCCTTCTGCCGTTATTGCTGTGGGGGGAAAAAGAGAAGCTAATATTTATAGTTATTTTATGCACATAAAAGTTTGCACTTACAGGCTTCATTAACTTAGTAGGATTTCTAGATGCTAGAAGAAATTCTTGTATCATTGTGCCATTATAGGAACCAATTCCCATGAGGTTTTTGGTTGTACATGAGCAGCCTCAGCAGCTACTCTTTTTTTTTTGGTCATTGCTGTAAATATATCTATCACACAACTTTTGCCAGTTGAACTTTTTACAAGTGTACAACTTACTGAGGAGCCCTGGTGGCATAGTGGTTAAGAGCTCTGCTGCTAACCAAAAGATCAGCAGTTAGAATCTACCAGCTGGTCCTTGGAAACTGTATGGGGTGGTTCTACTGTGTCCCATAGAGTCGCTGTGAGTCAATGAAAACTGGTTTACAACTTATTGAAAGCAATTAGAGGGATCAGCTGTGCTACCCTACCCTGAATCAATGCCATTTTTTCATCAGTGTTAGCTCCCCTTTCCTCCCTCCCCTGGTAATCACTAATAAACTTTGTTCTCTGTGCATTTGCCTTTTCTTCACTTTTTATAGTAGTATGATATACAATATTTGTCCTTTTGTGATTGGCTTGTTTCACTCAGCATGTCTTCAAACTCCATCCATACTGTAGCATGTACCAAGACTTCATTGCTTCTACTGACTGAGTAGTATTCCATTGTGTGTATGTACCACATTTTGTTTATCCGTTTATCTGTTGATGAACATTTAAGTTTCCACCTTTTTTGGCTGGTGAGAACAGTACTGCAGTGAATGTTGGTTTACAGGTTTCTTTGAGTGTCTGCTTTTCAAGTCTTTTGAGTATCTTTCCAGGAGTAGAATTGCTGGGTCAAATGGTAGTTTTATTTTTAGTTTTTTGAGGAACTTACACTATCTTCCACAATGGCTCTTCCCTTTTGCATTCCCACCAGCAGTGAATAAGGATTCCAATTTCTCCACATCCTTGCCAACATTTTTTAACTGTTTTTTTTTAATCTTAGCCATCCTAATGGGAGTGAGGTGGTATCTCATTGTAGTTTTGATTTGTATCTCTCTGATGGCTAATGACACTGAGTATCTTTTTATGTGCTTGGTGGCCGTTTGAATGTCCTCTTTGGTGAAATGTCTATTCATGCCCTTTGCCCATTTTATGATTGGGCTATTTGTCTTTTTGTTAAGTTGTCAAAGTTTATGTATATATTTTGGTTGTTACATTTTTGTTGGATATCTGGTTTCCAAAAATATTCTCCCAGTCGATAGCTTGTCTTTTCACATTTATGGTAAAGTCTTTTGATGAAGAAAAGTTCTTAATTTTTATGAGGTCCCGTTTATTTATTATGGCTTTTGCTGTTTGTACTTTTGTTATTATATTAGATAATCCATTGTCAAAAGCTAGGCCTGACAGCATTGCCCCTGCTTGTTCTTCTAAAAATTTTATGGTTTTAGTTTTCACATTTAGGTCCTTAATCCATTTTGAATTTGGTTTTGTGTATGGCATGAGACGTGGATCATGTTTCGTTTTTCTGCGTGCGGCTATCCAATTTTCCCAGTACAATTTATTGAAGAGACTCTTCTTTCCCCATCGAATGGGCTTAGCACCCTTGTCGAAAATCGATTGACCATAAATGTGTGGATTTATTACCGGGCTCTCAATTCTATCTCATTGTTCTATGTGTCCGTTACACCAGTACCAGACTGTTTTGATTACTGTAGCAGTATCCAAAAACCAAACCAAACCCGCTACTGTCGAGGAGATTCTGACTCATAAAGACCCTATAGGACAGAGTAGAACTGCCCCGTAGAGTTTCCAAGGAGCGCCTGGCTGATTTGAACTGCCGACCTTTTCGTTAGCAGCCGTAGCACTTAACCACTACCCCACCAGGGTATGTATGTATATAAATGTATGTATAGCATGCTTTAAAATCAGAAAGTGTGAATCCTCCTGTTTTGTTCTTCTCTTTCAACATTGTTTTAGCTACTTGGGGCCTCTTGTCATTCCATATAAAGTTGAGGGCTGGTTTTTTAATTTATTTAAAGAAGGCTATTGGAGTTTTCTTCAGGATTGCCTTGAATCTATAGATCACTTTGGTTAGTATTGAAATTTTAACAATATTAAGTCTTCCAATCATGAGCATGGAACATCTTTCCATTTATTTAAGCCTTTTTTAATCTCTTTCATTAGTGTTTTATAGTTTGTTATATACGTCTTTAATGTCCCTGTTTAGATTTGTTCCTAGGTATTTTATTCTCTTACATGCTGTTGTAAATGGAATTGTTTCCCTAATTTCCCTTTTAGATTTCTCATTTCTGGCATATAGGAACCCAGCTGATTTTCAGTTTTTTGACCTTGTACCCTGCAAATTTCTAGACGTTTTCTTCTGGATTCTTCGGGATTTTCTATTTATGACATCATATCATCCACGAATAGAGATAATTTTACTTATTTTTTTCAAATCTGAATACGTTTTATTTCTTTTTCTTGTCATATTGCACTAGCTAGGACTCCAGATACAAAATTGAATAGAAGTGGTGAGAGCAGGCACCCTTGTTCGCAAATTCACGTGAAAATCTCTCAGCCGTTCTCCGTTAAGTATAATATTGGCTGTTGACTTTTCATATATGCCCTGAATCATATAGAGGAATTTCCCTTCTATTCCAGTCTTCTTGAGGGTTTTCATCAAGAAAGGGTATTGGAAAATAAACATACAGAAAATCAGTTGGATTCTTCTATGCTTACAAAAAGAACATTGAAGAGAAAATCACCAAATCAATATCATTTACAGTAGCCCCCAAGAAGATAAAATACTTAGGAATAAGTCTTACAGAGATGTAAAAGGCCTATACAAAGAAAACTACAAGACGCTACTGCAAGAAACCAAAAGAGACCTACATAAGTGGAAGAACATACCTTGTTCATGCACAGGAAGACTTAACATTGTAAAAATGTCTGTTCTACCGAAGGGGATCTATAGATACAATGCAATTCTGATCCAAATTCCAATGACATTTTTTAATAAGATGGAGAAGCAAATCACCAACTTCATATGGAAGGTAAAGAGGCCCCAGATAAGTAAAGCATTACTGAAAAAAAATAACAAAGTGAGAGTCCTCACTCTACCTGATTTTAGAACCTATTATACCACCACAGTAGTCAAAACAGGCTGGGACTAGTACAACAACAGATATATAGACCAGTGGAACAGAATTGAGAATCCAGACATAAATCCATCCACATATGAGCAGCTGATATTTGACAAAGGTCCAAAGTCAGTTAAATGGGGAAGAGACAGTCTTTTTAACAAGTGGTACTGGCATAAGTGGATGTCCATCTGCAAAAAAATGAAGCAAGACCGATACCTCACACCATGCACAAAAAGTAACTCAAAATGGATCAAAGACCTAAATATAAAATCTAAAATGATAAAGATCTTGGAAGAAAAAATAGGGACAATGTTAGAATCCCTAATAAATGGCAAACAGTATACAAAACATTACCAACAGTGCAGAAGAGAAACTAGATACCTGGGAGCTCCTAAAAATTATACACCTATGCTCATCCAAAGACTTTACCAAAAGAGTAAAAAGACTATCTACAGACTGGGAAAAAGTTTTTAGCTGTGACGTTTCCAGTCAGCACCTGATCTCTAAAATCTACATAATTCTGCTAAAACTCAACTACAAAAAGATGACCCAATTAAAAAATGGGTAAAGGATATGAACAGGCACTTCACTAAAGAAGACATTCAGGTAGCTAACAGATACATGAAGAAATGTTCACTGTCATTAGCCATTAGAGCAATGCAAATCAAAATTACAATGAGATTGCATCTCATTCCAACAAGGCTTGCATTGATCCAAAAATCACAAAATAATAAATGTTGGAGAGGATGTGGAGAGTCTGGAACACTTATACACTGCTGGTGGGAATGTCAAATGGTACAACCACTTTGGAAATTGATTTGGCACTTCCTTAAAAAGCTAGAAGTAGAGCTGCCATCTAACCCAGCAATCCCACTCCTTGGAATATATCCTAGAGAAATAAGAGCCTTTACACAAACAGATATATGCACACCCATGTTCACTGAAGCACTGTTGACAATAGCAAAAAGAGGGAAGCAACCAAGGTGCCCATACAGATGAATGGATAAATAAATTATAGTATATTCACACAATGGAATACTACGCATTGATAGAGAACAATGATGAAACCGTGAATTGTTCCATAACGTGGAGGAACCTGGAAGGCATTATGCTGAGTAAAATGAGTCAGTTGCAAAAGAGAAATATTGTATAAGACCACTATTTTAAGAACTGGAGAAATAGTTTAAACAGAGAAGAATTTATCCTTTGATGGTTATGGGCGGGGGAGGGAGGGAGAGGGGTCCCCACTAATTAGAGAGTAGATAGGAACTATTTTCAGTGAAGGGAAAGACAACACACAATACAGGAGAGGTCATCACAACTGGACTAAACCAAATGCAAAGAAGTTTCCTGAATAAACTGAACAGTTCGAAGGCCAGCGTAGTAGGGGCGGGGGTCTGGGAACCATGGTTTCAGGGGACATCTAAGTCAGTTGGTGTAATAAAATCTATTAAGAAATCATTCTTCATCCCACTTTGGAGAGTGGCATCTGGGGTCTTAACATTTGCAAGTGGCCATCTAAGATACATCAACTGGCCTCAACCCACCTGGACCAAAGGAGAATGAAGAACACCAAAGACACAAGGTAATTATGAGCCCAAGAGACAGAAAGGGCCACATAAACCAGAGACTACATCAGCCTGAGACAAGAAGAATTAGATGGTGCCCGGCTACAACCGATGACTGCCCTGACAGGGAACACAACAGAGAACCCCTGAGGGAGTAGGAGAGCAGTGGAATGCAGAACTCAAATTCTCATAAAGAGACCAAACTTAATGGCCTGACTGAGACTAGAAGGACCCCAGTGGTCATGGTCCCCAGACCTTCTCTTAGCCCAAGACAGGAACCATTCCCAAAGCCAACTCTCCAGACAGGGATTGGACTGAACAATGGGATAGAAAATGATGCTGGTGAAGAATGAGTTCCTTGGATCAAGTAAACACGTGAGACTATGTTGGCATCTCCTGTCTGGAGGGAGATGAGAGGGCAGAGGTGGGGTTAGAAGCTGGCCGAATGGATACGAAAAGAGAGAGTGGAAGGAAGGAGTATGCTGTCTCATTAGGGGGAGAGCAAGTAGGAGTATATAGCAAGATGTATATAAATTTTTGTATGAGAGACTGACCTGCTTTGTAAACTTGCACTTAAAGCCCAATAAAATTTTTTTTTTAAAAAAAAGGTGTTGGAATTTGTCATGTTTTTTCTGCGTCCGTAGAAATGATCATGTGGTTCCTTTGTTCTGTTGATGTGGTGTGTTAACGTTAATTACTTTTCTAATGTTGAGCCATCCCTGCGTTCCTGGAATAAATCCCACTTGGTCATGGTGTATGACTCTCTTAATATGCAGTTGAACTTTTTTTTTTAATGTACTTTAGATGAAGGTTTACAGAACAAATTATTTTCTCATCAAACGGTATACACATTGTTCTAAGCCATTGGTTAACAGTCCCGACAGTGTGTCAACACTCTCCCTTCTCAACCCTGGATTCTGTACCACCAGCTTTCCTGTTCCCTCCTGACTTCCAGTCCCTGCCCCAGGGCTGGTGCGCCCCTTTAGTCTTGTTTTATTCCATGGGCCTGTTCAGTCTTTGGCTGAAGGGTGAACCTCAGGAGTGACCTCATTACTGAGCTGAAAGGGTGTCTGGGGGCTGTACTCTTGGGGTTTCTCCAGTCTCTGTCAGGCCAGCAATTCTGGTCTTTCTTTTTGAGTTAGAATTTTGTTCTACATTTTTCTCCAGCTCTGTCCAGGACCCCTGTATTGTGATCCCTGTCAGAGCAGCCCGTGGTGGTAGCCAGGCACCATGTCATTGTGCTGGGCTCAGTCTGGTGGAGGCCGTGGTAGATGTGGCTCATTAGTTCTTTGGAGTAATCTTTCCCTTGTACCTTTAGTTTTCTTAATTCCTCCTTGCTTCTTAAGGGGTGAGACCAGTGGAGTATCACAGATGGCCGCTCACAGGCTTTTAAGACCCCAGACGCTACTCATCAGAGTAGAATGAAGAACATACTCTTTATAAACTATGTTATGCCAGTTGAGGTAGGTATTCCCTGAGATCATGGTCCCCGCATACGCCGTTGAATTCTGTTCGCTAGTATTTTGTTGAGGATTTTTGCATTTATATTCATAAAAGATATTGGCTTATAGTTTTCTTGTGGTGTCTTTAGTTTGGCTATCAGGGTTATGTTTGCTTTATAGAATGAACTTGGAAAAGTTTTAACAGTATTGGTATCAATTTTTCTCTAAATATTTGATAGAATTCCCAGTGAAGCCATCTGGTCCAGGAATTTTTTTGTTGTTGGAGGGTTTTTGATCATTGATTTGATCTGTTCACTTGTTATGGGTCTGTTGAGACTTTATTTCCTCTTGCATCAGCTTTGGTAGGTTGTGTGCTCCTAAGAACTTGTCCATTTCATCTAGGTTATCCAGTTTGTTGCCATACAGTTGTTCGTAATACTGTCATTCTCCTTATTTCTGTCAGTTCAGTTGTAATGCCCCCCCCCCTTTCATTTTTTACTTGGTTATTTGCATCTTTTCTTTGTCAGTCTAGCTAAATTGATTTTTTTTTTTTCAAGGAACCAACTTCTGGTTTTATTGGTTCTACTCGATGGCAGCGGGTTTGGTTTTGGTTTGGTTATTGTTTTTCTGTTTTAACTTTGATTTGCTGAGAGATGTTTTTAAAGCTTTTTTTTTCTTACGTTTTTCCATTAATTTCTTTTTGTTGTTATTGTGTCTCCCCTTCCTCCTTTACTCTTTTTCCTTTCATGAAACCTCCAAATCTGTGTGTCAGTAAAATGCAAGGTGGGAACACCGTGCCTTCCTCTCCTAGGCCTGAAATCAAAACCAAACCCATTGCCATTGAATCCAACTGATAGTAACCCTATAGGACAAAGCAGAACTGCCCCATAGGGTTTCCATGGAGAAGCTGAGGGATTCAGACTGCTTACCTTTTGGTTAGCAGCCGAGCTTTTAACCACTGCACCACCAGGGCTCTTCTCCTAGACCAGGGATGCTTAAATGCCTGATTTGAAATTAAAAAGGAAATCTTAGAAATACGGCCTTTGCAACCATTGCAAATAATTTCTTTCTTTCTTCTCTCAAATATATATATATCTTACTTGAAACCGCCTGTTCTAAGCAGACAGGAGCTGCTCAAGTGGAGACTAAATGTTTTATCTTTAGTCTAGTAAATTATGCCACCAAGAAATGTACAGCCCTGGATGACTCACTATTTTTAAGTTGATGAAATCACAGATAAATGAAAATTGCTAACGGTGGTAGACTTTTCCTTCTTTATCATTTCATTTGAAAATGAATGTAGAAAACAAAATTGTGCAAGAATATACTAGATATTTTCCACACAAAGTTTTGAGAGCATGTCTCAATTTTTCTTTCTCCTTTGAATCCACCAACATCCCATGAGCTATCAAGCAGATGATGATTTCTTAGACTCAAACTGATAATATATGGTATTTGAGCAGGAAGGAACTTAAGATATGATCTAGTGTCCAACCCCTTTATGTTCCAGTTCCGGAAACCTAGGTCCAGAGAATAACACTCATAATCCCAAGTTGCTCAATGATATTATATAGTGGCATGCCTAGGAATAGAAAGAACCCTTCATTTTCACCTTAATACCTTGTGTTGCCTGCAGAGCCCATGTTGATCCTTTGATGGGTCACATGCTGCTACATCTGTGTTCAGTTTGGGGTTTCAGGAAAAATATTTAGTAGCAGTGAACTTTTAACATTTTTTTTCCTACATACTTTATGGCCATTGGATTTCTGTTTGGGTCTTCATCTTATTTATGAAGTGGTGCCCTAATTCAGAAACTTTGCTGTCGGACTTCAGAAAGGGTTCTTGCCCATCTGGAATTAAAGGAGCCAAAAAGAGTTGACCCATAAGAATGGTTAAACAATTTGTATAAGGTATTAGATCTTGCAGTTAAATACATCAAGAGAAAATTTAATTCATGAACAGAGTGCCATGGTTAAGCTGAAATGCATAAAGTATTCTTATATTTCATTTTCCATAATCTTTAAGTATGTACATTGGGCTTCTGGTGTGAGGCGGATAAAGAGCAGTGGCTGCTTCTGTTGTGGAATTTGGGACTCCTTCTGTGGATAGGAAGCCATGGTGGCTCAGTTGTTAAGAGTTAAGGCTGCTAACCAAAAGGTCGGCAGTTCAAATTCACCAGCCGCTCCTTGGAAACCCTATGGGGCAGTTGTACTCTGTCCTGTAGGGTCAATATGAGTCAGAGCAGAGTCGATGCCAGTGGGTTTGGTTGTTTTGCTCTGGTGGTGGTGGTGGTGGTGGTGGTGGAGGAGGAGGAGGATAGGGGGTGGGATAGAGCACACAGAGAGGGGAGATATAACTAATATTGCAGATAACTGCTGTTGTAAGTTGTTGTAGATAAAGTTAAAGGAAAGGGGGGATATACTCAAACCTCCTTTAAATTCGCAACTTTCAGCTCTGATTTGGATATAAAATGATTGGTTGCTGTGTTTCAAAATCCTAACAGAATAATTGTTCAGTGGTTCCAGATGTTTTCGATAAAAACTTGGAATTGTAACATCAGCAAAAGCACAGGACTACAAATTCTGTCTGCTGTTGGGGAGTACTGGATAGGTCCAGAGGGGAAAGCAAAACAGACTGTCTTTTTCCCCACCCAGAACATTTTCCCCACCCAGAACATTTGTTCTCTGAAAAGGAATAGAGTCCGTCTGGGCACTTCCAGATCCTCCTCTTCATGTGTTTACGTGTGCAAAAGGAGTGAGAAGTCTGGATTTCCAGCCTGTGGTGCGAAATAAGAAGATAATCTATACGTCTCAAACAGTAACCTGGGCTATTTCAGAAAATTACATTATATCGAAATGGATTTCTCTGTGATTTTACAAACTTTTTGAGGACAGAGTCCTTATTTTTATCTTTCGTTCGCCTCCACTGCAAGGCACATAAATAGATATAGATTATCTACATTTAATAGCTTGATGGGGTTGGGAGTAGAAAGGCTCTATGGTGATTACGGCATCTCTGGTCCCTTGAGAGATGCCTGGGAACCTAGGAAGCAGGAAACATTTGATTCTAATTAAAACAGAAAGGAGCGGCAGTGAGGAATAAACCATACTGAGGACAGAGGGGAGGCAGCTTTGTGTTCATATGGGAAGAAGGGTGAGTTTAAATTATAGCTTGGTGAAAGTTGATACAGAAAAGATAATAAACTATCATTTTTTTCTGTACGCGAAAGCCTAAGGGATCTTTCAATCTGTGCCGGGAACCACATAGTTTCAAAGTATTTGTAAATCCCTGGCCAGGTTCCCACGCTTTTGGTAAGCCTGAGCAAGAATTTTATTTACAATTTTTTAATCTCTCTCTGATCATTTTGTTTCTACTGTTTTCTATCGTCATCGCTAATGAAAAGCAGCATCTGTGTAGCTGTGTGTATTATTGCAGACATTACAGGGCTCACTGTTGGGTATGTGGGAATGGAACGGGGTGTCCACCGTCATGCCTGGGGTGAAACAGTGAGGAGTGAGGGAAATAAAAGGCTGCCTCGATTATAGCTGTAGCTGTGGTGTATTAACAGATAAGTGGGGGAAATGCTTGCATTCTTAGCAAGAGTTTGTTGTATTCCTCGGCTAAGCTCCTTAGCAACTCGAATGTCTGGCCTGAGGAAATGATGATTCATCAGACCTTCTATACCCCTTTTATAACTTCTGAAAAGCTTTATTTAAATCTCTTCTTTTTTGTTGTGATTTGAACTTCATTTACATTCTCCAGGTAGAGTGAAGTCTCCTCTGGCTGCTTGAAAATGTTAGCAGCTGAATGCTTCTGGAAGGAGAAAAACCTTTTTTTTCTCCCCTCTCCTTTTTTGCTTCCCTCAGTTCCTTCTCCCTCCCAAATCATTTAAGACCCAAGTGAGAGAATGAATTCTGGAATAGATCTGCCCCTAAGAATGTTAGATAGGGAGGGTAGGGGCTAGAGGAGTCTAGAATAGTAAGAAAACAGGCAGGTGAAGTAACAGAGCACATGCAGGGCCCCATTAATGAGAATGAACCTGTTGAATGGGGCAGAAGCCCCAGCCAGGTGACCATTAGTCACTAAAAAGCATTAAGACACACCTACCCACTCGTTTTTGATTTTCTTTAAAGCCCCTTTACTCCTCCCCTGGAGGGGGAGGGGAAGCCTTGCTATTGATGATTTTTAAACCTTGTCAGACACTGTTGTAGCCACTTCTGGATCCTTGAGCCATAAAAAAAAAAAAAAAAAGATTTTTAAACCTTGTCAGACACTGTTGTAGCCACTTCTGGATCCTTGAGCCATAGCCCTGAAATATTTGGCTAACATTTTTCTCATATTAAATCATTGGTTTGCATTGGCTGGGCGATGCTGTGTACGCATTGGTAGTTTCGATTTTCTGTACTTCGTGGAATAGAAAGGTCGGTTGTACTCGTTTGTGGTGTTTAGGATGACATCCCCCTTCCTTTATTACTACCCTGACATCAAAGCACTGAAGTTGCATCTTGCACTCTCTGACAGAGCCTTGTTCACAGGGGACAGTGTGAGGAGGAGGAGGAGGAGAAGGAAGCGGGTTGGAAAAGGAAGCCTTGTTGTTCTCTTCGTCTGCAGATGAATCATGTTCCCACCACTGCAATTAGGTTTTCAAACCTCCAAGGCTGCTGGTGCAGAGCTGAAAGGGCAAGTAGTGACGTTCTCTAGAGAGAGAGAAGAAAGGGGAAAGAGGGATGGGGTGGGGAAGGGCGCGCACGGGCAGGAAGAAGGGAGGGAGGGGATAGGGCAGGAGGAGCAGTCTTTTTTTTTTCCCTCCGACTCTGTTCTCATTAGATATTTTCAACTTAAATCAAAACCAAGCTCTCCTGCCTGATGAGCAAGAGACAGACTCTAAAAACCATTACTTTGTAAAGAATCTGCCGCCGCCTTTTTTTTTTTTTAACGCCTGTGAAGGAAAAATTGGTTTTCCTTATCTTCATTTTTTTTTTTTCCCCTTCTCTCTCTCTTCCTGGCGAAGTGCATATTGGATTTGTATTGCCTGCGTCGGGTTTTTCCCTACCTGTGTCAGCCATTATGCTTAGCCAGTTAATTTTTAATTTTTCCATTGGAGTTATTGCCAGCGATGGAAACGGTGTGCTTTTCTTTCGGTCAAGATTTGCGCAGAGTATAGCATCAAGAGGCATTTATTGTTTATACTGTGAATTGTAAATTCATCATCCCAGTGCTTTGAAGTTGCCAGAAAGTTCTCAATTCAAGGAATTGGATTCAGCTTGGTTTCTTTTTAATTCATATTTGACCCTTTGAGGATACTGTATAGAGGAGCCTGGAAGACAGATCTCATCCAGCTCATTTGGAAATTTGGAACTCTGGACTTGCGTGGAGCACACTGGTCCCCCAAGTTAACAGTGGGTATACCTCCTGTATTTTATCTCCTCTTCTGCATTTGGACAAAATGTATGAACGGCACAAGAGGCGCTACAGCCTGTGTGACATTTCCAAGGTGGACAGGACTGTGGATGTGGTGTTGCTAAAGGTAAGGGGACCACACCTCATAAATCCTAAAGGTCTCCAGGTTTTTGCTCCTTGAATCCAGTTGCTGTGTCCTTGGGCGTGTCCTGCTGGGACAAAGACTGAGAAACCTGCGTAAATAATGTCTGTGTTGGGGGATGATTTTAAGACTCTTTTAAAGGTGGGGCGCCTGAACAGAAACAACGGGTGTTTGGGAGTCTGCATTAAACCACTTACTGTTTAAGTGTGATTTTCATCCTTGCTTTAAGATGGATTATTATGATCAGGAAAATCTCAGGCTGTTGAAATCACTGAGGGAGAAATCTACCTTCACGGTTGCTCTTTCCTAGTGTATCTCTGTCCCTATGTCTGTCAGTCCCTCCCTTTATGTTTTCGTCTCTCAGTCTGTCTTTTGTCTGAGTTTTTTCTATCTGTTGTTCTGCTGCTGTCTCTCACTCAGTTCTCTAGGGGAAAGAAAGATAGGCAACAGTTATTTCTTTTGGAAGGGTCTCTAATCAACCTGTTTATCATCGGCTTGACTTGACCATGTTTTCAGGTCTAGCTTCTGACTCTGTTGATGGCTGTAGTTGTTTGTTTGGTTGGGTGTCTAAGCAGGATGGGGGCGGAGACTCTGAATATCTATCTAATGGCCCACGGAAGTCACACTTGAATCTAAAATTAGTAAGGACTCCTCCAGGGGGTAAAAGGGAGTCTGGGAATGCCAGGCAACTCAAGGAGTACTTTTTGGAAGTTTAGCAATTTTCTAACAAATACAAGGGAAACTGGAAGCCAGCTAAGTGTTTCACAGAGGCCCAAAAGAACCTCAGAACTTCAACTTGTGAAAAGAATATGGAGCCAGGGGTGGGGTGGGGGGAGATCTAGGCAAAGTGGCAATGTATTGCTTTGGCCAAAGAAATACTGAGACTATTAATTTGTCTATTCAGTTTATTACTTGAGAGTCCCTGATTTTTTTTATTGGTTGAATGAGGCTCAGAAGGTTAGTGAAATACCAAGGCGGATGAGGGGGCTAGGTAGAGGAGTTGTAATTTCTGGTTCACTGTTATCTTTTTCCTCCATAACCTCTATCAGGTGGTAGTTTGACTTACCAGGAAAAGGCTGAGAGCAGCGGATAACTTGGCATTTTGAACTCGTTGTAAGATATTATTAATTTTCGTTTTTCTTCAATATGATTTCCTCTATGAAAACAGTGATTTTTTTAAAATGTTGTCCATATGTATTTAGGAGGGCCATAAAAATATATATATATATTTAGTTTTTAGGACATTTATTTGCTGTGCAAGGGTGACAAAATCGTGAAGCTTTCCATGCTATTTAGGAGCCCTGGTGGTGCAGTGGTTAAATGCTTGACTGCTAACCGAAAGGTCAGCGGTTTGAATCCACCAGCCACCTTACCAGCGAAAGATGTGGCAGTCTGCTTCCTTAAAGACTACAGCCTTGGAAACCCTGTGGGGCAGTTCTACTCTGCCCTGTAGGGTCGCTATCAATTGGATTGGACTCAACAGGAGCTGGTTTATTTGCTTGACTCTTTACAGTTTTACCTGTTTGGGAAAAAAAAAATTTTTTTTGAAATAGAAAATCTCAGTCTAGGTATCACTTGATACCTAAGAATCTTATACATTGAAATTAATACAGAAATGTATCGTACTATAAACTCCAGCTGTCCATGAAAACCTTTAAAAGTAGAGCTGAATCATCTCAGCCCTATTGGCCTCATAGATGCTATTTTATAGTTTTAACAAAGCACTTCTACATGCATCGTTCCATGAGGTTTGCCTTGTCAGGTACTGATTGTTTTCTCTCACTCCTTTTCATTTGAAGAATTTAAGAGTTCTCTTGAGCCATGGTGAGGAGTGTGAAGAACTTGAGGGGCGAAGATGTGTTTATTCACAAGGCCATAGCTCATAAAGAACATACTTAGGTTTTGAAATGAACTTATGTTTGTATCCTTTGATTTGTGCTATACTGCCTGCTATAAAATAAAAGATTTTCGGGAACGAAAACTTCACTTCTCAGAAAATAGTCGTTTACTATAAATAAATAAACACTAAGAGTCTTGAAAAATCCTTATTTCCAGTCTGAAATGAGATGGGGACATTTGGCATTAATTTGTTTTGGAGATGCAGAGTGAGACAGCATCATTGAGAGCTATGCATTTAAAATTAAAAAAAAAAAACAAAAAACTGAATACGTATTTGATGCCAGGCATGTTGCTATGTCCAGCCTTTATCTTCATGTTGCTTACAGACAGACAGTAAACAGAGAAAAAGTAAGTACAAATTGTTACAAGTGATTTGACGTAAATAAACAGGGTACCATAAGGGAATAATGGGAGGACCTGTTTAGATAGGGTTGTTAGGGAAGTTCTTTGTCAGATGCTGACATTTAAAAAGCTAATCTCCTAAAGATGAAAACACATGAGCTATACCAAAGGAAGGTGTTCTAGAAAGAATGAGCAGCAAATTCAGAGACCCTGAGGTAGGAAAGAGCTGACAGGGCTGTTGGTCGTGACTGGAGCGTAGTGAGCAGGTGACAGTGTGAGAAGAGAGCTGGAGATAGAGGTGGGACTAGAAAAACAAGGCCCTCACAGCCATGGTGAGGAGTTTGATTTGTTTGGATGTATGACTTTTCAGTTTATGCGTTTAAAAGATCATTCTTGCGGCTCGGAAATCAGTTAGGCTGCCATTATGGTCGTCCAAGCATGCTAAATGGTTTTGTGGTCTGAAGCAGGAAGAAGTAGAAGGATATGAGACACAGGCATTTAATTTTTATATTCCTAGTACTTACCTCATTGTATATATGGAAAAACAGACTCGGATATTTAGTAATGTTCCCAAAGTCTCACAGCTCATAAGTTATAGATAGTAGGATACAACCCCAGGTCTGACTGTTTTGAAAGTTCAGTTCATGTTTTTTTCTTGCTCTCCTAGGCCTCTTCTTTGAGTTAACCAGTTGCTTTTATTACCTGAATGTGTATATCTGCATTTAGTGATGTATACATATGTATTTTTTTCCATCATAGACTCTTCATGTTGGAAGAAATCTTAGAAGTTATCTTTTTTTTTTTCAATATGGTGGTGAGTTTGTTGTTTTGTAATGAAAACAGTTTGTTTTATTTACATTGAAAGTTTACACAGCAAATTAGGTTTCCATTTATAATTTCTGTATAATTTGTTCAGTGACTTTGGTTACATTTTTCACAGTGTGTCAGGTTTCTCATTATTTCTGTTCTGGTTGTTCTGTTTCCAGTAATCTAGCTTCCCTGCCCTCTTGCCTTCTCATCTTTTGTTGTTGTTACTAGGTGCCCTCGAGTCGATTCTGACTCATAGTGACCCCATGTACAACAGAACAAAACACTACCCTGGTCTTGCGCAATCCTCACAGTCATTGCTAAGTTTGAGCCTGTTGTTGTAGCCACTGTGTCAGTCCATCTCATCAAAGTCTTCCTCTTCACTGACCCTCTCCTTTACCAAGCATGATGTCCTTCTCCAGGGACAGGTCCCTTCTGATGACATGTCCAAAGTATGTAAGACAAAGTCTTGCCATCCTTCGCAGGAGCATTCTGGCTGTACTGCTTCCAAGACAGATGTGTTCATTCTTCTGGCAGTCTATGGTATATTCAGTATTCTTTGCCAACACCATAATTCAAAGGCATCAATTCTTCTTCAGTCTTCCTTATTCATTGTCGAGCTTTCATATGCATGTGAGGCAATTGAAAATACCATGGCTTGGGTCAGGTGCACCTCATCTTTGCTTCTGAATAAATGTTGATTGTTTGGTCTCATATGGATGATTTTGTAAAGGAGTACAGTATTTATAGATAATATTGTTTATTTTATGATCCAGGCTTTTATTTAACTAAAAGATGACCTCATGAAGTAGTTTTGGTTCCAGGTTTAAAGAGTATCTCAGGACTATAGTCTCGGAGAATCTTCCAGGCTCAACCAGTCCAGTAAGTCTGGACTCTAAGAATTTGAGTTCTGTTCCACATTTTGCTCCCATGCTATCAAGATCCATCTATTGTGTTTGTGATCTGAATAGTCGGTAGTGGTTGCTGGGCACCATCTAGTTCTTCTGGTCTCAGGATAGATGAGGTCATGGTTCCTGTAGACTATTAATCTTGTGGACTAGTTTCTTTGAGTCTTTGGTCCTTCTTTCTCCTTCACTCCGAATGCGTAGAGACAATAGTTAGATAGGCACTTGCAAGCTTTTAAGACCTCAGACACTACTACTCTCCAAGCTAGAATGTAGAACATAAACTTTACGTACTGTATTATGCCAGTTGACTGAATTGTTCCCCGAGACTATGGTCCTGAGCCTTCGGACCCCATAAACCAATCCCGAGAGGTGTTTGGTTAAGTCTACGAAGTACCCATGTTTGTGCCCCGTGTGCTTTATTGAAAATCCTGGTCAGCAGTTTGAATCCACCAGGCACTCCTTGAAAGCCCTACGGGGTAGTTCTCTGTCCTATAGGGTCAACTATGTGTCGGAATTGACTTGACAGCACAGGGTTTTGTTTTATGTGTTTTATTGTGTGTATGAGCATATATGGATGTATACACTTGCATATATATATGCCCACATGTATACACATATATACATACCTATACATTTGTATGCATATATACATACACATGTAGCCACACTCCCTGTTTTTTAGCTGTTGTTGCACAGTTGTATATGTCGTAGCATTTACCTAAAACGTCCTTTTTTTCTCACGTTTCTTAGTGACATCATTTATCTTGGTCAAGCTGTGCATACTTCACCCACATTTGGTGTTATATTTCCCATCACCAGAAATTACGAGTGTCTACTATCTAGAGAGTAACCCCCACCCCCACCCCCAACAGCTATCCCTGGTAACCACCAGTGATCATTGGTTTCAGTGTGCCTATTTTTGTCTTTTTTATAATAGTGAGATTATACAGTATTTGTCCTTTTGTAATTGACTTATTTCACTCAGCATAAGGTCCTCCAGATTCATCCACATTGTATTTTGAGAACTCATCATTATTCGCTCTGGCTGCATGGTATTCCATTGCATGTATGTACCGTATTTTGTTTATCCTTTCATCTGTTGGCAGGGACATAGGTTGTTTCCATCTTTTTGCTGTTGTGAATAGTGCTGCAGTGAGCATGGGCGTGCATGTATTAGAAGTTATCTTGATCACTGCTTTCCCAGTGCAGGAATTCTCCCTAGAACACTTTGGACAGGTGCATGATCTCATATAAATTCATTTTGTCACAAAATTTTTAGCAGATTTTCCCACAATTTTTTGGTTCTATCCCCCCTACACCTTTTTTTTTTTTTAAATCAATTCAGTAGTGTTCTCCAGTTTTTTTCCACAAAATCTTCCATTTTGCAGTTAAGTGTCTTTTACCAGTATTTTTAAAAAACAGTTATATCAGGGGCATGTGCCATCTCAGTTCTCAAGTAATGATGTACATGGTCTCACTTCACTTTTTACCTGTGGAAATTTGATTTTTTATACTAATTTTCATCTCTTCACAAATGTATCTAAATACTTAGAACAGTGTAATTTGTGTTAGGTGCTCAATAAGTATTTGTTGATTGAATGAATGAATGTTTCAAGATTTGTAAGTATGGATTCATAAGCATCATGTTATATAAATTGTGTTTAATATACTGAGAAGTTTAGTATAAGAACACAAAGGAAATACGGGACTAATCACAAAATTTAGATTGTGAGCCTGTCATTTTGATATTCCATATACACAACTCTAGCCCCTGTATTGACATCCTAATAATTTACTGTAGATTAGCTTCAGAATTCTCATCCTTTGTTATGGACCCATACTTTCTTTGGCTTATTCTGCATTCTGATCTGCTCCCTTTGTAGGTTCTTTACGGTCAGTTTTATGGTCCTTAGTCTCTTAAAATTCACCTAAGGCTACAAACAGCTGTCATCATCCTCAGGTCGGCTCTTTGCTTCCCATCGTTGACACCAACACCCCTCAAATCTCATTTCCTTTCAGAGACTTTTTCTAACTAGTTAGACATAAGTTGATAGTATTTCTTGGTCACCTACCCCAGTACACGCATGCACACCCCTCTTCCTCTGTACATGACATTCCCTTTGTTACCCTCTCCTGATGTGTACATGGCTCCTAGCTATTATGATAAATGGCAACTATGACTCATATACTAAAAATGGAATATGAGAGCATTTTAATTGTTGGCAGGGGCCTCTGATACCAACATGCCCTTTTTTCTCAGCATTCTTCAAAGAGTTAGCATTGACCTCACAAGCTGGTGACTTATCAGCACTTTCACTTAACTTGGTTCAGTCAATAGCCAAACTTTGGCTTGTGATGAGGAGTCCCGAGACCACTCATAATGCCAGAGGACAGCAAGCGTCAGAAACTTACTGCAAAACTAGCATACCAAAAGGGAAGAGGTAGTCACAATTTCAGATTAACTGCAGATTTAAACTCATTTTATGTAGCTCGGGGGCCATTTCTGTTTTACTAATTTAATAACTTTGGATACCTGGGAAAATATTGTCTACTAATAGTATCATAAAAAAAAAATAGTATCATACTTCTTCATATTATTGATGATCATTTTGTAGCTAGTAATTCAGAACATTAGCTGAATGGCTAAAAGGTTTGAAACAGTATTTTGTGTACATGAATGAAGATATTTACAGAGATGCACACCTCCTATGGGGCAGTTCTACTCTGTCCTGTAGGGTCGCTATGGGTCGGAATCGACTCGACGGCAGTGGATGAGTACACCCTCCCTACCCAATCCTTGATGTCCAGGCAGGCCACATTCCCTCATTAGCCGAAGCTCAGAAGGAGTAGTTGTCTCTAACTCTAGTGTCATTTTCCAGAGAAATACCTGTCCTTTGAAAGTTTGCTTGCTCTAAGAGATATCCACGTTGCAGCACATGAAAGATGTAAGGATTGACAGCAGCCACACGTGTCTGCTCATCTGCAGCCTGATTCTCTGACTCAAATGTTGGCTGCCATCTCCGGATGGTGGGTTTTTGCTTCCTTTTGTTCAGCCTTGTAAGTCTAGCTGGATCTCCTGAGACAGTTGCAGAGGAAGTAAATATGAGCAATGACTGCGAAAGTTGGGCGTAACCATGAGCTTTATTATTAGGATGTTCAGATATAAACAGCACCAGAAATACTGCCAGAAACAAAAGACAGTTCTCTCCCCACTGAAAATATGTGCAGGTCTATTTTCAGACTGATAGGAACACATCACAGTGTGGGTAAGGTTTAGGTAATAACAACGAGCCCCCAGACTTCATGGCAGGAATATAAAGGTACCTGGATTGGTCTGGCATGTCTTCCGAAGTAACTTTCGTTACTTCATATTCCATATGCACTATAACTCACCAGTACTTCGGATGTTGAATATTGGTGATGTCCATGATGTGGTTGTCATGGAGATACTATGGACAGAGGAAAACCAATGACTGAGTTTGTTTTTTAACTAAAGGGTCGTAAATGTGATCAGAGCCAGAAAGTGTGTTTTGGTAACTTACCTTCCAAAAGATGTAGACATTTAATGGCAAATTCTGTTTTCCTCATTTCAAACTACTTGCTAAAAAAAAAAAAATTCTGAATCATCTTGAACTATTCCCTCTCATACCCATCCAGTCAGTCATTAATCCTGTATTTTGCTAATAGCTCAGAGATTTTATATGGACAAAAATCTGAATAGAAGGACTCATAATTATCATCTTTATTTTTCTGTTCAGACTCAGATTATTAGCAGTGTCAGTACTGGTGTCTCGTCCTATTCCATCTCCTAATTCTGTTCACAGTCCAAATCGTTTGCCAAGCCTGGCCTCAGAGCTGAAGAAGTGTTGATAGTACAAGAAACCAGCTTATCATCTGTCAGTGTAAAAACCTCAGTCTTAGAGATTACATTTTGGGGAGGAGACTAATATGAGAACAAGCATTTCTGTAACTGAAAATGTCTGATAACTTCAGATTTCCTACAGTATAGATCGCAGATGTATTACCATGCCTGTGCTCGGGACTCGGCATTGTATCTGGCCAGTAGGAATCGCTCTGGAAATGTTTCAGGTGGAGCCACATAGTGTGGCTTTCAGTGGCCTTAATTGTGTGAGACTAGGGCAAATTTATTTACCACATCAATGATTCTGAAATAGGGCAGAAGGAGGGAGAGGTGTTTTGTCATCCAAGAGATATAAGTATCTCTGAAGCAGTTTACTTATACCAGGCACAATATTCTTCACACATGAACATGATATGCTTGGTATTGCTGTCCCTGTATACAGGATGTGGCTGAAAATGATGATGCAGGCTTTGACATTCTTCCTGCACTCAGCGCATGTGGAGTTTGTCCTCTGGTTGATGGCATTGACCGTGATTGGTAGCATCCGGCCCAGATCACCAGCTCTGCCTCTGGCTATGTGGGCTGCCTGACTACTTTTCTCTGAACAAGCTTGCATATCTCTGACTGCTGCACACTCATTTTTGTGCCATTTATGTTGTAAGAGCCAGCAAATACGAGCTTTCCTTTTATACTAGATCTCTGATTTGTCCCTTCTTCTGAATGCCGAAGGACCTCTCCCCAGTCCAGGTGGACGTACCTCTAAACTAGACCAGTGGAGGCTCTATCTAACTGGTCTTCGTGTCCTGAGTGCCCTGTGCTTCCTTCCTCTCCCCATCCCATTTTATCTACATACTTCTAGAATTCTTTTCCTAGCATAAAACTGCCCATTTCACTCCCTTGATTATATTATTAGGGACGCCCACACTTTCTAGAGATGAAAGCCTGGATTCACTGTAGACATAGCACCCATGATTCTTCATTCCTCAGTTTATGCTTCTAGGCACCACTCGGCTTTATGTGTACCTGAAATCCCTCTCAGAGGTCTTTAATCTGGGTTATAAGAATATGTTCCAGAGCCACTGACTGTGACACACACGTACCTGTTTCTGGTGAGGGTTCGTAGTTTTCGAAGGAGTCTAAAGGCTATGCCTGGCGGCATAGTGGTTAAGAGGTAGGCTGCTAACCAAAGGTTGACAGTTTGAATCCACCAGGCGTTCCTTAGAAACCCCATGGGGCAGTTCTACTCTGTCCTTTAGGGTCTCTGTGACTCAAAATTGACTTGACAGCAATGGGTTTGTGGGGTTTTTTTTGTGTGTGTAAAGGCTGTGAACTCCATCTCTGGAGCTTTGTAACTGCTTTGCTCATACTTTTTTTTCACATGGCTGAAATTCCCTGTCTTACCATCTGTCTTGGTCATATAGTGCACAAGTGGATGGCTTTAGCAAAGAAATTTATTCTCTCACAGTCTAATAGGGTACAAGTCCGAACTCAGGGTGTCAGCTCTAGGGGAAGGCTTTCCCTCTGTGTCAGCTATGGAGGAAGGTCCTTCTCATGAATCTTCCCCTGGACTAGGGGCTTCTCCCCACAGGAACCCCAGGTCCAAAGGACAGGCTCTACTCTTGATGCTGCTTTCTTGGTGATATGAGGTCCCCAACTCTCTGCTTACTTCCCTTTCCTTTTATCTCTTATGAGATAAAAGGTGGTGCAGGCCACACCCCAGGGAAACTCCCTTTACATTGGATTAGGGATGTGACCTGAGCAAGAGTGATACTATTATATAATTCTCTTTAACCACAGGCAGAGATTATGATTTATAACACATAGGAAAATCAGGAAACGGAGGACAGCCACACATGGCCTAACCAAGTAGACACGTATTTTGGGGGGATACAATTCAGTCCATTACACCATCTCTATCCCTGGAGCCATACTGCCCCTTTTAAGGCCTACCTCATATACTACCACTTCTGTTAAACTTTTCCCAAGTTCCTGAACCAGAAGTTAGCTTTTTTACCCTAGGGCCTTCCTTACCTCTTTTGTGGGTCTTAGTTATTTGTACGCCCTTTTTTTTTTTTTCCACAAACAAATCAGTGGTCCCAATCTATGGGCCACAGTTTGTGGAGTTACTTCGTTGGATCTGATAATCTGTAGATTCATATCATTATATATACATCTGTGATCCTGGGATGTGGAGGCAAATGTGTAACGCATGATATTTTAGTTAAAAAGGATTTCTCATGCTTTTAAACTGTGGGACCTACTGTACAGACTGTGATCAGGGTCATGTCTTATTCACCTTACTATTTAATGCTGCACCATAACACTGTTGATTGCCTGAAGGGGGCCCTCCATAAACGATGATGAGGAAGCCTTGATACCTGAAATCTTACTATTTTTGAATATAGGTTTTACTTTCAGATATTTGTAAATGAAGTCTAATTCAGAAGAGGGAACTGACTGAAACTGTGCATCATCACCCGGTTTGCTTAAGTTTCTTAGTGTGCACTTGGAGGAAGTGGGCCTTTTCAGCATATTGTTAATTAACTCTTGATGACTGAAAACACCAAACCCGTTGCCATAGAGTCATTTCTGACTCAAAGTGACCCTGTAGAACGGAGGAGACCTGCCCCACAGGGTTTTGTAAGCTGTAATCTTTAGGGAAGCAAAGAGCCGCATTTTTCTCCCGTGGAGCCGCTGGTGGATTTGAACTGCCGCCTGCCTGTAAGTGAGCAGTCAGGCGCTTAACAGCTACCCCACTAAAAAAAAAAAAATAGGACTCCTTAAAAACACAGGCACCTAGAAATAGACAAAGCTAAAAACAAACAAACAAAAAAAAAACTTTTTTTCAATTGTGGCATTTTGATGTTCAAAACATTGGTACCCAGAGGTCCATATTTTAGTTAAGCTTCATATTGATATTTTATTTTCTAAATATTTGTATAAATTAAACAATGACTCTTTCAAAAAAATCTTCTCCAGAGATGTTACATGCACTTTGCAAGATTGTTCAATTTACTATTAATATTAACAATTGTTTTAAACAATTATTGTTGGATTCTGAAACAAAGAAGGTAAAGAACCAGAGGAGACACTGGTAGGGTGGGGAAAGACTGGACTGGAAGCGAGGGAACCTGGATCCTCTGTTTTATTTTGTTTTCTGTTTTGTTTGTTTTCAGTTGCTGTCTAGTCACTTCCGACTCGTGGCAGCCTCGTGTATGTCAGAGCAGAACTGTGTCCCACAGGGTTTTCAGTGGCTGATTTTGCAAAAGTAGATCACCAGGCCGTTCTTTTGAGATGCTCTGGGTGGGTTTGACCTCCGTGCTTTTGGTTAGCAGCTGAATGTGATAACGTTTAACCACCCAGGGGACTGTGGTCCTATGTGCCTAAATAGTGTATTACGTTTCACGAGTGACTTCATTTGGTCTCAGTTCTTTATGGATCTCCTAGCAAAGGGAGGCAAAGCGATGGCCCTAAACGCTCTTCCAAATTTGATTTTTTGGTAAATTTACTGAAGACAGTGCATTCAGAATTTATTCAGTGAGCACTTACTGTAAACCAGGCATTTACTACTCACCAGAGACCCATGGAATAAAAGATGTGATTCTGTTCTTGAGAAGCTTGCAGTCTCTCAAGCAGATAAAGCTATCAGTGCAATATAGTAGTTCACACACAAAGGTTGTTGTTCTGTGCCGTCAAGTCCGTTCCGACTCGTAGGGACCCTATAGGGCAGATTAGAACCACCACATAGGGCTCCCAAGGAGCGGCGGGTAGGTTCAAACTGCCAGCCTTTTGATTAGCAGCCTGAGCTCTTAACCACTTCGCCACCAGGGCTCCACACACAAAGATACTCGCTCCAAATCATCAAACCTTAGTAAATCTGTTTCTTCATCTCTGAAATGGAAACATGCTTCCCTAAAAAACCCAAACCCCAGTGCCCTCGAGTCGATTCCGACTCGTAGCGACCCTATAGGACAGAGTAGAACTGCCCCATAGAGTTTCCAAGGAGCGCCTGGCGGATTCGAACTGCCGACCTACAGGGCTATAAAAAGGCCAGATCTATGTTACAGAACTTTATAAACTGCAAAGTTCTAGTCACAAAAGGCCACACAATGTCTGATTCCATGTATGAAATATCCAAGAAAGGCAAATTCATAGAGACACAAAGGACTGCACCTGGGGCTGGAGGCCGCGGGCAGGTGTGACGGCTAGTGGGGTATGGGGCTTCTTTTTCACGAGATGAAAATGTTCTAAAATTAAATAGTGATCATGGTTGCACTACTCTATAAATATACTAAAACTATTGAATTGTACAATTTAAATGGGTGTATGTGGATCATATCTCAATGAAGATGTTAAAATCAAAAGATACTAATGATGATAACAATACATACTAAATGCATTGTGGTCTCTTAGATTGGATCCTGGAACAGAAAAAGGGCATTAGTGGAAAGGACTAGTGAAATCCAGATAAAGTCTAGAGTTTAGTTAATAATAACGTACGAGTTAACGTGTGGAGAAACTGGTGAGGATATATGGGAACTCTCTGTACTATCTTTGCAACTTTTCCGTCAGTCTACAGTTATTACAAAATAAAAACCTCATCAAAATAATTTTTTTTTAAAGCAATAAACCATTAAATTGTCTCTTTAGAATCATTCAAGCATAGCAACTCAAAAATAGAATCTGATCAGGAGTTTGCATCACGTAGTTGTAATCGGATCAGTAGATTTTTGGCTGCCCATTGTGGTTTAAATTTTTAACACTGCTTAATATCTACCAATTGTCAAGAACTGTGGTCTGAGAGTTTTATCTACTTACAGGCTAACAAGTTAGCCTGACAGTTTCATGGATGCTGGCAGAAGTCACAGGACTCTTGGGTCAGAGACAAATGACTGTTATTCATGGCGCAGCAAGCAGCATCAACATCAGCCCCCTTTTGGTTTCTCTTGCCCCCAAGTCTCACGGGAACAACATGAGGGGGCCAGGTCGGAGCTTTGTCAACAGCGGAGAAACCCCAAGCTTAGGAAACTTGAACTTTCATAATGAACAGTAAGCCTGCCTGACCTTTGCCCCTGACTGAGACATTATCATACTGTACGGGAAACAAACCTGCTCTTTGCTGTGCTTGAAAGGGAAACAGTATCTCTGTCTTCCAAGGCTGTTTGATGTACAAACATTCTTGAAAAAAAAAAAACAGTCTAGAACAAAAGCCTAGAAAAAAAAAAAAGGCTAGCCTAGAAAAAAAGAATAGTTGGTGCCTTTGCTTGTAATACGCAGGAACGCATAAGACCCATGGAGAATTACCAACATTAGTATGTTCTCATCACTGTTATTCAGAAATTAGAGTATGTATTTAAAGGGATTTGGTTTAATTTTAATCCCTCATTCTTTCAGTAATATTTATATGCATGAGACTAATAGACTGTACTTTTCATGTCATTTTAGATACTGTTACATAAAGTGAATTACACATTTTGTTTTTATAGAATTTAGATGGGAATTGAAGGCAAAGAATGTTCAATTTACTCATTACTTGTGTGGTATTGAAAAGGTGATGATAAATATTCTGAGATAGAGAATTTTAGCATAATTTCCTAAAATGTTGGCTGAAAAAGTTGTTGGTCATTGAAAAAGAGAACAATACTGTGATAATTCAGAGCAGTTCATTTTCAGATTCTTCGCTCTGTTATTAAAGGGTCTTTTATCTCAGATTTTTTATTTCTCTTGGTGTGGTGGTGTTAGGTGCTGTCCAGTTGGTTCCAACTCATAGCAACCCCATGTACCACACAACAAAACACTGCCCGGCCCTGTGCCATCCTCACAATCAATTGTTGCTGTCTGTTTCTGTTAACTGTCTAAATTCGTTGCTATATTCATGCAGCTTCTTCCTATTAAGGAATAAAAGAAAGGAAAACGGTTTTTTTCCTTTCCAGCTTCAAAACGTAGTTTTAGATTGAAGTACGGTGAGTCTGGTCTCTGTTACTTTTAATGTTAACAGAGAAACGTATTCCATGATATATGAAATTTTACTTATTTCGAATAAGATGCAGTTTAAAATGAGAAAAAAATCCTTTAAATGACTGATTCTTTCTCTTTTTTTTTTTTTTTAAGAAAAATTGCTGTTTCATTTCTTCAGAAGATGTGGGTAGGGTTTGGTAAAGTTGCTGTATTTGTAATTACTTCCTTATCATGCCACTCAAATTACATTTCAGGGGCATATTTTCTATAATCTAAGGAAACGTGCTGAAGGTTCTTTCCCATTCAGGATCACTTTCAAATTTTTGGCAGCATTTACACCTGCTACACACCAGGAGCTCAAAAGTTGATGCCCTTGGCCCCAGCTGCCTCCTTTCCCTCCAGCCTCTTCTCTGCCCACTGTCCCCACTGCCTCCTCTCACCTCTGCCTCCTCTCCCCCACTGCCTCCTCTTTCTAATGGTAAATAGCTGAAACGAGTGAAAGAATTCATGTTTTGTTTCCTGTGGTTCTGGGTTTGCATAGTTAATTGCAAGCAGTTTAATGCCTTGCATTTCTTGCTTTTCAGTTGTAATTTGACTAAATGTCCCCCACCTCTCTGCCTATTCCGCTTAGTGTGTTGTTGTTAGTTGGCTGTAGAGTCCATTCTGACTCCAGGCAGCCCCATATCTGCGGAGTAGAACTACACCACTTCTGTTCAGTACTGATGTTGATCTTTAGAAGGATTTAAATATCTTCTCAGCAAAGTGATCCGAAATCTTCTAAGGAGAACATACTATATTCTACCCACCACGTTGCAGTAGAGTCGATTCCGGCTTATAACAACCCCATCGGGTTTCTAAGGCTGGGTAAATCTCTATGGAAGCAGACTGCCACGTTTTTCTCCCGCAGAGCCTCTGGTGCTTTCGAACCGCCGGCTTTTCAGTTAGCAGTCAATTGTTTTGACCACTGCACCACCAGCGCAGTGGTCATTAAATAAAACTTACAGCTTCCATCTTTGAGCATTACAAATATTCAGCTACTTAATTTGTTAGATAGTCTTACTTAATGTCTTATTATTATTTAGAGTTACAGTTATTTCAATGTTAATGAGATTTGAAAACAGAAACAGAAAGAAACCCATTGCCGTCAAGTGGATTCTGAGGCACAGCAACCCTATGGGACAGAAGAAACCTGACACATAGGGTTTTCAAGGAGCAACTGGTGGATTCAAACTGCCAACTTTTTGTTTAGCAGCCACTGCGCTGCCAACCAAACCAAACCCATTGTCATTAAGTCGATTCCGACTCATGGTAACCCTATAAAACCAAACCAAACCCAGTGCCGCAGAGTCGATTCTGACTCAGTAACCCTATAGGACAGAGTAAAACTGCTCCATAGGGTTTCCAAGGAACGCCTCGTGGATTCGAACTGCTGGCCTTTGGTTAGCAGCCATATCTCTTAACCGCTATGCCACCAGGGTTTGCACTGTGCCACCAGGGCTCCTTAATGAGATTAGAAGGTTATAATGTAAAGGTATTTGGGAGTTGTGAAGACTATAATTTATTTTGTATTTTATACCTCTCTTGTAAATGGTGTTGCTTTTGCCTTTAATTTTAGTTTCTAATTGTTCCTTGTTAGTATATAGAAATAGTATTGATTTTTGATACTAATTTTGTATCCTGCATCTTTGCTAGACTCACTTAGCATTCAGGTAGCATTTTTGTAGATTCCTTAGGATATTCTACATAGACCATCTTGCCATCTGTGAATAAAGAAGTTCTACTTCTTCCTTTCCAATCTGTAAGAATTTTCTTCTTTTTTCTACTTTGTTGCACTGCCTAGAACCCTCAGTACAATGTTGAATGAAAGTTATGAGAATGCACATCCTTGCCTTGTTCCAGGTCTCAGAGTGGCAGTGTTAGTGTTTCACCATTAAGTATGCTGTCAGGTGTAGGTCTTTCATAGAGGCCTCTATCAGTTTGAGGAATTTTCTTTCATTTCCTGGTGTTCTGAGAGTTTTATCATGAATGAGTATTGAATTTTGCAAAGTCCTTTTTCTGCATCTACTAATAATCATTTGGTTGTGGGTTATTTGTTAATGCATTGATTTTTTCAATTCTCCGTCAACCTTGAATTCCTGGGACGGATGTCTCTACCTGGTTGTGATGTATATATGTGTGTGTTTTATATATTGCTGGATTTTATTTCCTCAAATTTTTTCGGGATTTTTGCACCTGTGTTCATGAGGGATATTGGTCTATAGTTTTTTTATTCTGTCTTTGCTAGACTCATAAAATGAGCTATGTACTCTTCCCTTGTGTTCTATTTTCTGTATGAGTTTGTGTGGAATTGGTTTTCTTCCTTCAATATTGGTAGAATTAACCACTGAAGACATCTGGACCTGGAATTTTCTTTCTAGGGAAGTTTTAAACAATGAATTCAATGTTTTTAATAGACTAAGGCTACTCAGGTTATCTGTGTTTTCTTGAGTGAGTTCTTTCTGGAATGCGTCCATTTCATCTAACTTGTTGAATGTATTGCTATAACATTGTTAACAATTCCTTTATTATCCTTTCAGTGTCTATAAGAGCTCTATGATCTCTCTCTTTAATTTCTAACGCTGGTTATTTCTAACTGTTCTTTTGTTCTTGATCATGTCTAGCTAGAGGTTTATTGATACTACACCTACTCCTTACTTACCAACTATCTTGTTATCTGACATTTCTCATTTACAACAATAGTAAGCCAGTAGTTGTAGAAGCAATGGCTGCAGAGCATCCCCTCCCTTGAAGAGGATTTCCTGATGGCCTCTGGGAAACTGGGCGATGCCACCCCATGCCCTCTGCTTCCTCCTGCCGGCAGAGGTGCCCCATCCAATTGCCGCTCGGGCTGGCCTCTGGGTGGACAGCGGAGGCAGCACTGAGCCAGTGGGCACCTGTTCTGGGTTCCCAGTTCCTATGCAGCCTGGGGCCCTGCAGCTCAAAATTGGCATGGATGGAAAGGGAAGAAAGAAAGAGGGTGTTTGGAAGAAATGTGTGTGAGTCTGATGACATTCCCAAAGTGAGCTGAACTGAGCCTCAAGCCTCTGCCTCCGATGGGGCCAGGTACAGGACCAGGCTCCCAGTAACCTCGCATGACTTGCCAGGCCCAGAGAGCAGAGCAGGCTCTGGGATTCTGAACACAGGGCTGTAGGGGTGAGAGTGGAGCCCTAGAGGCAACTCTGCAAGGGAAGTTCTGACTCAGCACGGGAGGAAGGTAAAGTGTTTAGTTAAGCAGTGGGCCCTCCAATCACTCAGCCTGGCTTTATGCAGCTTTGTCTCCCCCCAAGCCCCCTTTTCTGCAGAGGAATAAGAGCACATTCATGAATCTTAGCTATTATTCTACAGTCATTTTTCTAAATTAGAAAAAAACGGACAAATGGATAGTCTGAAAACAAAACAAAAAAATCCTCCATTTTTTAATAACGCCCATTTTTGCATAATGGCCTGGTCTTTGGAACCTGACCACATCGATAAGAGTGGGTGTATTGATCTTTTCAAGAAACCAGCTTTGGTTTCATTAATTATACAGTTTTTTATTTCACTTATTTCTGCTCATTATTTTCTTTATTCTGCTTACTTTGGATAAGAAGAAGCCCGGGTGACAAGTGGTTAAGCACTCAGCTGCTAACCACAAGGTTGGTGGTTTAAATCCAGCAGCTGCTCCAAGGAAGAAAGATGTGACAGCCTACTGCTGTAAAGATTTACAGCCTTGGAAACCCTGTGGGGCAATTCTGCTCTGTTGTATGGGGTCAGTATTAGAACGGACTCAGTGGCAATGCGTTTGAGTTGGATGTGGGGTAACCTCTTTTTTCTAGCTTCTTAAGGCGGTGGCTTTAATTGTTGATTTGAGACCTTTCTTGTATAAATATTGGAGTGCTATAAATTTTATTTTAAGGTCCACTTTAGCTGTGTTCCACAAACTTTGTATGTGGTGTTTTTATTTTCATTTTATTCGGTTCAAATTATTTTCCAATTTTCTTTAAGATTTTTTTGAATTGTAGATTATAAGTTTTTGTTTTTTAGTATGTGGGGATTTTCCAAATATCTTTTTGGTTTTGATTTCTAATAATGTTGTGGTTAGAGAAACATGCTTTGTATGATTTTAATCCTCTTAAATTTGAGCATTGTTTTGTGCCACAGAATATGGCCTTTCTTGGTGCATAGTAGATGTGCTCTTGAAAAGAAAGTTGTGTGTTCTACTGTTGTTGGGTGTAGTGTTCTATATGTGTCAGTTAGGTCACATGATGTTTTGCAAGTTTTCTATATCCTTGTTCTATCAGTTACCAAGAAAGGAGTCTTGAAATCTCCAATGGTAATTTTTTAAATTACAAAATTTTGAAGTTAATAAAATTAGAAGGTTATAATTTTAAGATGATTGGAGAGTTGTAAGGACTACATATTTTTAAAAGTTTTTATTTTAGGGGGGTGTATTTATTCTTTCATACGTTGAGGGATCACACACTTGAGTTAAAGTTACCAGTTCTACCATGTATCACCTCAGCAACCACTCTGAGCCAGTTCTTCTGATAGAGATAATATAAACTTTATGTAGCTATTATAGGGATTAGATGAGATAATATATATAGTATTCTTAACATAAGTCTAGTAATTTTAATAATACCTTTGTATTATTAAAAAAAAAAAATCTTTCAAACCATGGCATCAAATGAGTATTTTAATCACGTACTAAACTTCTTTTTTATTCTACCCTTGACCTGTACCACGGCTTTGTACATCTCCTTCCTCTTGCTTTTGTATGCTTAACTTTTGTTAACACTCTCTTTAGAGCCTTAATTGAGCACAGATTGCCTTGATTGTATTGTAGAAATATTTTGTTCTTGACATAATTTTATTCACCTTGCAGTAAAGTATTAAAGAAAAAATAAAAGTAGATATGCAAGTAGATATACTTGCAAACTAAAATTAAAAAAAAAAAAACAACTCATTGCTGTCAAGTTAGTTGTGACTCATAGCAGCCCTCTAGGACAGCAGAACTGCTCTGTAGGGTTTCCAAGGCTGTAAATCTTTAAGGAAGCAGACTGCCACATCTTTCTGCCATGGAGCGGCTGGTGAGTTCAAATCGTCTGCCTTTCAGTTCTCAGATAAGTGCTTAACCACTGCACTACCATAGCTCTTTAGGTATACTTGGAGCAGCTGTAAAATCATCCTGCACTGCTTAACTGTCTGAAGTTCAATCTGTTTTTCTTTTCCTCCAGATAAACCAAGAAAGCTGGTGTACCATAGAACCATGCCCTGAAGCAGCATCTCTTTTGGCTCCCAAGCAGAGCCCAGGTAAGCAGAAATTTTCCAGCTTCCAATTTGCTGGAATAACTGCATCCAAATGCCCGTTTCCTGGAGCCCTAGTCCCATTCTAATAACAAGTTACTGGATTTGGAGAGCTTGCCTTTCTTAGCATGTTATGCAGTTAATTAGAGGAAGGGGCATATATGAGTTGGGTTTGTAGCATTTTGTCTCAGAAATGAAGGTGAGCATATATAAGCACTTAAATTTCATTTTTAGTGGTAGCAGATTTCACAGATTTTCAGCTGTGATTTATTAACTCATCTGTTAAGGCACCTGTGCTGTGTATATACATATGATATAGGTCTTTTAATCTGGTAAAACTGTGAATATATGTTATTAAGGACCAAAGCTGTGGTCCTCAATCTTGGCAGTACATGGGTATTATCTGCGGAGCCTTAAAATATATATTCATTTAAGGTCCTACCCTCTAAAATTCTGATTTAATTCACTTGGGAAGTGGCCTGACATCAGAGTCCTTAAAAGTTCTTTTGGTCACTGTAGTGTGTTGAGAACCATTGTACTGTCAGGATTGAGTCTTTCCTTAAGTACCCATGAAGTACAAGGAACAAAAGCTGCTGTTAAGATCTTGCGTGTTATAATGACAGGTGCAGCACACAACTTAACGGCTAGTTAAGGTTCCTGACTTTTAACTTGGTTTCAGCCACTAACTCTCGGTGACCTTCCCTAATGTGTGTGTTTATTGTCTCCCATCTGTAAAGTGTTACTAGCTTGCCTCACTTCAGGGAGAGGGGAGGTAGGTGTTGCAAGGATGACCTACTTGGTAATTGTATGTTTTGTGCCTGTTGCTGCAGGTGCTAAGAGAACACACTTGGTAATTTGGATTCTGGGCTCTTGAACCGCCCTTACCCAACGCCATTTCTGATTACCTTCCTGGTTTTTGCTGACCTGCTTTAAAAACTGCTGAGTTCTCATTTGTTGGTCTTTTTAGAAAGCTTTTAGCTACAGATACCTTACAGTAGTATTAAATTTAAAGGCGACCGTTCAAATCCTCAAGGAACCTGTTGGCGCAGTGGTTAAAGCACTCGGCTGCTAATTGAAAGTTTGGCGGTTTGAACGTATGGGAGAAAGATGTACAGCCGTAAAGATTACAGCCTAGGCCAACTCTTCAGACAAAGATTAGACTGGACTAAACTATACGACATAAAATGATGCTAGTGAAGAGTGTGCTTCTTAGCCCAAGTAGATACATGAGACTAACTGGGCGGCTCCTGTCCAGAGGTGAGATGAGAAGGCAGAAAGGGACAGGAGCTGGCTGAATGGACATGGCAAATCCGGGGTGGAAGGAAGGAGTGTGCTGTCACATCACAGGGGAGAGCAACTAGGGTCATATAACAATGTGTGTATAAATTTTTGTATGAGAAACTTACTTGAGCTGTAAACTTTCACTTAAAGCACAATTAAATAAATAAATTAAAAAAAAAAAGAAGATTACAGCCTAGGAAACCCTATGGAGCAGTTCTACTCTGTCCTTTAGGATCATCCCTATGAGTCAGAATCCAGTCAGTGGCAATGGGTTTGGCTTTGGTTCAAATCCTCTATCTCTAGAGATTTCCTACTGATTCTGAACTCTTTGACTTTACTATAGAGGAAGTATTAGAAACAAATTATATAAAATGTTTTTCTCTATCTCACATAGAAAAAAAATGGATAAAGGATATTATTATTCTGTAGGTATGTTTGGGTTCTCCAAATTTTATAAGATTGACCTTGTTTACAAATTTAGCTGACACTTCTCCCATTTCACCCTCTGGAATCTTCTATTTAAAAATATACTACTTTCTGTGTTTTGGTTCCTTAAACTGTTCGGGGGCTTTTTTAAAAAGTGTAATTACTCCCAGCCACCTAACAAGTGAAACTTTTGCAATGTAAAGGTTAAATGGGCCTCACAATTTGAATATTCACAGGAAATATCTCCACACATTGTAGTTTAATTCACTCATTTAAAGAAATGAATTTTGAGCCCTCAGCATTTTCCCCAGGGCATAATCTTGAATTTTATAGACCCTCCCCACCTCAACCTATAAACACGAACAATTGGGCCTTTTTAGAGTGATTCTTTTTAAATCCTTAAGTAACAAAATCCTGGGTTTTCCGTTTTAGGTATAGTTGATTGTGTGTCCTAAGTACTTTCAGTCTCGCAGATTTCTTCTCTTTACTTCACAAACACATGCTTAAGAGAGCAGTAACATTAGACCAAATAAGGTAGTGTCTTTGAAAATCTCTTTGTATACTCTTCAATACTGAATAAATACAAGATAGGATTATGATTAACATGGCTTAACAGAACCGTGCTGCATGTTTCCCTACCCTTCCCTAACTATAATCTGTTTGCACATATATCATTTTAAATCCAAGTGACTACACAGCATCTTAAAAAGTATAGACTGCTAGCTTTTAAAAGCTAATGGCTAAGTACACAAAAGATACAGACAGGTTTATATGTGGGTCATGAATGGGACTGGCCCCTGCTATGCCCACCTTCAAGGTACTGTGATGATGGGATACTTGCTGAAACACACATTATGAGTTAATGAACCCCTAACTTCATTAGGTACATTTATCACATGACTGCTATATGTTGAAGGGCAGAGTTCAAGTAACATTAAACTAAAACCAAACCCATTGCCATCAAGTCAGTTCCAACTGATAGCAACTCTGTAGAAAAGAGTAGGTCTGCCCCGTAGGGTTTCCAAGGCTGTAATCTTTATGGAAGCAGACTGCCACATCTTTCTCCTTTGGAGCGGCTGGTGGGTTCAAACCACCAACCTTTTGGTTAGCAGCTGAGCACTTAACCACAGCGCCACCAGGACTCCTTTCAGGTAACATTAAAAAAAAAAAAAACCATTGCTGTCAAGTCAATTCCTACTCATAGCAACCCTATGGGACAGAGTAGAACTGCCCCATATGGTTTCCAAGGAGCAACCGGTGGATTCGAACTGCAGACCTTTTGGTTAGCAGCCATAGCTCTTAACCACTGTGCCATCAGGGCTCCGTTATGTATATATTATTTCTGTCACCACAACTCTTTTTGTTGTTGTTGTTAGGTGCCGTCAAGTCAGTTCTGACTCATAGTGACCCTTTGTACAACAGAAGAAAACACTGCCCGATCCTGCGCTGTCCTCACAATTGTTATGCTTAAGCCATTGTTGCAGCCACTGTGTTAATCTGTCTCATTGACTGTCTTCCTCTTTTTCGCTGACCCTCTGCTTTACCAAGCATGATGTCCTCCTTCAGGGACTGGTCCCTCCTGATAACATGTCCAAAGTATGTGAGACAAAGTCTTGCTATCCTCGCTTCCAAAGAACATTATGGCTGTACTTCTTCCAAGACAGATTTTGTTTGCTCTTCTGGCAGTCCATGGTGTATTCAATATTCTTCGCCAACACCGTAATTCAAAGGCATCACTTCTTCTCCGGTCTTCCTTATTCACTGTCCAGCTTCACGTGCATATGAGGTGATTGAAAACACCAAGGCTTGAGTCAGGTGCACCTTAGTCCTTAAAGTGACATCTTTGCTTTTCAACACTTTAAAGAGATTTTTTACAGCAGATTTGCCTGGTACAAAGCGTTGCATCTTTTGATTTCTTGACTGGTGCTTCCATGGACATTAATTGTGGATCCAAGTAAAATGCTAATTACCCCATTTCACTAGTATTGAATTACTTCTTGCCTAGAATCTTTCTGCTGATAAGTACTCAGACCTAAATTTAAACCATAATAGGTTAACTCTAAAACCAATGATCTTTGCTGTTGTTTACCCCTTGATATGCTATCCCAACTTTATTCATTAGGAAGGGGGCATGAAGGAGGAAAGGAGATATTTCTTTAATTTTGAAAACAACACATGATGTAGGGCATGGAGTAGCTTTGGAAGGGGGGAGTGTTGTTTCCTGATTGCTTAAAGTCCTTCTCACGCTGATTCCATTTTTTCACACTCTCCCTACCTTCCTACCCCAGTAGTCAGCATTATCTCACACAGCCAACTCATCTCATCCCAGACTTGGTTTGTGGTCCCTTGTAGTGCTGGTTCAGATTTATTTTCTTATTTTCTGGGTGAGGTATTCCTACCAGGGCTGAATCTGGATCTTCCCTGTGAATTTTCCATTAGAATATCTCGGGGCTGGTTTGTTATTCAGTGTGGAATTTGGACGTGGTCTGCTCAACTGCCAGTTGGACAACTAGTAGCTCAGCATAGTTGCTGTGACAGCCCTTTCTTTCCTTGGCCACCCCCCCAATTTCCCGTCAACCAGGGAATGGAGTGTTTGGTTTTTCCAAGTGGGGACAGGGGAAGAAATAAAGATCACACCCACCAACTCTACCTGCGTGCTCTATGAAATGTAAACAAAGCTCCAGAATACCCATGATTTCTAGTCTTTTAAAGGCAGAGCTGTTCCTCTTGAAATAATGTACTGAAATGGTTTGGAGCAAGATTGAAATGGAGCAGGGTCTTTTTTTTTTTTTAACTGAAATATGTGCATAAGTTTACTGTTTCAGATTAGTCTGTGGGCCCTGCCTTGCTTCCTGTGGCTTCTTTTGTGTACTTCCGTGTTGAAATTTTCTCATAATATGTCCAGTTCTCCCATAAGACTGTAACCCCTCCCCCCCGGCACACAAACACTAAACTTCGCTTTTTATGTGAATTCTCTTAGTACCTTGCCAAGTGCCTGACTTAATAGGAACCCATTGCCGTTTAGACATAGCGACCCTATAGGACAGAATAGCACTGCCCCGTAGAGTTTCCAAGCAGCATTTGGTAGATTCGAACTGCTGACATTTTCACTAGCAGCCGCAACTCTTAACCACTATGCCACCAGGATTTCCAACTTAATAGAAAAGGCAGTTTTATTAACAGGTGATTCATTCAGTGCCTCCCTGGCCCCTTCCTCTTAGCTACTCAGCATATCCAGAGTAATTAATGTATTAATAACCAGTTTTTAATTTACTAATTCATCTAAATAAGAACAGCTTCCTCCCGTTAGCTCCACACCCAGCGTGCAGGTGCACGTTATTGTCTAAGCAAAAAATCTGAGACTCAAAAGGGAGACATTGCAGGTTATCTAGTTAAATCTCCACTTTTCCCTCTGCGTAGACAACTTTTCTGAAACCTCTTGACACAGTCACTCAACCCCTGCTCAGTCCTTCTGGTGAAGTGACAGTCATTACTTAGTGAGGCTGCCTGGAAACCCTGCCGTAGTGACTGTGCAGCTTCCACCCACTGACTTTGTTTTGGCTTCTGAACAGCGCAGAATGATTCTACTCACTGTTTCTCATTTGATGACTGTTCCTAGGCACATTTTTGTTAAAATCCTCTGCAAGCTAAGTGTACCTCAAGCATTTCCACTGTGGGACCTCATTGCCAGTGTTTTAATTTAAATGTATTACCTAGAAACAACCACAGTTCTTGGGTGTGGTCTGTCTGGCTAGCACTTAGTAGCAAGACTGTCCCCATTGTGGCTTTGAGTACACAGTATATTAATAGGGTTTAAAAATATTAAGGTTTTGTGTGTATTTATTGTCTTCTACTTTTTTTGCAAATGCCTTGCATTGTCAACTCTTCTAGAATTTAGTTCAGTTTCAAGTATATCACACTTGTCTTCAAATCTTCTTGAAGGAGATTGACCTCCATGCAGTAACTGACCCTTTTTGGATTCTTGATTTTACCATCTACAAATCTCTCTAACCCTATCACTATGCAGCCACATGTTCATTTTGTCCACAAAGTTAAAAAGAGAGAATGGGCTAAATACCTTGCTAATTTCAAGGTACTGTGTCTTTGGGATTCCTTGATACCCGTGTAGTATTTCTGTCAAGGCCCCCTCCCTTTGGTTCAGTAGAGCCCCTGTCCTACTTATTGAGCTGAAAACAGATTCTAGATGATATACTTTTCTACTTTAGCATGTTTTTTTTTTTTTCTGAGATGAATTTAAGGTAGGAAAAGTTAAATAATTATATTTTTGTTACTAAGGAACAGAATCCCTGAGTGTGATACACTCATATGTTTATTAGATATACTTCCTTTTGCCTTTTATCCCAGAATTCTGATAAAATAACAAGCTTCCAGAGGGAACTTAGTCTCAAAACAAGGATTGGCCACAAACCCTATCACGTAGCTTCCTAATAATGGACTTCTGATTTTGATGGCAAAAGAAAAACACTTGGAGGAAAACATTGCCACTAAGGTACCTAAAAATAGGTGGAATTAATGGTTCTGAATCATCAGTTTATCTCTTTAACCCAGGGTGAACATGGCAAACTCATGGACATCCTGTAGTAATGTCTTAATAGCTTCTTAAAAACAAAAGAAACAGAATTTAAGAGACTGGTTTCTTGGATGGAAAGAAATTAAAATTTTATAAAGTATTGGTTGCATAAATTGTCTTTTTCAGAATGTGATGAAAACTTCCTCCATGTTGGACTGGGCAGAGAGTGTGCCTCGTCACAAGGTGGACTTAACAGACAGTCTGGGAGTGATTCTGACCTCTTTCACTCGCCCAGTGATGAAACGGAAAGCATCGTCTTCTCAAAGGTATTGTTCGCCACAATATGTGACTCTTGCTAGTAAGTTGTGATCCAGCTAGCTTTACAGGGCCTCTTTCAGGTTCTTAGAGGATCTTAAAAAAAAAAAAAAACTAAACCCAGTGCCGTCGAGTCGATTCCAACTCATAGCGACCTTGTAGGACAGAGTAATATGATCTTAAAGGAGTATAAAATGTTCCCTTTTGGGGAAGGAAACTCCTTATTGTCTGGGCTTAAAAGAAGGCACTGGCAGTTTTAGATTTCTGCACAATCATGACTAGTTATATGCAAGTTTTGAAGCTCACATTGAAGCTTAAAGAAATGGAAGTTCCTTTGGTATAAATTTAGTCAGATAACAGTGAACGCTTTTCAGTGGGCAGGAAGGGACCGCAACTCAGACTATATGATGTCATGTGTATAAACTAACCATAGACTCATTTCTGATTAATGTGTTTAGTTAGGCCTAAAGCTCCCTGCTGAGCTTGGTGATATCACCTCTCCTCATCTAGCCTGCTTAATTGGAACTTTCTAGATCTCTGCTAGGGAACTGGAGCTCTCACCCTAGTGAATAGCCCATCCACATGAGTCACCTAGTGTTTGCATATCATTTGAGGCTGTCTAAGGGTTGGGAGGCAAGAGTTGGGAGGGGGTCTGCTTGTATTCCAGGCACTAAACTGAATTTTTACGCATGTGATCTCATTTCATAGTCCCAGCTACTCTGCTAGGTGGGTTGTTTTATCCTCGTTATAAAACCACCTGTCTACCAGAAAATGGAAGTTCTGATTGGTAAAGAAGTTTAACCAAAATTACTCAGCTGTAAGAGTCAGAGTTAAGATTTGTACCTCAGTTAGCCTGACTAAAACCTCTTCATTTCTGGTATTTTTCTCTCAGTCTCCAAACACCTGCTTTTATAGCCAGTGATTTATGTAGAAGCATGGCAGTGGCCAGCCATTAGGTACTTCCCTAAAAAGTTTCCTCAGTGGTCATCCACACACTGTGTGCTGAGAAATATCAGAATGTCCCAGAGTTTGTCCCTAGAGTCTAACCTCCTCTTTTCCCTTTACTAAAAAATAATCTGTAGGCAAGACATTGCAACATCCTTTTCTGTGAACCATGAGTGGCGCATTAGGTCACTTCCTGAAGTCATTTGGATGACTCTGGCCTTCAGAGGTCTCTTTAACAGCCTGCAGTGTTTGTCATGAGCTTTTCACTTTAACCTCTTCTTTCCATTCGGTATGCCTCCTGGCAAATATGATCCTTGGTGAGTGTTATAAAAAAAAAAAAAAACTTCGTGTTTATTCTTAGGAATATTTGCCAGTTCCTAAGGCCTGTCTTTTCCTTAGTTCAACAGCATAAAATTTAATTTTGTTTTAAGAGTGAGAAGAAATCCTGGGATTTTTTTGGGCGCTAGGTAAGAAAGAAAGTGTGATCATAAAATATGCATGGTCTAGGCCATCACGTAATCCAAAAGAATAATTGAAGTCTGTAGAAAATATTAATAGTTGTTGCCTCCTTGCCCAAAGAGAGATAAATCAAAGCCCTTATACTTGTTGGTTTTTTTTTTTTTCCAAGTTATAAGAAGCATCCACGGTTGACTAAAAAATCAAAGTAAACCCCTGAGACTATTGCCCTGAGATAATCTTCAAATTGAAACCAAAAATATCCCCTGAAGTCTTCTTAAAACCAAACATTAGTGTAGTTTAACTAATAAAAATTGTCTGCCTTAAGCGTTATGATCTTTTAAGAGCTATCTATATGGGATCAAATTGACAACAGCAGCTCAAAAGATTAGATTGGAACCTCAGGGGGCAGTGAATTTATGTTAGTGGGAGAGGAACAACTCAGAAAAGAAGGATGAGAATGGTTACACAACTCGTAAATGTAATCAGTGTCACTAAATAGTATACATAGAAACGGTTGAATTGGTGTATGCTTTGCTGTGTATATTCTCAACAACAACAAAATAAGTAAAACTATATATGGAACAGAAAAAAACTAAAGTAACTTTTTGTAAGATACTAAACCTTAAGGGAATACCCTTTCTTTCATATGCTATAGTTTCCTCCCAAAGTACTCAATCACCAACCCAAAAAATCACCTGTTTTTTTAAACCTTTCAATGAAAAAAATAATATTTACAGAATCCATATTAGAAAAATCAGTGTACAAGTACTAAAATCAGTAGAATTTCTAAACTGTGAAACAGGGATAATGCTTGCTATCAGATAATACTTAAGATTCTTAGATAAAATATTGTACATAAATGGATTACGTTATTGGCATGTATTACAGGTTGCTGTCAAGTCGATTCCAACTCTTAGCAACCCTACAGGACATGGTAGAACTGCCCCATAAGGTTTCCAAGGAGCATCTGGTAGAATCGAACTGCTGACCTTTTTTGGTTAGCATCCGAGCTCTTAAACACAGCACCACCTTAAGTATATGCTGCCTTGTGTATAATGTAATAAAAATTAATCAAAATTTGATGAATAAATAAATGAAAATGAAAAGCCTAATATTTTGGCAGTATTAAGCATGATTCCAGGTACAGTGTAAAAGTTTGCAGCAGTTTTTATATTCCTATGTATAGTGTATATAATGTTTATACCTCTACATGGCATAGATAGTGTACAGCATATAGATACTGTATAACTCTAGTGACGGAAGCCAATTAGGTTATTACCCCAACATTTTATAATGAAAATTCAGAAGCATATAGAAAAGTTGAAAGAATTATGCAGTGAACACCCACATACCCACCACCTGTATTCTACAATAAACATTTAATTATATTTGTTTTTTTAGGTAACTGTACACCTGTCCTTCCCTCTGTCCATCCCCAAGTCCATCAGAAATTTCTGATGGATTTTAAAATAAATTACAGATATCACAAAACCAAGGGGGAAAAAAAACCATTGCCATTGAGTCAAATTCTGACTCGTAGAACTACCTCATACAGTTTGTTATTTAACTTTCCTGAGCCTCAGTTTTCTTATGTGTAAAATGAGAGTAAGAATACCTACTAAATTGAATACTGTCAGGATTAAAGGAAACAATTCAACTAAATCATTTAGCATAGAGCCCCACCCGTGATTAAAACCCAAAACTCACTGTCATGGTGTTGATTGTGACCCATGGCGACCCCAAAGGGTTTCCAAGGCTGTAAATCTCTATGGAAGCAGGCTGCCACATCTTTCTCCCGCGAAGCTGCTGGTGGTTTCGAACCACCTACTTTTTGGTTAGCAATCAGTTGCTTTAACCGCAGCACCACGAGGGCTCCTTCCACAGGTGATTAGTTTCCAGTAAACATTACAGTAAAACCTGCAAAAGCCAGAACTTGTGTAAGGTGGAAACCTGTCAGAGAAGGAAAACCAAAATATTTTCCATGAAAACAAGCAATAGAAAAGTGGTAGCTGCACCCTGTCGAGGGTGGAAAACTTGTGAGACCCAGAAAAACAAGGCAGTCCCATTGAGTTCCAGCTCTCACAGGTTTCACTGTACTATTTAAATTTAAGTCATAGTTATGTTGTACATACACTTAAGTAGTAACACTAGTTTCTTGAGTTTTACGTAGACAGTGTGATCATTTAATTTAGACCTTTTCGTTAACTTTTAGTTACATAATTATTTTATTATTAAATCTCCTTAGTTTATTTAACCTGAAATTAAGCAGAACAGTAGTAGCCTTTGGTCACTTCATCAGCTCAGCTCCTGCCCCTAATACAGAGCTGTCCATTTAAGACTGATGCTTGTAAAGAGCAGCCACACTTATGCCTCTGTATTGCTTAGGGGGCCCATTTTTTGCAGGCATTTTGTCTTTGATTCAGAGACTTCTACTAGCCTGGTACAAAAAAAAATGAAATTCTGCAAATGCTAGCCTGGTAACATTTGCAGAATTTCAAAATTGCATAAGCCCTAAGAAAATAGAGCCTGATGGTAGAGGGATACACATTTGTGTTTTTCCATCCTCATATGCAGGAGGAAATTCACTTGCGAAAGACTCAAGGGAAGAAGGATTCATTTGTACATCTCAAGTATATAGGCTCAGTCTTCATTTCCCAAATGTTTACATTCTCAAAAACATAAGTAGCTCCTACCCTACCACCCCATCTCTCCTTTGTCTGCCTTTCTTGGTCTCTGCCCTGTCGTTGTTAGTTGCCATCAAGTCAGCTCTGACTCATGGCGACCTCCTGTACAACAGAATGAAATGTTGCCCTGTCCTGCACCATCTTCACAATCCTTGGTGTGCCCGAGTCCATTGTTGGAGCCACTGTGAATTTTGAGTGCCTTCCAACTTAGGGAGCACATCTTCCAGCACTGTATGGGACAGTATTCTCTTGTGATCCATATGGTTTACATTGGCTAATTTTCAGAAGTAGATTGCCAGGCCTTTCGTCCTAGTCTGTGTTAGTCTGGAAACTCTGCTGAAGCTGTCAACCATGGATGACACTGCTGGTATTTGAATACCAATGGCACAGCTTCCAGCATCATAGCAACATGCACGCCACCACAGTATGACAGACTGACAGATGGGTGGTGGCTTTGCCCCAATTCAGTCTTAATATATATCGATCTAAAAATTGAAGTTTATTTATAGCAGAATGTTAAGAAAAAGCTTATATTTAGGCAGAAAATTATGTTTTGGCTGTCAATTTATAGGACTAGAAATATCACCTAGTTATGACTCCATGTGAACCAAATGTCTTTGTTAAACTGATATCCATGGTGTCATTCTTTCTAACTATTAGATGTAATATCCTAAGCAAGTCCCTGAAAATTATTTAATTACCAGATATTTTAAGATAAAAGATCTCTACAAAGAAAGACTGACACGTAACTCAAAAACTCTTGAGACGGGACTTTGAATCTTAGACATGGAACATTCCGCCCTGTGTCAGAAGCCATAACTATTTTCTTCCTGCCGATATATATAGAATATGTATAACAGTATATATAACAGCCTCAAAACCTGGTGCTTTGGGAGGGAAGGCAAGAGGAGAAGTAATAGTTCTCTTATCTTTTATTTGACAGATGTCTCTAAGAATTTCGGCATAGTGGCTTCAGGAACTAGAAAGGAGTTTTTTTTTTTTTTTTTTCCTTGCCTAAAATATTTCAAAAGCTTAGAACCTGGCTTTTCTTCTATCATCAATGGTCTAATTAGATGGATTAACACTTTGCAACAGGCCTTATATTAATTTCTAACCTCTTTAGATCTAAAAGTCGTCTGTTTACAACTTTCATATTGGATAGGAAAATGAAAAGAAAAAGTGACTTATTTATAGTCATGTACTTAGAGAAAAGCCACTTTTTTTTACTTAGAGAAAAGCCATGACTATATTACTTGATTTCTAGTTAGGCCACGGACTGCTTTCTGTTCTGCAGGGATATTGTCAAGACATGAGGAAATTGGGAAACTCTTTTGAGAAAACTTAGAGTCTTAGGAAGAAGTAATTTAGAGCCTTCTTTAGATTGAATCCAGTATTAAAGAAAACCATTTGCCTTAGCTGCCTAATAATTGAGTTCAGTGTTAATTTCTGAATTTTGTCCCATTTTTCATCTTCAAGTAACATTCCACTCACTCATGAGAATATTATACTGTGAGAACTTAATTCTCCTCAGGAATGCAGGGCTGAAGAAACCATGTAATCACTATGAAAAGACTCCGTGGTCATTTAGTTTGCCAGTGCAATCAGAGTTAAAAACACAAACCAGGAAATGTCACAGCGCACACCAGGAAAAAGACTGTGTTGAAGATATATTCTAGACAAATTTCTCCTTTATTTTAATACATACAAACAGGCAGCCAAAGATTTTCACATTTTGATTTTATGTCTTAAAAAAGAGTAGATGCTTGTTTGTAAGTTTCCAGTCCATAAAGTGCCAGAAAGATAGCAGGGACTTTTTCAAGGTATTATTTTTCCAAGATTGGATGCCAGGGTGAAGAGTGCCTATCTACTCTTCTGGGTTGAGAAAAGCTGACTTCTAAGAAGAATCTATCAAAGATAAGTAAAAACTTTAACTTAGATCTTTTATTATTTCCTTTAAAACCTTTCTTATATGTTTTAGAACAGGCTTGTCACATTTTTCTTTATTGATGTCTGTTCTGTTTGCCTACTGGTAATGGTTTGAGAATTAGCAATTTAGAAAACTAAGGAATAAGAAAGCTAAGACATCCTGAAAGTGTCCCCTAAGTTGGTATTCATGACAACTTATATTTCTCCCCTCTGTGGAGAGTAGCTCCATGAGTAGAAACTCTTGAGGATGTCCAAGTCAGTCCCTCATTAACTAAATAAAAAGAAAAATCAATAATTTTGTATTACAATAATAGCTACCTTGTTTTAGAATTTACTTGGTGAAATAGTTTTATTTTTTTATAATTTTATTTGTTGTTGAGAGTATACACAGCAGAACATACACACCAATTCAACAGTGACATCAATTACAGATTTCAAGTTGTGCAGCCATTTGTACCCTCCTTTTTTTTTTCTAAGTTGTTCTTCCCCCGTTAACATAAACTCATTGCCTGCTAAGGTTCGTATCTGATCTTCAAGTTGCCATTGTCCATTTGTTCCCATATAGATAGATTTTAAAAGAGCACAGTGCTCAAGGCAGACATTCTTTACTAGTTAAGCTAAACTGATGTTTGATTTTAAGAAGACTTCAGGGAATATTTTTGGTTTAAGTTATAAAGATTATCTCAGGGCAGTAGTTTCAGGAATTCCTCCAGCCTCCATGATTCTAGAAAGTCTGGATTCCCTGAAAATTTGAAATTCTTTTCTGCATTTTCTCCCTTTTAATCAGAACTTTTCTGTAGAATCTTGATCAGAGTGTCCAGTAATGTTAGCTATGCACCATCCAGTTCTTCTGGTCTCTTGGTAGAGAAGGCAGATGTTCATGGAGGCAATTAGCCACACATTCCATTTCCTCCTCCAGTTCCTGACTCTCCTTCTTCCTCTGTTGCTTCAGGCGAATAGATACCAATTATCATGCCTTAGATGGCCACTTGTAAGCTTTTAAGACCCCAGGCACTACACAAGGAACTAGGTGGTAGAACAGAAGCACTAAACACATTATTAGGCCAATCAAAGTATAGTATTATTTTACATTGTGGCCTGGTAAAGGGAACAGTGAACATTTCTCATACTGACTTTCAGATTTTGTTCTTACAGGGTTTTGTCCAGATAATTGAGATAACAAAACGGGACAATTTGAGTTAAAATCAGCCTGGGTTCAAATCTTGACTTTGCTTCTCACTGCCTATGTACTGGAGCCCTGGTGGCACAGTGGTTAAGAGCTCGGCTGCTAACCAGAAGGTCGGCAGTTTGAATCTAGCAGCTGTTCTTGGAAACCCTATGGGACAGTTCTACTCTGTCTTACAGAGTCACCATGAGTTGGAATTGACTTGACAGCAAGGGGTTTGGGTTTTTTTTTGGTTTGGCCTGAGTGCTTGGGAGAATCTATAAGACAATGTGGGTCTCAGTTTCCTGACCTGTTCAATGATCCCTTTGCATCTTCTTTCTCAGTCTTATACCTTAGACATTGTTTAAACATCAATTACTCTAAGAACCTGAATTCTGTAAAGTGAAAAAATCTCGTATTTACTGATAAGATCTAGTCCAGAAGATATAGAGAGATGATGTGCTTTCGAAGTGCTGTATTAACTTTTTAAAGAGACTCTTTCTAGGATAGAGGCTGGTTCTCTGTTCCAGGGCCGAAAGGGCTCATTTGTTCTCATAAATTTTTTTTTTGTCCTCTAAGAACTGTAAGTTTTGGTGCCCTTAATTAAAACATTGAGTGGACAAGCTAATTAGGAAAATGCTATGAAGAAGAAAAAAAATCACAAGATGTCCTTCCCTATTCCCTGCTTCCTATTCTGTATGAGTACAAAATAAAGATATTAAGGCAGTTTGCTTACATCGATAACTGATAATGTGATCATGTTTGAATTTATCTCTACATCTCTTAGCAACTTTTATTTATCTTTGGGTCTGTGAGATGCCATGAAGCTCATTTTTCCCTCTCCAATTAAATTATGTGGTCTGATGTCTTTCAACAAGTAGAGAATGTCAGGCTGCTGGGACCAAAGTTGCACAATCCCTGTTAGGTTCTAGAGGTTGGCCCAGGAAAGAGCATCATCACTCTTATCAAAGACCCCATTGCCAGGACTGATTATTTTATGTATGATTTGGCTTGATAACACTAACTGAATTCTTAGTGAAATGAGAAGAAGAAATAGCTTTCTTTCATTTAGGTATTTGTGGCAGATATTTGGGTATTTGTGACAGGCATTATGTAGGGTCTTAAGCTATTGAGCATTTTCCAAACGGCCACTAAAAGCTATCATCAGCAAATGATTATTGTAGCCAGGCAGATTGCTTCATTTTCAGTTAAGGCTTGTGAAAAAGTTAGACGATATGACATGGATTTAGAGTTTTCACTCCGCAGAAATCCCAGAGACAGATGGGTTCCTTTTCATTTCAGTTGATGGTATTGACTGAAACAACTGGCCTGAGTTAGATTCTTTTTCCTTTGTAGGGAAGAAAAAAAAGATGTACTTCTAGTGTAGGTGAACTAATGGAAGAGAGTAGAAAGAGGATAAACCATTCCTGCCTGGAAGCTCCGAGTATGTGAACCCAACTGTGATCATACTTAAAAAAAAAAAAATCTGTGTCTGGAAGCCAAGTTGTGATCTTACCCATCTCAGACCCAACATGAAGCCATTTTGCTTGACCTGAAATCACTGAGATGGTCTGTTTTCTCCTGCCGTTTTTAACCACATGTGCTGTCTCTCTATTATAGCCCGAGGAAGAGCAGTTAGTATGTGATACCACTGGATCCAGTTCTTCCACCGATGACACAGCTTCCCTGGATCGACATTCTTCCCATGGCAGTGATGTGTCCCTCCCCCAGATTTCAAATTTGAACAAGTCCAAGGATCCACAAAGCCTTAATGGCTTCTACAGCCATGGGATGGGAGCTGAGAGGCGAGAGAGTGAGAGTGAGCCTGCTGGTTCAGGTGAAATGGAAGAGGAGGAGATGGACAGCATCACTGAGGTGCCTGCAAACTGCTCTGTCCTGAGGGGCTCTATGCGCTCTCTGTCCCCTTTCCGGAGACACAGCTGGGGTCCTGGGAAAAATGCAGCCAGCGATGCAGAAATGAACCAACGGAGGTGAGATGGAAGGCCCTTTGTCTAGTCTCTCCAATGTCTGCTTGCTTTTGAAAAGTTGCTCCTTTGATATTTCAGTTGGCAAAAGATTTTAGGAGACGCCATGGTATAGAAGAAAGAATATGGGCATAGGAATCAGGAAAACTTATGTTCAGACTCCAGGTCTAAAATTTACTACATGGATGACCTTGGGCAAGTTACTCGACCCCTCAGAGTTTTAATTTTCTCATCTGTAAAATACATGCCTTTCAGAATATTTACAGTAATAAAGTGAAATAACGTGTCACATAGTAGGTATTTATAAATGGTAACATTTATTCTTGCCAGCTTTGTCAATGAAATCCATAGATTAGAAAATACAGGGGAATAATTTCAAGTAATTTTTGAATTGAGAAAAAAAAATGAAATCTTATAGTCTCAACACATCTAAGTTTTTCAAATTACATCGCAGGAATTAAAGCCATCTGTTTCTAAAGTGTTGATAAACTCTAAATTATCAGTGTTAATCCTCAATAAAGCATACAGAAATCATTAAATATCATTAAATAGTTGATATTTTCCCATATGTCTTATGGTCTTGGGGACTTTCATAAATGTTACCTGGTCTTCCATTTGGTTTGGGAGCAAACTGTGAGACAATAAGTTGAATTTGGCTTCTTACTATTGGCTGCCTAGATGAATTTAAACAGGTGGTTTTAGTTCTAAAGAACAGAATGCTGTGATCCTGCATATTGTGCTTAAAAGAGTGTGCTTACTCCAAAGCTACTCTCTTAATGAGGAGAACCCACTGAGTTGGGAGGCTGACCGTGTATTTCCTCCCCCATCTACTCTTCTTTTAAAATAGTTGATGTAAACAGCTCAGCTGGAGCAATTATTCCCCCCCCCCTTTTTTTTTTTTAAATCCTAGACCTCTTTATGATATTCTGGCTCAAAATTTATGACTGTAAGTACGTGGAATCTAATCAAATTCATTCATTCATTCTTTTATTTAACAAACATAATGTGTACCTACTCGATGCCAGGCACTGTTCTAGGTTCTGGAAATACAGAGGTAAACAAGACAAAGTCCCTGCCTTCATGGGGCTCAGAGTAATACCTTACACTTTGCTAATTTGCTAATCTTTTAAGACTCTTCTAATAACACATTATCGTATAGAATTTTTTTTATCTTCCCCGTGAGTCAAGTGATATGACCCTCACTTTTACAGATTTGGAAACTGGTGCAAATAGGCTAAATCACTTACCCAACCAAGGTCAGTGGAATCCAGGTTTCTGGTCCCTCAGTCAAGTGCTTTTTCTCCAATTCCATATAACTCTGTGGTGGGGTTCAGGTTGCTGACATCAAAATAATTGATGTGCTCTATCTTCTACATAATGTTTATATACATTTGAAACCCTAGATTATATAAAAAAGTTTCTTGAAGCTTTCCTTTTCAGCTTTATTTATGCTGTGCTACTTTGTTTTTAGCATTCACATGTATAAGAAAAAATAAGAAGGTGAGGAATGATCCTTCAGCCAGAATTCTCTTCCAGAAGCAAGGGTAGTTCTTTGACTGCACATACTGGTCTTTAATAATAACAGCATTAAGGAACTGGGATTTATTTTATGTATATAATGTGTTTTTCTTCATAACCTGCTGTGGATCCCTTTGCCTTTGATTTCAGAGCTAGATGTGACTTTATGGATCGTTTTGCTCAGATGAGAAAATTGAAGCTCAGATTGAATGATTTGCCCAAGATTACATGTTGATCGTAAGACTGAACTGAGCCTAGGACCATATCACCAAAGCTATTTATATTTTCAGTCTATATAATGTCACCGAATTTCGTATTTGGACTTAAAATCACTGATTGCCTAGCATAACCGTGCCAAAAATCTGGAGATTACTTTTAGATTATTTTAGATTAAGAGGTTGTAATGATCACTTTAATTAGTTTGACTAATTCATACACTATCCAAATATTACTGAATTTCAAAGACTTAAGAAATTGAAGTTTTCAATGATGTTTTTTTCCCCCAATTTTACATGCTTTTAAGTGTTTAGGATTTAATAATTCATTGTCATCTGATTAACGTCATGGAGCAAAGGGGGAGCAAAGTGGCTCCCTATAGAAATTGTCAGACCTTTTTGGTTCTGATATTTCTCTCATTCCACATGCTTTCATTCCCTTACTTCCGGTGCTATTTCTCTATAGAGGTTGTCTCTCTTCCCAGTGTGGTGTCCGTATTTGGTATAGTTGTTGCCCATTTTGTTTCACCTGCTACACTGACCTCTCCCATCATTCATTTTCAGTTCAATGCGAGTTCTTGGGGATGTTGTCAGGAGACGTCCCATTCATAGGAGAAGGTACAGACTCCACTAACCTGACTGACTAACCACATTGCCTCTGAGCATCTACTAACAAGCATCTCATGCTACTTAATCCATAATTAGATAATATATGTTTAAATAATGTAATGTGCATTTCAGGCAAGTAGAATATAGTTATTATTTATTGCTGGTGTCTGTATGAAATGGTTTCTTTAATCTGAAGTTCTTTCCTATTCTACTTTTATCTTTTTTTCAAAATCAAAAGTATTTTCCGTCTTGTGCTTATTGGTGTTCAGACAACTTTTAGAGTAGGTTTCTCACCCAACTTTCCCTAGGAGAATTCAAGGAATTTGCCTGTGTTACGCCTACTGGTGAGCCCTGGGGAGTACTTCTTCCCCTCTCTAGAAAAAAAAAAATTGGAAGTGTGTGTGTGTGTATGTGCTTGTGTGTGCGTGTGTGTATGTGCATACACACAGAACCTAAAATATTTCCAACACATTCCTCAATGGTATTGTGAAAGGCTTAATTCCTCAGTCACTTGGCAGTTGCTATTCCATTGTTGATGTAGTCATTCCTTAAAGCAAGTAAGAGGAATAAACTGATCTCTCAGGAGCCCCCTCAGTCTTTAAATTCCTTAATTATTTTTTGTTAGGTAAAATTTTGAGCCAAAAATAAGTGATTTTGATTTATTCACTGAGAAATCATTTCCAGTCAAAAAGTACTGATTTGCTTTAAAATTTCCAGGTAATGAGTTTTATTTTTATAGTTCAGAAGTTATTAATGACCTTTTCTCCCATTGTTTGGAAAAGTATTAAAAAATCCAAAAAGGATGGTTGTGGTACTATTAGTCTCTCATATTAGGAGACATTTGTAAAGAGGTTATTTTTAGCTATTAGCTAAAGCTGTCTGTTGAGAAGCAGGCAGTGATCTTTCCCACTTTCTCTTTTCCAAGTGGATTTTGTTTTTGTTTTTTAATTCCAGATTTTAGGCACAAGATTGTGCCTCAAATTCACATATTCTCATGAATCTCAGATAATCATGACTCCAGTTAAGTTAGTAGATTCCCTTTTCAGTAGAAGATCTCTCAAACCTTGGGAGATGTATTTGTCCGGCTCTCCATTAAAGCTCTTTAATGTGCATTTATCGAATACGTCCACTTGGTGCCCAGGTGGAAGGTGACAAGTTGCTGGATGGAGTCTGGGTTAATATATAGACATAACTGTCATAAACAAGTCCAGTTTATGGTTTCATCTACAGTCATATTTCTGTAAGGAGAATGAGATGTATAATTTTAACATAAGTATTAAGCTTTAGCTAGTAAACTTGAAACATTCCAGCAAGTAGTTAAAAATGTGGGGGAGGGATATTTGTTTGTTTGTCTTTTAATCTAGAATTTGCTGAAGTCGCAAGATAAAGCCAAAGTTCAATTAATATTAGAATATTAGCACCACTAATTGAGGAAATTAGGCTGTTCTCAAAAATGCTCTTAATGCTGAAAGAAGTTTTCTGCTACAAGGAAGGGCAGACACTCTATGGACCATGTGTAACTTCCTCCCTGGATCCTTAGAAAAGCTATTACGTCTCTCTGTCTACCTTTTGCTCTTCATTCTCATCTTAAATTTAACCCATGTCTTCCACAACATTGCCATATCCTGAGAGTAAAAGTGATCCTTAAATATGTAGAAGGAGATTATTTCTACAAATGATGGTTTAGCAGTGTATATTCAGTTACTGGAAACCCTTGTGGCATAGTGGTTAAGTGCTACGGCTGCTAACAGGAGCTTGGCAGTTAAAATCCACTAGGCGCTCCTCAGAAACTCTATGGGGTGGTTCTACTCTGTCCTATAGGGTCGCTATGAGTCGGAACAATCGACTCGACGGCAGTGGGTTATTCAGTTACTGATGTTCCTTGTTCTGTTTTTAATAAGAAGTTGGATATTTAGGTATAATATGCCTGTTTATTAACAGTTTAGAGATTAAAAAATCAGTTTATGATTTCAAAGAATTAACTTCTGAGTCCCACCTGTGATTATAAAACATATCAAGATGGGCTTCTACTCACAAAGTAATTATAAATCAATCTGATCTCACTTACCAGACTTGAGACATACCTCAGGTGTGTATTTCTTTCTGCTTTTGCAATTGTGAGCTTTATATTATTAATTCAATCTGATTTAAATTTATTTAGTTTAAATTATTTTTAAATGATATTTTAAGATTAACTTTTAGAAGAGCCATAGAGGTAGCTCTTATATTCTCCCACCGTTTTCCTTGTCTCTTTTCCTCTGCCAAAATTCCCCACTTATTAACAAAATAAATGTATTAAGTGTGTTCAAGGTAGACATTTTTGATGTATCTAGGCCTTCCCATCTGCAAGATTCAGGAGGGAACTGAGTGGTTTTACCCTTGCCCAGGACTGCTGTTTTTATCCCCTTTTGAAAACAAAGGCATGTCACTTAGTTCTTCAAGACCCAAATAGTAGCAGAATATTTTTTTAAGTGATAGCTTTTGTTAATAAGAAATCATGCATTTCCCATCAGAATACCTGCTATTTTGAATTGGTTATCTCTTGAGCTGGTTCTATTAGCATTTCCAATCCCAGATTTTGTGCCCCTGCTACTTGAGAGAAGGCTTGGTGGCACAGAGGTTAAGAGCTCAGCTGCTAACCAAAAGTTCAGCGGTTCAAATCCACCAGCCAGTCCTTAGAAACCCTGTGGGGCAGTTCCACTCTGACGTATAGGGTCACTATGAGTCGGAGTCGACTTAACAGCAACCGGCTTAGACTTCGGCTACTTGAGAATAGATATTAATGCTGAGATAGTCAAAGAAGTATATGGATTTTTTTTTTTTAATTATGTGGGGAAAATAGATTGTTGTTGTTAATTGCTGTCAAGGTGATTCTATTCATGGTGACCTTATGTATGTGGTGTAGAACCGCTCCAAAGGATTTTCAAGGCTGTGACCTATCAGAAGCAAATCGCCAGTCCTGTCTTCCAAGGAGCCTCTGGGTGGATTTGAACCTCTAGCCTTTTGTCGAGTACTTAACCATTTGCACCACCCAAGGACTTCTGGGAAAATGGATACAACCCTAAAATTTAAAAAGATACATTTTCTAACTCAGTACCATAAAATTCCCTTTTTTTTTCTTTTTCTGAAGGAAAAAAAAAAAAAATCCCTTCAAGGAAACGTAACCATTGTTATATGCTTTAACTTAAAAGTCCAGTGAATGGGGTTTGAAGATGGATGTGAATGTTGATCGAGTGTCTTAATTGTGAGGATTTCTAAATTATTTGTTTTAGATGGATCCTTAATGGAAACACATGGGGAAAAAAAAAAACAAAAACATATGCCTGACTTAGCCCGTCTAGTGCAGTTTGTCATTAGCCATAGTGTTAGTACAGGTGGCATGGGAGGGTGGGGTGTATAGAGAGGTTGTTCCCAAAAGTGGAAGTCACAGCCCCTCTTTGAAAATGCCTCAAGAGGAAGCCAAGGGCCAGCCTCTTTACCAGCAGTCTTCTAGAAGGAATTCTTGGGTTTCAGGTTGAACTGGTTCCCTTGTAAAGTGCTCATGTACTCAATTTCTAACACATTATTATAGATGGACATAAGTAGAACAATTTTAGGTTTTCATAGTTCTAGCTGTTTTCATTCCCAGATTTTTAGATGATAAAGTAAATCCATCTGTCTCTAACTGTGCCCTTTCTTTTTAAGCCCAATAACCCTGTCCCTGTTTCCTCTTTTCTCCTTCCGTTTCTGTTTCTGCCTTTGATGTCATCCCCAGTATGAGCTGGTGTCCTTCTGGTGTGCAATACTCTGCTGCCCTGAGTGCTGACTTTACTTGCAGAAGGTATGGTATCATTACATGTCCAGCCACCAAAGGGGGAACCATAAAATCTGCATCTGGGCTTTTGGCTTGGAGCTGGCTTCTTTATGGCTGGAATGCGTATGGGCAGCCTGCTTTGTCTGTGAGCACAGTGTTCCGATGCCTCTGCTATGGGCACTACTAAACCAGCTGAAGAGGGTACAGCCTAGGAGTTGGATGGTGTACCCCAGTGCATCCTGTTTGTCTCGAGTGGCTGTAGATTCGGTGTTTTCTGCACAGACTTGTTTCCATGGTGTGGTAGACCACTTCTCTCTTTGTTTTGGTCTGTTGTAACTCCCAGATGCTAGGGATTTGAAGGAAAACGATAAGAAAAGCAAGACAGCTAGTAAGATGCACTTATTATTCCTATTTTGCTTCAAATTCATCAATCTCTTTAGATTCCAAATTCACAGATACTCATTGTTTCATATTCTTTTCTCATCTACACAGCCAGATTTAATTACTAGAATGTTTTTAGAATAAAGTCTTAATGTTAAGCACAGATCTGGTTTTCTCAGGCTTTTCGAATAATTCACAATAAATAAATTTCTTCTTCACTTAGCACCTCTTCTTATTCCTGGCATTGAAAATGAGTTTTACAGAGACACTTGTAGTTAGCCATGATTTCTCTTGTCATATTGAAATAAGAAAAAAATCTATTGTTTAACTTACCAATTAAAGAAAATAGAGCCATATGGCCTCCATTCATAATAAACAATTCATGAAACCAAAAAAGCAAACAAAAACTTTTCTGGACTGGCATAAATGAATTGTAGCACTTAACTGTGCAGTCTGTCCTGAGCAGAGGTAACTAAATAGCTTCAGTATACTTTGAAATTCATTTCTAGCTGTTGTAACTGAAGATATTCTCAGCTGCAGCTGTATTTTGAGATCTGACTTTATTTAAAGAGGCTGCCATTCCACTGCAGTTGTTACAGATGTGAGTTATTCTAGCTAGCAACACCAAGGAGGACACTAGATCCCTGACCTTTCTCTGGAGAAGGCTAGAACAAGTTTATGTGGTTGTAGCTTCCTTGTTAGAGAAAATGCTTTTGGCTCTGCAAACCACAAAATGTTTATACCAGCAATTTCACTTAAAATACAAACCCTAAGTTTGTTTTCTTTTTTCTTTCCCAATAGTAAGACAAAAAAATGTAAAACTCTTAGACTTAGTAGCTTTTCAGCTTTTTTTTTTCTTTCAAGGTGTTATATGTGCTTGCCTGCAACTAACAATTCTCAGAAAACCTGTCAAGCGATTGTTGTCCAGCCAGGTGTGCAAGATGATAAAGCTCATGAGTAATACTTGGGTTTCTAGGGTGGAAGCATGCCTGTAAAGTTATAAAGGTCAAGAAGGATATAGTTGAATGAATGTAAAGTTACCAAGGTGAATTTAATGGGTGCAAAGGCAAGTCTCCTGGTTTGCCTTCCAAAAGTTATTTAGCCTAACATTTTCTCTGTGGCATTTAATTCTTTGGCATAGCAAACCTGGGCTGTGGTAAAGCCTAATATATCAGCTTGGGGAAAAGTACTTACATATAAAAGGACCGATAAGATACATATGGTCTGTCCACGTGGTATCTTGAAAAAAGTCTGAGGAAAGGAAATCACAGATGTTTCAAGATGGAAGTAGTAAGGTAAGAGAATCTGAGTGCATCAGTAGTACTCTCTCTCAGCATACCAAGGCCATCTGGGGGGAAAGGCAGGTAGCACTCATTTGTGCAGTGCCCTTATAAATAATTTTACTAAGGGGCATAGAAATAATACACAAGCAAGGGAGATATAACTAGGGGGGTTTGTGTCCTCTTTCCTTTCTGAGACTCAGAGTGAGTTAACTCTTGTGCCGTGTTCAGTTTCAGTCTCGAAGGCTTGACAGGAGGAGCTGGTGTCAGAAACAAGCCTTCCTCATCTCTAGAAGCAAACTCTGCAAACACCAAAGAGCTCAGGCATCCCTTCACTGGTGAGGAGCGGGGCGGCTCTTTGGTGTCACTTTCAGAAGAGGATCTGGAGTCGGGCCAGAGAGAACATAGGATGTTTGAGCAGCAGGTAAGGCTGAAACCAGGTATATGGTACTAATTTCGAAAAATGCTTATTTCCTAAAATATGACCTTACATAAAAGGCAAAAATCTGTTAGTGTCAGGCTAATAAAAAAAATATTTACCCATTGTATAATACCTCCAATCTAGCACAGAAGTTTTTAAGCACTTAATACTAATTAAAAGACACCTTTAATCTGCATAGATGTTATATGTTCTATCAAAGCAGACTTTTAAAATTAGGAAACTATGCAGGGTATTAAATCAAGTTTTTCTTTCTTATTCAAGCCTTCTTTTACTACCTCAGTGGTAAAATGAGTCTTGAAGTATGTTACATATTATTACATTTCCCAATTCTCAAAATATATCCCAGGTTTCTCCTTCCTTAAAAACACATACACAGTTTTGTTTTATTATACTGTCCAGAAAGCCACTGTTTATTCCCTCTGCGTCTTATCAGAAGAATTTCTGCCAGAATTATGGCCTTCTTTTTCTCACAATCTAACTATTTCTTAATTTCCATCACTGTCACTCTTGAAATTCCTGTCTTAAAGGTCATGAAAGACTTCCTTGCCAACCAGTCAAGTGATATTTTCTTATTTCTCATCTCTCAGGACCCTCATTATCACTTACCACTTTGACAATCCCCCAGGAAGTTTTTGGGTTGAGAATTTGAATTATATTCTTTTATAGCTTCCTACTTTACTCCTGTCCTTTTTTTCCCCCTTTTGGACCAAGGAGATTTTGGATTAATTGGGCCCATTTCTGATTAAGTAAACAAACCTAAAAAATGGTAAACACCTGTTCTTTGAACCAGTGATTGGGGTTTTGTGTAAAATTTTAATTTTTTAATTACATCCTACTACATAGCAATGCCATTATCAAATATAAATTTGATACTGAAGGATTACTTAGTAATGAGTGTGTCATTTATGTTCATGTGAGGGCCTAAGAGAATTTAGGCCTAATGAAAATGAAATTGAAAGCCTGAGAGAATTTTGCGACTTTTTTTTCCTTCTTTTTCCATTTCTTCTTGGCCTGATACTTTAGAACAAGTTAGAAAAAAATGACGAGACTATGGAGAATATGCTTATTGGAGCAAGTAATTTCGATTTATTTAGCCAAGTGGTAACAGAAAAGGGAAGGAAAAGATAGGAACAATTTTTGGTAGCTACTGCTGCTTTGATGATAAACACACCACTGGAAAGTCTGAAAAATATATTGCATTTCAGTGTATAGAATCCTTTGAAAATCAGGTAAGCACCAAAATTTGTGGGTTTGTGGGCAGAATCATAGACTTAGGGCCAGTATATGCATTTGGATTTAGTTCAGACCCTTGTGTGTGAGAACTTCAAACCCAATCAAGTGACTTGTCTAAGGCCACGTAACTAGCTATTAGTTGAATACTATTAAACTCAAAACTCCTGTTAAATGAGGAAATGAAAAAATGTCAATTTTCTGATATTGTTTATGTGACAGCTTTTCTGAGACTGATTTTAATAGAAGACTATCTTTCAGTAAGTGATGTTAATTACCAGTAATGTCTCCATAAAATCGATTTTTTTGATTTAGTAAAGTTACTGACACTTTAGCACCTTCCTGTGCTTAGCCTTCCTGGATCTCTTTGCTCACCCAGTTTTTCATCTCATGTGAAACTTCAGAGTGGGTATTTGAGCTGCGTGTATCACTGATCTGGACAAGTTGCCGTCAGCCACCTTTCTGTTGAAAGTTTCTCTGCCTTTCAGTGAGGTCATTTTTCAGACCTCACAGTTGTATTTGAAACATAGAAACTGTTTCCCTCAGTTTCCATGGTTACACATGGACCACGCTCTTAAGTAATCAGAAGTCTTTGGCACAATTGAGCCAAGTTCACACCAGTAACAGGTTTTCATTGCTTCCTTTCCATATGTGGGAGTCCTAGATTTCAACCTACTATAAAGGGAATGGATTTATGACAGTTAAAGTTAGTTAACTCTTGGGATGGGCTTCCTCAAAACAAAAGGGGAGGTAGGGAGCCCCTCACCACCAGAAGTGTGCTGGCAGACACTAGTTGACTGTCATTCTGGGATACAGTAGCAGGAGCTTCTGCAGTTGTTGGATTCCATGGCCTTAAAGCTGCTGTGAACTTACTGAGGCAGTTAAATTATCAGTCAGACTCAGTAACCCTGAAGCTGTCTAATCTTAGATGAGAAAATGAAAGAGATTCTGACCTCTTTCCAGATACACTGCTGCTTTCCTTTTGATCGGAAAACAATTTTACTTGCACTTTAGTTTCCAATTCTTTAAAATCAGAGTAACATTATGCGTATCCCACTATGTCTCTATAATGGCTGTTTAGATTTTCAGTGAACAAGTACTATATGTAGTTTGATGTTCCCAGTGAAGAAAACAAAGACTTAAAATCACTATGAAGGATGAATACTCTGTCCCCATTTTACAGATGAGAAAGCTGAGGCTCATAGAGGCCAAGTAACATCTCTGAAGTTGAGCAGCTGTTGCATTGCAGGTGCAGAGACTTGAATTGAAGTCTGTCTGACTACAAAGCTGGTGCTGTTAACCCCCTGCTGTACTGCATTATTTCACTATGTTGTGTCTGAGCTTAAAATGTTGCGCTTATTTAGAAATAGGAAAGTATATGTACTCAGAACCTGTTTTTCAATTTACTTCACAGAGTCACAGATCTAAACAACAGGGATTTAATTACTGTACCTCAGCCATTTCTTCTCCACTGACAAAGTCCATCTCATTAATGGCAATCAGCCATCCTGCATCGGACAGTGAGTATACTACTTTATTATTATTATTAAAAATATGCATTCAAAAAACTTTTTTTCTATTATTTTTCTTACTTTAAGGTCCTGTAACATTACCTTCCAAACCCTTCCTACCTCTTCCTCTGAACGAGTGGCTTAGCATTTAAACAGAAGAAATGACTTAGAGCTCAGCTTTGGGACCTTCTTCCTTTTACTACCTAAAAATCTCCTTAATTCATTAAAATTCTTGGGCCTAAACCTGACACACAATTTTTTAACTTTTGGTTTTGAAACAATTTCAGACCTTAAGTTGCAAAAACAGTATGAGGAATTACCATATATTTTTACATAGAGTCTCCAAATGTCAGCGTGATACTTGTTTTATCAACGTCCCTTTCTTCATCACTCCTCTTACATTTTTTCTGAAACACTTGAGAGTAAGTCATAGATACAGTACTCCTTTACCTCTAAATCTTTTAGTGTATATTTCCTAAAAACAAAAATATTCTTACATTACCACAGTGTAATTATCCACATCAGGAAATATAACATTGATTCAATTCTTTTGTCTAATATACAAACCTTATTCAAATTTCTCCAATTATCTCATCTTCTCGGTCCACAATCCAATCCAGGAACATAGGTTGCATTTCGTTGTCATGTCTCTGGAGTCCACTTCTCATCTGGAAGGGTTGCTCAGTTGATCTTTGTTTTTCATGAGCTTGACAGTAGAGAAACCTGGTAAACACCATCTTAACCCAGTCATCAACATTGACATCACCAGTAAATGGAGCAGATCAACACCATCTGCCTCCTGATATGATGAGAAGGACACAGTAATACTTCTGTAACGTTCCTGTCAGAAATGTATAGCCTGGATCTAAACGTGAGGAAACACTGGACAAATCCACTTTGAGGGACACTCTGCAGAATAAGTGGCGTGAGCTCTTCAAAAATGTCAGGTTCATGAAGGACAAAGAAAGATTGAGATACATTTTTTGCTACTTAAGCAAGTGCAGGAGGATTACTTCTGAGTGATTAATGGATTCAGGACCAATTGGCTGTGAAAGTTGTATAAAGATGTCATGGCGTCCCTAAGCACAGGGCATTTGTAAGAGATGCTCAAAATCATGTTTGAATTGGATGCAAATGTTGTTTGCCACAGAAAGGCAGCTGTTCTTTGAGAAATTCCACACTTTAAACAATATTGATGTTTTTCATGAGTAGTTGCAGGGTAATATCTTAATAAGAAGATTTAACATTCTTATCAAGGAAGGGGTATACATTACATTCTTTGTGGAAAGACCATGTATTGGGAAGTCTGAAGCAAAGGGAATAAACTTCTCCAGTTGTTTCAGTGTTTCATCAGGTTCCCCTCATTTAACTGAAATGTAAAAGAGAAGTTAAATTTAACTAAATTTAAAAGGCTTGGGGACAGGAGTAGTTGCCTTGTGTTAATAGGGTATTCTGTCTCAGCTCCTGACTTATTAGAGGCCTAAACAAACAAAAAAAAAAAGCCCGCTGTCATTGAGTCAATTCCGACTCATAGCAACCCTATATAATCTTTTTAATTTCCACAGTGGAATTAGAGTATAATGTATGATTCTGGCCCTCTTTTTCATATGGATAACACTTTAAATGCAAATCTAGCCTGTTTGACTGAACCAGCCTCATGGTGGCTTGTTCTCAAAGATAAAATGTCATACAACTGTAACAGAAATAACTTTTCCTATTTTTGTTTGGTTTTGATTTGGCGCAGATTAGGGGTTGTGCAGGTGTGAAATGAAAATTACAACTGAGTAGTTTATAGTAGGTTTGATGAGCCTGAAGTGATAGCCAAAGGAAACCAGGAAGGCCTCTAAATGAGGTAATTCAGCTCGTGTATGATGCTTCCATGACTAGCAGTGCTGCGGCATGGTGGATGTTCTCCTACAGCAGCAGATACGCAGGACCAACGGAATGTGGCCCACAGAGATCGTTTCCCTGGGTTGTGTGACACGTATTCTTTCCTCGTGGATGAAACACTACTAATTTATCTCCAAAAAGCAAGATGGATTTTGACTGTGTTTTCAGTTGCTATCTAGACACTATAAATAATATGGCTAACTCCCAGAAAGAAAGCACTGTCTGACATGGACAGTTTCCTTCCTGTCGCGGGAAATTCTGCTCAGTTCACTGAGAAGAGCTGAAATCAGGAGCAGCACGTCAAGCAAGAGTTTAACCCTTCCGTCAAAATGTGACACCCTCATTCTCATTTGTAATGGACACTTATTTCATGCAGATTTAAATGGTTAGGTCATAAATTAGTTAGCTGACCTCACTTATTTCCCTCAGGCAGCTTATGCTATAATTGAAGGTCTGATCAAATCCAATGACACTACCCCAAGCCCATCTCCATGTGCAGTTAAATTAATTTTCTCTACCTGTATTTTTTTTTTTTTTTTTGTCGAGAACATGATAAATCTTTGTGGAGAGTTAAAATCCTGACTGTTGAACAGAATAGTAAAGTTCATGTCGAAGGCCTTGTGGTATGCCTTAAAAGTATCAGGGTAACTAGGTGTTTCTCCCTTTGCCACAGACTCAAATCTCCAATCTCCAATTCCACAGGACTTAAATAATCTGCATAATTCATCCTTGGTCATGCTCCTCGTGTCTGACGGTGTTGTAAGTGAAACCTACAAAGTGACTTTAAAGCCTAAAGTGTTTGGTATCCTTAAAATATTTTAGCTGAGGTTTTATTATAAGTATACTTCGTGAGTGTGGCCTTGGACTAGTTACTGAAGCCCTCTGCCTCAGTTACTTCAGCATGGTGATGAGGCGTAAATTATTTTAAATGCTTAGTGTGTTCCTGGCGGTTAATAAGCATCCATAATCATTCTCGAGCACTCTAGTCCATAGTGCCCAGAATAGTGCCAGAGCTTTGTTTTTCTGACTGGGCTTTAAGCTGTGTTAGTTAAACTAGAACGTTGTTTCTCATTACCTTGTAAGCGGCTGTGTTTTATGAGCATTCTTGTTTGGGAACCAGATGCTTTCTAAAATTACCATTATGTCACTACTTGCCAGTTTGGTACCTATACTGTGTCTTCTTCCTTCTAAAGAAAGTAGCTGTTTCTACCCCAGCCTTTCACAGCTGTTAGTTAACATTTGATCACGTCTGAAAATGTGTGTGTCAGCTGAGCTGTTGTACAGAATGTCTTGTTGGATCATTTGCTAGATTAGGAAAACAGTCAACCTAAAGCGTTTTTTCTAAGCTGGGATCTGTTTAAAAACCCATTGATGTAGAGGAAAATCCTGGGGAAGGGGGTGACTAAAATGTGTCTCCATAATTTTCTGGGGTGGGAGGTAGGAACCACAGAGAGTGGGAAAGCTATTGCAGCACACGTCTTCAATTAGCTGTCTTGGTGGGGGGAACACGACGACTGCGTAATTGCTCGTTTTTTTGAGGAATCAAAATTAGCACTGACGCTGCCTGTTTCCTGAAGGAAAATGACTGGGAGAAATGCCTCAGAGAAGCCTCTGGAAATGTGTTAGTAGCATTTCTTATTCTTGCATCAGAGGGTTAGATGATGCCTCTGTCTCCCAGCTTGCCAGGAAACTTAGATGGTTTCTGGATACAATTGAAGAATAAACTTAATTTCGGCATATGCAGAGTAATTCAGTCATTACAGATGATCCATTTTCAAGACCATGCCTTATAATTTTTGTTGCTTACACCCAGAGGATGCTTACAGCAATAGAGAAACTGCTTCACTGTGTCCCTGGAAGTACTCTAAGCACATAAGTGGCCAAAACCCTTTGCCGCCAAGTGATTCCAACTCACAGCAACCCTGAAGGACAGAGTAGAGCTGCCCCAGAGGATTTCCAAGGCTTTAAATCTTTAAGGAAGCAGACTACCACATCTTTCTCCCTCGGAGCGGCTGGTGGGTTTGAACTGCTTACCTTTTCGTTAGCAGCCGAGTACTTAACCACCATACCGCTGGGGCTTCATTTATATCAGTGGCAGTAATGCTAAAAGGGGAATAGTACCCGTTAGAAGTTTTAACTCTTCATTTTGTGTGATTTGTTATCACAAGCAAGGATGTTCACAAATGGCACTGCCCTTAGGATTATTCTTACATAGTCACTCAATGATTGTGAATTTGCCATTCTTCTTATATGTGTCTTGTAATTGTAACGTTGTACACAAGCATCAGGCTATGAAAGCTATGTTGATCTTATGACATTGTTATATATAAGGTGATGTATAAAGGATTTACAGTCCACATGAGCAAAGATCAAGGTGGATATCTAGAAAGTTAGGATTCAGTGCTTATGAGAAATATAGAATATTTTATCTCTACTTACTGTGGTTATGCTCTCTTTCTTTCTCAGTGTGCACACTGGGATACGTATTTACTAGGATACCTGTGTTTTCTTAGCATAATTCTATCAGGAGAAGATAGCATTGACAAATGTGTTTTAGGGGATGTCCTTGAGCTTGAGCTGCCTGTGGGAAGCTCACCCATAGGTAAGTGGTGAGATGAATAAGTCTTGAACTCAAAGGAGAGGTCTGGCTTGAAGTCAGCAGCGTATTTTGGAAGAATTGTACTTTAAGAGATGGGAATGAATGAGGAGACTGGATGAGGGAGAAAAGAGCAAAATATAGAATCCTGAGCAACACCACTGCTCAAGATGTTTTCAGCATATTTTAAGGAAGAAAACTCCAGCTGTAAATTATTACCCTTCAAATAACTTACTTTTTGTTTTCATAATTGAACAAGGAAATAGATATTGTTTGATGGGTTTTTATAATATTGCATTAGAATTCTGTATATTGAGAAATGAAGATGAATATGTGAATAAATTACAGCGTTCACCTAGACAACCTTTCCTGTAACCAGATAGGCCGGTGACATTATTCTGCTTTGACATGGGTTTCTGATGCCTTTTTCTTTGTGCTGGCATAACCTGTGCTTGATCTAATGTCTTCTGTTACCCTCAGCCCAGCAGCAGACGCAACCAGCAAGGCGGATCTCCTTCTCCGTCAGCATCTCTCCGCTCCTCCTTAAGTCTAAAACTCTCTTTTCTCTTGGCTCTTCTTATTCCAGTGATGAGGAGCAGGAGTTGCATAGTAAGTAAGCAACTTGGGTGTCCAGTGGCTGTTCTCCAGGGTTTGGCCAGCTCTGAAAATACTGAAGGCTTGGTACTAAGAAATTGTTTGGGGACCCTCATCCCCTTGCATGCTACCTTTTCAAAATCACTTGTCTTCCTGCTTTGCCGTGAAAATTAATTTGGATAGAGCAATTTTTGTCTTCCGTATACTACCTACACTGATGGATTCAATGACCTCCTGACCCAGGGTGCAAGATATCTTCAAAGCCACTGAGAGATGTGTTCCCACTTGATGGCCTTTATAATACTGAGTACAAATTTCTTAAAACTTTCCATTTGACAGTTAGATTTCATTTCTCCTTGTTTAATTTTTCCATCTCATGGGACAGATATCTAGATGTCCATCTGTGGTATTAAAAAATGGACGTAATACCCTTTTCTTCTCACCTATTCAGAACATTTTTTTTAAAAAAATACCTTTCCTTTGAGACTAGACCCTACATTCTCTCCTGTTGAACTTCCGTTTTTCTTATTTTTCAGTCCTTTTGGTAAGCCACAGGTTGCTTGATAATACTAGTTTCCAAACTTTACAGGTACCAGTTACAGTAAACTTAGAAAGGAGATGAATCCCCCTCTTGGGGAAATCATTGTCTGCAGTTGTGCAAGATTTATAGACTATGCTAATATTGCTTTTTTTTTTTTTTAACAGAAAAACCGTTTCTAAACTAAAGTTATCTACTGAGCGGTTTTCATATCATATACCTAGTATTTTGAGTCTCTGACAATTAAGGAGCCCCTGGGTGATGCAAAATGTTAAGTGCTCAACTGCAAGCCAAAAGGTTGGCAGTTCAAATTCACCCAGAGGCACTTCAGAAGACAGGCCACAGGCTTAACTCAGCACATGTGGGGTCACCATGAGTTGGAATCAACTTGACAGCAGTTAACTACAATAGTTGATGGTTAAAACGTTCACAGGACTGAGTGACCTGCTTCCTACCACGTGCTCAGCCCTGAGTTCCAGCACTGTTTAAATATTGCACAGGCTGGCATTTTCGCATCATTCTTAAAGGAAAGTGCCTTGTGCACAGTAACACACACACACACACACCAAAAAAAAATTAAATTTGCTTCTTTATTTGTGGTAAAAATATATGTAACAAAACTTTTGCCATTTCACCATTTTTTACATGTAAAATTTGGTGACATTAATTTTGTTCATCATATTGCACAGCCATCACCATTAGTTGCTCCTGATTTTTCCATCACCCTTCATAGAAAGTCAGTGGCCCCTAAGCAGTAACCACCCCTCCTTCCTCCAGCCCCTAGTAACTATTAAAAAACCTTTGTCTCTATCTCTGCCTTTGCCTATTCTAGATATTTCATGTAAGTGAGATCATACAGTATTCAGTATTTGTCGTTTTGTGACTAACTTATTTCACTCAGCATCATGTTTTCAGGATCGATCCATGTTATAGCATGTATTAGGACTTCATTTCTCTTGCAGCCTAGTAATAGTCCATTGTGTGTATATTCCCTGTTTTGCTTATTCATTCATCTGTTGTTAATTGGCTTTTAAATGGAGATCTTATCGGCACTCAGTTCTGTTAAGAGATGTTTGGCAAGCAGACACAGGCTCCTTCACCTTATACGTCAGTTGTAAGAGGAGGGAAGTTGTGAAAATCCACTTACAACCTTGAGTATTCAGAAATCCTCAAAGCTGTTTCACCTCAAAGTATTTATAATATGCTGGGAAATACTCTGGTCAACATGGTAAATAAACCAAGGTTCCCCTAGTATTTCTTCTACCACTGATATAAAATTATAATCCCATAATAGTACTTGTTACCCAGTTAATCTGTCATAATGGAATCATAAAAGTATAAAAGCTGGAGAAATCTTTGAATCATGTGTCCACCTTTTCTCAAAATGTGTTCCTTGAAGTCAAAGATACTAATAAGAATTATGTAGGAGAAGGTGGAGGAGAAGGGAGAAGGAGGAGGCTAGTCCATGACCAACTAGGTTTAGGAAACTCTGGGTTAAGCATATATAAAAAGCTAATGTGTATGTTGTGATTTTCCAAGGCAGTGTTTAAAGTGCTGTGTTTTCCAAGCTTATTAATTTAGGAAAGAAACCACAATGTGTGCGAGCCTGTGCATAACATAAGGAGCCCTGGTGGCACAGTGGTTAAATGTTCAGCAGCTAACCAAAAGGTTGTCAGTTTGAATCCACCCAGTAGCTCTGTGGGAGAAAGACCTGGCAATCAGCTTCCGTAAGATTACAGCCAGAAAACCCTATGGGGCAGTTCTGCTCTGTCCCATGGGATTGGCTATGTGTTAGGATTGTCTCAGCGGCACCAAACAGCAGCAGTATATCACATCTCATGAGACTTGTATTCCTCAGAACACACTTTGGAAAAGATTGACCATGTGCATCCAATAGGTTCTAACCCACAGTCCCTGGATGTAGTATAATAGATCTGCAAGTTATTTTATGCTTTGAAAAAAGGCCTAGTTGAAATATTCTGCTCACCTGAAATAATAACGTCACAGACTAACTTAAGTAACAAATTTCTTTGCTTTTGTCTGTAATTATATCATGGAAGTAACCGTAATTGTTTCATGTTCTTAGATGCTCTAAGAACTTGACACTAGGAATTTCAGAGACATTAGTGAATTAATCACTCTTTTCGGAATCACATCTAAGGAAGTCATCGTAACTGAATGAAAAATTTTTTCAGCAGTGAAAAAGTTGGACATTGTAAGAGTCATAGATTCTCCCAGTACCCTAGCCACATACTTGTTAGGTGTTTGGTTAGTTCAAAATAAATCTACTTGGAGCCTATCCATAGTTAGGTTCTGTATTGGTTGATATTTATCTACCTTATAAATTTTATTTTCTTTTTGTTTAGATTACTAGGGTGGTAATTTTTTAGGTAATAGCTTAAAAATATGACTGTATCCTGGCGACCTGAAAGGATTTAATGTCACTTGTGTCATTGAAGGCCCATGATAGAAAGAGTTTTGAAGCCACTGCCCTAAACCAGCCACTTGGTTTTTTGCTTAAGCAAACTAAAGCATCATGAGATTAAAATGCCGATGGTTTCACACCTGATCGACCAGAGCTGGGAACAGATCCTAGACTCTCACTCTGCTGATCTTTCTCACTCATCTGACTATTGCTTCCGCGCACATAAGTGAAATAGAAGAAAAGCCCCAAGTAGGGAAAAGAAGAAAGTGTACAAGGTGATCTTTTGAAGACTTAGTATTTAAGTTTCTATGCATTATTCCACTCCTTCGCTATTTATATATTACTTAATAATAACTGTCATTTTACATTGTTATTCAGAATCTGAAATGGTTTGGAAGTTTAGAATTTCAAATGCTGGTAATCAAGTAGTAGAACATCTTCAAATGTCTATGAAGTTTTACTCACAGTAATCTCAGGGATCCTTGAAGCCAGCCTCAAGGAAGAAGGGTATATATGATCCACATTGTATCAGGAGGTACTGAGCAACCTTGTGTATCTGGAATCATACATGGAAAATACCCCTCTATCTGATCTCCTGAAAATCGAAAACCATTTATCATTGTGTGATGGAGGGCATATTCTCTTTTAAGTCCTAAAGTAGCTCAATATTTATTAACGTGTGGTAGATCAAAACAATGGTAGTGTTCTTTGTTATGCTTTTTGCCCTGCTTTCTGACTTAACATTTTAATGACCCATTTTGGTTTATAGTCTGATCTGCATGGAGGGAGGAAGAATGCATCGGCCCACCCATTAATTTGCTCAGCATCATCCTGGAAAGGATCTCAGAGAACATCTTTGTCTCTCTCATTTCACAGATGAGCAAATGAAATCCAGAGCTCTCACTCCAAATTAGTGACAGGGCCAAGAGCGTAAACCAGGTCTGATGTTCTTTCCTAGTCACTAATCTGTTTCCAGAAATTCTCAGGAAAATATCAGAGACAAATTAGCTAGATTTCTAATACAGAAATATACAAAAGTAGGATTAATAGAGCATGTAGAATATGGCACATAATTTCCTGTTTTAGGTTCTTTCTGTGATGTCATCTCAGAAAGATGGCCTGTTGGAGACTGAATGTTGATACAACAGGAATAAAATAGGCTTCATGAGTGTTGAAGCATTAGAAAAAAACGTTGACTTTAGATTTGTTCTGTTTACTGAATCCCAGGTTAAACTTCTTAATTTTATTTTTGTGGGAAATTCACTCCTTATTGCTCATATTTCCATTTCTGACTCATGGTTTCTAGTTAATTTCTCCTCCTTCCGAACACTTAGAAGAAGGAGACACCATGCGCTGATTTTCAGCGCACTAGTTCCACTTTAGTTGTGTCATCATAAACATTCTGTCTACCGTGGTAAAATGCTTTCGTTCTAACTTTATCTTTTCCTTTTTTGTTTTCTAAGATTCACGACTGTTCCACAACACCAGCGCTAATCTGGCTGAAAGGTACTATGCATTTGTTTTGTTGTTCCTTTCCCAAAATGAAATGAAAGAAACCCAAAATATCTATGGCATTTAACTTAAGTAAGCCAAGTTCATTGAGCTAATTTGGTTCTTCCTTGAGTAATAAATTTGGGATAGTGATTAAAAATGGTTTTGTATTGAAGGCTGTATCTTTTTGTTGTTGTTTTTTACATTTTTTAAAAAATTTTGTTCTTGATAACATACACAGCAAAACATACATCAGTTCAGTCGCTTCTTCACGTACAATTCAGTGACATTGGTTACATTATTGGAGTTGTCAACCATTCTTACCCTCCTTTTCTGAGTTGTTTCTCCCCCATTAACATAAACTCACTGCCCCCTAAGTTTCCTGTCTAATCTTTTGAGTCGTTGTTGTTACTTTGATGCCATATGATGATGATGTTAGGTGCAGTCAAGTCAGTTCCGACTGATAGCAACCCTGTGTACAACAGAACAAAACACTGCCTGGTTCACAATCGTTATGCTTCAGTTCCTTATTGCAGCCACCACTGTGTCAATCCTCAGAGCAGACATTTTTCCTAGTTAAGCTAAACTATTGTTTAGTTTTAAGAAGACTTCATGGGATATTTTTGGTTTAAGGTTTAAAGGTTCTCTCAGGGCATTAGTTTCAGGAGTTCATCCAGGCCCTATGGCCCCAGACTTTTTGACATTTGAATTTCTGTCCTTTATTTTCCCCTTTTTGATCAGGATTCTTCTATAGACTGCAATCAAAATGTTCAGTAATGGTAGCCAGGGACCATCCAGTTCTTCTGGTTTCGTGGTAGTTGTTCATAGAGGTCATATGAAGGTTGTATCTTAATATCTCAATTAATTGGCCACTTTTATTTTTTGTACTACACTAATGATAAAGATTATTGTTTGCATTTATTCATATGAGAGCACATTTATATATGACTTCATGAACTTAGGCACTCTTTGCTTATGGACATTTTTAACTCCTAAGTCTGGCAACATTTTGTTTCTTTATGAGTAATAAGTTCGTGTGGTACTGCTACCATAGTCATTTTATGCTTTAAAACTATTTTCTTCTCTGTATGTGGATATGATACACAGCTCTGCTGAAGTGCGTGAATTGGTTCTTACTTGACAGCAGGCAAAAGATTTCTGTTCTGACTTGTTTAGTTTATATTTCTCTTTTCGTGTTTATGAGATTAAATATTTTAACAACAGCATAACTGGGATTCTGATTGTTGCCCTGAAGTTTTTAAAGTTGTGCTCCTTTTCACAAAGGTATCAGTGTGGCTCAGCAATCCAGGACTCTTAATTGAGTACTTCTCTCTGCACTTTTTTATTCTTTCTCCTTTCTAGAGCAGTGCCTTTCACACCATTTTCCCTGTTTCTTAGCAACAGACTCCTCTGTTTTGTAAACAGCTTTTTACGTGGCCTCCCTTCTGTAAGAAGGCTTTACGTTTTGAAGAAGAGCCTTATGAATGGGCTTCTGCTGCCTTCTCACTGCTGTCCAGTGGAAAGCTAGTTCTAAAATAACTTTTCTGAGACATCTGAGAAAAACAGTATAAATAGATTCCTTTTCTGTGTAATGGATTATTTACTCAAGTGCCTTTGCCCAGCATTCTTTGAAGAAATCAACCCCCATGAATTTCCTAAGGTCAAAACATGTCCATTTTGGGTGGACTTAGATTTTATGTAGGCGTCCTGAACAAATACATCACTAAGTTTGGACCTTTTTAAAACTCACAGAGTGGATCTTTCTATACTCTGCGTCAGTTCTACCTGCCATTCAGTATGTTGTTGTTAGTTGCCCTCAAGTCTGCTCCAACTCACGGCAGAACATTCCGTCCTAAAATTGTGCATGGCTACACTGACCAGTTCGCAGCATTGATTGTCCAGTATGCCAGAAGAACAAAATGATGTGTCATCTCTGCTGTAAGGAACTTGGCTCTGCAGTTAGTCAGTCATATAGATTCCTTGGTTTACAACCTTTATTAACAGTTCCGTATCATCCATCATATATATGGCTTTCCTTTTTGATGCAGAGAAGTTTCTAAATTGACTGCTATTTTAAAATAAGAAATTTCAGATGAAATAATTAATAATTAACAGCCTGTATATTTAACATCAGGTCACTGGAATTGGCTGGTGTAAGAAAACAGCCGTTTTTTGGCAGCAGAGGGCAGTATGTATAAAACCATCTAGTAGCCTTCATCTACCTTCTTATTCCTGGTTGCCGTTTTCATGTGAATATATAAGTTGGCTATGACCTGTCAATAAAGTAATATATGACAATAACAGTTACAAAGAATTACATATAAGGTATTTTCAGGGTTTTTCTTAATTGACTTCTGTAGTCCTTAAAAAAAATAAGTCTTCTTGTTTTTATTTAGTATAACAGAAGAGAACTATGATATCCCGCCACAAAGCCCTTCCAAGAAAGATTTTGAAGGAAAGAGTGGAACAAAAGTCAGCCGCACATTCAGCTACATCAAGAATAAAATGTCCAGCAGTAAGAAGAACAAAGTGAGTATCATCCTAGGCACTCCTCATCTGACCTCCCCCCCTCAGTCGGTCATCAGTAGGCTCCTGTCACAGGCTGCACACAGCCTACAACTAATTAGGTGTGGGACATGGGTGGAAATCAGTGCAGAAATAGCCTCATAGTTGAAGAACAGTAAGAAAAACAGCAACAAGAGGTACTACGATTGTTGAGTTTTTACCATGTTAGCAGCTTTTAACATACAATCTTAATCCTTGCCACAACCTGGTGAGTTAGATGTTACCTCCCTTTTATGGGAGTGAGGTGCCTTATCTGAGTATATGCTCCTGCGGTGGAGCAGAGGTTCAAACCCAGGTCTCTTTGACTTCAGATCCCGTAATCTGAACTATGATCCTTAAAGGAATAAATCAGGTTTAAAATGCAACTACAACCCCACAACAACGCAGTGCCCTCGAGTCGATTCCGACTTATAGCGACCCTATAGGACGGAGTAGAACTGCCCCATAGAGTTTCCAAGGAGCGCCTGGCGGATTCGAACTGCCGACCTTTTGGTTATCAGCCCAACTAGAAGGTTTTATTCCTAGGTCAGGGGACTGAAAATATTTTGAGTGTAGAGGGAAGAAAGATTATCTCACAGAAAATTACAAGAACTTTTGAAACTAATTTAATATGAATTGTTCAATCTATTCCTAACCAAGAACATGTTGTACCGTATCTTCTTTGGCACTTAAGAGATTAAGCTAAAATAATTAACATTTTTATCTAGTTATTACTTTATTACCTACTAATTATAAGAATTTTCAAAATATAAAAATCATCTCTAATAACCCCACTTAGAAATAACTACTCTTAATTTGGTTTATTCACTCCTAATCTTTTTTTCCCAATGTATTTTTAAAAGAAACAAAGAAAAGGATTTAATTTGCTTATGCTAATTCCCATTGCTAAACCAAAACTGTTTCAATTTCAAATCAGTGGGGGAAGCTTTTTGCCTCCCACTTTCCCTACATTCCATTCATCCCTCCACAGTCAAAATAAAGAAATAAGTAAATGAAAATTGGAAATCAGTGAAAGAGTTCCTGCAAGGAATCACTATGTATGCATATATATGAAACCCTGGTGGTGTAGTGGTTAAGAGCTACGGCTGCTAACCAAAAGGTCAGCAGTTTAAATTCACCACGCACTTCTTGGAGACTGTATGGGACAGTTCTACTCTGTCCGGTAGGGTTACTATGAGTCAGAATCGACTCAGCGGCAACAAGTCTGGTGTCTATATATAGATATAGATGCACACCATACACATAGTTAGAAATCACTCAGAAGCTTTTGCACAAAACCTGCACTAGAATTGTGTTTTCCCTCCATTTCTCCTGCCCATTTTTGGCCTCTGACGCACCAACTGGAGAGCAAGTGGTCAGGAAAAGATGCAGAGTCGCAGAAGTCAGTTGTAGAATAATCACATATTTAAGTATTAATCTCATAATTAACCTTGTTTTACAGCTGCAAATCTAAGGTCAGAGAAGCCAGAATGCTTACTGGTATTCTGCATATTGGCAGCAAGTCGTAAAATAATACCTTATCTATTTGACTTAACTCTAATGGCATAGACACTGGTTGGCATCAGCAGTATGCCAGGGTCGTTATAAATTAGCCAAGTATTACTGAATTATATCTATAGTCATGGCACTCTGCAGGGGTTAAGAATCACCTGAAGAAACTAAAATTCATAGTCTTTACCTTGAAACATTTTATGATCAAATTTAGTTGATTTTTAAAAAATTGTCATTTTTTTATTTTGGCTCTACACTACAGAATCTTCAAATAAACTTTTAATTGGAAATGGATAAAATAAGGTCAGATCCCCTTTCCATCCCATCCCACAATGACATTGACTTTTAGGGCAGAGCAATGAGTACACCACTGATCTCGTTGATCAGGTGAGACAAACAAACATGAAAAAACAGTATAAGTCTGAATGTAGGAACTGGACCTGAGCTTGAAGTCTCATCCAGCCTCCTTATTTTATCAGCTAAAACACAGGCAGTATGCTTCAGGTCACATAACTAGGTAAAAATGAAGGGAGAACCTGGTTTATCTTCTGGCAAGTGTAGTTATTTGTTGTTGTCAATTCCAACTCATGGTAACCCTATAGGACAGAGTAGAACTACCCCACAGGGCTTCCAAGGCTGTAAATCTTTACAGAAGCAGCCTGCTACATATTTCTCCCGCAGAGTGGCTGGTGGGTTGAAACCACTGACCTTTCAGTTAGCAGCCAAGTGCTCAATCATTGAACCACCAGGGCTCCTTTCTGGCAAGTAGTACTCTGCATTGCATGCTTACTCTTAAGCAAAATATATTGCTAAACAGTATCTTTTTCTTTTCTTTTTTTTAACTTTGTTAATGACCTCAAAGGACTAAAGTTTGCTAGTGAGGGAATGAGGAGAAAGGACATGAGAGAAGAAGGTAATCTGTGTTGGAGTGAAGCCTGTCATCACTGCAGAAACTATTGAAGTGTCAGTTGACCTCTTGCCTCTGATCGTCTTTTTCAAATTGACAACACTGTTTTGCAATTGAGACTGGTTCCTCTTTCAGACTTGGCTTCAAGATTTGATCCTTGGGGGCTGCGCTGTTTTAAGCAATGGAGGAAGTCTCAAGAAAACTAAAAATCAAAAATGATAGTAGCCCTGGATTACAACCCCTTTCTCATTATCGGTTCTTTAAAGTACCCTGATGGCCAAGTGTGTTGAGAAGTATGAGAGTCACCTTTCACAACTGTATAACTAAATAAGATTGTTTTAGAGTTCCTATAGTGAATTCCTATATTTTTTGTGTTAAGTTATATTAAATACCCTGCCTTTATATATCATCCCCTCACAATAGGGCTTTTCTATACAGAAGTGTTTTATTTTCTAAATGATTACACAAAAATAAATGAATTTTTCTTAGCCATGATGATACTGTTTTTTAATTATTGAATAATTGAGTTATGTTGCCTCTCTGTAATGTTAAAAACTTGAAAGTGCTAACTGAGATGTCAACACTGATTGTCTATGAAAATTATATATTTTCACTTTTAATTTTTTAAAATAGGTATTATTTGATGTATCCAATCTGCCTGTTCTGATAGTTATCATACAACTGAACCATTCCTACTTCTTTTAAAAGAAAAATTTAAGCATTTACTGAATATTAAAATGCCACCTGTAGTTCTTGGTAGTCTCCAATGGTCATTTGGAAATTCCTGTTTTCTGTATAATTAAGCATAATATATATATATGTTTATATAAAAATGGCTTATAGCTATTAACCTGATACAGTCAGTATGTTAAGTTGTGATTGTAAACAATTCTTAAATAATGCTCAGAGGAGCCAAAAATCAGCAGGTAGGTTGCAAGCTATTCATATTCCTGGGCAGGATATTTTGCCTGTAGCACTGGGTTGCATATATATTATTTGAAAATTTGAGTTACTGTCTCCTCCACAAATTATTTTGAGAATTATCAACAACTGGCATAAGTTACTAGGTAAATATATTGAAATTTTTTTGAAAAGAGGAAAAAAGTCTAAACAGGAAGTACAACAGGAAGATAGGCAGTTTCTGCTTTTGTCTTTTAGTATCTCTAAGAGATAGTGCTGTTTCCTGCTAAGTAACTTGGCTTATTACAGAATATTTAAACGCTGTAATGCATCATAAACCAAAAACCAAACCAAACCCGTTGCTGTCGAGTCGATTCCAGTTCATAGTGACCTATAGGACAGAGTAGAACTGCCCCATAGTTTCCAAGGAGTGCCTGGTGGATTTGAACTGCCAACCTTTCGGTTAGCAGACATAGCTCTTAACCACTACGTCACCAGGGTTTCCGTAATGCATCATAGTTGCATTCAAAAAGGGAGGTGTGCAATTCTAGAAACCATCTTGTCATATTGGCTTTCTTTTTGCTACTAAGCTTTCTTCTTTGCAGACAACTAGAAGATGGTTAGCAATGTTTTAGAGAAATTCTTAATCTGACTTAAGGTAGTATTTTTGGATGCAAGGGTTGAATTCCTGCACAGCTGCTAATACACGACATGACTTTATAACAAGACATTCAGTACCAACTCCTAGTTCCTTGTGGTCTGTATAAAAAATATACCCACCAGCCTTTCAGAGTTGCCTACAATAGTTTAGAGCACTGTTTACACAGCCGTAAGTCAATGTTAAATATAATTATCTCTCTCATTCCTCCTTTGATTACTGATCTGCAGTGTGACAGTTGCTTAATGATAGCATGTTTTCACAGTTGTCCAAAGTGTTCTCTGATTTTTTTATTATAATTACTTGTCTAAAGGTTAGGTTTATTGGTGTTGGTGTTGTGTGTTGTCGAGCAAAACCAGTCTCAGACACCCTACAGAACAGAGTAGAACTGCCCCTTAGGGTTTCCTAGGGTAGGTTTAGGAAAGTGAAAAATCATTTTCCTCCATAGTATCCTAGTTTAGCGATTGCCTGTGTCTTTCCCTTTAAATACTCTTAGCTTCTATTTCCCCAGCACACAGTTAAAGTATTTTGGCAGCTGCTAAACATGAATAGCGTCAGAAACAGCCAGCTACCACCTTACCACAGGCAACTTCACTAAAAAGTTTTCTTAGGAAACTCACTGCTTTTTATAAAATGAGAAGTCTGTTTTTAGACAGATGTGTTCCTTACTGCTGCCTTAAAAATTGGCCTCAGTCTTTGCCCGAGTGCCCATGTTGCAGCTTAAGCACCATCCGCACACACTGTATCTGGGGAATTAGTTTTGTTTCCTTGCCTGTATTGTCTGTGAGTAAGGTAGTTGGCTTTACCAGCAGCATTCAAATAGTTAAGATCGTCTCAAGGCAACAACCAGCCTCCGCCCTCCCTCCTTCCCTTTCTCAACCAGTCTCTGGCTTCCTCTTACGCTTTCTCTAATGGCAGCTCCAAGCTGCTAGCCCTGCCCTGCCGGCATGAGCCCCTCCTTCTGTGAGAGAACATTTCCTGGCATGGGGACCGAATCATGTCGGTAAAATGGGGTCGGTTTCATGAAGTACCCGTCATAACAGTGAGATTCATAGGACCAAAACATGGAGAGGTAAGAGCACTCACTTCTAATAAACACAGAAAGAGACAGTGAAGTGTTTTGTTTGGTTTTGCCTGTGGAAAAACGAGTTGCGATTGTTGCAAAGGATGAGGAACCCGTTATTTATTCAGATTTGAAAAGCATTGCAAGCTTGAGAGAATAAGCAACTTGCCATAGCAGATTTTCTTTAACTATTGGAGAATGCTTTAGCTTTCTTGAGCAAAAATCAGATGCTTCTCAGTTTAGCATTTTATGTATGGAGGAACCTGCAGCAAAATTTAGTGAAAAGAAAATTATTCAAAGAAAATCAATTTTATTATTAATTTTTATTAGGGTTTTAGGTACTTTAGAGGTTACTAATTTTTACTCAGAACGGTTTCCTGTTTTGTAAAATGAAGTAGTTTTTCTCTCTTCCTTATGTGTTGTTTCTTCCAAATTAATAGCATTCGGCCTTTAGAGTTTCATTATATGTATTCTTTTAATAAAAGATATAACATGAACCCTGGACTTAGCAAATATTCACCGTTTCAGTATAGTGAGAAAGGTTTTGGACAAGAAGTCAAAAGACCTGGGTTCTAATTTTGACTGTGCTGCTCATTTGCTGTGTGACCTTTGCAAGTTAACGGACCTCTCCAGCTCTTAGCAGTATAGTGTAGTGAGTGAGAGTTGAGATTTAGAGTCATCCACCCCCGGGTCTTAATCCCAGTGTGGGCAGTTACTGTTGTGTGGCTTCAAATCCATGATTTAACATCTCTAAGCCTCAGTCTCCTCAGATGCAAGTGGAAGTAACAGCGAGTACTTACTTCATTGGGTTAGTAACTGTCAAAATATTGGCTGTTATTATCTGCAACTTCTCCATTGTTAAATGGGAAGCATAGTGCCCACCCTGTCACTTCAGAGTTTTAGAATCAGATGAAATAATGTACGTAGAAGGCATTGATTCAAAATGCAGGCATTTTTTTTTTAGTACTTGTGGTGATCACTAATTGTGGGGTTCCCATTTCCAGGAATTTTCTTAGATTACAACAGTAGTATATGGCAATAGGTGAAACTCCCACCTCTGTGAATTGTACTTCTCCAAACCTTTCCAGTAAGTTTAAAAAAAAAAAAAATTCAATTGATATTGGTTAACTAGCTGAATGTCCTGCCTCACAGTGCTTCTAAGGACCTTTCATGGAGAACATGGTTAATACTCCACGGTCCTAACCTACTAAAAGTAAGATATACCTGAAATGCCCCTGACTGCTTTAGAAACTTTATTTAGAATCTAGCAGTCATCAGTATTTCCTCAAGTTTTAAAGACTCTTGCATTTTTCTTTACGATTGTATATATGCTTTGATATTAATCCCTCTTAGATTGAAGCATGATGTCATGTGAAAGTTGATCTGCTTTCTGTCTGTCCCTAAAGCATTTATAGCATTCTGTATTTTTGTGAGGTAATGTAGCCAGTGTATTCTAGTATCAGAAAACCCAAATCCCAGTCCAGTGCCCCCCCTTTTCCTTCCCATCCAATCTGATCTCTGCTTAGCCAGTGCCCCTGAGCTTCATGCCTGGCCACCTCCAGTCTGCTCAGTCAGTGGGAAGCACCTAGCTCAGTGGCTGGGCGCATAGTAAACATTAGATGAATTTCAGTTTCCTGCGTCCTCTCTGAGGGAGGAGCATGAAGAGAAAGGAGCTTCTTAGGGGAGACCAGAGAACAGTCTGGGTGAACCTTGTCTCTCCAAAATAGAGTCAGTTCCATGCTGCCTCCTTTTCCTGTCCTGCTGTGCCCTCCTTGTCTTCAGGGCAGAGGAGTGAACAGATAGGCCTTGCGACTTGCCTTTCTCTGGGACCCCATTTTCCTGAAGGAAGTGACCCCTCTGGTAACTAGCGTGAGGGAATAAAGAAGATGGTTTTGAGGAGAATTAATAACAGGGCTTCTGTCTCCCATCCTTTGCATACTTATCTTGTCCTCCCTGCTCTGCACTGTTGTCATTGCTGTTCCTCAGTTTCCTTTCCTAGCATCCCACCCTCCCATAAAAATGTCCTTTCCCCTACTGCTATCACTGCTTTTCTGTGTTGGATTAGGAGAGTAATAAGCAAATAGAACCCACTTTCGGTAAGTTATGAATAATTATTATAACTATTGCTGAGCGTTACTGTGTACTCACTATGTTGGAGCCTTGGTGATGCAATGGTTAAGAGCTCAGCTGCTAACCAAAAGGTAGGCAGTTCAAATCCACCAGCCGCTTCTTGGAAACCCTGTGGGGTAGTTCTGCTCTGTCATATAGAGTCACTATGAGCTGGAATCGACTCGACAGCAGTGGGTTTGATTTTTGTTTTTATGTATCAGGCATGTATTGTTTTAAAGTATTATCCCATTTAATTCTTCAAAAAAACATAGACATGAGCACCTCTGTTATCTCTATCCTACACATGAGCAAACTGAAGCTCGGAGAATGTAACTAACTTACCCATGGTCAATCATTAGTAAGTAGCATTAGTATCTAGATTTCAACCCAGGTCAGACATATTCTTAACCATGGTGCGATTTCCCAGCCTGCTCCTCTTATCTACTCCCTCCTCCTATTTTTGAAAAATGTACCAAAGTTGATAGCCATAAATCTTGAAATTCTAACTAGTGAGAACTGAAAATGTATATGTGGGAGATGTTTAATACTTCTGGATAGGGTAAGGAAGAAACGTCATGGGGATATGCCCTCACTTAGGGGCATGTGGTTGGTGTGAGAAAGTCAGAGGGGGAACCTCAGAGTAATTTTTTGTGCTGCCCAGTCGTCCTTCCTCTCCCTCAGGCTGCTCCTGCTTCGAGCCAGCCTTAAACGTGTTGCTTGCTTTGTGGCCTTTGCTGTGACTTACTGAGGAAGATCCATGGCCACATTCACAACTTAATAACAGGATTTTTTTTGTGCGGGGGTGTCTAAAGCAGTGTTCCCTACTTTTGTCTAAAACACTCACCGGCGACTCTTGACCACGTGTCATCTGGAGGCCCAGGTGAGGGGAAAGCCTTCTAGTGCTCAATTAATTGTTGATTCTTTTCATTGGCAGGAAAAGGAAAAAGAGAAAGAGAAAATTAAGGAGAAAGAGAAAGATTATAAAGAGAAGGACAAGGACAAGAAGACTCTTAATGGCCACACCTTCGGTTCCATTCCTGTTGTGGGTCCCATCAACTGTAGCCAGTGTATGAAGCCTTTCACCAACAGAGATGCCTACACTTGTGCAAGTAAGAGACATGCTCTGCCTCTCTCAGGATCAGCTCTCTCGGCTCAAGCACGCTCATTTCTAGCTTCGTGTCTATCCCACTTCTGATCTGTTCCTCATTTATATGGAGAAGTAGTCCTTTTCATGTTTTTCTTTAACTGGTACCAAAGAATTAAATTCTGGATATATATAGCATACAGCCTGTATTTTTTTTTCAGACAGCTCCAATTTCAGATATTCTGTTCTTTTGTCCCTAAACCGCTACCTATTCCAGAAGTCTGCGTCAGCATCAAAACTGCATCGTAGCCTCAACCGTAAAGTTACCCAGCAATCCCTTGTCAGATCATACATGCTTATTTTTTTGTTCTAGTCTTTTGGTATATGCTTCGATTCTTTACCGCCATTAGCTCATGCTAACTGCCAAGGGAGGGAGAGTACCTTTGTGTGCAGAGATGTTGCTGACCTGCTTAAAACCACCTTAAACAGAAGGCTGTTACCTGAGCATGGTTCCTGGTTTTGATAAGATACTCTAAGGCAGAGGTCGCTGACTTTGTCTGTAAAGGGCTATGTAGCAAGTATTTTAGGCTTTGTGGACCACAGGGTCTCTGTCATAACTACTGAACTCTACCGTGGTAGTGCAAAAGCAGCCATCCCAAAACCCATTGCTGTGGAGTCCATTCCAACTCACAGCGACCCTATAGGACAGAGTAGAATGGCCCCATAGCATTTCCAAGGAGCAGCTGGTGAATTTGAACCGCCGACCTTTTGGTTAGCAGACGAGCTCTTTAATTGCTACACCACCAGGACTCCAGAAGCAGCCATTGGTAATACATAAAGCAATGATCGTGGCTGTGTTCCAGTAAAACTTTATTTATGTATGGACACTGGAATTTGAATTTCATACAGTCCACACATGTCGCAAAATATTAAACTTTTTTCAACCACTTGAAAAGATAAAAATCATTCTTAGCTCATGGGCCAGACGAAAAATAGGCTGCAGGCCAACCCCTGCTCTAAGGCAGTATGTGTGAACTTTGGTCATGGCACACATAGAATGTGATAATGTTTGCATAGCACTCTGATGTAAATCATGGAGGCTGCTTATGGCCAGAAGTGACCAATCTGGAGATCGGGCCACCCCGGAAGGCTGAGGCGGTGTCGTGTTGTACCTGTAACCAGTGCAACAAAATAGTGACTAATACGGACTCCAAGGAGCACTTCTCAGACCGTGATGTCATGATGTTATCTTATTTCCTGTCATTTATGTTGAGTATCCCAAGTGATTTGTGACTAAAAACAGTTAACTTACTACTGAAATTTAAAATTTTTTAAATTTGTTTGGGCAACTTCAGAGTTAGTTCTATAATAATTTCCACTTACTTGCTTTCTTGAATAGAAAAGGAGTGGACTTAAAGCTAGCATATAACCCACAGCCTGTCTTATCTATACCGCAGCTCTTGTGACTTTTTAAATGACTGGCTTCATCACTCATGTTCTTGTTAAGTGATTTTTATAGGTGCATTATAACCCAAAAATAGTCTGCTGCACTATTTGTTTTAATGTCCCATTAAAAAAAAAAAAAAATTCAAGGGCGGTGTCATCCAAATCTCAATGTATCCCTGTGGCAGATAGCACACATGCTGATGTCACCTTTCAGGTATAATCAGAAAGCTGACAACTACTACTTCACAAAAATAAGCTTTATACAACCTCTAAGAAAGAAGAGGCTATCACTGGCCAGCATCCCACCAGTGTTATTCTTTCAGAGCCCAGGCTCTAATTAGTCACATTCCGAGGACACCACTTGAATGTCTACAGTTTAGTTTTAGGCCACTTGGCATGGTCAGTTTCTCAGAATTGGAATAACTTGGCTGTCCAGGGCAGTAGTCACCACGCATTTTTTAGCACGTACATCCATCATTAGAACACTTTTTAGCATCCTGCCTCCATCGGTAGTATGTTTAATGTAAAGTTACATACTTGTTCTACTTAAAAGGAGCTCATCCTGGGAATAAGACAAGTGTCACATTTGCCATGTTCTTGTTGGTTAGTTAGTTACTAGAGTTGTCTTTGATGCATGGTTTCTTTGCAGGAATTTGTGTTAAACCTTCTTTCCCTTTTATTTCAGTTGAAACTAGATAATATAGCCCATAAACTCTCTTAATTATATACCTGTAAACTTCTATTTGTCACAGTGTGCTGAAAGTGGGCAGAGAAAAAAGGATGCCACCATTACACATCCCATACCCCACATCCCACCAAGTGAGGAACACCCCTTCTTCCCTCAAGAAACCGCTAGTATTGTGTATCAAGTGAGGCTGCCCAACATAAAGGCTGCGTGAGGCACCAGTGTATCAGTCTATATATGAATTCCATTTCTCTTCTAAGTTAAGAAAAAAAAAAGTTAAGAAGTCAATATAAATAATGAGCTCTAAAATTTTTCTTCTGTATATCAATGAATCCTTTTGCCATTCCCCCTTCAGTGCCTCTACTCCATTTGGGAAGCACTGGTGTCAGGGAGAAGCCATCCCTTTGATTGGTAGTACGAAATTGATTTTCAAGGAACTCCAGCAGTGAAGCAGACTGGATTGTCACCTCCATTCTCCTATTGTTGTTAGGTGACGTTGAGTCAATTCCAGTCGTAGCAACCCCACGTACGACAGAATGAAACACTGCCCAATCCTGTGCCGTGTTTACAGTTGTTGCTATATTTGAGGCCATTCTCCTGTAAAACCTAGAAATACTCGATAAAAAATACATATTTATAAAAAAAAATTTATATTTATATATATATATACTTCTTTTTTTTTTTTTTAATTTGTACACAGCTGAACCTGAAAAAAGAAAACTCCCTCAAGGTTTCTCAAAGCTAGAGCAATAAAAACAGCATCCCTCTCAGTTGGGGACAGGATAGGTGGCCTCAGGGCCTACAGAGGAACTGGAACTGAGACTCCTACATAAAGACAAGAGCGTTAAAGACTGTAACACCCACAATAAAGGACCTAGAAAAATTCTACCCATTGACATTCAAAAGCGGCAAAGAATCTTACTCTCCAGGGCCTTGAGTGAGAATTCTGTATCATGCATGAATCTGGGGTCTGAATTTACATTATCCATGTGTGCTGGAACCCCAAGATAAGAAGTTTTCGCAAGAGATTTAGTAAAATCCCAGTAAAGGAATTATGATACCCTGAGGGACCCCAGCCAGAGCAAATGCAGAGCTGCTCCATAGAGTCACTTTAACAGGAGACCAGAGGCTCCCACTAGAGAAAAAAAAGAAAATAAAAAGTCCTGTAAAGCTGAAGCTGAGCTCACAATAAAATATATGTATATAGATAACTGCCCCATAGATAACATTCAGAAATAAAACCACCATGAGGAAGAATTAGCAGGTATACAAACGGGAAAAGATGTTGAAAAGTATTAAAGAGTTAAAAGGGGTAGACTCCATGATAGCAGAATAGGACATAACAATTAATGGGTGGTAGGTTTTAAAAAAATTAACTGAATAAAACTTCAAAAATCAAAATCGCCATTGAAGGGTCTTAGTGGATATTCGTCAAATATTCCAGTGTTTTTCCTCATCAGTGCGTTATTCCGACTTGTATTTGTTTGTGAAGGAGGAAAATATCTTCTGACCTCTTGTCTGCTTTAATAAAGAGACTTGGGTGAATATTCTTGGAAATTTTGATGATTTCAGGCTGGAGTTATTTTTTTACATTTAACTGTCAATAAATACTTGAGTCCCTGATCTTAAGTAAAGCCATTCAACAAAGATCGTTTATCTAAACTATACAAGGTACTTTGATATTTTGGTACTTCGTGATTCATTCAAAAGCAGTTAGTCAGCAAATTTTTTTTTTTTAGTTCCTACTATGTGCCAGGCACCTTTCTCTAGTTGCTTACACAGTGCCTTATCAAAAAATTCTCAAAATATAATCCTTGGTACATACACCATGGCAGCATTTTTATAATATGGAAAATTTTAGAGCAATCTGAACATCCCTTAGTAAAATATGGTCTATTCATTAGATGGAATACTGGGCAGACACTGAAGAATAGGATAGGTCAGTGGTTGGCAAACTTTTTTCTGTAAAGAGTCTGGTAATAAGTATGCTGGGCTTTGTGGGCCATGCAGCCTCTGCCATGAGTACTGGGCATAGGCCTTGTAGCAGTCATAGACAGTACATAAAAAAATGGGTAGGGTTCTGTTCCCATAAAACTTTATTTACAAAAACAGGCTATGGACCAGATTTGACCCACAAACTGTAGCTTCCTGACCACTGAGATAGACCTACAGGTACAGACAGACATCTCCAAAACATTTTTGATAAGTGAAAAAGAACAGTATGAATAACATGATACAAATTGATAGAAAACAAGTAGTTGTTGATGTAAACATACAGAAATACCTGAAAGGATATAGACCAAACTGTTTATAATTTGGAGAAAGAGATTAGGAGAAAAGAGATTGAAAAGGGTTCTTTATACTTTTGTGTTTAAGAATCTACTTAATGCAATGTTACTTGTGTGAGTTAAAACAAAATGTCAATCTTGGACCACTGACAGTGTCAAGGGTTTTTCTGGTTGTCGTGTGGTTCTTGATGAAACAGCAAAATGTATCAGTATTTGGTTCAAAAACTTAATGGACATAGGAACAAAATTATTACTGGAAATGAATCAGCTTGAGAAAAGACTTAAGGAGAGTCATTCTGTCAGTGCTGTTAACAGCACCAGCTTGAAGAAGCAGCAGTGTAGCTGATCTGCCAGCTTTCAATTCTGAGTGAATTATTATCAGGAGATCTAGATGTGAAGGGTATGGAGGATATTTGTGCTATGTTGTTAGGTGCCGACGAGTCGGTTCCAACTCATAACGACCCTACGTACAACAGAACACAATGCTGCCCAGCCCTGAGCTGTCCTCAGAATCGTTCTTAATGCTTGAGCCCATTGTTGCAGCCACTGTGTCGTTCCATCTCATTGAGGGTCTTCCTTTTTTGCTGACCCTCTGCTTTTTACCACACACGATGTCCTTCTCTAGGGACTGACTGATGCATCCTGATACCATGCCCAAAGTATGTGAGACAAAGTCTCACCGTCCTCGCTTCTAAGGAGCATTCTGGCAGCACTTCTTCAAAGACAGACTTGTTCATTCTTCTGGCAGTCCATGATATTTTCAGTACTCTTGCCAACACCATAATTCAAAGGCGTCAGTTCTTCTTCAGTCTTCCTTATTCATTGTCCAGCTTTTGCATGTATACGAGGCAATTGAAAACACTATGGCTTGGGGTCACCTTAGTCCTTAATTGAGTCCTGTGCTATAGGGACTAAGTTTAAGAACAGTTGGTTTATGGTCATAATAAAAGGATGTGTCTATGACTAGCTCCAGACAACTTTTCAATTTTAAGCTCAGGTTGGAAAAAGGTATCTAAGATACATGTGTTTATTTAATTTTGTACTGCCATTGATTTTTGTATATACATTTTTTTCTAGGTAAAAATGGTTGAATTTTGCATTTCTTGGCTTATTAAGTCATAGTCTACGTTAGACTATAGTGAGTCATAATCAGACCTGTAACTGGCATGTAATTGATTTGTCAGATAACAAAAATATCCACTATAATATAGGTGTCCTGGGTGCCCAACAGTTAAATGCTCACCTGCTAACCATAAGGTTGGTGGTTTGAACTCACTCAACAGTTCTGTGGGAGAAAAGACCTGACCATCTACTTCCGCAAAGATTACAGCCTAGGAAGCCCTGTGGGCAGTTCTACTCTGTCACCTGGGGCCTCTGTGAGTCTGAATTAACTCAGCAGCACCCAACAACAACAACATGTACCTCTCTTAACCACAGGCGTCCTGAGCGCATTTGTTTTCTTAATATCCTTCCTGTTACACATGAATAGAAATTCTCTTTGACTGGTCTCCTTAAACGATGAAGCCTATCTTAGGCACCATAGGTTGCTGGATGGTTTATTGCTGTCAGTATTGCATGTGCTAGAATCCCTCCTGAAAGGGGGATCTGGGGTACCTCTTAGAGACTTCCATGGCCCAAGAATGCCCGAGCAACTCATGAAGAATCACTTGTGTAGGGTCCGGTACTGATTAGGAAAAACTTAATAGAAGACAGTTTGAGGCTTGGAGTCTTAAAGCTCTCAGTCATACCTTTGTGTAGTAGTAGTTCAATAGCTTAATGAATGGAGCAGTGGTTTTCAGACTGTCTTTTGTGACACTGGTGTTTTGGAATTGCCATGGGTTTGTTTTGTTTTTGTTTTTTTCTTTTTAATGTAGGTTTAAAACCTGCATAAAAAATTAAACATGCTCAAAAGTGTCATTACCAAATTTTAATATCAACATACTGATTTAGTCTGTCACCCTACCTTCTTCTTTGTATTTTTCCTTTCATCTCTGATTAATTGTACTGTGATTGCAAGGCAAGCCATTAAAATAAAAACTGTTACTATTTGCACCTCCTTCCCCACGTGAACCAGGCAGTGTTTAGTTCTATTGTACATAGGGTCAGAATCGACTCAAGGGCACCTAACAGCAACACCCATGGGAGTGAGTATGTCCTGTGTATTATGCACTCAGAACTAAATACAGAAATAAAGTAGTTGCTGAGATAAATATATGAATTGCAAGTGTCATATATCTTTGATTTTATACTTTTGGCCCCATCAGACATAGCTTCATCGTTCTAATTGATTGACTTTAAGTGTTAAAATTGTAACTCAAAAAATAAATCTGTAGTAAATCTTTGACATTATCTGATGGTACGCAGTATAACAATATTTTATTTCATTTAAGACTTTATTAAGTAGAAAACCAGTGAGATAGCGGATTGGCTGCTCACTTTGTGCTAATGGTGTTTGTAAGTGGCCCTTTGTTTGGTTCAACCTGTAAATTTTGGTTCTGCTTCTTTTGGAAGCAAATTGTTTCCGTGAAGTGTGTCATCACTGGAGCCTTTTCTGTTGAGGGTGTGAGGCCCATCATAAAGAACTCTGCCAGTGGTTCTTTCATTTATGGTAATAGCGTGGTCGAATAAAATATCAGATTATCTTAGCTCTACCCACTGAGCAAGAACACGGAAAAAGAGTTAACGTTTTTGAGGTTTAAACTGAAAAGAATCAGACACCAAAAGAGAACAGTTTGATATAACCTGATGGAACCCTAATATGCACCTAAGATTCAAAAATACATTTTTACGTGGCATACCCCCCTGCATCAGAAACTTAGGAGCCCTCTGTTTGAATTACAGCATTGCACCTAGCTCTGGAGCTACTGGTGAAATACACTCGACGTTTAGTGGTGGCGTTAAGTCTATATGACATGTGTACTCTGCCTCTTACAAAAAGGAGGAAAGAAAATCAAGGCTTGAAGTCAAAAGAATGATGTGTAGTCATCTTTCCAAAGGAACAAAAATAATTGGCTGATGTCTTTGGCTTCCTGAAGAACAGAGCCGGCAAAGAATGTGTGAAGCCCCATCTGCTGTGTTGGCAGGAAGCGGAAAATATGAGTCATTTGGGAACCCAGAATCTTTTTCTTCCTTCCATCCCCTCTCATGTTCAGGATCTTCCCCGGAGTCTTAGGAAATGTAGTATCCCTCCACTTAGTCATTTACATAGAAACCCACTGTGCTCTTTGAAAAAAGTAACTTCTCTTTTTGGTTTAACCTAACCCTGTTTTACTGACCCCTGGAGCCACATCCCTCAAATAGCTGCTCAGTCAGGTTTTGACTCGTGGTTCAGAAAGAACAACATATAATTCACGATGATGGCATATTGTGATGGTTTATATTTGTTTGCTCCTGTCTTCCAAAAATATATAGGCACTGTAATGTATCCTTCTGTATACAGATTCTAAGAGATTCAGTGGGATGGGGTGTTTTAAAGCAAATGAATATCTCTTGACTCCGGAGTCTATGATCATAATCTTGGGTAAAAAGCTGAGTCCCTTATGTGGATTTATGTGGAAAATAATAGATACAAGAAATAACAAGGAGCAAAGCATCCCTACAGCCTCCTTGCAGTCTACCCCTGGAGAAAAAGAACAATGGAAGCAAAGCCTGAAGCACCTTGTCAGGACCACTTCAAACCAGAGCTTCACACTGGTGCTTAACATTTCAGTCATGGCCAAGGAAGTAGAACGAGAACAAACCCGAATTTTAAAATTTGGTGAACTGGAACAATAACCAAAACAGGAGAAATTACAGGTCAAAGCCCTGCTAGAAACTTGGTTTCCTTTTTTAGAAAACAAGGACAGTGTATACATTGCATAGCAAACAAATCACCTGTCCCTCGGATTTTTAGCAGAGTCAGAAACAGTGGTGCCCCACTCATAGGTGGCTGCCAACTGTGCCCCTTTGAATGTCCCTCTCCTCAGTCCTGCCAGTAATCCAATCTCATGCATCAGGCTCCTGAAAGGGCTCACTACACCTTTTCTGAGTCTTCCATGCCAGGGATTCAACCTATAATTTTTCCCATTCCACTTATTATTTCGGATCACCCAAATTGTAAAAATTCGGATCTGTTACAGTTTTGCTCTGTCGGCCATGACTGAACTGGTTCAAACCAGTTCAAAGCCTTGCTTCAGAGTAATTTAAGCTAAGAGAAAACCTGGAAGGTTTTGTCTCAGTTGAAACTGTACTTTTGCTTTAGGGTTAAAAAACCTTAACTGGGGAGAGGGAATGTCTTTCCAATGCTTATTTCTTCAGTTATGTAAAGCTTTCCTTGAATAATCAGCTGTTCTTTCCAGCTGCCACAAATAATTTGGTCTTTGGGTAGCTTGTTGGATTCTTTCAGAATAAGGAATCAGTTATGTTCTGGTTTTTTGTCTCCTGCTAGTAGTTCCTTTTTTTGTTGTTTGCTTTAAACAGATGTAAAATGATACTGAAATTATTGTTGAATCAGTTGTGTTAGCAGCTTCTGAGTAGTTTTGTCGTAGGTTGTTTCTCTTAGTTAAATAAACAAGTAGACCAGCTGCAATCTTGGTAGGAAGCTTAAGAGTTTAGGATGTTGTGTAATGGTTAAATCTTGCTTTGAATTTCATCAGGAAAACCAATTCTCCAGATAAAGAGTTTTCTGGCATTTAGAATTCATTATTTATATACGATAATAAAATACTTATGATTGATTAAAGAAAGGAAGTTTGTTATTTAGGGAAAAGGAAGATGAAAGGAGAACCTAAGCAATAAAATCAGATTTTATTCAAGCAGAACAGTTTCCTTTTTGTTTACCAATGTGCTTATAAAAACTGCTGTTCCGGGCACTTCAGCTAAGATGATTTGGTTCTTTTTTGTGGCTTTCCTCTTGTTCTGTACATCAGCATTGTGGTTATTACACCAGTTACCAAGAACATCTTATACGCCCTTTGCATCTGAGTCTTATCAAGCCAGGCTGGTCAACAGCTCACATTCCCTAAAGATTTTAAACAAGAAGTTGCAGAAAGAATTTTAGAGCATGTATTTCTAAATTGTTTATATTGGAATGCTTTTTGGGTTTTGTTTTACGTTTCTTGATTAGGGTTGAAGTGGTAGGAGGAAGTTTCATGTATCTGTCCCAAAAAGAGAACTGTGCAACCTGTGTCCTTAAGAAGAACCAGAAAATATCCCCAGATTTGGTTGCTCAGTTCTGTCCCTAGTAGACAGAATAGTCAGAACTTTCAGCATACACCCTAATGAAGATCAGTAGACTGACGTGATGGAAGACGCCTCCTTTGCGTTCTGACTGCGTAGAGCTCAACTCATGCCAGTGATCTAGGCAGACCTAAACATTCACCCCCTCCTGTGATTTCACTTCATTTTGTCCTGGCCCTCTTCTTCTCTATCTTTTATAAAGCTGATTTTCTTAAGCTAGTCTCTCTAATGGTTGGTTTTATTTTTCTCCTGAAGGAAAAAGAATGCATGGTATATAACAGTTCACCAAAGATTTGTGGTCGTTAGAGTCAGGGATTAAAAAAAAAAAAAAAGGCAGGAACATATTGATGATAGCTCCCTGTCATTTGGGTTTTGCTTCATATTCTTTTCTTTGATGCCCCCATGTAGAGAAAAAAGAAGTTGAAGGCTGGGCTGTTTGCGTTTAAGTTCAGGATAATCTAATTAGGAATCGGCTCTGTTCCCATAGACCACTGTGCTGAGACCTTTTGAAGAACCTTGAAAAATGAAAGCACATTGCTTACTGATATTAGGAAATCTAAAAAAAAAAAAAGATAATTCTTCTCCTTTGATCTCCCTAAAAATTTTGGTGTTGTTATGGCAGAGAGCTTGAAAAATGTATTTAGATTTGTCTTTATGTCTTGTGTTCTTGGTAATTGTCTTTTTTCCAAAACAAAGAGTAGGGTTTTAACCTCATGACTCTGACTGGTGTCAGTGGTGCTGAAGTATCTAGATCACCCACTCACAGCACTAATACCACCGATGTGAACAGAGTCCAGGACAACTTGGTAACAAGTAGAGTGCTTTTCAAGGAGGTACTTGAGTATGTGAGCAGTCATTCACGCAAACTATTTACACTAAGACCTGTGACCATAACATAGAGCATATTAAAATTTCGACTGGGTTGTGGGTTGAGGGATGTGACTCAGTTAACTGCAAAAGTGAACGTATATAAATATTTCTTTACTGGAAGTACATTTTAAATGTTATTTCTGCTTTTATGATTCATCGATTTGTCTTTTAAATCTCTGACAGTGGCCTGAGAGCTTGGATATTGTTTATGTTTGTTTAAAAGTGATAGCACCACTCCCTTGAAAATTTTCATTGCTTAATAAAATGAGTATTGGCAATGGCTTGGGAGAAGGGCACAGGAAGAACACAGCTTGGAAACCAAGTTCTGTCCATAGTGTGGCAGTTAGTCACTTTTATAGATCAGAATTAGCAGCAAGTCCTCAAGCTAATCTACCATTTCCTATATTGCCCTTAAACCAAAAAAACTAAACCTGTTGCTGTCAAGTCAATTGCAACTCATGGCAAAACCCTTTAGGACAAAGTAGAACTGCTCCATAGGGTTTCCAAGGAGCGACTGGTGGATTTGAACTGCCAACCTTTTTGGTTCTCAGGCTTAATTAGCACACCGTGGCTCTTAACCACTGTGCCACCAGGGCCCAAAAATACTATGGATTTGCAGCAAAGCAAAAAAGAAAAAGCACTTTTGTAACTGTGGGAAACAAGACAGCAAAATCTAATTGAAAAGTTTTTAATTTATCACAAGTGTGATAAATTGATTTTTTTTTTTCCTAAAGGATAAGGAAATGTTTATAAGGAAAGCTAACGAACTTTGAAGGATATTAGAGTTCACTACACTGGATTGCTTGTTTTTAACTTTGAAAAATATAACACAAAGCATTGCATGGATAATATAGCAAACACCTATGTACTTGTCACTCAAAATGGGAAAAAAAGTAACATCATACTGAGTAACTTTTTAGATAGTCCTATATTTTTGAGAAATGAACTATTGCATTTAAAGTTGAATATCCCTGTTTCCCTGCCTAATCCCATTGCTCTGCCTTCCACCCCAAGGGCAAACATTATCATGAGTTCAGTGTATAGGTGGTGCTTTATAATTTTATCTCATATATAACCAGTATTTAATTTTTTTTTTTTTTTTAGTTTTCATAAATGGTCCCATATAGTACATCTTATTCTGTATTTGTTTTATTCCCTTCAACATTGTATTTTGGGGAGCCGACATATTGAAACACATGTATCTAGATTTTTGACTTTTACTCTTGTGTGGTATTCCATTATATGAATATATCACAACTGTTGTTTGTTTCCAATTCTCTGTTATAAACAGGAGCATCATTATGCATGTGTGCGAGCCTCTTACTAGGCTGTATACCAAAAAGAGAATTGTGGCACATTGATATGGGCTAATTAGTTTTCCTCATATGCCTGTCACCATGTTTTTAAGCATTTTGTTTGTTTAAGTGGAATGGACAAGAGGTTCACTTAAAGATAAATAGGCAAGCCTTTGAGAGAGGGGAAAGACGATTGGGATTTTAAAGGATGCATTTGAAAGACTTTAGCTGAGCAAGAAATTGTGAACAACAGAGAAAAAACAGGTGCAAGGGAGCTATGAGAGCTGTGTATGGAAAGAGATGGCAAATCAACTAGACAGCAGTTCCATCATCCCAGGCATCTTTGTGGCAAGTGAGAGGAGATACCACATACCCTGAGTAAGGATAGTAGTGAGGGTGGGAGGAAACACTTTCTGCCTTTCACTAGAAAATGAATAAAAATGTTTGACGTCTTTTCTTAATGCTTGTTGCTCCGGTTCAAGCAGCCTGGAGCTCACCTGCCTGTCCCTTCTCACCTCCTCAGACATCTAGTGTTTATTGTGGACCAGATCTGGGACTGCGCATAAAAAACAACAAAGCTAGACCCCCTCAAGGAGCTTTCTGTCTAGTTGAAGAGTGGGACCATTACAGTACAGTACCCTGAGGGAGCCAAGCATGGGATACCCTAAGAGCACAGAGGTTGGGAGTCTTATCAGGTGAAGGGAAGATAGGGGAAAGGACACAAGCAAAAAAGGCAGCTTGTTTAGGCTCCAGGGTACGTCAGAACTTGGTAAGGGGCTGAAAAATTGAGGCAATACCAGTCACGGATGGGTGTCAAGTAAGGAATTTGAGTTGTATCCTAAAAATGATGGAGCCATCAAAGGGGATTTAGGATGTGAGATGCAAAAAGTCTTGAATACAAATCAAGTATTTCTTCATCAGAATTTCTCCTTACTTTCAAATAACAGAGACACATTAATTAGTATCGTTGATTTTCAGATATTAAGAAAACTTTTAGAATGTTCCCTTTTGCTGATTAGAGTGAGTCACTCCCCATTGATCTCTTTCTGCAAAGCCCTCCCTGTGCCCAGAAAGGGACTTCACTGAGAAGCACAGCATTAATATGCAGTGAGGGGGAACCCATTCTAACTGCTGACTTCCAGAACAGCTTTAGGACTTGTGTGGAAGTGGCCACAATCACAGACAGTAGAACTAGTGAGCAAAGCAGTTTGCTGCTGGAGCAGAAAACAGTGGAAGCAGGAATAGTTTTGACTGACACAAAACCCTTCAGGTTTTCTCCGCTTGATCTCCTCAGTGAGCCTTTCCCAGGAGTTTCTCCTTGTGCTGCTGTTTGTAAATGAACTTGGATGTTTCTTTTGGTTTATCAACATCAGAAAAGTGACTGGACAGTGAATTTCAAGTGAGGTAAAGCTGGAAGAGGTTAAGTGGATAGGAGAGGGCATCAATACACCTAGGAATATAAGGCCCAAAGTAAAACCCTCACCCCATGCCCGGGACTTCTAAGCTAATTCCAACTCTGAGGCATCATGTTGAAAAAAGTAGAATTGCTCCTGATAGCTTCTTTTATGGTAGTAGTTTCAGCCCAGAATCCTCCGTTGGATCTACTGACTCCTCAAATTCTACCCAAGAGGGTAGGTCTATCCTCAGGATACTTCAGATGACTTTGAAGTTGAGGACCCTTTTGCAGTATGAACCTGCTGGAACAGCCAGCAGGATTTTCTTCAAAAAAAGTATTCCTTTAAGAGATCTAGCAAAAAGAGTCTTAGAGAATCACAGACCTGAAGAACTTGGGAAAAAATGTGGATGCTGCCGTCATTTTATAGGTGAGGAAACTGAGGTCTAGAGAGAAGGGACTTGTACCAGGGTCATAGTAACTAATTAGCAGAGCTGGAAACTAAATCAAACTGTATCGTATGTAGTTGGGCAGATGTTCTTGTCTCCTTGTAGTGTTATCAAGCTAATATTTCACATACTGTTAACAAAATTTTGTTGGGGCACTTGGCCTTTGGATAAAATAAACATAGGGCCTACAGATAGACATTTGACTAGGTTCCAATGAGCTGGGCACTGTGCTAGAGAGACCTAATTAAAGATACAGCAATGGATAACACATGGTCCCTGCCTTAAAGGGAGCACTCGGTGGAAGAAAAAATTGAAGATACTCACAGTTCAGTACTGTTGGTGGTGTATGGGAGGGACCTGTGGACCAAGTGGACATTAGACAAGCAGCTGTTCAGGAAGAGATTCTGTTAGTCTCCTTCTAGTGTCTTCCCTTTACCATCCTCAGTCCACACCGCTCCACATCCATGTTGTTGTTAGGTGCCGTCTAGTCGGTTCCAACTCATAGCGACCCTATGCACGACGGAATGAAACGCTGCCCAGTCCTGCGCCAACTTTACAATCGTTGTAGATGACCTAAAAGAGCATCTTGCCCGTAATTAGTGAGTTGACATTGATAGGACCTGTGGCGCTTCCTAAATCAGGGTGAAGAATTGCCTCATGAGTGGTATCCGCTGTTGATTTCCTGAGTGAGCCTTTACCACAAGTCTCTCCTCATCGGTTGTCCCCGCAGACAGCTGGTTTGTTTGTTTCTACTTCACCTCTGGCCTCCTGGCACTGTTCTGTTTTATGACTTCATAGCGGCAGTAAGAGCTGATGATGACCTTTCTAAGACACAGAGGGCTAGGTTTTTACATCAGCAGCCCTTGTAGGCCAAGGGAGTGAGAAATAAGAGTTGAGATAGAATCATGTCCATGGCAAGCTGTGGTCTTTGTTTTGTCTTCCAGGAAGTCTCCCACTTTTCTCTTGAATCAAGAGTTCCCAGAGGCACTTTGGGGTGGTTCTAATGACCTTTCTCAGTGACTCTTGACTTGGGGAGGATTGTGAAAAAGCCATGGGCACTTAAGGGGGGAAGTAGAAGGACATCAAGTGGATAGATTTTCAGATTCACACTCTATCTTTGGCGCAGTCATAGAAATTTCACAGCCCTTATTAGGGAGTTTATGTGTGTATTTATATATTTGTGACTTAGACTCATTGATGGCAGACACTTTTAGTTTTGGTAGCTGTTGTGGATTAAATCGTGTCTGCCAAAAATGAGTATCAACTTGGCTAGGCCATAATTCCCAGTACTAGATGGTTGTCCTCCATTTTGTGATTTTATGTAATTTTCCTATGTATTGTAAATCCTAATCTCTGCCTGTGGTTAATGGGGCAAGATTAGGTTATGTTAAAGAGGATTAGGGTGGGATACAACACCCTTACTCAGGTCTCAGCCCTGATCCAATGTAAGGGGAGTTTCCCTGGAATATGGCCTGCATCACCCTTTATCTTACAAACGATAAAAGGAAAGAGAAGTGAACAGAGAGATAGGGACCTCCTACCACCAAGAAAAATAAGCCGGGAGCAGAGCCTGTCCTTTGGACCTGGGGTCCCTACAATGGGAAGCTCCTTGACCAGGGAAAAATTGATGACAAGCACTTTCCCCCAGCACTGACGAAAAAGAAACCATTCATTCCCCAGGAGCTGATGCCCTGAATCAGACTTCTGGACTTCCAAACCGAAAGAATAAACTTCCGTTTGTTAAAGCCACCCGCTTGTGTTATAGCAGCACTAGATAACTAAAACAGTAGCCTTTCCACTTCCTGCCTGAGAAATTCCAGGCTTCTAGTGTTTGTTTGTTAATCAGAAATCACATCTGCTCTTGTTTCTCCTCCTCCAAGGTGACATCACAGGCCTACTTCCCAGAAGAGGGCTGCAGTCTTTCAGTTAGAGTCATAGTCTTCCATGGGAGCAGCTTTGCTCAGAGATCTGTGTGCTGCTTGAGCAGCCATAGAGAGGCAGAACCTAGGATCTGTTTGCTTTGTCGAGGTGACCTTGGGTTTTGCTTTCTTTTCAGATTGTGGCGCTTTTGTCCACAAAGGCTGTAGAGAAAGTCTGGCCTCCTGTGCAAAAGTCAAAATGAAGGTAAGACACTTCTGGCTAAAAGAAAGCTTAATATAAGGGGTTTAAACCAGTAAAATCCCCAGGAGATGGGATTTTTTTTTTTTTTAATTTAAATTATTTTATTGAAATAAAAAATTTTTTTCTAAAGTATTGAATTCTTTTCTTGACTAACACACTCAGGAATTTGAGACATTTAGAAAATAAAATGCTTCCAGAACTTCTCCATGTTAAATGTACATTTTTTAGGATTTTAATATTTGTATCACTATTAAAGTAGCTTTCTTCTTTACCATGTCTGCATACCCACTCTGCTGTTCACATACCTGACTTCCTCATTCAGGACCAGGAGAACAGCAGGTGGAAATCAGAGGCTTTCATATTTGTTTGGGCTGGGAGGTGTAACGGTTAGACCCAATCTATCTGGTAGCAGTTTTCTCCACAGGGTTCATGATACCAGAGTAAAAAGGGCCAGTTGTCTGGTGTTGCCTGCTCTGAGCACATGTTATGTGATAATGTGTACTGCTTATCAAGTAGCCCTTGTATGCGGCCCTTAAAAATGAGTATGGGTTTGAGGGTGTACCTTTTAAGTAACCTGTGTGGTTTTCAGTGTCCAGTTACACGTGAAGTGTCTTTTTGTTCCTTGTCAGAAGAGTACTCTCCAGATACATCTACACAAATGCTTAGCGTGTTGTGTGCTTCTCCATCAATAACCGAGCACCTCTGTCTAGTGCAATGGCCTCAATCTATAGAGTGCACTCGACTCACTTGGAGGGCTTGTCAAAAGACAGCTTGCTGGGCCCCACGCCCAGAGTTTCGGATTCTGTAGGTCTAGGGCCGGGCCCAGGAATTTGCATTTCTCACAAGTTCTCAGATGATGCTGATACTGACCTAGGGTAAAGATGGCAAACTTCTGTACCCTGGGTCCTTTTCAGCCCAAGGACAGATACTTTGTTTGGCTCATACAGTATTTAATTTGAATTAATGCAGTCATTTAAAAATCATATTTCATATCAATGTGAATTCCTTAAAAAATTGGAAGATCTTGCAACCTTACCCGGCACTTCTAATTCCCCATACCCTGATGCTCCTTTTTTTCCATAGTACTTATCATGTTCTCAAAGTGCATATTTAACAATCTATATTTATTGTGTTTATTGTTTTTGATCTATACCTTACCCCCACTAGAATGTAAGCTCCAAACTTGTCGAGCACTCTGAAGGCAGGAATTTTTGATCTATTAAGGTATTCTAAGCACCTAGCATGGTGTCTGGGGTGTAGTTCCTTAAATGTTAGAGGGACAGATGGCAAGCAGTGATAACTATAGCTAGTGGCTGCTGCCTCCTTTACACAGGATGTGCGTGTTCCAGTCCATCATTTCTGTTACTTGCCCGACTCAGTAGGTATTTGAGTTTGTGGTCTCTGACGTGATCAGTTATTGCCATTGTGAATGTACTAGGTTCTATAGAAGGACAGTGATACAGCTGTAGCTCCTCCCATGTAAGAGCATGCAATCTTAAAGGGGGACTTCCATTTTAAACTGAAAGTCACTTGTTTTCACTAATAATTTCCTCCAGATTAATTGCCTAAGTCTAATTTTTCAAAATATTTTTGTTACGTGATACAACAACAGTCTTAAGTAAAATTGGCATTTTACCTAAGGATTTGACACCTTACCAATGTAAGTCACTGGAGAAGTAAAAATGAAGAAGGCCCGGATGCTGCTCTTAGGGAACCAGCGGTCTAGTGGGGAAGACAGGCAAGCAGCCAGTTACTGTAAATGAAACGAAAGCTGTTTGGAGGCATGCACAGGATTCTGAGGGGGCGCCAGTCACTACCTTGTGTGAAGGCAGGGAAGGAGTTGTGGATGGCTTTACCTAGCAGGGAACACTTAGTTTTGAAATAGAAGAACACCATGTCTCTGAAGGTGAGAAGAGCATTCCAGGCAGAATAAATAAACCTCATCTGCAGACTCTGCGAGCTTGAATCTGTTCTACTGGGAGCCCTCATGGCACAGTGGTTAAGAGCTCAGCTGCTAACCAAAAGGTCAGCAGTTCAAACCCACCAGCAGCTCTTTGGGAACCCTATGAGGCAGTTCTCCTGTCCTTTAGGGTTGCTGTGACTCAAAATTGACTCAGCGGCAACTGGTGTAGGATGCTGAGGATCAGTAGCAAGAAATAGAGCAGAGGAGGAAAGAAGACTGGCCCGAGTAGACCGGACCAGCTCTTTTCTATTCTAGCCTTCTTGAAACTCAGCAATAGATCATTGTAAATGCAGTCGTCATCGTTTTTTGTTTCTTTTTCCTTCAGCAGCCCAAAGGGAGCCTTCAGGCACATGACACGTCATCTCTACCCACAGTCATTATGAGAAACAAGCGTAAGTAGCTAATACTACCTCTCACAGTTCACTTTTTGACTTTCTGGTTCTGGACTTCAAAATACTCCTGTAATCTTAAGTAAACTTAATGAAGGTTTGAATACCTATTTTGTAGTGAGTTAGAATAATCTACTATTTAATCCTACAGGTGCATTGACCGATGGTACCGTCAAACCTTCTTTGAATGTTTCTGGAATGATGTGTTTGTAGCTTTAAAGCTGGTGGCACCCTCAGCCCCATGTGCTTTAGCAAATGATGCAACTCCTGTGCATATAGATTTCCTCATCAGTAAGTCAAAAATTGTAGTGCTTGCTTTTAGTGCCTCACAGTTCTGTGGTCAGGTGAGATCTCCCTTGTTAAACTTCTTTATAAACTGTGAAGATACATAAGTAGTTCTTTTTTTTTTTTTTTCAAGGACCTCAAAGTGGTACACAGAATTGAGTAAATCACATTCCTCTGTTCACCTCAGACTATTTTCATCAGTTCTTGCAAGGCTACACTTCGGTTTTATTTTGCTTAATATTTTTCCGTTTTTATTCTCCATCCCCTATCTTATTATCCCTTTTCCCTCGTTAGGACCCACATAATATATTTAATGTTTGTCCCTCTGCCATATCTTTAGAATAGTATCTGTGATTGTGTGTTGGATTTCAATTAGATAATGATACGACTGTGGTTATACATTCCGCTTCTTATTTTACCTCAGTGTCATTCTGAGGCCGATACATGTTAATTATATGTAAGCCATCGAGTCAGACTGCTGCATGGGTATTCCTTTAGATACATATACCAAAAACAAGCAAACAAAACCCGTTGCTGTCGAGTCGATTCTGACTCTTAGTGGACCTCCGGGACAGAGTAGAACTGCCCTGTAAGGTTTCCAAGGAGCAGCTGGTGGATTCGAACTGCCAATCTTTTGGTTAGCAGCTGAGCTGTTAACCACTGTACCACCAGGGCTCCTCATGTACACATAAACCAAAAAAACCCACTGCCTTCAAGTCAATCCCTACTCATAGCGACCACGTACCACATTTTAATTATCAGTTCCCCCAAAGATGGACAGACATCTAAGTTGCTTCCAACTATTACTATAAATAAGATAGTAATGAATATCTTTATAGTTGGCTCCTTGGGAACCTATGTAAGAGTTTCTCTAAGACAGTGTTTTTCAAAGTATGACCTCTGGACCAGTTAGAAATGCAAATGCTTGAGTCCAGACCTACAGCATCAATAATTTGGAGCGCGGGGACTAGCACTCTGTTTGAATAGACCCACCAGGTGACTCTGATGCACACCCAAGTTTGAGAACCACAGCTGTAGAGTATAACAAAAAAAAAATTAAACCCAGTGCCATCGAGTCGATTCCAACTCACAGCGACCCTACAGGACAGAGTGGAACTGCCCCCTAGAGTTGCCAAGGAGCGCCTGGTGGATTCGAACTGCTGACCCTTTTGTTAGCAGCCGTAGCACTTAACCACTAGGCCACCAGGGTTTCCCTAAGGTATAAAGTCATACTTAATTCCTGTAAGTACTTACAGATAGTGCTCCAGAATGCCAGTCTCTACTACCACAGAAGGTTTTTTAGACATATTAAAAAACCAAGCCAGCTGCCATCGAGTCGATTCTGACTCACGGCAACCCCATGTATGTCAGAGTAGAACTGTGCTCCATACAGTTTTCAGTGACTGAGTTTTCAGAAGTAAATGGCCAGGCCTTCTGATATGTCTTTGGGTGGGCTTGAATCACCAACCTTTTGGTTAGCAGCCAAGCTCTTAACCATTTATACCACTGAGGGACTCCTTAGACATACTAAGTCCTGTTATCAATCTTTGCGTGTAGATTACTACAAGAGAATCTTTGCCAAACTGAGATCCACTTCTGTCAGTGATCTTCCATCCATTCCACTTACCTTTTATGACTCTAATCTTCCTTAAACTGTTTTCTTTGTGTCATTATCCCATGTTTCAGAAACGTATTTTGTAATACCTTTTAATTTTTTTATTTTAAATATCTATTATATTTTATATTTTGTATTATATACCAGGTGTTATATACCAGGTACTTTGTGTCTGTCATCTCCGGTTCCCACAAGGATTTATCCTGTTTTACCCACTGAGCCAATACCGTGGTTAGGAGTGCAAACTTGGGATACTCAGATTGTATGGGTCCCAGTTTCAGCACCGCCGCTTAATAGCTGTAGACACATACAAACCGTCCCTGTGCCTCAATTTCCTTCTCTGTAATATGGGGGTGGTAGTGGGATTTAAATGAGAGCCTACCAATAGCATTCTTAGTAGCAGGCATTTTTTAAGTGTTAGCTTTTGCTGCCGTCATCATCACCATCACAAGTAAGGAAACTGAGGCTCAAAGACACTGTGTAACTTACCCAAGTGAAATATGGTTTGGTTTAGCAAAGAAAAACATACTTTCATCCCCATCTGCTGCCTTTCAGATACAAATCGTTCTTTATAACTTTCAGGACTGGACGTAGCATGGCTTCATTCTGCTTCTCCAGCCTTTTCACTGATTCCTTCTATAAGTCTCTGTTCCTCCTCTGTTTGCAGCCTTCTTTTTACTTACTACTGCATGATTATTTCTGACTTCATTCACACAGTTCCTGTCAGAATACCCCTCTTTTTCTTCCCACCCGTCTAGATCCTTAACCGTTCTTCAAGAACCAGTGTTCCTTCTTCCACCGGATCTTGCTCGCACACTGACCTCCCTGTTGAAACACTTTAACACTTACGGGTATCTCCTCTTGTACCAGCTGTTCCCACCCTCTGCTGGGCAGATACTGTATCTCATCCTCTGTGTGCTTCCTGCAGCAAGGGTCTGATAGTGTGGTAGTGGGTCACATTTCTGATTTTTTATTCTACCACATTCTTCTTAAATAGGATTTGAATTGGTAATTCATGATTTCATTAATTTTTATTAAGTCAGAATCATCCTGAAGTATTTAAAGCCGTATCAGCCCACCCCAGTCTTATTTGTGTCAGCTTCTACCACTCCTAGGGATGGACAGATAACCAGTGTCTGGGGCAGGAGCTCTGTTACCAAGAAAAAATTATGGGTTTCTCAAATGCCAGTGTGACCACTTTAGCAAATTGGAGCTCCAGTTTCTTCTGTGGTCATGTTAAGGAGAAATACGCAATATGAGAATTACTTAGCTATGTGACATTAAAAAACCAAACCCAGTGCCGTCAAGTCAATTCCAATTCATAGCAACCCTCTAGGACAGAGTAGAACTGCCTCATAGAGTTTCCAAGGAGCACCTGGTGGATTGGAACTGTTGACCCTTTGGTTAGCAGCCGTAGCACTTAACCACTACGCCACCAGGGTTTCCATTTGACATTAAGTGTTGCATTTTCCTCATCTGTAAATTAAAGGAATTGGTCAAAATCTGTCTTCTGACACAGCACGCAGTAGAATCAGGTGGGGAGTTTGTAAAATATGTAGACTCAGGCCCCACCCCCAGGGACTAGGAGGCCTGGGAATCTGCATATCTTCTTACAGGCAGTTCAGGTGTTTCTGTTGTAGGTGACCCCAAAGAACACAGCCTCACTTATCTCAATTCTTTGAATCTTTTATTTTTAGTTTGATTTTTTTAATTGTTGTAAATATACATGTAACGAAACATTTGCCATTTAATTTTTTAAAAATGCAGTACTTTTGCATGATTCTTTGTCTCTATTGCCTAGTTTGTATCCCACCCTCTCTTCTTGATTTCTTATATATCTTGCCAGAGTGTCTTTATGCAACCTAAGCAAATGTTAATTTGTATTATTTTTTTTCCCCATGAAAGATAGCCTATTATATACTTTGTTCCGCACCCTGATTTTTTTCCCCCTTAATATATCTTGTAGCTCTTTCTGTGTAAGTAGGAGAGTGTCCTCGTTTTTTTAATCAGCTGCCTAGTATTTATGTTGTACCATAACTTATTAACCACCCCTCTTTGGTTACACATTTGTGTCATTTCAAATCTTTTTCTTTTATGAACGACGTTTCATTGAATAACTTTGGATATATATCATTTTACACATACATAGCATATCTTATAGCATAAACAGGTCCTCAGAGTGGAATTGCTGGATCAGAGGATATATGCGTTTATAATTCAATAGATATTGCCACATTGTCCTCCATAGAGTTTTTATACCAATTTACGCTCCCAGGGAAAAATGGATTTTAGAGCATTGTGCTGCCACTTGGCACTTGTCCAGTGAGTCAGTAGTAGGTAGGCATGGCTGTGTGGTGCTTCAGTTAGTGTCTTCTCTTCCTCTGCAGCTTCACAGCCCAAGGAGCGCCCTCGGTCAGCAGTCCTCCTGGCTGATGAAACCACTGCCGCCCCAGTGTTTGCTAACAGGCGGTCCCAGCAGAGTGTCTCACTTTCCAAAAGTGTCTCCATACAGAACATCGCTGGGTAAGTGGGGTTTAAAGATAGCACAGGTGACAGCTAGGTAACTGTCATGAGCATGGTAATCGGGTCATTCGACAACACGATCCTTTTAGAAATAAAGGTGTAAAATAATGGGTTGGTGCATAAATGGGTCATACAGAATGGGGGTTCATTTGGGAGCACTGTGATGACTGCCATTTTGTAACAGTGAACTCCTTTCAACACCATTATCAGGCCAGGTTCCCCTAGGCTTTTGTAGATGTTTAGTCCCACTTTTGAAAAACCTGAGTTCTACAAAGATAATTTTTAAATCAAAATAGGAAGTGGGAGTAGGGGAAAGGATAATTTAATTACAAAGTTTTAGTTGCAGCCACTAATGTTTTCAGACGTCAGACTTTTTATTGTTCAGGAGAACCTGGTGTTTTTTTCTCTTTTTGATCTGTTTTCCATCCTTGCCTCCTGCCTCTTAAGTCAGTGTCATGGGGGAGGGCGGGGGATGGGTAAGGGAGCAGTTACTACTGTCAGGTTCCCCCTCACTCATTTGCACTGAGTACGGTTTGTGGTCCCATTGGCTGCTAACTGTCAGGTCAGTGGTTCGAGCCCACTAGCCGCTCCGCAGTAAAAAGATGGGGCAGTCTGCTTCCGTAAAGATAACAGTCCTGGAAACCCTGTGGGGCAGTTTTACCATGTCCTGTAGGGTCGCTGTGAGTTGCAGTTACCTCATTGGCAATGGGTACAGCATTGTTGTGGTGTCCACTGACTATTCAGGCCTGGGCTGTCGGGTGGTCAGCACAGGGCTGATTATGATGTTGCCGGCTGTTCTGGGTAAGACGTCTGCCTTCCCACCAAGTAAATAAATCATCTCAAATGTAGGACTCAAAAACATCTCTTGCGTCTCTCTTAACCTCAGTTGGAGGAAAATTCTTAACTAAAGAATACAGATCTCCTTTTGTCTCTGTTTCCTAACACCTGTGCTGGCTAATGTTGCCTCCTCCTTAAAAAAAAATTTTTTCAAATATTTTTATTTTGTTTTTATTTTGTATTTTCATTATCTCCAGAGGTCTTCTTTTCAAAGTTGTAATGTTACCAGAGTTTGCGTTATGTCTTTAAGAAGTTGATCTTTAAAGTTTTAAATGACTCTTGCTGGCTTTTATGCATACAACAAACATTTATTGGGTGCTGCTATGCTAGCTGGTAAGTTAGGGTTAAGATAGATCAAGGCATAGTTTATTATAAGTGCTTGGTCTGTAGTTATTTAGGGAACAGGAAAAGAAAGTACAGTTGTTAGGCAATGAGTTTCAAACTAAGAAATTTCTTATGTAATGTGCACGTAGTTTGAGGAAAAACAGTTCTCCTTGCTACCTACCATTGAAAAAGAAATCCTGAAGCTCAAAAAGTTGGAGGCTGCAGTGATGGGTAATGTTTCCAACCTTTGTAAATAGTGTTGCATGTTGCCACATACCTGACATGCGTATATTTTGTCTTCAGCCATTGGAGTTCTCACAGCCAGCTGCCGTTGTAGAGTTTGTCAGGCACTCATCCAAGAGCAAACCACAGCTCCTCAGAATGCATTTGACAGGCTGTGCTTCTTTTTGTCTCCAGAGTTGGCAATGATGAGAGCATGTCAAACACCTGGAAATTCCTGTCTCATTCAACAGACTCACTAAATAAAATCAGCAAGGTCAACGAGTCGACAGAGTCACTGACTGATGAGGGTAAGAGAAGGGGATGGCCCATGTCCTGTGCAGCTCCAGACTGTGTGCCATTACCAGCAGTACAAGTGTTAATGGAGCAGTAGTGCCTGCCTAGAGAATCCTGTAAAGTTTCTCTGGATTATCTGTAAAACATCAAGTGGTTTTTGATGCATTGCTAATCATATGTCCCAGGTGTCCACTCTGCACTGTCCACTGAAGGATGTCATTGAGTTCAGTGTGGAACAGATGCTTTTCTTCCCCTCGATTTCTGTACACTTTCAGTTCTGGTGCTCTAGGCACAATTGCAAACCTGCTTTCCAAACATGTAACGTTACCAGCTCCCTTCCAACTCTTACTTCTTATAGGAATCACAGTCAGCTTTGATTGGAATGATGTTTACCCCTGTTAACCGGAGCCTTGAGTATGGTCTGTCACTCCCAAACAGGAGATTGTTTGTTGTTAAGTATCAGAATATGTGCTCCATGAGTATCCCCCGTATCAATGCAGCACATTTGCGTCTTAGGAAATCACTTATCACCCTGAGGGTTATCTCCCTGAGGAAAGGCCAGCATAGCATTTTAGGAGTCACAGACTCAAGACTCTGATCTTGCTTTTTGGCATTGTGAGGAGTAGGTACAGACATGAATGAAGGACAACTAATGGGAGACTTTGAGATTGAGTCCAAACAGCTAGAAGCAGAGTCCTGGAGTCGAATAGTGGACAGCAAGTTCCTGAAACAGCAAAAGAAAGATGTGATCAAACGGCAAGAAGTGATTTATGGTAAGACTCTGCATTCTGTTCTGCTGACATTTGATTTGCGTTTTCCAGCATTTTTATCTGGTGATTTATTGGACTGTGGAAAGTTGACTTTTGAGTAGCACCTTAAAGATTTCCTTTAAAAACTTTGAGGTTCAGTGACATGCTCTTGTTTGTATCCTTTTTGCCCTTTCATCCCATTCTAGTTCCTTTAATTTTATTGAATATTTTATTTATATTAAGTGCTTATTTATGTAACAGTTCTAGAAAGAATCTCTTGTGAAAGTACAGTTGAGTTTGTCAGCTACACTGAAAACTAGACTAAACACAGCCATTTCTAGGAATACAGTAAAATATGGGAGACGCTGAATCCAACGAAGGCTGCTTTGGAAACCACCATTTAAGATTAGTGGAATCCAATGTGCCTATCATCAGAAAATGGTTTTGGGTCAAGTAAAAAATAGAGGAATAAGATGAGAACACTTCTAGGGAAAAGACAGCTATTGGCCCACTTTTCAAGTTTGAATTGGACTCTAAATAGCTTTCAGACTACAGCAGATGACCTTGAAGGAGAATCCATGTGAAAGAGTATCCCTGACCGTGAGCTTTGCCTCTCCACTTAGAGTTGATGCAGACGGAGTTACATCACGTCCGCACACTCAAGATCATGAGCGATGTGTATAGCCGGGGGATGATGACGGATCTGCTCTTTGAGCAGCAAATGGTGGAGAAGCTGTTCCCCTGTTTGGATGAGCTCATCAGTATCCATAGCCAGTTCTTCCAGAGGATCCTGGAGCGGAAGAAGGAGTCTCTGGTGGAAAAAAGCGAAAAGAACTTTCTCATCAGGAGAATGGGCGATGTGCTTGTCAACCAGGTGAGCAGTAGAAGGATGCACTGGGAGAAGAGTGAAGCTTTGGGGTTCCATAACCATGCGTTCCCATCCTGGCACTTCCACTTACTGTCTGTATAAGCTTTGTCAAGTTACTTCTTCTCTCTGAGCCTCAGTTTCCTTTTCTGTAAAATGAAAAGTTTTCTTACCTGTGCTATTTTAGAAGGTTGAAAAGTGTGTACATATAGAGTACCTAACATATATGGTAGATATCCAGTGAAAGTTAGTTTTTCTTCCTCAGAAGCAATGTAGTTTAAGGTAAGAGAATATGAGAAATAAGAAAATGTTTGTTGGGAGTCTCAACTTGTCCCTGTGCCTCAAATCAGAAAGATCTCATTTGTCTAAAATCACTTGGAAAATAGAAAGGTGAATAAAGGACTGTCTGTAAAATACTTCAAAGATGCATATTGTTGCTGGTATTTTCATCAAAATGTGATATGGTTTTAATCCCACCCCCTAAAATTTTTTTGGCTAAAAATTATTTTGATACTTTCAGATGTATTTGCATAGACAGGTTTTAATGTCACTTTTAAAAACATTCTTCTCGAAGAAAACCATTGCTAGTGTGGCCTTTGTGGATAGAGGGCATAGTGTGCTCTCGGCACCCTTCTTCCAGCAATTCTCTGCTTCTCTACTGAAGTACTGGAACATTTGTCTGAGAATTGGAGCTTTTGTCCTTTTCTTGTACTCTTGAACCCATACCTCTCACCTCATTCATTAATGCATTTATTCATTCTTCAAATATTTACTGAGCCCCTACGAAAGGCCAAGTGGAACCACAGAAGCAAATGGGGCATAGACCTCTGCCTTGTGGAGCTCATGTTCAAGGAGTGGAAAACAGGCCTGTTATCAAATCAGTGCAAATGGGGCGGAGCCAAGATGGCGGACTAGGCAGACGTTACCTCGGATCCCTCTTACAACAAAGACACGGAAAAACAAGTGAATCGATCACATACATAACAATCTACGAACCCTGAACAACAAACACAGATTTAGAGACGGAGAACGAACTAATACGGGGAAGCAGCGATAGTTTCCAGAGCCTGGAGCCAGCGTACCAGTCAGGTACGGCACAAGCACAGAGACCTGCTCCACGCCCCTGAACTAACCCCGGGAGAGGGACCAGCCGGTTCCACGGGCGGCGTGGGACGCAGCCGGTAGGAGAAGTCCCCGGGAGGCAGTGACTGATCTTGGAGCAGAAAGAGCAGCATCCGAGCCGGAGAACCGTCCCGCAGGGATTTGGACTGCACGCAGGTACGCCATAAACACAGAGAGTTGCTCCACCCCCTGAACTAACCCCTGGAAGGGGACCAGCCGGGTCGCGCGGGCGGCGTGGGACGCAGCCGGTAGGAGAAGTCCCCGGGAGGCAGCGACTGGTATTGGAGTGGGGAGAACAGCGTTCCAGCCGGGACACTCGGTCGCGGCACAAGCACGGGGAGCTACTCCACCCATCTGAACTAACCCCAGGAGGGGGCCCACCTGGTTCACAGGGGTGGCACGGCCACACGGCTGGAGAGACGAGAAGTCCCCGGGAGGCAGCGACTGATTTTGGAGTTGAGAGTGCACCGTCCCAGTAGGGGAGCCTTGACGCTGGGCGTGGGGCTGGAAGCGGAGGATCTGACCGTGACTCCAGCGGGCCAGACCCCCTGGGGGCAATCTCCACACAGCCAGCACACATAGGCGACGCGCCCGCGGGAATCTCAGATATAACAGTCATTCCAAGCAAGACAAGCAACTCTGGCTATATTCTGAGGTGCTACTCTCCTATCTCTCTGTTCCCTCCCCCATCCTCCCCAGGCGGCTTCATTAACATCTGAATAGCCTGAGCCAGAGGGAGAACTCTGATAGGGATCTGACTGCAGTTTTTTTTTAGCGGATTTTCTGGAAAAACTAGTTTCCCAGTGATGGCTCGGAGACAACAATCCATATCAAACCACTTAAAGAAGCAGACCGTGACAGCTTCTCCAACCCCCCAAACAAAAGAATCAAAATCTTTCCCAAATGAAGATACAATTTTGGAATTATCAGATACAGAATATAAAAAACTAATTTACAGAATGCTTAATGATATCACAAATGAAATTAGGATATCTGCAGAAAAAGCCAAGGAACACACTGATAAAACTGTTGAAGAACTCAAAAAGATTATTCAAGAACATACTGGAAAAATTAATAAGTTGCAAGAATCCATAGAGAGACAACATGTAGAAATCCAAAAGATTAACAATAAAATAACAGAATTAGACAACACACTAGGAAGTCAGAGGAGCAGACTCGAGCAATTAGAATGCAGACTGGGACATCTGGAGGACCAGGGAATCAACACCAACATAGCTGAAAAAAAATCAGATAAAAGAATTAAAAAAAATGAAGAAACCCTAAGAATTATGTGGGACTCTATCAAGAAGGATAACCTGCGGGTGATTGGAGTCCCAGAACAGGGAGGGGGGACAGAAAACACAGAGAAAATAGTTGAAGAACTTCTGACAGAAAACTTCCCTGACATCATGAAAGACGAAAGGATATCTATCCAAGATGCTCATCGAACCCCATTTAAGACTGATCCAAAAAGAAAAACACCAAGACATATTATCATCAAACTCACCAAAACCAAAGATAAACAGAAAATTTTAAAAGCAGCCAGGGAGAAAAGAAAGGTTTCCTTCAAGGGAGAATCAATAAGAATATGTTCTGACTACTCAGCAGAAACCATGCAGGCAAGAAGGGAATGGGACGACATATACAGAACACTGAAGGAGAAAAACTGCCAACCAAGGATCATATATCCAGCAAAACTCTCTCTGAAATATGAAGGCGAAATTAAGATATTTACAGACAAACACAAGTTTAGAGAATTTGCAAAAACCAAACCAAAGCTGCAAGAAATACTAAAGGATATTGTTTGGTCACAGAACCAATAATATCAGATATCAGCACAACACAAGGTCACAAAACAGAACGTCCTGATATCAACTCAAATAGAGAAATCACAAAAACAAACAAATTAAGATTAATTAAAAAAAAAAAATACACATAACAGGGAATCATGGAAGTCAATAGGTAAAAGATCACAATAATCAAAAAGAGGGACTAAATACAGGAGGCATTGAACTGCCATATGGAGAGTGATACAAGGCGATATAGGACAATAAAAGTTAGGTTTTTACTTAGTAAAATAGGGGTATATAATGAGGTAACCACAAAAAGGTATAACAACTCTATAACTCAAGATAAAAGCCAAGAAAAACGTAACGACTCAACTAACATAAAGTCAAACACTATGAAAATGAGGATCTCACAATTTACTAAGAAAAACGTCTCAGCACAAAAAAGTATGTGGAAAAATGAAATTGTCAACAACACACATAAAAAGGCATCAAAATGACAGCACTAAAAACTTATTTATCTATAATTACCCTGAATGTAAATGGACTAAATGCACCAATAAAGAGACAGAGAGTCACAGACTGGATAAAGAAACACGATCCATCTATATGCTGCCTACAAGAGACACACCTTAGACTTAGAGACACAAACAAACTAAAACTCAAAGGATGGAAAAAAGTATATCAAGCAAACAATAAGCAAAAAAGAAGAGGAGTAGCAATATTAATTTCTGACAAAATAGACTTTAGACTTAAATCCACCACAAAGGATAAAGAAGGACACTATATAATGATAAAAGGGACAATTGATCAGGAAGACATAACCATATTAAATATTTATGCACCCAATGACAGGGCTGCAAGATACATAAATCAAATTTTAATAGAACTGAAAAGCAAGATAGATACCTCCACAATTATAGTAGGAGACTTCAACACACCACTTTCGGAGAAGGACAGGACATCCAGTAAAAAGCTCAACAGAGACACGGAAGATCTAATTACAACAATCAACCAACTTGACCTCATTGACTTATACAGAACTCTCCACCCAACTGCTGCAAAATATACTTTTTTTTCCAGCGCACATGGAACATTCTCTAGAATAGACCACATATTAGGTCATAAAACAAACCTTTGCAGAGTCCAAAACATCGAAATATTACAAAGCATCTTCTCAGACCACAAGGTAATAAAACTAGAGATCAATAACAGAAAAACGAGGGAAAAGAAATCAAATACTTGGAAAATGAACAATACCCTCCTGAAAAAAGACTGGGTTATAGAAGACATCAAGGAGGGAATAAGGAAATTCATAGAAAGCAACGAGAATGAAAATACTTCCTATCAAAACCTCTGGGACACAGCAAAAGCAGTGCTCAGAGGCCAATTTATATCGATAAATGCACACATACAAAAAGAAGAAAGAGCCAAAATCAGAGAACTGTCCCTACAACTTGAACAAATAGAAAGTGAGCAACAAAAGAATCCATCAGGCACCAGAAGAAAACAAATAATAAAAATTAGAGCTGAACTAAATGAATTAGAGAACAGAAAAACAATCGAAAGAATTAACAAAGCCAAAAGCTGGTTCTTTGAAAAAATTAACAAAATTGATAAACCATTGGCTAGACTGACTAAAGAAATACAGGAAAGGAAACAAATAACCCGAATAAGAAATGAGAAGGACCACATCACAACAGAACCAAATGAAATTAAAAGAATCATTTCAGATTATTATGAAAAATTGTACTCTAACAAATTTGAAAACCTAGAAGAAATGGATGAATTCCTGGAAAAACACTACCTACCTAAACTAACACATTCAGAAGTAGAACAACTAAATAGACCCATAACAAAAAAAGAGATTGAAACGGTAATCAAAAAACTCCCAACAAAAAAAAGTCCTGGCCCGGACGGCTTCACTGCAGAGTTCTACCAAATTTTCAGAGAAGAGTTAACACCACTACTACTAAAGGTATTCCAAAGCATAGAAAATGACGGAATACTACCCAACTCATTCTATGAAGCCACCATCTCCCTGATACCAAAACCAGGTAAAGACATTACAAAAAAAGAAAATTATAGACCTATATCCCTCATGAACATTGATGCAAAAATCCTCAACAAAATTCTAGCCAATAGAATCCAACGACACATCAAAAAAATAATTCACCCTGATCAAGTGGGATTTATACCAGGTATGCAAGGCTGGTTTAATATCAGAAAAACCATTAATGTAATCCATCACATAAATAAATCAAAAGACAAAAACCACATGATCTTATCAATTGATGCAGAAAAGGCATTTGACAAAGTCCAACACCCATTCATGATAAAAACTCTCACCAAAATAGGAATTGAAGGAAAATTCCTCAACATAATAAAGGGCATCTATGCAAAGCCAACAGCCAATATCACTCTAAATGGAGAGAACCTGAAAGCATTTCCCTTGAGAACGGGAACCAGACAAGGATGCCCTTTATCACCGCTCTTATTCAACATCGTGTTGGAAGTCTTAGCCAGGGCAATCAGGCTAGACAAAGAAATAAAAGGTATCCGGATTGGCAAGGAAGAAGTAAAGTTATCACTATTTGCAGATGACATGATTATATACACAGAAAACCCTAAGGAATCCTCCAGAAAACTACTGAAACTAATAGAAGAGTTTGGCAGAGTCTCAGGTTATAAAATAAACATACAAAAATCACTTGGATTCCTCTACATCAACAAAAAGAACACCGAAGAGGAAATTACCAAATCAATACCATTCACAATAGCCCCCAAGAAGATAAGATACTTAGGAATAAATCTTACCAAGGATGTAAAAGACCTATACAAAGAAAACTACAAAGCTCTACTACAAGGAATTCAAAAGGACATACTTAAGTGGAAAAACATACCTTGCTCATGGATAGGAAGACTTAACATAGTAAAAATGTCTATTCTACCAAAAGCCATCTATACATTTAACGCACTTCCGATCCAAATTCCAATGTCATATTTTAAGGGGATAGAGAAACAAATCACCAATTTCATATGGAACGGAAAGAAGCCCCGGATAAGCAAAGCACTACTGAAAAAGAAGAAGAAAGTGGGAGGCCTCACCTTACCTGACTTCAGAACCTATTATACAGCCACAGTAGTCAAAACAGCCTGGTATTGGTACAACAACAGACACATAGACCAATGGAACAGAATTGAGAACCCAGACATAGATCCATCCACGTATGAGCAGCTGATATTTGACAAAGGACCAGTGTCAATTAACTGGGGAAAAGATAGCCTTTTTAACAAATGGTGCTGGCATAACTGGATATCCATTTGCAAAAAAATGAAACAGGACCCATACCTCACACCATGCACAAAAACTAACTCCAAGTGGATCAAAGACCTAAACATAAAGACTAAAACGATAAAGATCATGGAAGAAAAAATTGGGACAACCCTAGGAGCCCTAATACAAGGTATAAACAGAATACAAAACATTACCAAAAATGATAAGAGAAACCAGATAACTGGGAGCTCCTAAAAATCAAACACCTATGCTCATCTAAAGACTTCACCAAAAGAGTAAAAAGACCACCTACAGATAGGGAAAGAATTTTCAGCTATGACATCTCCGACCAGCGCCTGATCTCTAAAATCTACATGATTCTGGCAAAACTCAACCACAAAAAGACAAACAACCCAATCAAGAAGTGGGCAAAGGATATGAACACACATTTCTCTAAAGAAGATATTCAGGCAGCCAACAGATACATGAGAAAATGCTCTCGATCATTAGCCATTAGAGAAATGCAAATTAAAACTACGATGAGATTCCATCTCACACCAGCAAGGCTGGCATTAATCCAAAAAACACAAAATAATAAATGTTGGAGAGGCTGCGGAGAGATTGGAACTCTCATACACTGCTGGTGGGAATGTAAAATGGTACAACCACTTTGGAAATCTATCTGGCGTTATCTTAAACAGTTAGAAATAGAACTACCATACAACCCAGAAATCCCACTCCTAGGAATATACCCTAGAGATACAAGAGCCTTCATACAAACAGATACATGCACACCCATGTTTATTGCAGCTCTGTTTACAATAGCAAAAAGTTGGAAGCAACCAAGGTGTCCATCAACGGATGAATGGGTAAATAAATTGTGGTATATTCACACAATGGAATACTACGCATCGATAAAGAACAGTGACGAATCTCTGAAACATTTCATAACATGGAGGAACCTGGAAGGCATTATGCTGAGCGAAATTAGTCAGAGGCAAAAGGACAAATATTGTATAAGACCACTATTATAAGATCTTGAGAAATAGTAAACCTGAGAAGAACACATACTTTTGTGGTTACGAGGGGGGGAGGGAGGGAGGGTGGGAGAGGGTTTTTTATTGATTAATCAGTAGATAAGAACTGCTTTAGGTGAAGGGAAAGACAACACTCAATACATGGAAGGTCAGCTCAATTGGACTGGACCAAAAGCAAAGAAGTTTCCGGGATAAAATGAATGCTTCAAAGGTCAGCGGAGCAAGCGCGGGGGTCTGGGGAACATGGTTTGCGGGGACTTCTAAATCAATTGGCAAAATAATTCTATTATGAAATCATTCTGCATCCCACTTTGAAATGTGGCGTCTGGGGTCTTAAATGCTAACAAGCAGCCATCTAAGATGCAGCAATTGGTCTCAACCCACCTGGAGCAAAGGAAAATGAAGAACACCAAGCCCACATGACAACTAAGAGCCCAAGAGACAGAAAGGGCCACATGAACCAGAGACCTACATCATCCTGAGACCAGAAGAACTAGTTGGTGCCCGGCCACAATCAATGTCTGCCCAGACAGGGAGCTCAGCAGAGGACCCCTGTGGGAGCAGGAGATCAGTGGGATGCAGACCCCAAATTCTCATAAGAAGACCAAACTTAATGGTCTGACTGAGACTGGAGGAATCCCGGCGGCCATGCTCCCCAGACCTTCTGTTGACACAGGACAGGAACCATCCCCGAAGACAACTCATCAGAAATGAAAGGGACTGGTCAGCGGGTGGGAGAGAGATGCTGATGAAGAGTGAGCTAATTATATCAGGTGGACACTTGAGATTGTGTTGGCAACTCTTGCCTGGAGGGGGGATGGGAGGATAGAGAGAGAGGGAAGCCGGCAAAATTGTCAAGAAAGGAGAGACTGAAAGGGCTGACTCAAGACGGGGAGAGTAAGTGGGAGTAGGGAGTGAGATGTATGTAAACTTATATGTGACAGACTGATTGGATTTGTAAACGTTCACTTGAAGCTTAATAAAAGTTATTATAAAAAAAAAAAAAAAAAAATCAGTGCAAATGCAGGATGGTAAATGCTGTAACACAGGTATCTGTGAGGACAGTCAGGGCCCAAACCCTGTTAACGGGGATCTTCCTCTCCAAATATCCCCCCTCTCAAACATTTCCCGTTTCTCTCTCCCCCTCCTCTGCCATCAGACCTGTGCAGGCACCTCCCACATGTGACCTTGACTTGAATTATCGTTTGTAGCGTCTTGTATCTGTGCACATCCTCTTATAAGACCTCTGATGGCAGGATTCACATCTCAGCCCCATTTGTTGTATGCCGGTGCTAGGGTCAGCCGTGCAGGTCACTTGCTTTGTGATGTCAACACATCACTGAAGATCTTCTTGCCTTAGTTTCTCCATTGGTAAATGGGAAAAGGAAAAGCTACCCTGAACCTTTTTTCAGGTTTTTTGGTAAGGTCAGTTGAGTTGTCTCCAGAGATTTTTAGTATGATGGAAATCGATGCTTAGCATGTATCATAGGAACCACAAGCAGAAACTTGTTGATTTACCTCAAAGTGAACATTTCTTCAGACAAACCGTTGGGATTGCACACATTTGGGAATGATTTAAGGGCCATGCAGAGTTGTTGCTAGGATTGCTGGCCTGAGGTAAGTAGGATAAATAGATCCCTAGGGAAAGAGGGCTGTTTCTGGATGATATTCTAACTTATCAAGGTCAAATTTTTTACATTGAATGTCTCATGAAAAACTGAACATGAGTCTCCTGGTTTTATTGTCTTTACCACAAATGAAGGTTAGCATACATTTTGCATTTCTTCGTACAGTACATAGGTCTTCCTGTAAGTTTATGTACACACACGTGTGTGTGTTCTATAATTGATTATGGTGATGTTTGTACAACTCTGAATGTACTGTAAACCACTGAATTGTATCCTTCAAATGAGTGAACTGTATGGCATGTGAATTACATCTCACAATGATTTTTATATTTTATAGAACATTTTCATCACCCCTAAAAGAAACCATGCACTCTTAAGCCCCAATTTCCCCACCTCCCCACTGCCCCATCCCCAGCCCTAGGCAACCACTAATCTACTTTTTGTCTGTGTAGATTTGCCTGTTCTCTACATTTCGTATATATGGAATCATATGTGATCTTTGGTGACTGACTTCTTTAGCATGTTTTCAAGGTTCATATGTGTTATAGTATGCATTCATACATTTTTTATTGCTCATAACACATCTTTGTATTATATACCACAATTGTATAGATACTCTGCATTTTATTTATCCATTCATCAGTTGATAGACATTTGGGTTGTCTCCACTTTTTGGCCACTATGAATATTGTATGAACATTTGTGTACAAGTTGATGTGTGGATATATGTTTTCATTTCTCTTGAGTACATACCTAGGAGTGGAATTGCTAAGTCACGTCATAAGTTTATCCTTTTGAGGACCTTCTGGACTGTTTTCCAAAGTGGCTGTACCATTTTTTATTCCCACTAGCAGTGTATGAGGCTGTAAGTTTTTAATCTTTTGGCGGGATCTGTGAGGAAGCACTCTTGGGTTTTACGAATAGACTGGATCCCTTTTATAAAATGGGTACTAGACCTTATTAGACTTTATTAGCAGTCTGCGTTTTGGCATAACATCGGATCTCTCTTTTCTCAGTTTTCAGGTGAGAATGCAGAACGCTTAAAGAAGACATATGGCAAGTTTTGTGGGCAGCACACCCAGTCTGTAAACTACTTCAAAGACCTTTATACCAAGGATAAGCGTTTTCAAGCCTTTGTAAAGGTATTGATGTACAGCGTGAAAACCCCCGTAATGCACCAAGGGCAATGTGTCGCTGTCAGTTTTAGCTAGAGCCTTCTTCCTCATGTGGGTCCTGTTTTTTACCCCCTTACAGAAGAAGATGAGCAGCTCAGTGGTGAGAAGGCTTGGAATCCCAGAGTGCATTTTGCTTGTGACCCAGCGCATCACCAAGTACCCAGTTCTATTCCAGAGAATGTTGCAGTATACCAAAGGTGAGCCTCCCCTTTCACTCAGTCTCATGTGCCAGTGGATTGCTTGCAGTCTGTCCAGTAGCATGTGAGACCCCCTTTAGAGGAACCTTTTTATGCTCTAGTAGGTCTAAAAAGGATCCTGTATTTCATCTTCAAATCAGTGTTCTTAGTGAAAACTTGAAATGTTATGTCACCAAGCGTAGTATAGATGATAGGAAGGGAGGGGAACCACTTATTGATTCCCTCAAGAGTTCAATGACTTGAACAACTTATTCCCCCCTTATGTGCTAGACTGGGAGATAATTCCCACCAGTGCTGCCAGTAAGCGTAAAAAACATACTGCTGCTCTCTCTTCTACTCTCCATCCTTCTGTTTCAGACTATAGCATGTAATTGCATGTTGTCTGTACCACTGAAAACATCTAGCTTTCTTTAGAATTAACATTATGACAGAGGGAGATAGGCATGTGACCTTTGATAAGTTGGCTTCACTCTAATAGCATCATCAGAGGGGGGAACTGGTCAAGGTGTAGGGTGAGAAGGCAGGATTCCCCCTCTGGAAAAGGATTGATTAAAAACAGGATTATTCTTTCCTTCTAAGACAATGAAGTGGAGGAGGAAGATTTAGCCCAGTCCTTGAGTCTGGTGAAGGATGTGATTGGAGCTGTAGACAGCAAAGTGGCAAGTTATGAGAAGAAAGTGCGTCTCATTGAAATTTATACGAAGACAGATAGCAAGTCGATCATGAGGATGAAGAGTGGTCAGATGTTTGCGAAGGAGGATTTGAAACGGAAGAAGCTTGTGCGGGACGGGAGTGTATTTCTGAAGAACATGGCTGGAAGGTTGAAAGGTAAGGCTCTCTTTGTCTGAGACAAGTGTGTGCTTGACAAGGGCAGATAAAATCCAAATGCTTCGGTTAGAAATTCACCACCAGATTTTTTCCTAGAGAGCCCATATCCAAAAATCCCGTAGGAGCAACAATCATTTAATTATTCTTAATCTTACATCAAAAAGGACTGGTTTGAGGTAAAGTTTATAAAATAAAGTAAGATAGCAAGAAAATGGTGTAATCGGGGGCAAGGGGAAATGAGATTAAAAAAAAAAAAGCGAAGGATGAAACCCATGTGAAAATGCACGCGGTTAAGGCCTATTCCTTTCCCTTTGAGAGCTGGGCAACAAATTTGGGATTGGAGTTTCTGGTGGAACAGTTTTAAGGAGGGAAACACAGTCACTCACACAGTTCACGCTCTGTGAGATTAAAAGGAATCCCTGGGTGATTAACATGCTCACCTGCTAACAAAAAGGCTGGAAGTTTGAGTCCACCCAGAAGTGCCACAGGAGAAAGGCCTGACGATCTACTTCTGAAAAATCAGCCACTGAGAACCCTGTGGAGCACAGCTCTACTCTGACACACGTAGGGTCACCACAAGTTGGAGCTGACTCCCTGGCAGCTGGTTTTATGAGAGTAAAAACAAACGATTTCTTCAGAAGAGACCTTAGAGTACTCTCTCGTGGGTCCTCATGAAGAGTGAGCTGCGTCCTCCGCAGCGTTCGTTACAGCAGTGTTAGACATGGAAGCCTAACTCACATCGACTAGGTGTTCTGTTAGACTTTGTGATTCTCCTCCTGGATCTCACGCTAAAGCAAAAGAGATGATAAAAGAGGTTCATTTTCCGTTTAGTTTTAGTTTTCACTTTTCACATGGTTGGCTCCATCAAGTTAAGGAAGTTACGAGGTTTGCTTTTTAATTCATCTGCATATCTGATTCGTTTAAAAATAATTGTTTTTGTCAAACCTATACCCTATGGGCCTATATGGGAGGTCTGACTTCCCAGGTAGTCTTGAGGATACCCACCGCTTCTCCCTGCCTGGATAAAGTGAATCCATGAAACCCAGGCCAGTGCCATCAGCCCCACTGATATAAAACTCTGTTGCATTTAATGTGTGTTTCTCTCATCTCTGAGCACTAAGCAGTGATGTAGGTAACTGCCCTCAGGGACTACCCAACCAAGAGTCCTTACCTAGAGTCTCAATATGCTTAGAGCAAATAGGAGAGAAGTCCCAGGCAGTCATCCCTCGGTGGTTTCAAAGATAAATGAAGCAGGACATGTCCTCAGAAGTTGAGATCAAAATAAAGAGGCTTGTAAGGGTCACTGTGAATCGGAATTGACTGTTTGGTACATGATGACAACAACAAGGCAGTAGTGGCACATGATGTGGTGAGTGCTGGACTAGAGGTGTGCGCTGGATACCAGAAGAGGCCAGGAGTAGCCAGTTGCCTGGGAATTTTCTAAAGACTTTGGAAGGTGGTGACGTTTGACTTGTCTTGAAGGATGAAGAGGAGGGTGCCAGACGAAAGGAAGGATGCATTTCGGGAGGATTTGAAAGGGTCTGGCACATGCAGGGAAGGGTAGACAGTGGCCATCTCAGTCAGACAGGCAGAGCGAATGACGGAGAAGATTGGGAAAATAAGCCTTAAGAAGTGGTGCGGACCAGGTTGTACTGGGATGTGTACCCTAGACTAGAAAGTTCACAAGTGATACTATTGACATTGTTGTTGTTAATTACTGCCAAGTGGATTCAGACCTGTGCTGACCCCGTGTGTTGCAGAGTAGAACTGCTCTGTAGGGTGTTCAAGGCTGTGACCTTTGAGAAACAGATTGCCAGGCCTATCTTCTAAGGTGCTTCTGGGTGGGTTCAAACCTCACTGTTGATAGGGCAAGGCAAAGAATGGGTTCACAGTGGAGGGTTTTTAGTAGGAAAGGAATAAATTAGATTGTTTTTTAGTACAAGGACTGGTAGCATTTTAGAGTGCAGATAGGAATAAGAGAAACTGGTAACAGAGAAACCCAGAGGCAGAGCTAATCTGGATCTGAATTGCAGTTACTACCTACCAGTTGCCATCGAGTTGACTCCAACTGGTGGCAACCCCACGTGCGTCAGTAGGACTGTTCCACAGGGTTTTCAGTGGCTGATTTTTCAGAAATCGATCTCTAGGCCTTTCTTTTGAGGCACCTCTGGGGGGACTCAAACCTCCAGCCTTTCTGTTAGCAGCTGAACTCTGTTCTGTGATGCTCAGAGAACCCTAATTCAGGACTCTTTCCACTCTGCCACTTTGAGTCTGTCTTTGAGGCAGGGTAGCAGTTCCAGGAATACCTGCTCTCTCTTGAAAGGACCTGAATTTCCTAGAGGTGCTGCCACTGCCTGGAGCCAGCACTTTATTCTTCCCTTAACACAGCAGTTTATTTATTCATCCTCAGAATAAACTAATAGATTCCAGCTGTTGAATAAAGTTGTGGTCAAGCCCATGGAGAATGATAGGTTTTCTGGCCTTAAATCCCTCCAGTGGAGATAGGAGTGGTGTTTAGTCATTTTCACCCCAAGTGAACCCATGCCAAGAACAGCCAGTACTGCGTTGGGTACCCTTGGAAAGGGGTGGGATTGTTTTTCTCTGATCCACTGACACTGATCATATAAACTTTAGGATCCAATGAAATTGACATTTGTGTTTTAGAACTCTTTTTTTGGCAGGCATCTGAATTATTTAAAAATAACCTTCAAAAAAAAAAACTAATGGTAGTACATGGAAAATTACTGTGGTCTAGGCTGAAAAGTTAGACCTCCCTAGGAATTGGACACTGTTGCTTCTGTTTTCTTCATAGTTTTGCAATGAATTATACAGAAAGGGCATTCCAGTTATGGCAGAGGTTGTGGAAGAGGCCAAAGGGGCCAGACTGCATAGGAATGGGTTCAGTTCTTCTCCCAAGGAAGTGTAGGCTCCACTTTACAAGTGATGAAGATCACAATAGAAGGCTAACCTCCAGAGATGTCAGATTTTGTCCTTTAGGCAATATGGAAAATGTCACTTTGTACTCCTAGAGAATTAGTCAGATCATGGGTTGTGGGATTTTTGATTTGTGGATTCAACTAGGGATGTGAATTTTGTTTCCAGAAGACTTGAAGGCCGTCTGCCTGGTCCAGGGAGGTTCAGGTTGACTTTTGTATGTTGGAGCTGGGGAAAGAGCCTGTGGTATTCACATGTACCTGCGAAATCAGAGGGCCTTTCTGTGAGCCATTCTTGTTCCCTTGGGAATGTAGAAGTCTGTCTTTTATTAGACTCAGGTATTTTTATAGATCACCTTTTGGCAGCTTTCCTTTTTGTTTATCCCACGCCTTTCCCATTGCTATAGTCAGACATTGAGAAATGTTATGACCTGAGTATTTTGTAAAGTATTTGTTATTTAACACTTGTTGAGGCCCAGTTTTCAAACTTGATTCTTAGAGTGTTGCCCTATGGGACATACCTTTCCAGAGCCGAGTGCTTGGACTTTTCCCAAACAAGGCTTTGGTGATAAATCACATTTTAAAACTGTAGCAACCAGATCAGTATCCTACAGAGCTTTATAGCCGTTGCCATGGAGAGGTGTGATATCAGATCAGGATTTGCCCAGGTGGGGAGTGTATTGCTGAGTAATCCTGTAATTCAGACCCTTCTGTAACTATTAATTATTAATTTTTAAAGTAAATTTTCATTTGTCTCTCCCCACCCCCCATTTCCACTTCGCAGAGGTTCAAGCAGTTCTGCTCACTGATATTTTAGTTTTCCTTCAAGAAAAAGACCAGAAGTACGTCTTTGCGTCATTGGTAAGCTGAATTGTTACTCTTTTCTGTTTGCAATTAATAGTATTAAAAATAGTTACGTATTGGGCATAAACACTATATTATTGCCCCCCTAACCACAATTAACTAGCCCAAGACAAACACCTCTGAGTAGTTTCTGTACACCCCTCACAGTTTTCTGTTCTCCATCTCCTTCCCAGAAATCACCATTTTTCTGTTCCCTCACAACCTTGGACATTTGACAGTTGAGCTAAATAGAAATCTGTCCCTGGGATCTTTCTCTGCTGTTAGGCCCCATAAATTGTGTTCACTTATATTATTGCTGACCAAATTCTGTGGGCAAACTGGGAGGATTTATAGTGCAGAAATGTGACTCAAACCTTTATAGTCATAAATTATCATTCCCCTGTTGGAAATCTTCTTGTTTAATAAAACTTTCATTAAATAATGGGGCATATCTCTTTATCCAAAAGCTGCCATTATTTGTTAAGCCAGATGCCTTTAAATCTCTGCAGTATGCTCTTACCTGAGCTTGCAGTTCCCTTAAGAGTTAGAATATTACATACATTCATCGTATCTGTCCCCTCCCTCTTTTCAGGACCAGAAATCAACAGTGATCTCTTTAAAGAAGCTGATTGTAAGAGAAGTGGCCCATGAGGAGAAAGGCTTATTCCTGATTAGTATGGGGATGAAAGACCCCGAGATGGTCGAAGTCCACGCCAGCTCCAAGGAGGAGCGGAACAGCTGGATTCACATCATCCAGGACACGATGGCCGCCCTGTAAGTTCAGCCCCACGGCCCACCTTCCCAGACCTCACAGTGCCTCTCCGCAATTCCACCCCAACCTGGCAGTGACCAGAGGAATTAATATCTTAGGAGCTTTTTGTTTTGTCTTGTTTTGTTTTGGTTGTTTTAGGAACAGAGATGAAGACGAAGGAATCCCTAGTGAGAATGAGGAGGAAAAGAAAATGTTGGACACCAAAGCCCGGGAATTAAAAGGTAAAGCTGCTGCAAGTAGTCTGTGGCCCTGGTCTGTGGAATGTCTGAAGTTGCAGAAGACTGCTAGTGGTTTTCTGAGTTGCTTGCTACTCCTAGGTTCCAGAGCTGTCCCGGCAGGCACTTGAAAACAGGGAAATGAATAGCTTTTAACAAAAAGGGAAACCAAGCACAAAATGACATGGGTTCTGGTGAAGAACGGCTCTAAGGATGTGTCTGATCCTAGATGAATGTGCCTGATATTGGATGCTCTCATCTTGGCATCAGTGTTCTTGGCCCTGGTGACACTGTTTATACTTTATGTCACAGGAGAATAAGCCAAGATGTATCGTCATTACGGAGATTAAAACCAGAAGTAGAGAAAGGTTTTTGAGGGAAGGAATTCTCCAATTAATCTGTTCTAAAGTTCCTGCCAGTTCGTGGCTTTATCCATTAGCCCCTACCACTGATCTGTGCGTTCACAAATGAGTTTTGAGGTATTTCAGGAAGAAGTGTACTTACACTGATTATGCTTAACCACCATTCATTGAGTACCTACTAGGTATGCAGTCCTGTCAACATCCCTGCAAGACAGATACTCTTACCCCGTTGTATCCATGAGAAATCTTGGACCATCAAGGCCAGGCGCTCCAGTCCCATATGACTAGTTAATGCCAGAGCCAGACTTCTTATCCTCTCCTCTGAACAGGAAACCCTGGTGCTCTTCCCTCTTTGCTGGCTAGCTATTGAATTTTCCAAAGTAAGTAAAGACTCTGCTTTGGATAGAAATAAGGCCCAGAGTCAAGTAAGTGTAAGTACCCAAGGGGTTTGGTTAGTCCTTCAAGCTGTACAGTAATTTTTGTTTGTTTTTTTAGTTTCTAATTCTGTTTCTGTCAGTGGAAAAAAAAATGATGGACCAATTTAGACTCGAGCCAGTTACTTCATATTTATTTTAAAACTTCCTCCTTTTCACATTAGTAAGCACCTGGCCAGGCATACTGTTGGGTGCTGGGGATGCAGGGATTCCTAAAACAGTCCCTACCCTTCGGGAGCTCATATGCTAGTAAGGGAGATACACATAAATGTCAGGCCACAGAGTGGTTTTACACCATAGCACGGGTAAAGCGTGTGAGGTCCACTAATTCTGCCTGTGGTGAGTCTCAGAAGCTGAGACATGAGCTACATTGGGAAACATTTCATCAGACAGGAAGAATAGTTGTGTGCAAAGGTGGAAAAGGGCCTGACATCTCTGCCAAGGAATGACAGGTTTGGTAGGCCTAGAGTGTTGAGACTTAGAGATGGGAGATTAAGGTGGGAAGGCACCAGGTCTCGAAAGGCAACAGAGAACTTCTGAAGGGTTTGACTCAGGAGAATATCATTTTTTAAGAAAAAGAAAAATGTTAACATACGCTGCTGAAGCAAATTGACAGAATTGCTTGAGGGGTTAAAGGATCCACTGGAAATGGAAGGAGTACCTGGGAGCCCGTGGAAACAGGCTATGTGAGAAATGGGCCAAGAAGGCTGAATGTGAGTAAGAACTAAGGCCATCAAACCTGGTACACTTGGCAGGGGTGATGGGACAGAGGGAGGAATGAAATCTCTCCCAGGTGTCCAGCTTGGGTAACCTGGAGGAAAAAGATGTGGTTTACCTAGGAGGAGATCACAGGCTCGTGGGAAGAGGTGGGATGTCAAGAGTGGAGGAAAGATTGGTTTCTGACATGCTGAGAATGAGGCAGTCAGTGGAGATGGCCACTGACAGTGGACCAGTGCTCCCAAAAAAGAGGGGGATTTGGGGTATTGTGCGTTATCAGCACACAGGAAGTCATGGAAGCGATGGGAGTGAATGAGCTCCCCAGAAGGAAAATAAGGAAAGTATAGAAGACAGTTCACGATGGAACCGAGGGAAACCCAGGTCTTGCATTGCAGATGGTAGATCTCTAACGTGTCCTGAGAAGGAATGATAGCAAGAGAACCAGTGATGTCCTCAGAGTAGAGGAGGAAAGCCATCTTCAAAGGAGGGAGTAATCATCGGTGCTGGAAAAGATCAAATAAAAGACCTCCTTGGATTCAGGAACGAGCAGTTGGAGAGGAGTGGTGGGGCAAAGCCAGAGAGCAGAGGGTTCAGAAATAAACAGGAGGCAAGGGAGTAGAGGAGCCCTTGGGTGGTGCAGACAATTAAGTGCTTGGCTGCTAACCGAAAGGCTGGCAATTCGAGTCCACCCAGAGGCTCCTAGGAAGAGAGGCCTAGTGATCTTTCAGTCAGCCATTGAAAACTCTATGGACACAGTTTGGCTCTACTACACAAGAGGTCACCATGAGTTGGAAATGACATGACAGCAACTGGTTTGTTCTGGTTTAAGGGCATGGAAGCAAACACAGATTTGTCAGAAGACTTAACTGTTCTCTCAGAACTTCCAGTGTTTGCTGAGAAAGACCCAGGCTAGTTTTCCAGGTAGAAATCTCAGAACAGAAACTCGATGATGGTATCTTGATGATTGTTTTTGTTCCTTTAAAAAAGAAAGTTGTTCTGTCTTGTCCCTTTCCATAAGTCACCACAAGGTGGCGGTCACATATTAGTCATCTAATAATATGCAAAGAATCACAAGGTGTTTTCTCCATCCGCCCCGCAGAACAACTTCAGCAAAAGGACCAGCAGATCCTACACTTACTGGAAGAGAAGGAGACAATTTTCCGGGACATGACAGAGTGCAGCACCCCGTTGCCAGAGGATTGCTCCCCAACACACAGCTCTAGGATCCTCTTCCGGTCCAACACAGAAGAGGCTCCCAAAGGAGGACCTTTAATGAAAAGTGCAATCAATGAGGGTAATTCACACTCAGCATTACTAGGGAGCACTCTTCTAAAGTGGTTTACATGCTAATATTATCTAACAGTCTTTACTTTTTTGTTGTAAAAAAAAAAAAAAAACACAGAAAACTATGCAGATGTTATCACTTAGTAAATTATTATCACGTGGTCATCCCTTGTAACCACTACCCTGCTCGAGAAATACAACTTGACTGTCTACCCTCAGAGCCCCCATGTGCCCTGTCCCCATCATATCTCCCTCTGCTCCTTCAAAAGGGACAGCCATTGTGACTTTTCTAGTAATTGCATGCTTGTGTTTTTTTTGCTTTTTTTTTTTTTTATGGCTTAATTACCTAACTGTTCTTAGACAGAGCCCTGGCCACCTACTGGTTAAGAGCTCAGCTGCCAACCAAAAGGTTGGCAGTTCGAATCAACCATTAATCACTCCTTGGAAACCCAATGGGGCAGTTCTGCTCTGCCCTGTAGGGCCACTGAGTTGGAATCAACTACACGGCAGTGGGTTTGTTTTGTTTTTTTATTCACAGACACTGTAGTTTAGGCTTGCTTTTTTATTTTGGCATAGCTTTTAAGAGTCTTAATTTATAGTCCCCACCATCCCTTTTCCATACAGCTTATCTTTAAAGAATCTGAGCTTTTGACCAAGAGAGTGTCCCACAATTTGAGCCTCATTCATGCAGCAGTTCTACTGTCTTAGTATCTCCTTCAGATACGCAGCTGGACCCAGAGGCAATTTCTTGTATAGGATTTGACCTTGATATTGTCCCATCTTTTTTTATTATTAGATTCTTAATTTTTTAGGAGGAGGCTTTGTTCAGATAGCTTTGCTCACTTCACAGGACTCTTCTGTCATTTTCATGTGGTGTTGAAATCTGTGCTGGCTTGTCTTGTGAGATTCCTGGGTCTGTTTCCCTCCCTTATTCTATATGGACCTCTTTTTCCTTTGTCTCTGTGGTCCCTGTCCTGCTCAGTTTTTATCCACTTTCAGCAATTCCTCCTTTCTGTGGGGCCCTGTTGTAGAAAAGAACTGTACTTGGTCGTATTCGAGACTTCAGATGCTAAGACTGCTCTAGTCCCTTGAACTCATTCACTATCAGAGGGAGTCAAAACCCTGCCAGTTTTAGTTGCTGGTCTCGTGTTGGCCCTCCTTACTTCCAGGCAATACCTTTGGTCTCCTCCAGAAGCCATGCTCCTTCTAGTAAATCACTCTGCCTTCCCTGTATCATTTCAGATTTTCTCAGCCTAATGTAAGTAAATAAGGCTGAAGGTGTAATCTCTAAATTTTCAGTAGAATCCAACTAAAACATACCCTGAGCCGAGACCCTCCTCTGAGCAAAGGAAGGCACCCGGTCACTCTTGGAACTTGCTGATCATGCTTCCTGTACATATCACAGATTACCGTGAGATTTTTTTTCTCTTTGAAAGATGAGATGTCAATTTGGCATGTTTCCTTTTTTCCAGTGGAGATCCTTCAGGGTTTGGTGAGCGGAAGCCTGGGAGGAACAATGGGGCCAGCAATCAGCAGCCCAATTGAGCAAGAAGGCATGGTCGGCCCTGTTTCCTTGCCCCGGAGAGCAGAGACCTTTGGAGGATTTGACTGCCATCAGATGAATGCTTCCAAAGGTAAATGATTGTGAACTCGTGTGCTTTCACCAGCAATCCTTGACTGTCACACACAACTAAAAAATGACCTCTGCTCTAGTTGCCCCATTTCCTCTGTCGTATTCAATCAGTAAGTGTTTTAGTGGGATCCAAACAAGGTAGCTAGCTGCTAAAACACTCTAGGACCTTCGGCCACATTCCATTTGAATAATGAAAAAGATCGTTGTGGGATCCCAGCTAAGCTGTAGCTAAAGGAGTCTAATACTTGTTTTTCTCCCTGCCAACATAGCTCTTTTGCATCAATAAAATGATTATTAATGATTATTTACCTGCCACCAGGTGGCTTCCCTTTTTTTGGCATTATAATAGAATTCAGAAATACCATACACCTAAGCTATGGATTTTGTATTCTTTTCTTAGCCAATCTGTTTCACAACTTAAAAAAATTTTTTTTTTTTTTTCATTTAGGAGGAGAGAAGGAAGAAGAAGATGGCCAAGATCTTAGGAGGACAGAATCGGATAGTGGCCTGAAGAAGGTATGTCTTTCTAAAATGCCCTGTGACCTCCGTGGCACTTCCCTGTGAATTCACCGCGTGTGAAATTATTCCACTTGATCTTGTGTTGGGTACCTGACTTGCTGTTTTTAACTCCTACTTTATTTCCAGAGGAAAACACATTTTTAAAACAAACAACACAGTCAAGGGTTCGCCCTTGATTGGCCGTTTAGCCTTTCTGGTGCAGAACACTGTGTTCATATATGTAGCTCTTCCATGCCCTGGCACGACCTGAGTTTCATTAAGAGGTTTGTTTTGAATGCTCCAACCCAATCTGATTGCTTTGCTGGCGTCAGTAACAGTCACCCTCAAGTCTTCATGGCTTCGCAGTGAGAGGCTATGGTAGGAGGAAATGAGAGGCCACAGCATAACTTAGAAGCATGTTGAATTCAGTTTTTACATGGTGATCTTTCTTTTTTTAATGTGTGTTGTTTGTTTTATAGGGTGGTAACGCTAACCTGGGCTTTATGCTTAAAAGAAACAGTGAGGTAAGGACATTTGTGCTGTTTAAAAGCAGCATATGTTTAATCTTAACATTGTTCGCTTAGCAATACTCATTTTTGTTTTGCAGTTATAAACAAGATGACTCTTGGCTAAAATCTGCAGAGTTGTCAGTTTCTTTACCTTTCTTTTTTTTCCTAGTCCCAGGGCACCATTTTGGAATTAGCCATTTAGAGTATTTCCTACCAGAATGGCCTCTGATGCGCTCTCGTCCTTCAGAATCCTCTTTTAATCAACTTTCTGTAAACATTAGGCTGTGAAGTGTCCTTGGTGGTTTTTTTCAGCCTGAGTCACACTGCATATAAGTTATAGCAAACCCAATGCCAAAAGCTACAAGTCTGGAACAGGGGAAATTAACTTGGGTAATTCTACATAGTAATTTCCTGTGCTGCAAGGACTCTGGAGTTTTGTTCTTTGAGAACTGCTTTTCACTAAATGTGTGTTTCAGCTGTGAAAGTAGCCTTGCTGTTCTCCTAGTTAGGAGTCAGGTTGTAACAGTTCTCACTTTCACCTTTCTTGAACCGAGTTTCACTGATCCTGCAGGGTGGTTGCACTCTGTTCACTTGTTCCCTGCTCTCCCTGATGCTTTCTTATTAAGTAGTCTTTTCAGGTTACTAAATCAAAACAAACCAAACCAGTTGCCATCGAATTTGATTCCCACTCATGGCAGCTCCATGTGTGCAAAATAGAACTGCTCCATAGGGTTTTCGAAGCTGTGCTCTTTTAGAAACTGATCGCCAGGCCTTTCTTCCAAGGTGCCTCTGGGTGGGTTCAAACTGCCGACCTTCCTGTTAGTAGTCCGAGCACCACCCAGGGATTCCTTGAGGTTACCCATCTCCAAAATTATTTGACTCTGAGTATGTGGCTTTCTCTGTGAGCAGACTGGAATTAGGTATATGATAGTTGTTTTTCAGGGTGTACTTTCCAAGGATGTTCTTTGTATTTCTTCTTGCTTTTAACATATTAAATCTCTGAGGAGCTTTGTGAAATTTTAAGTTAAGGAGATCTTTCACTTTTTCCCCTACAACACGGAAAGATACTGTTTTATACTTGTCGGCATGGAAGTCTAAATATTGTGATGTCCTGAGGGAATCCCGTCCCATGCTTTTATCCTTAAATGAAATACACCTGGCCTCACACAGGCTTCACAGGGTGCTTGCTCTCTGTGTCTCCTGCTTAAAAATTAGCTGTTAGTTGATTTTTCCATTTGGCAGCTTCCCCTGTAGTGAGAAGAGTTGGGGTAAGAAATAGTACAAAACCAATTTGTTTTTTGTGCATGTCATTACAGATTATACCCTATAGGTGGCCATTGGGTCTTGTGTGACTTCTCTCTCAGTTTATTAAGGATAAACTTAATGCAGGATGAAAAGTATTCTCAAAGGAGCTAAGCCTGGTAGTTAAGTTTTTATTTTTTTTTTTTTTATATAAAATGGATAGATGTTTATGGTAGAAAAGTTGAAATATGTCTGAAAATCTAAAAATAAATAAACATAATCCCACCACTCAGCGATAATTACTATTATGTATTTGGTGTTCACATTTCCAATCTTTTTTTACCACAGAGCATATCTTTGTGTGTCTGAGTTTGTATGTATGAACCAGTATATAAACAGTTTATATAATTCGTATCAATAGTGCCTCTAGCTTTATTTTTCCTGCCTTTTTTTTTTTTTTTTTTTTGTCTTAACACGTTGTAAGCATTTCGCCAGGTCATAGTTTTACAAAACATGCTGTTTAAAAGCTATATATTACTACAGTGTGTACCGTGATCCAATTTTTCCAATAGTTCATTCTTTTTCTACTTCTTGCTTTTTAAACAGTGCAGCCAAGCACACCCTTGTACACGCATTTTTTACACAGCCTTTTATTTCCTCAACATGCCAGATTACTCTCCAGAAAAGAGGTTATACAGTATTTATCAGTCACTACCTGTCAGGTGCGAGAGTATCCATTTTCATCTTATGTTCACCAACACTGAATATTACCACTTTTTATTGATGTTTTATTGGTTTGATAACTTCCAGTTGTACTTGTTTTATTTTCATTTATTTGATTTCAAATAAGATTAAGTCATTTTTAATAATTATATTATTATTTTGTATTTCTTCTGAATTGTTCCTTGCCTGTTTTTCTACTAGGGAATGCATCTTTTTCTAATTGATTCATGGGAGCCTTTTTTAATCACATATTTTTTATTTGACTTTCTGTTCAAGTTTGACCTTTGCCTTTTAATGTAATTTTACATTCTTACGTAGTAAAATATGGGGAAAAAATTTCTGTAGTTTTTTTGTATTGCTTCTGTGTTTGAAAAGCCTTTTCCATTTCCTATATTTACTTCCAGCTTTCTTCATGGTTCAATTTTTACACTTAACATTTGAATCCATTTCACTTTTTTTTGTGTGAATCAGACTCAGTTTTTCCCAAAGATTTAGCCAGGTTTCCTCAGAACAATTTATTGGATATTCTGTCCTTTCCCATTAATTGGGAATGCTACTTATATCATAGACTAAATTCTTACGGTTTGTCGCCGGGTGTTCTGTTCTGTTATATTGCTGTGTCTGCCGTTTGTGTGCCAGTCATTTTAAATGATTGACGTTTTATGTTTTATAATACATTTTAATGTGTACTGATGTTCTGTCTACATACACAGTTCTGTTTGTTTCTTTGGTCTTGTTTTGCTTGTCTTGGCTACCTGTACATGCTTATTTTCTTTGCCGTTTTTAATTTGACAATATTTCATTAAAATTCAAGCACCTTGCTGTATTTAGGAAATTATCTTGCCAAATAACCACTTAGTGTAAGGGATTCCAAGACGCAGAAGTCCCTGGAATGATGTTTCCATTTTGTTTTTTCTTTCAGGTCATCCAGAGCATTGTTCACCTCCACGAAATTCTGAGCACTTTGCAGGTACATGGCTTATCTTTCATTCTTCCACTTGCCTGTTTAGAGAAAAACAGTAAAGGGAGTGGTGTTGACCTAGATCTTTGAGGTTTATAGGTTGCTTAGGGTAAATGGGGCTCTGATGCTAGGCAAGACTGACTCTCGTGATGGAAAAGGTTATAAAATGTAATGGTTATGGCACTATCTACCTTATTAGAGTGGAATTGATGAAGAAATGGTTGACTACAGGCACTATTTGGTAACCAGGCCACAAAGCACAGAGGGTACTAACATGCATTTAGGAGATGATTTACATCCAGACAGCCTGTAGTATTATAAGTTGACATTCCGTATTTCTATGTGGTATTTACGTAGGGTGGCTGTGAAGTCAGAGTCACTCTACCAAACCTGCCAACTGCACCAGTTGCGCCAACCAGTTCAGGGAAAGTAAGACTGCCCACTTCTGCTGGCAGATTGTGTGGTGGATAATAAATCCCACTGTGCGCACCAGCTGTGTCCTGTGAAAACCTCAGCTTCCCTCCCCTGTTCATTTCTGACCACAGCTGCCCACGTAGCCTTTCTGTCTCTCATCCCTAGCCACCAGGGCTAGATCAGCAGGTGCCAGCTACCATCTCAGGAGCCCACATGAATCCATACATTTCAGACCAGCTGGCCCCAGATTTGGGGTTTTCCTCTGCTGCTCCAGAGTACTAGCTACAACAGGCTCAGGAGTTCACCTGACTGTCTCCACTTCAGACCAGCCAGCTCCCAATACTCCTTTGGGTCATCCTATAATTTGCTGAAACGACTCACAGAGCTCATAGGAAACACCATTCATAACAGCTTTAATTTTTTTTTTTTTTAAATATAACAAAAAAGGGGACAAATGAAGAGATTCATGAGGCAGGTCCAGGAGGGTCCTAGTGCAGAGCTCTCGTGGCCCAAGGGGACGTACTACCATCCCAAGAGCAGATGTTCAGGATTACCAACCAGGAAGATCCATCTGAGCCTCAGGGCTCAGGGCTTTTATCAGCTTCTGAGGTTTAGTCAGCATCTGGCCCCCAGGCGTCCCTCTTGGTCTGGTCAACCCCCATTCAATAGTTTCAGGTACAGTCCAGCTCAGGAACCCAGAACAAAACAACAAATTGTTTTCTGTACCTCAAAATGGCCCTCCCCTAAACAGCCACTATTTAGTACTGAAACTCTGCTCATTTCCTTTCTTGAAGATCTGTTGTTATGTGTTGTTGTGGGCCCTCAAGCTGATTCCAGTTCATAGGATTCCTGCCTCCCCCCACCTCCTATACACATGCACATGTACTCACTCGCCCACTCCAGCCAATGCCAGTGGCCTCAGACGGCATGGGACCAAGTTTGACCAAAAAACTGACTTCCTGCCCTTCAGCATTCCTCTTTGATAATTGCCAAAGTTACCCTGGAGCGTTTTCCCTAGACCACTGATAGAGGCAGAGAAGAGTTGTGGTCTGTCTTAGTGAGTGGTGCTCTGCTCCCAAGTCCGGGTCAGGAGGTGGACCAGAAGTTAGCTCTCATCTTGGGCCTGAGCTGCGTTTCTCTCCTCCTCTGCTCTCCCTCAGGGTGTGGTGTTGCAGCAGGACAGCTACATCGAGGACCAGAAGCTGATGCTGAGTGAGCGCGTGCTCACACGGAGCTCCTCCCGCCCCAGCTCCCTCATTGAGCAGGAGAAGCAGCGCAGCCTGGAGAAGCAGCGGCAGGATCTGGCCAACCTGCAGAAGCAGCAGGCCCAGCACCTAGAGGAGAAACGCAGGCGCGAGCGGGAGTGGGAAGCCCGTGAGAGGGAGCTGCAGGAGCGCGAGGCCCGGCTGGCCCAGTGGGAGGAGAAGGTGCAGCGTGGGCAGCAGGATTTAGAGAACGACCTCAGGGAGCTCCAGCAGAAGAAGGACACATACCAGTATGACCTGGAGAGGCTGCGTGCGGCCCAGAAACAGCTCGAGAGAGAGCAGGAGCAAATGAAGAGAGACACGGAGCGCCTCAGCCAAAGGCAGATAGAACGGGACATCTCTCAGGTAATGAAGGCATTTTCCTGTTTTTGACTGATTTCCCTTCTGCTGTTCCGAGCCCAGGGACAAAAAGAGAGGTTTTCTTTATCTGTCACTAGTCTGGTTACTTAATGACTAATGCTAATTAAGAACCTTCCATTTACTATAGAGGGTCTCTATGAGTTGGAATCAACTCACCGCAGTGGACTTTTTTTTTTTTTTTTCCACGTGTACTAAGCACCACAGAAAGTAAGCAGAAATACAAACGCCCCCCCCCACCTTTTTTTTTTTTTTTTTTTTTACGTAATTTTTGTTTTATACCAAAAGTGGGGTGGAGAGTGAGTCTTTTTCTCTTTTTTGCATCTCCGAGAGGTTGATGGGGAGAATGGAGATGCCTGGGGCTTTGGGGCCAAGGAAGTTAATGGGCACTTCCAGCCAGACTGACGCCTCCCGCAGCCCCATCAGGTTAGGCTGGAATAGCCTCAGCATGTCTGAGAAAACAGGCAACCCATCTGCTCTGTGCCACATGAGAAATTGGGTGTGGTCCCCACCCTAAAGGAACCTGTAGCCTGCTGGGGGAAACACCAAGGATAAGGAACCCCCAGAAGGGGCAGTGCCTGCCATCACTCAACAGCAGTAGATGGCTCTGGTGCAGGAGCTATTCAAGAGCCCATTTTGTAGAGTCACTGGGGAGTCAGTCAGAGAGGAAAAAGCGCATCCCACCAAATGAGTGGGAGGCGACAACTGCTCTTCTGGGCAAGTGAAACTCATTCTTGTGGATATTCTAATATCTGGACTGTCCTTAGTTCCTGATTTGCCTTGCTGCCGTTGATGAAACCTTTCCTTTTCTGTAGCTGCTAAATACATGGGAGGGCTTTCAGTTATTCAGCACACTGACTCGGAGTTTCTATCGGTGATATTCCATGGTTGTTGTGGAACGTGGACGCCTTGTGGCAGATGGAGAGCCCGAGTTCACGCACATCTACCTGTCTATGGAAACTCCTATCATGTTGCTGTTGGATTGATTGATTGACCTTGGGCCATGAAAGAAAATTAAACTGACATCTTCCTGAAGGGACAGTTTTAGCTTCCTGTAGAAGTTTTCAGATATATGGTGGGGAGCAACAGATGGTCCCATTTTATGCCACAATGACTGATTCTGCCCTGTCCCCAAAAAATCAGCTGGGCTGTGGCAGAGGAAGGGTCCGAGGCAACTGAGCACAGACTAGCCGGATCCTCTTCACCTTTGGTCTGCCCTTTGCCTGACATCTGGGTATAAGCTCCACTCTTCCACTTACCCTCTAACCTGGCCAGGGTCTTATAGTCTCTTTGCCCTGAAATAATTATCTACCTCCCTGTGTAAATCAGTCTTGAGATAAGCAGCTCTCCTTGTTTCTGGGAGTTCTTTTCTGAGCTGCTTCATCAAAGGCACTATGTCTTAGTTATCTAGTGCTGCTGTAACAGAAACACCACAAATGAGTGGCTTTAACAAACAGAAATTTATTTTCTCACAGTTTAGGAGGCTAGAAGTCCAGATTCAGGGTGCCAGCTCTAGGGGAGGGCTTTCTCTCTCGGTGGGCTGTGGAGGAAGGTCCTTGCCTCTTTTGAGCTTCTGCTTCTGGGTGATCTTCATGTTCAGGTGGCTTGCTATCTCTCTTCCCCCATCTCTGCTTCTCTGGCTTGGTTCTTTAATCTCATTTATATCTCAAAAGAGATTGATTTAAGCCACACCCTACACCAATCCTGTCTAGTTAACATAACAAAGACAGCCCATTCCCAAATGAGATTATAACCACAAATCAGGGTTTACAGCCCATACTTCTGGGGGGGACACAGTTGAATCCGTAGCATGCTAGTAATTCTTTATGATACTGATTAAAGTACATGGTGTAATAAAAACAGTAATGGTATCAAAGGTAATAACACCTGGATGGTTACTGCTCAGGAGAGAGAGTAAATGAGAAGTTCTGAGCCTTACCACGGTGAGTTCTCTAGAGCCGGAGGAAGTGGGTAAACCCCAGCTGACACTAGTGTAATTCAGCCAGCATTTCTCGAGTGGGCGCCAGGGATGCTGCCGGCCTTTAGGCTAAAGCCCCCTCTCTTGAACGGTGCAGGTCTCATGTCAGCATACCAAGGTGATGAGGATCCCGTCCTTCTTCCCCAATCCTGAGGAGTCCCCTCTGCCTTCTGCACCTTCAATAGCCAAATCAGGGTCACTGGACTCCGAACTTTCAGTGTCCCCAAAAAGGAACAGCCTCTCTCGGACACACAAAGATAAAGCTTTTCACATACTGAGTTCAGCCAGCCAGACAAGTAAAGTACCCGAGGGGCCAAGCCAGACTGCAGTGTCCACCTCCACCTCCACCCGCCTGTTTGGGTTATCTAAGCCAAAGGAGAAGAAGGAAAAGAAGAAGAAGAGCAAAGGGAGCCGTTCTCAGCCTGGTGGTGAGTACGCACGCCAGCCCGGCAGCCCTAGGTTCTGAAGAATAGGGTCTGCGGTTTACAAGGGGTGTGTTTTAGGTGAGTGAAAGCTGAATTGTTGTACTTCTCACCAGACCTGCTTGCTCTGTTGGATTTAACACTAAAAACTCTTAATTTAACAAACACTGTCCAAAGCACAGATTTCATTGTTGAGGTGTTTACAGTCCACTTGAGGAACTGAAACTCACCTATGTGAAGCAGAACCCTCCATGTCTTTCTAGGCCTAGTCCAGTAACTGGTAATAACAGCTGGCATTTGTGAGTGTGTCCAGATCTGCCGTAGTCATCAAAATGGCTGGTGAGGTCAGTGATCTGAGCCCAGGGGAAATGATGACATTGAAGCTCAGAGAGATGAAATAATGTGCTAAAGGCCATAGCACCCCAGATTAAATTGCACCAAACAGGGCCTCCCAGTTTATGTGCCACTTTTTCCCTGAATCCTTCTCCATTCTTTGTGGTTGGGATTGATCTTTCTCTTATGTGTGGGAAGCTTGAGAAAATTAATATTTTCCAGGCTGTTTAGAAATATAGAGCCCTGGTGGCACAACGGTTAAGCATTCGGCTGCTAACTGAAAGGTCAGTGGTTTGAACCCACCAGTTGCTCCTCAGGAGAAAAGATCTGGTGAGCTGCTTCCATAAAGATCACAGCCTCAGAAACCCTATGGGGTAGTTCTGCTCTGTCACGTGGGCTCACCGTGAGTCAGAATCAACTCTGCAGCACATGACAACATTTAGAAATGTAAGGTCTAATGCATTAAGTAACTTGAAGAGAGAGTAGGTCGTGAAGGGGGTGTCACCCCGGGCCTCACTCAGGCAGTAAGCACTGACACCCAGCAACTGTTGCAGAGAGTTCATCGCTGTCACAGGGGGTCACTATGAGAATGGACTCCATGGCACCCAACAACAACAATGTGCTTAAAAGAATATAATATCACATATTACTTGTGGATTCCAGAGCATTCGTTGTCTACACGCCAGGGTCGTCTACCTGCATCACAAAAGATTTCACTGGGGGGGCAGAGGTGGGGAGCTAAATGAAAAGAACAACTTCGAGGTCATTTTTTTCCAAATTTCTTCTTTATATTCCTGGTTTGCACTTTTCCAGATGGCCCTGCATCTGAAGTACCAGCAGAGGGTGAAGAGATCTTCTGCTGAGCTGCCTCCTCTCTGCTGAGGCGGCCACCTCCTGCTCTGTGGTCACCAGCTCCCTCCCCGCGGTCCCTGCGTGTGCCGGCCTCTTATGTGTACACCTACCCATCTCCAGCAGCAAGTCTTTCTGTGCTGCCACGTCCTGGATAAGAAGGAGCAAAGGGGCTGGAGTGTCCGATGGAGGCGGAGGCCCAGACAGTGCTTTGGCTGTGATCTGAGACTGCCAGGGGCTCAACGGTGGAGGCTGACTGTATTAAGGATGTGAACACTGAAAGTACTGACCCCCAAAGTACTGGTGATGGTTTTGGATACATCAGGAATGGCTACTCCTAAAGCCTACAAGAGTGTTTTCCAGTGAGGTCTAAACCTCTGACACTCTTTCATTTTGGGGGACACAATCAAAATGAAGCCGTTTGGACTTCCCCTGTACATGTACAGTGACCAGTTTGCCATATACATGGGGCTTATCCGAGTTACACACAGTCTGCACCAGACAGCCTCGCTCCACCCAAGGGGACAGCCTGCCACCAAGTCAGGTGGCGTGCGGCTGCTAAGGATTGTTAAGGATTTCACACAGTAGTTCTCAGAGTCTGGTTTCCCTTTAAGCCCTCCCAGGGCACACTTTACCCCTTCTTATGCACGTATTTCCCATTTCATTTTAGCGGGGAGGACAAATATTTGTGAAAGCCCCTGAGAAAAGACTTGGTGTGTGTAAGAAGCATAAGAGCTGCACCACCTTGATCTTGGCGTTTCAGGCAAGTATCTAATCTCATCATCAAATCCAGAAGAAATCATGTATTGGCTTACCAAGATTTTTCCCACATATTCTGGGCACAGATGAGGTAGAAGTTTGATACTTTGTGGTTGTCACTGACCATTCAGAAGTGGCCACGGCCTTTTGCCAGTCTTCCTTAGCCCCATCATAATCCCCCACAGGCTTTCACTGTGGGGGCACACCCCATTGGCACACCTCTGGTCCGGTGCCTCCCTAGCCTGGCTGGCCCAGCTCCTGATGTTCCCACCCCTGTACCAGGACGAGTGGCTGAGAAGTAGGTCTAGGCGAAGGTGTTACACCTTGTGTACAGGGTTTCCACCAGCACAGATCAAGAGAGGAGCTGGCCCAGAAGGTGGGGCTGGGGTAAGTTCTCGTTCTTCTTCAGGAGGCCGTGGCAAATTGGCTTTTTATATACAATTTAAAAACTCTAAAGGTCTGCTGATAATTAGTTGTACCCTACCCCTGCCTGTTTATTTTTGGGTTTTTTCTTTTTCTCTTCTCCCTCTTTCCACTGTGTTTTGGTCTTTATTTGCTTGAGGCTCCTCACCAGTTCGTATGGGCAGGCCAGATCATTGGTAACGTTCTCTTACTAGCAACAGCAGCCTCTGAGAGCCCCTCTTCCTGCCGCACGGGGTGCTCCCATGAGGGGAGATCCTGGGAAATTGTGCTTCAGTTGTGGCCTTTGACTCCTGTGTTTTGCCCCTCAGGCACATGGGGCTTTGAACCATACGTTTAAAAAACAAACAAAAAAAATCTGTAACATGGTGCTTGTTGATGAATTGCAAGCTGGCCTTGCAGATGGAGATATTTATCTTTCAGTTTATTTGAAAGGGGTCTGGTTTAAAATTTTTAGCGTAGATTTGTTTTATTTATTTTGTGTGTGTGTTGTTTTCAGTATAATCATACTAGCCCAACGGTTTAGACTGTCTGATCAGTGCAGACCGAGGTCGCAGCCAGCACCCCTTCCTCCTCAGTGACTTTCCAAGTGCCTTGAAGGCCCAGATGAGAAGGAAGGAGAAGGGCTAGGGGAGGGGTTCATTCCCTTTCCCCCGTCCCACCCCACCTCATTCTTTTATCAAGGGATGTCTTCTTCCTTGTTTGAGAATTCAAGAAACTTGCCACCTGTGAGTTACATTTGCCTGTTTTGTCATGGAGGTTTCTTTCCCGTGAGAAATAGACTTAAAAACAAAATCATCTGATTTTCTATTGGAACCACGTGATACACCCATTGCCCCCCTTCAAGACCCTAAACAGCAAAAAGTTAAGTTGCTTCCTTCCACCACTCCCTACAACTCCAGGATACATCCTGTGCCTGTCATGGCTTCCCTTTGCTCCACCCCAGAGCCTAGCTGTGTTCTGTCACTTTCCCAGGCGTTCCCGCCTGGGACTCATGGGCCCGTTGCCAGTACAGCTGCGGGAAGGGCAGTATTGAATCAGACTGGCGTGTCGCCTTCCTGTGCAGGCACGGGGTGGCTGACCCTGTTGTCCAGGTTTTACACCAGTGAGGAGTTAGCACTGACGAGTGCTGCTTTCACGCCGACTCTTCACGGAAGCACTGTGGAGATTTTCCACAGAAGCCGCACAGCTCCGTGTGGACTTTAGAGTGTCTTTTACTCCCAACTACTATCATGTGTAATTTGTTTGGGCAGTGGTTTTTAAAAATGGAGATATCACCTCCACCCATACCCCACTAACTTAAAACCATTTGGTCAGGTTGGACAAGCTTAGAATCAGAAACCTTCTGCATTTGCCCAAGCTGCAATCAGGAATCTAGTCTGCGGTGGAAAAGAGTGGCTTTACTCAAACTGCGCTTTTGTGTCGTGAAAGTGTCATCTCTCTGTGTCATCTCTCTCCTCTGGAACTAAACCCGATGGGATTGCATTGTCGTGTTTGGGGAATTACCTGGGATTGTTGCTGCTTGTGACCTTGAGGCCTATGCTGGTTACTGAGTCTACAGCCCTGTCTACCCTTCTGTCCTGTGAAAAGGGGTGGTTGTCTGGGTTGTGACTCAGATCAAATTCCCCAGTGTCTTTCTCCACCAAGCTGGAGAAATCAGATTCCTGAAACTGCACTGAAGTTTTGGGGGGTAGTTAGTGACACTCTCCGTAGTCCTAGAATCTAGCAAACCCCATAGAAGGAGCTGCATCTTCCTTCAAATCAGATCATCTCCATGTTTCATCCCAGGGGTGATATGTGCACTTTACTTGCTCTCGTCAGTTGGCATCATTTCTGAGACAATCAGGCATACTGTTTTCCTCTTTGAAAGTGGAGAGGGTTAAGAACAAGCAGATTGCATAGGTAACTCAACCTTTGCCAACATTCCATCCTACCCCATAAGAGTTCTCTGTGGGAAAGAAATCCCTATTAAGATTTTTTTTTTAAGGTACGAATCTTACCTTTCCTCCCCCGCCCCACCCTCTTATGTCTCAGGGTGATACCACTAAAATTTTCCCTCAGCTGATTCTTTTCCTTTTTGTTATTTCCCAAGGCCTCAGTATTAGTGGTAAGCACAGATTTTTGAGACTCTTAGGGTTTTGTCTGTACCTTTACTTGAGGGGACAGGTATTACCGTATAGGGGTTTAACAGAATAGGCCCTTCCTTAAAAGCAGGGTGGAACCGTAACCTTACAGGCCAGAAGTTTCTATCCATCAAAGTGCTTTATATTCCACTCTTTTGTCTCTAAGATTTTTTTTTCACATAGCCAGTTCTTTCTTCCCAAGGACTTAGTACTTGCATGGGAGCAGAAGTGTCCTCTGACATTGTGGTGTGGCCAGCTGTGTCCCAAGGATAGTCAAGCCCAGCTTTGTAGCCAAGGCAGTCCTAAGGAGAGGGTGGCTGTGCAGTGACAGAAGACAGTGCAGAAGAATATCTGACCCCGCATGCTTGGACTTCTGTGAAGGTGGAAGCCCAGAAAACCCCTGTAGATGAAACGGTCGTGATGGCCAGCGGAGAGCTGGGCACCTCGCCATCCTCCAGCAGGGCCACTTGGACATACATCTGCTGAGGTCCTGGGGGTCGTGTCTCAGCCTTGCACTGGTGCCCTGATGCAGCCTAAGAGACAAGAAGGCAACGAGTTTGTTCTGGTTTGGTTCTGAATGTTTTTTTTCAATGTAGCATAACATTCCTAGTTAACCAGAGTCTTGGAATCTACTGCCTGCTGGCCAGGTTTTTAAAATGAAAAGTATTTTAATGCTACCATTAAAAAAAAAAAAAAAGAGGAAGCGAAAACAAAGGCATCTTTCCATGTCCTTATCTAATTTACTTTGTCACAAGATTGACAGGCCATGAGTTAGTTCTCCATCTCGCTAAGGTTGAAAGATGGGCAGACCCCACTGGCTAAGAGCTCTCCTGCCAAATGCATTGCAACCTGTTCTAGAAATCCACGCTGAAGCCCAGTCTGCGCTGTGGGCTCCTGAGCACGGAACTCATAGCGAAGCAGAGGGCACCTGCCACACCCTGGCTTAGGCGGAAAGTAAGCGCAGCACTCCTTCACTCCAAGATCTTCCCCCGGCTCAGCCTTCCCTGTGCCTCTGCGACCATCCGTCAGGGACGTATGTGCTCAGTGAACTTGCCTGTGGCGGAAGTTTAGCCTCATGGTTTCCTGTGTTTTGCATAACCCATGTGGGGTGCACTTGGTGTCAGACGCTAGGACGTGCAGGAGGGTGATTGTACACCTCATACCTCTGCTTTCATTTTTTGTTTTCAAATGCTAGACGAACATTTCTGTGCTAAATTCTATTAAAAAATGGGTTAAAACCCACATGCTGTATATTAATTTGTAATTATGTACAAAGTGAAGCAGTTTTAAACTGTAAAGATTTTTTTCAGTGTGTTTTCTGGAATTTTGCCACAACATACTGGCTTTGTATTTTATTTATCTTCCTTTCTAGGTATCAGCTTCAAACTCTTGTAAAGTCCCCCTCAACCCGTTCAAAAAAAATAATAAAATTCCTTTTAAGTCTTGATCGTTGCTGTGATTTATTCTTGTCCCTGTGGACTTCTTGAGAGATTCTCAAGATATTTTGGGTTTGTGGAAAAGTGATGTCGTCGTCCCCCCCCCCCTTAATTCTAAGGGGAACCTTCTCTCCAACGCAGCCTCCATTAAGAAAATGTTGATTTCTGTACATGTAGGAAGAGAAGTTTCCCCGGGGGCTCCTAGGAATAGTCTTAATCCACCTTGGAGTCTGGACCCCAAACCCTGAGGCTGATTGATTTTCCGGAAGTCACGGGATTTTTGCGGAATCAGAACTATTTGCAGATAACTCTGTGCAGGGGTTCACTTTGCTGTAGATGGTACTGTGTAAGAAAGGTTAATAATGTTTGTTTTTCTTTGTCAACTTTCTGCCCTACTCCACCACCAAACAAGTCCAACTGCCGAAAGCTAATTCAGGAAGCAAAGCCCTGTTTGCAGGTAACTCCATGAGGATGGACTGGGCCTGATCTCACTTGGGTCTGCTGGAGAACTGAAATACACAGGACAGTGATTGTGACCTGCCTCCAGGAGCTGTGGCACTTTCTCCTAAATTGCCTACTTCCTGTTTCTCTGTGTCTGCCTTTACTGTGCCTAGAAAGAAAGACCCTTAAATCCAGCTGGACGTTGGAGAGTCGTGCAGCGTGGTGTAACACAAAGAACATAGGCAAAGCCGGGATCCAGTCCCAGGTCCCTGCTCCCCCCACCCCACCCCCAGCTACCCAAAAGAAGAAAGGCTTTCCACAGTGCCAAGTCTTCCCTTTTTCTGTAAACTGAGAAGTGCACACATTTCTTCCCAGAGCCTTTTGTAGTCCTGGCAATAGCTGCCTCCCCGGGAGCCAGAGAAACTGGTCTCTCTTCACCCACTCACTGCCTTCGTGGCCACTGCAGCTTCGGCAGCCCCTACGCATCTGAATAGCCCCGCCTGTCCTGGCTCAGGGTGACACCTGCCCCCCCCCCCCCCGCCCCTGACACACCCTTGGCAGGGCAAGAGGAGTAATTCCTGTGGCCTCTCTCCTTGACTCCTGCTGTAGTTGATTCTGAGCCAGGGGCAGGGGAGCTGCTGTCTGGAAGGCCTGAAGAGCCAGAAGGTTCCATCCTTCTCTTCCAAAAGAAGAGAAGGCACAAAGCACGGACGGCTCCAAGAGTCCTAGACGCCATTCATGGGCACATTGAGCTCTGCTGGCTCCTGAGGGAAACTTGTATTCAGAGCCCGGGATGCCCACAAAACCGACCAGGTGGTTTATGTAAAATGGCCACTTTCTGTTGGAGGTGCCCACCCCGCGCACCCTCAGGGAGAGCCTGTGGCCTGTGGCAGCCACCTATAAACTGGCTTAGGTGGGTCTGCAGCAAAAGCTGTGCCGAAAGAGCTGCAGGTAATAGTCTGACAAGATAGAGATCCAAACCAGGATACGGGGAGAAAACCAGGAAGCTGCGAAGACAGGCCAGGCAAGGGCTTGCAGAGCAGGAAAGAAATGAAGGCTGAGTTACCTTCTTGGATGTGGAACCCAGGAGGGCTGAGCTGCCAAAAAGGCAGTTGTTGTCCAGCCTACTCCGACTTACGGCGACTCCATGTGTCCAGAGCAGAGCTGTGCTCCATGTCGTTTTCAGTGGCTGATTTTTCTGAAGTAGATCCCAGGCCTTTCTTCCAAAGTGCCTCTGGGTGGACTCAAACGGCCAGTCTTTTGACTGCAGCACGTTAACCATTTGCACCACCCCAGGGACTGCCAAACTGAGCTACAGAGTATTCGAAATAAGATGAGGAACTCTTTCCACTGAGTAGACCTGTCCCCTCCCACTAGCGTGTCCTGAGGACTCTCCTTCACTCCCACCACAGTTCTTTGGAGATTCCTTTGCCCTCAAAACCCTCCCCCTTTCTTCAGGTGCTTAGCCTCAGGGTTCCAGCCCTGCCCCCGGAGGGTGTCCCTGAGGCCTGAGAGGAGTTGCATGGGGGAAAGGGAGTTAGGATTTGGGAAGAAGTGGTGTGCCCCAGATTTTGGGAATGTGGGTCACAGAGCCCCACTGCCTTCCCTGTCTGCGCTAGTGCGGGGACCCACGTCCTCCCCCCACCCCCACACAGTCCCCAGCAGTGTTTTGTATCCCAGTTACAGCTTTGCCTCTTCCCCAGGCCCTTGCCTGGCCTCCCTCTTTCACATGCTAATTGCTTGCTCAACACAGCTATTAATAGTATAGCTGAAGTTTGGGCAGCTCTCTCCAGGCGCCTTTGTGAAACTTTCCTTCATCCTGGGAAACGCCTGGACCCATCCAGGGGTGGGGACCCAGGTCAGCCCGTGGGGGAGAATTGCCGTGGGGGAGGGGGCCTCCTGAAATGGCTGCGTGAAATGCACCAGCTAAGAGCCAGCCGCTTTTCTCCCCTTACCTCCCTCAGCTCCCCCTTCCCTTCCAATGGCCCTGAACTCACTCCTCCACAGCCGTCCAGCCCCGCTTCAGAGTTGGAGCTGGCCGGTCGCCTGGACGCCCTTGCGTCTTCGCTAGCCTGGCCTTGGGGCACCGGTCATCTGACACAATGCTTCCTGCACCAACCTGGCTGGCGCGTGAGGACCTGGGCGGGGGGCAGGACAGGGTCCCACCCTGCCTGGGAGGACTGTGGACAAAGGCAGAGGAAGCGCAGGGGAGCAAGAGAGCGAGCCCAGGCTCTGGACCAGAGAGCCTGAGCCCACACTCCATCCTGCCTTGTCATAGCTGAGCAACTTCGGACAAGCTGCTTAACCTCTCTGTGTCTACTCTCCCTCTTTCAGAAGGCAATGGCACTATCCACCTTGCGGATTAGGTGTGGTGAGATGAGGAATATTCACTGCTGGAGACAGGGCCGGCAAACATTTCTTAAAGCACGCTAGCTGCAGGAGCAGCCTGTCACAGCTGTACGTTGTTTGTTGTTAGCTGCTGTTGAGTGGGCCAACTCCTGGCCACCGGCTGCATACTGGAGGGAAACACCGCCCAGTCCTGCACCATCCGCATGATTGGCCGTGGATGGGACCCTTAGATTCATAGAGTTTTCACTGGCTGATTTTCCTAAGTAGATCTCGAGGCCTTTGCTCCTAGTCCCTCTTAGTCGGAAAGCTCCACTGAAAGCTGTTCAGCATCATAGTAAAACACAAGCCTCCACCGACCGGCGGGCGGTGGCTGCTCCTAAGGTGCGTTGGCCGAACCGGGTCTCCCATGTGGTAGGTGAGGGTTCTACCCCAGAACGTGGCCAGGCCCAGGCCACACCTGAGACAGATATATCAGAATCTTTGGGCCGGGGCCCAGGCATCCGGACTTTTAGTGCTCCCAGGTGGTTCTGGTACGCAGCTGAGGTTGGATGATGCTTCTCTCCCAGCCCCTGACCCAGAGCTTCCCCTTACATGGAGCCAGCTTGGTGTCTGATGAAAGCTTGAGTTTTGTAGACCCAGGGCTCCAGGTCTGAAGGATGACCTCTCTCTCCTTGGGGCTTTGAGTCCCACTGGCAGCCACCAAGCAGCAAAGTCAACATGAGGGAGAAGGGGACAGAAGCAGTGCCCAAGGGAGATGCACAGCCAAAGAGGGACTGGGCGGGGTTTGAGGAAACAATCCAGGGACCTCCAGAAGCAAGAAGACAGGGGCACCCATCCCACTCTGGTTGGGCTGGGCCAATCTTTGCTAGCCCAAGCATTGCCTGCAAGTCCCAGATTCTGGTGCCAATGTCTAGCCAAATTTCTCCCCAGGATGCCAGACCATCACCTCCCCAGCTCCAGCTGCACCTGCCCTTTCATGCCCACATCCGCTCCCATCCACCTGTTCTCCCAGACTAGTATCAGCCACTCCTCTGCAAGGTATGGTCTTAATGTTCAGCATGTTTGTTAACATTGTAATTCGTGTCCCCTGAAGAACACCTGGGAAACACTGGGATTTATTTTTAAAACATTTTTAAACACCTATAATCCCATCCCAAATCAAAACCAAACCCATTGCCACTGAATTGATGCCAACTGAGAGCGACCCTGTAGGACAGACTAGAGCTGCCCCCTAGGATTTCCAAGGCTGTTTTTAATCTTTATAGAAGCAGACTGCCACATCTTTCTCCCCATGGAGCTGCTGGTGGGTTTAAATCCTCAACCTTTTGGTTAGTATCTGAGCATGTTAACCACTGTGCCACCAGGGCTTCCTATAATCCCATCACCCAGAACAAACTATCAATTAATATTTCATTCTTGTTGTTAGGTGCCATCAAGTTAGTTTTCGACTCATAGCGACCGACCCTATGTACAACACGAGACATTGTCTAGTTCTATGCCATCCTCACAATCATTGCTGTATTTAAGCCCATTGTTGCAGCCACTGTGTCAATCCACCTATTAGAGGGCCTTTTTCACTGATCCTCTACATTACGAAGCACGATGTCCTTCTCCAGGGACAGGTCCCTCCTGATAGCATGTCCAAAGTAGGTGAGGCGAAGTCTTGCCATCCTGGCTTCTAAGGAGCATTCTGGCTGTACTTCTTCCCAGATGGATTTGTTCATTTTATTAGCATTTCATTAACATCCCCAATGTTTTCTGTGTACACATTTTTTTTAAAAAAAAACAAGTTAAGGTCATGTTCTACGTAGAGATTTATGTCATACTCCATTTCACATTTTGTCACAAACGGTGGGTGCTTATATATTCCACTTTATAGATATACTATTGTTGGGAACTTAGGTGTTTAAAATTTTTCCCTCCTGCAAATAACATACAGGCTATATGTGTATGTGTTTACTCTTTTTTTTAATTGTGGTAAAATATACACAACATAAAATTTGCCACTTTAACCATTTCACAGCGCCCTGGTGGCACAGTAGTTAAGCATTCAGCTTCTAACCAAAATGTCAGTAGTTTGAATCCACCAGCCGCTTCCCAGAAACCCTATGGGGCAGTTCTACTCTGTCCTATAGGGTCGCTATGAGTCGGAATCAACTCGGTGGCAATGGATTAACCATTTTAAGCATACAATTCAGTGGTATTAATCACATTCAGCCTATGACAGAAACTAACATTAAGCCATAACTCTCAATTTACCCCTCTACCCAGCCCATGGTAACCACTAATCTTCTGTCGCTATGCATTTGTCTACTCTAGATATTTCATATAAATAGGATCATACAATATATGTCCTTTGATGTCAGATTATTTCACTTAGCACCATTGTGGGGTTTAGAATTTAACCTTACCCAAAGAATTTGGTCTTTGCCCTTGCCCTAAAACCTTAGAATTTCCCTAATGGTTTAAGTGTCCTTGATAAGGACTCCAGACCTGACAGGTGATTCCTGAGAGGCAATTCTGGGTCGGGGAGAAGGGGGGCTGGCCAGGCCACAGTGACTTGTGATGATCATCTCATCATGACATGGCCAGGAAAACCCACCTCGTGATCACCTTGGGATATCAACTGATCTCAGGGCATAAGGGCTGAAGTTGGCATTATATAATGAGACCCCCAATTAAAGCTCTGGACACTGAATCTCCAAGAGCTTCCTGGTTGGCAAAAAAACATCGACTCGGGAGGGTGATGTATCCTCTTTGGGACATGGAAGCGTCACAGTTGGGAACCCTCCCAGACCTCACCCTATGTGTCCATTCTTTATGCCAATCCTGCTTTGCAGTCTTCATAATAAAGCTATAATTGTAAATGTAGCACTTTCTATGAGTTTTGTGAGTCATTCTAGAAAATTATCAAAACCAAGAGAGTAGTGACAGCCAGCAGGTCAGAGGTGAAGGAGGGCCTAGGGACACCAGAGCTTGCAGCTGGTATCCTGAGAGGGCAGAAAACCAAACCAAACCTGTTGCTGTTGAATCGGCTTCAACTCACAGCAACCCTGTAGGACAGAATAGAACTGCCCCATAGGGTTTCCCAGGAGCGCCTGGTGGATTTGAACTGTTGACCCTTTGGTTAGCAGCCATAGTGCTTAACCCCTACACCACCAGGGTTTCCTGAGAGGGTAGAAGGAATCCTGAATTTGCAGCCAGCGGGTCAGAAGTGAGGGATGCTCTTATAATTGGCGTCCTGAAGGGGTATTGGGAAAACCCCAAACTCGGAACCAGCAGGTTATAAGTGAGGGTATCATGGGGGCCCCCAAGTTTGCAGCTGATAGCTAAAGTCTTGGGCCTGTCTGGCATTCTGGAAGACTGTCTGCTTTCACCTGAGAGCTCTGACCTAGCCCCAGGCAGTCAGAGTCCGAGGAAGAAGTGCTACATGGGCAGCTGGTACTAGAACTGAACAGAGAAGTGAAAGATGGGCATTTTGATTATTATCCTATCCAATTATTTTTTATAACGGTTATCAAAAAGTGGATTTGACTGATCAACATAATCATACACAGCTAGTTTTATAACATTCATCTTTTTCTTTATTTCAAAGTAATGCATGCTTATTACAGGAAATGTAGAAACTATCAGTAAATAGAATAAATAAATAAAAATCAGCCATAGTAGGAACTTCTGCATTTAGCCAAGATGGTGTAATATGCACTGAATTTACCCTCCCACATAAAACAACAAAAAAATCAGACTAAATACATAAAAACAACAGTTTTTAAAGCACTGGACAGCAGACAGCAAAGTACAGTACTCCCTGAGAAGTTGAGGGGAGCCTTCTGAGTGACACAGGCTTTGCCATTGCTCTAAAAGTGTTTCCAGGCTTCTGTGAAGGAAGAAAACCTAGACAGAACCTGGAAGACTTCCCAGGTTGAGGACATGGAGCTGAGAGTTAGGGGAGACAAAGCTAGCTAGACTTGGCAGAACAGTTGAGGAGAGGACAGAGCGCATATAAAGAGAATTCCAGAGATCTTCAGGTCTTCCTTAAGTATTCATCAGAAAACTGATTAGCACATGAGTGTGAGGAAAGTACCTTTCAGTTAGCAGCTGAGTGCTTAACCATTGTGCCACCATGGCTCCTTCTTTCCCTAGTAATGGGGAATAATTAGACCTAGATGGGGCACTGTTCCAATCTTGCCTCACAAATCTTAAAAAGCAAAACCTGAAAGGATCAAAGTGTTTCCAAGTATCTTAATAGCATCTCAGAACAAATCTCAATTATATTTACAGGAATACAAAAATATCCAGCACCTGACAAAGTAAAATTCACAATGTCTGACATCTACTAAAAAATTGCCAGGCATACAAAGAAACGAGATATGACTCATAGTGAGGATAAAAACAAATCAAGAAACACCTATCATTTGGAATAGACTGAGGGCAGACACAGATAGAATTAGCAGGCAAGGACATTAGAAGTCATTATAACTGTGCTTCATATGTTCAAAATGTTAATTAGAAGCATGAAAAATATTTTCTTAAAAAGTTCTATGGATAAAAACTACAATGTTTGAGATGAAAAATATACTGAATTGGATTAACAACAAAGAGACTAGTGAGTCTGAGGTCATGGTAATAGAAACTATGCAAAATAAAACAGAAAATTAAAATTAACAGAGCGTCAATGAGATGTGGGACAACTTCAAGCATCCTACTATATTTGTAATTGGGAGTCCCAGAAAGGGGAAAGGGGCCCAAAAAAAATCTGAAAAAATAATAGCATTCAGACTGGTAAGGAATAAAACTATTTCTATTTTCTATTTCTAGACAAGGCGTTCTTGTATAAATAAAATTCTAAGGAATCCACTAAAAACTACTAGAAATAATAAATGAATTCAACAGAGTTGTAGGGTACACGATCAATACAAAAAATTAATTGTATTGTTATACAGTAGCACTGAACAGCCTGAAAATAAAATTAAGGAAAAAATGCCAGTTACAGAAGCTTCAAAAAATAAATAATTAGGAATAAATTTAACAAAAGAAGTGAAAAACTTACACTCTAAAAACTAAAAACCATTGCTGAAAGAAGTTAAAGAAGACCTAAATAAATGAAGATACCCCATGTTCATGGATCATAAGACTTAACACAGTTAAGATAGCAACATAATCCTTATCAAAATCCCACTACCTTCTTTGCAAAAATTGACAAGCTGGAACATGGCACTATAGACAGAAGCATAATGCTGTCCCTCTGCAGCAAAGACCCAAAAAACTAAGTAAAACAGATACAAACATCAATCCTAGAAACCTAAGCAACAAATGAAGGGGTAAAAAACTTGAACAAGCACCAAATGGAATAAGAAACTAACAGAGAACAGAGAATGAGGGGAGCCATGGTGTAGAGATTCCCTACTAGCTAACGTGGTATGGATTCACCATCTTGGACTACAGCCACCAAGTAGTGCAGACAGCAAATACGGGGAGGCAACTACATGGAGCTCATAGCAGGAGACACAGCACCCAATCCGTACATCACATCCTCTCCCTTCCCTCCTGCCTATCTGCACTGCACACTGAGCACCACACCCCCAAGCAGCACTGGCACGGACCCCCAAACCCTACCCCACACTGCCGCCCAGCCCCACCCTACCAGCTCCAGTTCATGTCACAAACAACCCATCCCCACTCCCCTTGCCTCCCGATGGACCCGCCCTGCTGCACCATAGCTGAGCAACCCAGCCAGCCCTGCTCACCTGGACAAGGTGGTGAGAAGTATCATGGTCACAGACAAGCAAGCCACAAAACACTCCCAGCCTGCCTATCCAAACATAACCAGATAAAACAAAAAAACAAGACCAAACAAACGAATCTACAATCAATAAATGAAGAAAATAATTCCCAAAAGTCCCATAAACAGCAGACAATATCAAAACATATTAAAAAAAAAACAGGACAGGATGGCTCCAGTGAGCGACCAAAATACAACACCAGATGACCTTCCAGTAGAAGAAAAGGCACTGGAACTATCTGATAAGGAACTCAAAAGTCTAATATTCAGGGCTCTCTAAGAGATTAGGAAAGACATAAAGGAAAATACAGACAAAAATAAGGAAAAAAAAAAGAATCAGGGAAAACACAGACAAAACAATGGAAGAATTCAGGAAAAAAATACTGGAACAAAATCATACAAAAACAGCAATTAGAAATCCAAAAGACAAGGTTTCACAAATGGACAGTGCAATAGAAGATTTTAGGAGCAAATTTGAAACAATGGAAGACAGGATCAGCAAAATTGAAGATAAACACTTGGGTAATGCATTGTTTGAGGAAAAATCACAGAAAAGAATGAAGAAAACCTGAGAATGATTTTGGGATACAATCAAGAGCAAAATTTTGTGATCGGAGTTCCAAAACGGCAAGAAAACGGGAAACACAGAGAGGATCATTGAAGGTTTAATATCGTGAAGGATGAAAAGCTGACCATCCAAGAAGCTCAAAGAACCCCATATAGGATAGACCCCAAAAGAAAGTTACCAAGACATTTCATAATCACTCACCAAAGCCAAAGACAGAGAAACAATCTTGAGAGCAGCTGGAGAAAAATGAAAAGTCACATACAAAGGGGAAACAAGAAGACTAAACTTTGATTACCCAGCAGAAACCATGCAGGCAAGAAGGCAATGCGATGACGTGTACAAAACCCTGAAAGAAAAAAAAATTCCAACCAAGGATAATATATCCTGCAAAACTCTTGCTCAAATACCATGGCAAAATTAGGGCATTTCCAGATAAACAGAAATTAAGGGACTATGCCAAACCCAAACTAAATTTACAAGAATTATTAAAGGGAGTCCCTTCAGTTAGAGAACAAATAACAGCAGGCAATAGCAGACAACAGCCTGAATCTAGGACACAGGACACAATCAGCCAGGTACCAACCCAGGTAATGAGCTCTCAAGGATAAAACAAAACTAAATGATTTACAACAGGAAAACAGATGTCAATCTGTAAATGACAACAATATCAGAATAATAAAAGAGGGAATGAATAGTGTGAGTATAGAACTTTGAAATGGAGAGGAAGTCAAAGTGATATCAAGTAATAAAAGACTAGTTTAAACTTAGGAAGATAGGGGCAAATTTCAAGGTAATCACAAAGAACGTTAACAAACCTACTCATCAAAATAAAGAAAAAATCATAAAGTCTCAGTAAACACAAAATCTACAAAAACAAAAGAAAAAAAAATCCATGAACAAAAGAAATTCATCACAGAAGAGTAAGAGGAACAAAGAAAACATCAGCACCACAAAAAAGCACTACAAAATGACAGCAATAAACTCACACCTATCAATAATCGCACTGAACATAAATGGCTTAAGTGCACCCATAAAGAGACAGAGTGACAGAACGGATTAAAAAATGGGACCCATCAGTATGCTGTCTACAAGAGACACGCCTTAGAAACAAAGACATAAATTTATTAAAAACCAGAGGATGGAAAAAAATATATCAAGCAAACAGCAACCAAAAAAGAACATGAGTGGCAATACTAATCTCAGATAAAATAGACATTAAAACAAAATCCACCATAAAATACAAGGAAGGGCATTATATAATGATTAAAGGGACACTCCACCATGAGTACATAATAAATAATTTATTTACACACCCAATGACAGGGCTCCAAAATACAGAAAACAAACTCTAACAGCACCAAAAAGAGAAACTGACAATTCCACAATAATAGTAGGAGACTTCAACACAGCACTCTCAGTAAAGGACAGAACATCTAGAAAGAAACTCAGCAAAGATACAGAAGATCTAAAGGCCACGCACGATCAACCAGCTTGACCTCATAGACGTATATAGAACACTCTATCCAACGGCACCAACGTAAACATTCTTTTCCAATGGCACATTCTCCAGAAGAGAACACATCTTAGGCCACAAAGCAACCCTCAACAAAATCCTAAACGCTGAGATAATACAAAGCATCTTCTCCGATGACAACATCATAAAAGTGGAAATTAACAACTGGAAGAGGAAGGGAAAAAAAATCAAATACATGGAAACAGAATAATACCTTGCTTAAAAATCACTTAGCAATAGAAGGAATCAAAGATGGAATCAAAAAATTCCTAGCATCAAACAAGAATGAAAACACACCAAGCAAAAACCTTTGGGACACAGCTAAGGCAGTGTTCAGAGGTCAATTTATAGCAATAGATGCACACATCAAAAAAGAAGAAAGGAAGCTGGCTGAATGGACACGGAAATACAGGGTGGACAGAAGGAGAGTACTGTCTCATTAAGAGGAGAGCAACTAGGAGTATATAGCAAGGTGTATGTAAATTTTTATATGAGAAACTGACTTGATTTGTAAACTTTCACTTAAAGTACAATAAAAATAAAAAAAGGACGAAGTCAAAACATTAGCTACACAACTCGAGCAAATAGATAACAGCAAAAGAAGCCCACAGCCACCAGAAGAAAGGATATAATAAAGATCGGAGCAGAAATAAATGCAATAGAGAATAGAAAAACAATAGAAAGAAATGACAAAACCAAAAGTTGGTTCTTTGAAAGGATCAACATAATAGACAAACCATTGGCCAAACCGACAAAAGAAAAACAGGAGAGGACACAAATAACCCAAAGAAGAAATGAAATGGAGGACATTACAACAGACCGAACTGAAATAAAAAGTATCATAACAGAGTACTATGAAAAACTATACTCCAACAAACTCGAAAACCTAGAGGAAATGGACGAATTTCTAGAAACACACTACCTACCTAGACTTACACACTTCCCTTCCCTTCCCGTTCCCCTTCCCCTTTCCATTCTCCTTCCCCTTCCCTTCCCTTCCCTCTTTTTTAATTTTCAGCGAGCATAAGGTGAAACTTTACAGAGCATGTTAGTTTCCCATTTGATGGTTTGTACATAAAGTGTTCTATGACATTGGTTTCATTCCCCGTAATGTGTCAGCACCCTTCCCATTTCTGTCCTAGGTTCCCAGTTTCCTTTCGTTCTGGTTTTCTAGCCCTTCCTGCCTTCTCAACTTTGCTTTTGGGCAAATGTTGCCCTTTTGAACTGGTGTGATTGATTGTTCTAAGAACTATGTTCCTCTCAGGTGTTGTTTATTTTATGGGCCTGTCTATTGTTTGGCTGAAAGGTGGTCTGGGAAACATATTTCTTACAGAGTTTCTTTGACTCCCAAGAGAACCTGGACTGCTTTCTCCTTCCCAGTTTTGTTTTGTTTTTTTCTCTCTCTCGAACACCACCACACACACACACACACACACACACTACTCAGTTGGAATCTTATATGAAGCAAAGGAAATGAGCAATGTTGAGGAAGTCTAGTAGCCTCTTTATCTACCCGATTTGGTTTAATTACCCCTTTTTTGACAAATGAAGAAATGGAAGCTAGAGGAGTAAAGGGACCTTCTTAGAAGGTCATCCAGTGTATAAGACTGAGAGCTGCTATCTGAGCCCCAGCTGGCCTGACTCCAAGTGTGCAGGCTCCCCAACCTCGCTGCACTGTGGGACCAGAGAGGCAACATCCTGAGGCTCAGCTGGTTGATCAAAAGGCCTGTGGCTGCTTCTGGTCAGCAGTGTCTGCAGTTGGAAAGAAGAGCAGGTATGGAGTGGGGAAGAGCAACAAGCGGTGCCTCCACCGGGGCCTGTGTCGGTGCCTCATCACGCCCAGCCATGATGTTCTTCGGAGCATAACGGCGGCTGCTTCTCTTCTGCCTTTCAAACTTCAGGTAAATTTCTCTTTTGGCCAACTCAATCTGGTATCACACTGCGGGTGCTGGGAAGATTGCTTCGGCTTTGTCATGCTGACACAGTACAAAACCACCCCACTCTAGTTAGAAGGTGTTTTTAGTTTTCCTCCCAGTTTAAGATCCTAGAGAGGGCTGGGGTAAAAGGAGGGGGTAGGGAGAGAAGTATGTGGGGTGCGCAGCTCAGCAATAAGGGCAACACTATCTGTGGCCAAGGTGAAAAATGGTATCTTGTCCTGAAAGGGAGGCCCGCCCATCCCGCTTGCAGCCACCATAGCAATTTCCAGTTAGATCCTGTGTTGTCGTTGTCGTTGAGTCGGTTCCAACTCACGTACAACCCTATGTACAACAGAATGAAACACTGCCTGGTCCTGCGCCATCCTCACAATCGTTGCTATGTTTGAGCCCATTGTTGCAGCTACCGTGTTGCAGCCTCCATCTTGTTGAGTGTCTTCCTCTTTTTCTCTGACCCTCTACTTCACCAAGCATTATGTCCTTCTCCGGGGACTGGTCCTTCCTGATAACATGCCCAAAGTACATGAGACGAAGTCATGCTAGCCTCAATTCTAAGCAGCATTCTGGCTGTACTTCTTCCAAGGCAGAGTTGTTCGTTCTTTTGGCAGTCCGTTCAGTATTCTCTGCCAGCACAACAATTCAAAGGCATCAATTCTTCTGTCTTCCTCATTCACTGTCCAGGTTTCACACGTATATGAGGTGATTGAAAACACCATGGCTTGGGTCAGGTGCATCTTAGCCTTCAAAGTAACAGCTTTGCCTTTTAACCCTTTTAGACCCCGTGATGGCTGTGTAATTCGGTCACCATGATTGAGATGAGAGCCCAAGGCCTGAGGCTGTCTTATCCAGAGCAGCGGTGACACCCAGTCCTGCCGGCTAGCTTTAGAGCAGGTGCTGGCAAACTATGGCCCAGCTAATCAGGCCCACTGTCGGTGTTTATAAATAGTTTTATTGGAACACAGCCACGCCCATTCGTTTCTGTATCGTCTGAGGCTGCCTTTGTACTACTGCTTCAGTGGCGGAGTTGAGTAGTTGCTACAAAGCCCATGTGGCCCACAAAGCCTAAAATATTTACTGCATGGTCCTCTATAGGAAAAGTTTGCTGACCCATCTTTAGAATATTTGCCACCATAGCTCTGAAAGCAGATCAATACGCGTCTTTACCACCGAGCTGGGTAAAAGTCCCCAAAGCCACACCAGAAGTGGTTGTGCAGACATCCACTTGGAGTCTAAATGGGGGAGAGGCCCTGCATGGATGAAGCTCTGGGGACTTCCACAGCCCTTTCCTGTCCCAGGCTAGGGCAGCGTGAAAGAGCTGGTGATTACACAGGCAGGGGGCTAGTCTGGCCAGCAGATGCCTTCTGTTTGGCTCACACCATCTTAAAAGTCACTGCTTTAGAACCAGGTGTCCCTTGTGCCACAGACCCCAGCAGCCCACACCGTCCCATGCCAGGTGAGTCATCCGTTACCTGATCCACCTGACCCCTGGTGGTATCTGGTAAAGGATCACCCCATGGGTGTGTTTTCTTGGGGGAACCCCTTAACCTCTGGAATTATACTCTTCAATACGGTAGCCACTAGACACATGCAACTATTTAAATTATATCAATGAAAATTAAGTAAAATTGATGCCCATAAATCAGATTAATCAATCGATTATGCACCCAAAGATGTCTGGAAGCTTCTTTTGGGGTACCAGAGCAACGCTCCTCCTCTCACTTAGCTGCAGAAAGGAGAGGAAAATGATCCAGTCCTACTCAATTCAACTCAGTGAACCAGCCAGTGAGCACCTGCCGGAGGACCCCAGCCCTGAGCACGCTCACAGACCTTTAAAAGCAAAGAACCTAAAAAAGTGGCTGCCAGCTCAGGGGACCCCGTGTGTGTCAGAGTACAACTGTGCTCCGTCATGTCTTCAGTAGCTGATTTTTCGGAAGTGGGTTACCAGGTCTTTTTTCTGAGGCACCTTTTCTGGGTAGATTCAAACCTCTAACCTTTCACTTAGCAGTCAAATGCATTAACTGCTTGGACTACCCAGGGACTCCTCACAGACCTGAAACCAAACCCAAAACCCCACTGTCGTTGAGTTGATTCTGACTCATAGTGACACTATAGGGTAGAGTAGAACTGCCCCATAGGGTTTCCAAGGAGCAGCTGGTGGATTTGAACTGCTGCAGCCAAGCTCTTCACCGCTGTGCCACCAGGGTTCACAGACCTCAGGATGTGTAATTAACCCACGAAGGAGGAGCAGCCAGCCCTCTTTACAGATGCAGAATCTGAGAGGTTCTGGGTTTTTCTCAAGGACACACACTGATGCAGAGTGGGGCCACTGCTCCGTTTACTGTTCCCTTCAACGAGGACAGCAGCAAACCCTCAGGGGACAATGCTCCAGCTGCCTGCCCTGGGCCAGTCCACTGGGCCAGAGCAAGGCTCCAGGGGCTCAGGGGCCTGCACGGCCGGGGGCCAGAGACAGGGAAACATCTTCCACCGCCACTCTGAGCTCCATTTCCTCTTTAAAATAACTACATCAATGCCAACCTTAAAGGCTCTTTGTGAGGGTTAAATGAGCATAAATACTTAATTTCCTAATGCAGAGCCGAGCACATAGTAGGTGTGCCATAAAATGCACCCATTAGTAGTAGTAGTTGTAGTAATAAGGAGCCCTCATGGTGCAATTGTTAAGTGCTTGACTATTAGCCGAAAGGTTGGTGGTTCGAACCCATCCAGCAGCTCTACAGGAGAGAGGCCTGGCAATATGCTTCTGTAAAGGTTGTTGTTGTTATTCTTAGGCACGGTCGGGTCAGTTCTGACTCACAGCGGCCCTACATACAACAGAACAAAACATTGCTAGGTCCTGCACCATCCTCACAATCATTGTTATGCTTGAGCCCATTGTGGGAACCACAGTGTCAATCCATCTCATTGAGCGTCTTCCTCTTTTTCGTTGACCCTGTACTCTACCAAGCATGATGTCCTTCTCTGGGGACTGGTCCCTCCTGATAATATGTCCAAGGTATGTGAGATGAAGTCTCAACGTCCTTGCTTCTAAGGAGCATTCTGGCTTTACTTCCTCCAAGATAGATTTGTTTGTCCTTTTGGCAGTCCACGGTATATTCAATATTCTTCACCAACACCACAATTCAAAGGCGTCAATTCTGCTTCGGTCTTCCTTATTCATTGCCCAGCTTTCACATGCTAGATTACATCCTAGATTACAGCCTAGGAAGCCCTATGGGGCAGTTCTGCTCTGTCACATGGGGTCACTAATGAGTTGAAATCGACTTGACAGCACAGGATAGTTGTAGTAATAACAACATGAATAGTATCTCTCTAGTAGCCAGGCTAGGAAACCCTGGTGGCGCAGTGGTTAAGTGCTATGGCTGCTAACCAAAAGGTCGGCAGTTTGAATCCACCAGGCGCTCCTTGGAAACTCTATGGGGCAGTTCTACTCTGTCCTATAGGGTCGCTATGAGTTGGAATCAACTCAACGGTAATGAGTTTGGCTTGGTCTAGTAGCAGGCCAGCAAGGGCCCAGGCATGCCAGGAACACACCACAGTCAGTCTAAGCAGGACAGCTGGTCATCCAGGACAAACTCCTTGCTCCCCACACTCTCTTAACCAAATCCCATGTTCTCCCCCCGGAAAATCCCACCCCGCCCCCACTCCCTGCGTTCTATGGCTGTCAGAGGGCTTTTGTCTCTCTTTGTTCGATTTTCCTCTAAAAGCAGCTCCTGGCCTCTGCTGCTCAGTGTTTCAGGCCCAGCCTGAAAAAAAATAGGCCTTAAACTCGAGGGGCAGAGACCCCTGGGTGGTGTCAGGTAAAAGGCACGCTCCCCACCTGCTCAAGAGCCGAGGACTGGCTCTCAGGGTGTCCTCGTTCCCACCTCAGAGCCTGAGGTGAGAAGACTGGGCTGAGGGCAACGCCAGCTGGTGCCATCCTCCTTAGCCCCACATCTGTCCAAACCCAATTCCTTTTTTTTTTTTTTAATTGTGGTATAAATACATAAAACAAAACTTCTGCCAATTCAGCAGTTTTTACATGTACTGTTTCAGTGACTTCGATTACGTTCATCAAGTAGCATAACCATCGCCATTACCCTTTTCCCAGTCCTTCCACACTGTTCACAGAAACTCAGCGCCCCCTGAGCGACGACTCCCCTTTGCCCCTTCCTGCCACCTCTGGTAACCACCAATAAGTTTTGGTCTATACATTTGTCTATTTATATAAGTGGGCTCAGGCATTATTTGTCCTTTTCTGACTGATTTATTTCACTCAACATTATGTTTTCAGGGTTCATCCATGTTGCAGTATGTATCAGGACTTTATTTCTCCTTCTGGCTGAGTAGTCTTCCGTTGTGTGAATATACTGCATTGTTCACCCATCTATCTGTTGATGGACATTTGGGCTGTTTCCCCCTTTTGACTATTGTGAAAACGGCTGCAATAGACATCGGTGTACAGGTTTCTGTTTGCATTCCTGTTTTCAATTCTTTTGGGCCCAATTCATTTATGAAGAAAGGAATACACATTTTCTTATTTAAGTCTCTCAACAATCCTTCCAGGTAAATCTGTTTTTTTTTTTTTTGAGGAAGCTTAATCTCAGAATATCTTGCCCAAGGTCAGGCAGCTGGAAACCTGGTGATGACAGGTTTGAATCTTGATCTCCTTGGCTCCAGAGCCTGTATCTCATCTGGTAATGACCCTGACCTTTGACCTCCAAGCCTGTGTCTTTTCCATTAAACCGTGTTGCACTTTGACCCTGACGACCACTTCGATATATGATAGAGCCCAAAGCATTGACACAAGACGGAAAAACTGACTTGTACAAAGATGTTCACGGCAATGAGATTAAATATTTAATTTAGCTAAATTATAACTACCAATTTACCAGTTGCTGCAAATCGATTCCGACTCGTGGTGATCTCATGTGTGTCAAGGTAGAACCGTGCTCCACAGGATTTTCAGTGGGCGCTTTTTCGTAAATAGACTGACAGGACTTTCTTTGAAGGTGCTTCTGGATGGACTCGAACAATCAACCTTTTGGATAGTAGCCAAGTGTATTAAGCATTTGCACCACCCAGGAACTCCAAACTGTAACTCGTGTTCAAATATTAAATTATAACTGCTAACGTACAAACCAACAGAACAGCAAACATCCCCCTGGATTATATGTAGGCGGGGCTGAGCCAGTCATGGGATCTTGGTATAATGAAAGGTCATGACGCTCAATCAAATAATAAAGCCCACAATGAAGATAATAACAAAAATAATGACAGCTCACAGGCGCGGAGTGTTTCCTGAGTGCCAGGCACTGTCGATAGGACTTTGTGTACTGTGACTCTCATGTGTCCTTGACTCAGTTGCTTCTCACAGGGCCCAAGGAGATAGCCACTTGCAATGTCCCCCTTTTACAGACCTGCCATTGAAGCCCAGGGAATTGCAGCACCTTGTCAAGGCCACCTGGGCACACACACACTGAGACTCAGCTGTAAAAGAGCGTGAGAAGCACGTGGCCACATCTGTACAGAATGAATGGGAAACACGAACAAAAAGCCAAAGCAACAGGAATGTCTACACTGGTGGGGACTACCCCAAAGCTGGAGCACGCTTTGACATCAGGGGAGGTGCGTCTATGACATCAGTGGACGGGTGTTTATGACATCAGTGGACAGGTGTCTATGACATCAGTGGACGGGTGTCTAGGTGGGTAAAGAGAGCTTGATGTGAAATAGGTTCTCCACTGCCTCCTCCTGTTTAAACTTTTTTTTTTACTTTCAAAATCATATGGTTTGTTTTTTAAATTTTATCGTGCTTTAATTTCTCATTAAAAAATGTATACACATATTGTTTTGTGACATTGGTTACAATCTCCACAATGTGACAGCACGCTCTCCCTTTCTACCCCGGGGTTCCCAGTTCCTGTCCCTTCCTGCCTTTTCATCTTGCTTTTGGACAGAAGCTGCCCATTTGGTCCCATATGTTTGTTGGAACTAAGAATCATGTTCCTCACGTGTGTTATTTTTTGTTTTATATGCCTGTCTATGTTTAAACTTTTGATATCTGTTTTTTACAGAGTTGGGAGGAAGTCCTGGTGGCCAGGTAAGAGCGAAAAAGAAGAAAAGAAGCCAGAGGGGACGAAGTATACATTCTACCTGCTGGCTCTTCCCTGGCCACCTGGAAGTGCTGTGGTTCTGGTGGGCCCTAATATCCTGTTTGGACCTCAGTTTCCGGATCTGGGAAATAGGATCCTGGCCTCCGTGGATCTGCAAATGTGCACATAATTAAGGGCTCCAAACAGACTTAGCAAGCACTTCTCCAGACCCCAGGGCCTGAGGCTGGCCTCCCTCCTCCTTTCAAGGAGGATAACATCTGAAGTGAAACCCGGGAGCAGCTCTCTATAGCCATTGCCTGCCTGCTGGTGTCCCCACGCCAGGTCTGTCCTGAGGGAGCTCTGATGGGCCTCAGACAAGGAAGACACAGTGTAAATGTGGCGCTAGGCAGCCTGGCCCAGAGCTGGGGACCTACGCTGCTACACACACTGAAGCCTGACTGGCGTCCCCTGGAGTTGTATTCCAGGACAGCTTGAGGATTCCGAAGGGCCTAGGAAGAGGTCAGCATCACCACCAAGGAAGACTCCCCACTCCACACCTACCTGTCCAAGTCTCAGGGACAGCCTGAGGCTACGTGCACCTCCTCCTTCCCCACCAGGACCCAGAGAGGGGAGGGTTGCTGGGCTAGGGTGAGTCCTGGGCTGAGGGCTTCCCTCCAGAGCAAAGACACCATGGCCACTCTGTCTGGGTGGGACTCTCAAGCTCTCTGCGGAACCCTGTGCCCTTACACCCATGCTAAATCAGAACCTCCAGACCTTTCTGTGCTCTGAACCCCATGCTGAATCAGGGCTTCCAGACCTTTCTGTGCTCTGACCCCATGCCAAATCAGGAGCTCCAGACCTTTCTGTACTCTGGACCCGGTGCCAAATCAGGGCTTCTGGACCTTTCTGTGCTCTGACCCCATGCTAAATCAGAACCTCCAGACCTATCTGTGCTCTAGACCCTGTGCCAAATCAGGGCTTTTGGACTTTTCTGTGCTCTGAACCCCAGGCTAAATCAGGGCTTCTGGACCTTTCTGTGCTCTAAACCCCATGCTACATCAGGGCTTCTGGTCCTTTCTGTGCTCTGACCCCATGCCAAATCAGGGCTTCCGGACCTTTCTGTGCTCAGGACCCTTTGGGCATCTGGTGAAACCTGTGGGCACCCTCTCAGGAAGTTTTTAAATGCATAACATGTAATGTATGGTTTAACAAAAGAAATGTTTCAAATATTAGGCTGTTTTGAAAATATTACAAATTTATGATATTACTAGTAATACCTGCGCTAGGTTACGAGATCTAGTGGCTGACGTAGTAACTGTAATCTGGAGACATGAGTGAGTGTAAATGGTTTTTCAAGATATCTACAATATGTAATGTCACATGAAAATATCTGTGTTTGTAACGTCATTGAAAATATCCATAGAGACAAAGTCACAGACTGCTGGTACCAATGGTTTGTCGTCTGCATTCCTAGTAGGAGAAAATGCTAAATATCAGTTAGGGGGTAGTGAAAATATAGGGTTTTTTCCCCATCCAAGAACATAAACCAGTTGAACAATTGCTGTCGACTTCAATGCATGGCAACTCCATGTGTGTCAGTGTAGACCTCCGCCTCTTACGGTTTTCAATGCCTGATTTTTCAGAAGTAGATCACCAGGCCCTTCTTCCAAGGCACCTCTGAGTGGACTCGAACCACCAAGCCTTCATTTAGCAGTGAGCTTGTTAACTGTTCACGTTTGCACCACCCAGGGACTCACGAACCCCCTGAATTGAACCCTTGAACCCCAAGCTGAGGATGCCTGTGGCCTCTCCAGACTTTTTCCTTGCCCGTCAATGAGGCAGAGCCACATCTCAAAGCCCGAGGAGCCAGCAAGGCAAGTGAGAGCCAGGGGCAGTACCATGCACACCCTGGGCCATTCACCCTGAATCTCCCCTGGCTCCCTGGGCAGGGCCTGACCTTGGACAGGTGCTGTGGGCTGTATCAGGTGGGGCTGGAGTCTATCCCAGTGGAGGAGCCACCCTGCCCCCACTGCCCCTGGGCAGGAAAGCAGCTGGGGCTGCCTGGCCTCCAGGGAAATGAACGCGAAGGAGAGCTGCAGGATGGAGCCACTGGGGCCAGAACTGGGGCTGAGACATGATGGAGTCTGGAAGTTTCTTAGTGTGCAAAACCCACCCAGTGGTGACCACGAAGAACAAGGGCCCTTTCCACTCTCGCTCGTTAAAGACAATTGCTTCTTAAAAGCTTCCTTCCTTTCTCATTTTGATTTACAGCTTTGGGTGTTGAGCGAGGGATGGTCGATGGGTCTGGGCTAGTCCTCTCCAGCCAGTGCCAGACCAAAGAGGGGCCCTCTGAATGCCAGGAAACCTTGGCTGAGGAGCAGCGGGCAGTCTGCAGCTGGCTCCCTGCCCCGCCCGGGGACACGGCCTCCGTGGGCAGGCTCACAGGGTCCTGCAGCCTTGGAGGTGTTCCATCCTCCTTTCTGAACCGCCCGGCTGCTGCTGGGCAGGCTCACAGGGTCCTGCAGCCTTGGAGGTGCTCCATCCTCTTTCTTGAACCAGGCCCCAGCTGCTGCTGAGATGACTTTGACTCATGGTGACCCCATGTCAGAGTAGAACTGTGCTCCACAGGGTTTTCAGCGACTGATTTTTTCAGAAGTAGATCACCAGGCCTGCCATGCCTTTCTTCCAAGGCACCTCTGAGTCAACTTGAACCTGCAACCTTTTGGTAGGCAACTGAGCATGTTAACCATCTGCACCACCTAGAGACTCTGAATCAGGCCCCACAACCCATGAAAGCCAGTTGGTCATCCTGGGAACTGTCCCCATCACTGATGCCCTCCCCAAAGCCCCATCCCAGACTCAGTTTGACCCCTGGGAAGCCAAGAAACATGGAATTAGGCCTGCTGGGCAGGGAGGGACTGGGGGCATCCCCTACAATGTAGTACAGGCTTTAACAGAAATTTATTTTCTCACAGTTTAAGAGGCTAGAAGTCTGAATAAATTCAGGGCACTAGCTCTAGGGAAGGCTTTCTCTCTCTGTGGGCTCTGGGCGGAGGTCCTTGTTTCATTTCAGCTTGGGTTCCTTGGCGATCACATGGCCTGTATCTTCCCCTCTGTCTATGCTTCCTTCTCTGTGCTTAATCTGCTCTTTGTATCTCAGAGGTGGTTGGTTTAAGACATGCCCTACACTGATACGGTCTCCTTAGCATAGCAAAGGAAGTCCTATTCCCAAATGAGATTACATCCACAGGTATAGGGGTTTAGGATTTACAACACATACTACTGGGAGACACAATTCAATGTATAACAGTTGGTTTCAAATCCCAGTTCCACCATTTCACTAATGGTGACCATTCTCGCCGCATCAAGGGCTCTCTAGGTGCCAGGCATGGTTTTAGGGCTTCATGAAATTTTATCTCAATTCCTTCTGTTAGCCCTGCCACCATAACCCATACACTGGGGGAATGCAGGTTCGGAGAAGCTAAATGATTTATCCAAGCTCATACATACACAAGAGCACTGGGACCACCCAGTCAGTTCTTTTGTAACCCCAGACCAGATGGGGTTACTCTCTCCTTCATTAGTTAGAAATAGAGCCCAAGCTTTAGCTGGATACTTCCCAGGCTCCCTTGCAGTTAGGTGTGAATATGACTAAGTTCTCACCCATGGGGGTGCTGTGGAGAAGTCTTATGCCTGCAACTTCCGGGTCATGCCCTTAAAGGGGCTTACCTGTCACTTCTTCTCCCCTTCCCACTGGCAGAAATGTAGATGGAATGGCAGGGGCTGGGGCAGCCACGTAAAACCAAGAGACAGAAGCCTTGCATGGAAGACGGCAGAGCAACAAGATAGAAGGAGCCTGGGCCCCAACACTGCAGAGCCCCTTCATGTGCCTTGGACTGCTTACACTTACATGAAAGACAGCTCTGCCTCACTATTTTGGCTGTTTTCCCAGGGAACTGGAGGCCAACCCCCCAGCTTCTGATGCCAAGTATCCAGAGCTCAGGCTTGTTCTTAGTGGGAGGAGGCCAGCGGGGAGGGTTAAGAGGGCATCTCCACCTTTGTGTTAACTTGCACCATACTTTTGAGATCCACCCACTCATTCAGGTAAGAATTAAATTTTATGAGAGATTTGATGTACTACCCTTCCTTGAGGAGTCCCTGGGTGGCGCAAATGGTTAAGTGCTCAAATGCTAGCCGAAAGGTTGGTGGTTCAAACCCACCCAGAGGCGCCTCAGAAGACAGGCCTTTGATCTGCTACTGAAAGATCATGGCCCTGAAAACCCTACAGGGCGGTTCTACTCTGCACCTCTGGGGTGGCCATGAATCAGAATCGACTCCTCGGCCACTAACAACAACCCTTACCTCAGCAATTGCGCATCCCCTCACACTTAGCAAAGCCCAGCTTGGAGTCTGTGGGCCCGCACAGCTGAGGACCACTAAGGGCAGTTGCCCTGCAGTCTCCACTGAGGTTTGGAGCACAGATGAGTCTTCTGGGTTGACAACCTTAGCACCCAACACTGGCACTGCCCTAGTGACCTCCTTGGGCCCCCTGCTGTCGGAGGGCGGGGATGCTCTAAAGATGAGACCACTCAAGCAATGCACATCTGCCCACTTTACCTGTGGGCATGCAAAGATTAGCTTGTACACTTATGAAGTTACCTCGCAGGGGAGGGTGAGGTTGGCAAAAAAAAAAAAAAAAAATTATCGTGTTATTTCTGTAAAAATACAGTAGTTGCATTTACAGTTCATCAATAGCTACAAAAAAAGCTTGAAGATGCAGGAAGACATGAGCATTATCGAGCAACTAATGAAAGGAAAACAGTTTGTATGGTCATGGTATGATAGCTGATATTAATTACAGAAGTAATTATGTCCACCTTAATGGCCTTTGAGCTACTTTCACACAAATGAGTGTCAACTGGAGGCTCTCAAAGCATAAATGTCTTGCCCATTGGAATGGATGGAATTACATTTTCAACTTGGAATCCAGAGCTCAAGGGTTTTTCAGGGAAAAATTACTGTCAGGAGAGGCAGACAGTGTAGGATTCTACACGCCCCCAACTCAAGGACTTCTGAGGCTAATTCAAATAATTCCAGAAAGCAAGGGAAATTTGTTCTCATTTGGGTGGCCTGCGGGGTGGGGGAGGGGCTGATGCAGACTTCAAACAGGGCTAGCGGAGAAGAAACCTAAATCTGCCCGTGCCTCACCTCCCCAAGACTGGTCCAAGCACCCAAAGGAAGCAAATAATTTTCTCAACTCTTTTATTAGAAAACTGAACAAAGCAACACAACTTTCAGGGAAAGCATCACCACGAGGCCCTTTGTGTGAAGTGTGTTTATGTCTACTATGCAGTTCCAACGGGGACATGGGCACCCAGATCCCTCCTGAAGGCCAGGGAGTGCTCTGGACCCACAGGGCATTGCCCAGGGTTTGTCAGGGCAGCCATCCTGGCACCGTGGCTCATGGGGCTTCTGGGTAAGGCAGTTTCCCAGGACAGGGGCCAACTGGCTTTGGGGTGGGCTGGGATCAAGCTGAGGGCAGGGGAAGCCAGCCTCCGACATGGACAGTCCGCAGGGATTGGAGAGCCTGGAGGCCAAATTGCTTTTGGCTCTGCCCACATGTGGCCAGGTGCACACTGGGGACCAGCCCAGCTAAGACGCCCACTCCCCACCCCAGATCCCCAGAAGCCTACAGGCCTGGCCCCTGCACAAAAGTAAGGCATTGTAAGGAGGGGGAACAAATTCTGGAAGTAATGGGCTTGTTACATCCCTGTCCCTCCCTCCCTCTCCCCCAGCAAGTCATTAAACCGGGTAGTGCACTTTGGAGCCACTGATCCTTAAGCACCCCCACAGCATTACTCTAACAGCAGCAGCTTGGAGAGTACACAGGTTCTGGCACCAAGAGCTTGTCAAGCCCCCTTCTCCCTAAATGGTACACTGGGATGAGCCGCAAACTCTGACAGTAGGTGTTAAGGCAGCCCCTGGCAGGAGCTGAGCTCCCTGGGAAGCCCAGCTGTTGGTGATATGCTGGTGAGGGACCCCAAGGACCCAGGAGGTGAAAAAACGAACAAAGGTTTGGCAAGCCTCTTGCGACCAACCTTACTTTTCTGATCCAGGGAGCAAAAGGGGCCAGATCAGTGCTTGCTGGACGCAAAGGTCGTGGGTCTGTGGCTGTCCCTGATGCCAAGATGAATCCGGCCCCGGCAGGCAGGGCCTGCTGCAGGTGCCCTGCTCTCCCCAGCTATCACCTGCTCCTGGTCTTGGAGGCCAGGTATGCTCTTCTGAAGGAGCCCCAAGGCTGGTGGCAGGTGTTGGGCTGGTAGGAGATGTGGTCATCACTGCTGCCCTTTATGGTGGGCTCTGAGGAGGGGAGTCAATGGGATGGCCCCCAAGGATGTTACCGCCTGTGCTGGCTTCCAGCCATCCCAGAGCCGTGAGTCCGGCTGTGGGGCTCGGGCTCCCTGCATGTGGTTGGATGTCGGGGGCGTTTTTTATCGCACCAGGCGGCAGCGTGGCTAGTGGGACTGGGTGGTGGCAGGGTTGCCGAGGGAAGGCTAGTCTCTGGGAATGGGTTGGGACTTAGAGGTCTTGGGTGGGGGGGAGGGGAAGGGCAGGCCAAAAAATGTCCCCTTTAACCTTAGGGAGTCTGGTGACATTTTCTAATCAAGCCTTGGGTTTTCACGGAGGGTTCTGCCTCTTATAAAATCCTGCCTTGATTTTTTTTCCTCAGCAACTTTCTGCTCTCACTCCTGGTGAACCCTGTTTGCTGAGGCCTGGGGCACCCTGTGTGGGTGACATCATAGCCCGTGACAGGGCAGCCCTGGAATCCAAGGCTGTGCCCTCAATGTTGCACGGCCTGCAGCCCAGCCAGGGCTGCCTAGCCCCACCAGCACCCCCCCCCAGGGCTAGTCTTTGCACCTGGGGTCCTTGAACACTGCCCACCAGGCCCCAGGCCAGGATGTGCTGAAAGAGAGGAACCCAAAGCTCTGCAGGAACTTTCTTCTCCAAACAGAAGTCCTAGGGTCAGCCCACGCTCCCTCCAGAGGTCCTCTTCCCCCGCAAACCACTGCAAACCTGAAGAGGCCTTGGGTGGGCACAAAGGAGGTGGAGTCTGCTCCTCTCCTGTCTAAAGCTCAGGACAGCCCCAAAGCTACTGCTCCCCAAACTGGTGGGCAGCTCCGGCCGCTAGGAGCGCTGCCCAGGGCTGGTCTGAGCTTCCTGTTCCGCAGACAGGGTCAAGGCCACTCCATGACAGCGAGGGCCGAGGAGAAACTCGTGGAGCCTGGGGAGGAAAAAGAGAGTGCATGAGTGTTCACACTGTTCTGTCCTAATATGGGACAAAATGATATACCGAGACACTGTGTGTAAGGGCTGAAGCGCAGGCCTGGACATCAGACGACCTGGCGTGAGAATCTCCTGCTGTCGCGTCATCCAGAACAATTCAGTCACCTCCCTGAGCTGTGGTTCCCTCGCCTACAATGTGGGTATACTGCTCATCTGTCCATCCACCCATTCCAACCACATTCCCAGAAAACCCTCCATCTGGCAGGCACCATGTGAGGCCCTCCCTGAGGACAGAGGGCAAACAGGTGTAGATATTGTCCCCATGGACGTTCCTCCAGTGGGAGAAACTGCAGTTTGTATAGACAAATATATACAGAATTACACAGAAGCACCACAAATATTAAAAAAGAAAAAAAGAGATTAGATCCGGGACCTTTATTTTGGTGAAGGATATAGGAAGGTCATTTAGGAAAAAACCTCCTGAAGAAGTGATATTTAACCTGAAAGATGGACAGGAGTTAGCTAGAGGAGGGGCACCAGCAGTCCAGATAGAAAGTTCGGGATGTGCAAAAGGTCCTGAGGTATGAATCTGGCAAGTCTGAAAATCTAAAAAACAGGCCAGTGAGGCGGGCACACAGTGAATGAGGGCAGATGAGGGATCGGAGAGGAGGAAGGCAGAGGAGGACATGGTCCGCCATGTTGTTAGGAAGAACACACGGGTCAGCACGTTCACTCACGCACTGGACAACTATTTACTGCATAGCAGGACACGGTGCGGGACAAGGTAGGTCAATCCCTATGTTCACGAAGCTCATACTCCAGGGTGTGTTCTTGATAAATGTAGGTAGGTAACCGCTCTGTCTGACCCTCAGTGTCTTCACATGGGAGATGAGGGTGGCACCTGCTGCCGAGATAGGTGGCACCTACTGCCGAGATAGGTCCGGAGTCATCTAGTGCATGCCAAAGGCTTCGTGGAGAACATCTCTGAAGCAACTGATAAAAACAGATTTGCTGGTGTGATCATTTCTGAAGCCTAACCCACAACAACAGCTCGGTGTAACCCTAGCACGGCCGCAGGCAGGGATGTGGCTGGAGAGGCACATACAGGAAGTGAGGCCCTAGCCCAGAGCAGCAGCTCCTGAGAGGATCAAACTCAGAGCAGACACCCTGGGGCAGGGTGGGGAAGAGGGAAGCACTCAGAAAGACAGCAACGGAGGGACTAATCGCTCAGCCTCCACAGGCAGCCAAACCCCTATGGGGCATGTGGGGCTGAAAGCTAAAAGTAGGGGTTTCTATCTACCTTCTTTTTTAATTGTAAAATATATAACACATAATTTGCCATTTTAACCATTTTTAAGTGTACAGTTCAGTGGCGTTTCTTATATTCACAGTATTGTGCAACCATCACCATTATTCCCAACAGGCTTTTATCACTCCAAACAGAAATTCTGTACACCTTAAGCAACAGCCTCCCATTTCCTCCCCCGCCCCAACTCTGGTAATTCCTGTCTCTATGACTTTGCCTATTCCAGATATTTCATATAAATGGAATCATGTACTTGTCCTTTTGTGTCTAGCTTATTTCACTCAGCATAATGTTTTCAAGGTTCATCTACACTGTAGCATGTATCAGGACTTCATTCCTTCTTATAACTGGGTAACATTCCATTGTATACACACACACACACAATTTTGTTTATCCATTCATTCATTGACAGACAATTGGTTGTTTCCATTTTGTGGCTATTGTGAACAACGCTGCAGTGAACACTGTTGTACAAGTGTCTGTTTGAACCCCTGGCTTCAATTCTTCTGAGTCTACACCTAGGAGGGGAATTGCTGGGTCATAAGGGAGTTCTAGGAGTCTCTGGATGGCGTCAACGGGCAAGCACTCAACCAGTAGCCAAAAGGTTGGCAGTTTGAACACACCCAGACCAGAGGGGCCTCAGAAGACAGGCCTGGCAATCTGCTTCTGCACACATGGAGTTGCCATGAGTTGGAATCGACTCAATGGTACCTACCAACAACAAGGTAGTTTTATGTTTAACTTTCTGAGGAACCGCCAAACTGTTTTCCATAGCCACTGTGCCATTTCACATCCCCACTAGTGATGCACAAGGGTTCCAATTTTTCCACATTCTCACCAACAGTTGTTATTTTCTGTTTTTGGATAACAGTCAGCCTACTACATGTGACATGGCATCTCATTGTGGTTTTGATTTGCATTTCCCTGATGACTAATGACACCGAGCATCTTCGTATGCGTGCACTGGCCATCCACATATCTTCTCTGGAGCAATGTCTATTCATGCCCTTTGCTCATTTTTAAATTGGGTCGTCTTTTTGTTGTTGAGTTGTAAGAGTTCTTTATATATTCTGGATATTAAACCCTTATGAGATATATGATTTGCAAGTATTTTCTTCCATTCTGTAGGTTGTTTTTGTACTTTATGATAATGTCCTTTAATGCACAAAGGTTTTTAATTTTTATTGTGCTTTAAGTGAAAGTTTACAAACCAAGTCACTCTCTCACACAAAAACTTATACACATCTTGCTATATACTCCCAGTTGCTCTCCCCCTAATAAGACAGCACATTCCTTCCCTCTACTCTCTATTTTCATGTCCATTCGGCCAGCTTTTGACTCCCTCTGCCCTCTCATCTCCTCTCCAGACAGGAGCTGCCCACATAGTCTCAGGTGTCTACCTGATCTAAGAAGCTCACTCTTCACCAGTATCATTTTCTATCCCACAGTCCAGTCCAATCCCTGTCTGAAGAGTTGGCTTTGGCAATGGTTCCTGTCTTGGGCTAAGAGAAGGTCTGGGGACCACGACCTCTAGGGTCCTTCTAGTCTCAGTCGCACCATTAAGTCTGGTTTTTTTATGAGAAAAAGTTTTTAATTTTGGTGAAGTCTAATTTACCTGTTTTTTTCTTTTGTTGCCGGTGTGTTTGGTGTCATTGCTAAGAATCCACTGCCAAATCCATGGCCATGAAGATTTACCCCTATGTCTTCATCTAAGAGTCTTATGGTTTTATGGGGTTTCTTTTTGAGGTAGTGAAAATGTTTTAAAGTTGACCTTGGTGATGGCTGCACACTCTGTCAATATATCAAAAGCTGTTGAGTTGTATGCTTTAAACGGGTCAATTTTATACTGTGCGAATTGTATCTCAATAAAGCGGTTTCCAAAAAAACCTCAAACCAGGTACTCTGGAGTATGAGGTGGGGGGATGGAGGACAGGAAGGGATGTGGGTTCTCCCAAGGGGTCACATGGCACTCTCACATGTCCACCCACAATTTCAATGCCTGGCTCCGCATTTCCTCTGGTGAACACTCTAAATGCCACGGGCTCAGAGGCGGCCCTAAAACCAAAGAGGCACACTGTGCCAGTGGAGACCAGATGATGTCCCCACACGCCGAGCTGCTGGAGGAAGGTCTCACGGTGGCACCAAGAGAGAGAAGTGAGGTTTCCCCGGCACAGGGGGCAGGAGCTCGGGGCAGCTGAGGTCTCCAGGAAGCTTGCACATTCAGTTCATTCCAAGAGGCAACACAGTCTGGGCAAAACATCAATTAATGGTGACAAGATGACTGGTTTCGTGGCTTCGGTCATATTCACCCTGTACATCTGCCTTGGCTTTGTAGTTGTGTAACGTCTACAAACATAAGAAGCTTACATCCAGTTTTAAGTCTGTAATTATTTTGTAGGTTGCCACTAAGTCGGCTCGGACTCATAGGAACCGATGCATAATGGGACAAAACGCTGCCCGGCCCTGCACTATCCTCTCAGTCATTGGTATGTTCCAGCTCATTGCTGCAGCTGCTGAGTCAATACATTTCATTGAGGGTCTCCTTCTTTTTTGCTGCCTCTGCTTTACCAAGCTTGATGTCCTTCTCCAGGAGTTGGTCCCTTTTGATACTATGTCCAAAGTAAGCAAGCCACTGTCTCGTCATCTTTGCTTCCAGGGTGCATTCTGGTAACATTATAATAAAAACAACTTAAGGAAGCACTGGGGACCTATGGAACCTTCTCCCGTTAAATGGAGCATACAGGTGTACCCTTCATTCACTGGCTGCCAGTCCTACTGGCCATCCCCAGCATGGCAGGCTCCCAGATGTGTGGCTGAGCAGGGTGGCCACTGTTTTCTCAGTTGGGCCTGTAAAGGTGACCACTGCCCAATTCGCCCCAGCTCCTAGCAGGCAAAAAGCTGGGTCATTCTGAGGTTCTCTAAGATGGCAAACTGGAAACTCTGGGTCCTGGGCTCCTGCGGCCTCCTGCCCTGCCCCCTGCCCTCAGGACACCAGGCACTAATATGTGGCTCCCCCGAGGGCAAGGCCCCACTGCCACCCCCAAACTAAACCTGGAAGCAGCCAGCGTCAGGGACCCTGACCTGGGGGGTCACTCTCTCCCTCCACCCTGAGGTTCATCATCAGTCGAGCCACCCTTGCTTTTGGCACCATGGGCACAGGCATGCTGCTTCTCTGAGGCTTGTTCTCCTCTGAGCAGGGATAATCCTCCACGCCTCAGAGTCAGCGAGCACCCCACTGCCTGTGTGTGCGGCTCACCGTCCTGTGGGTTGTCACAGAAGGTCCGACGCCAGACAGGGATGCGTCCACTTCCAACACCCAGCACAGGGCCAGCCGTGGCCAACACGAGCCAACTAAATGGCTGCATGGACAGATGGAGCTGGGCGCCTGTCTCTCTCGGCCATACCAGGCCCAGTGAAAGCTGGCCCATTGTGTGGGGACTGGTGAGAACCCTGAGGCCCGGGCTTTGTGGTTTCCTCTTTGTAGCCATTGAGCAGGACAGAATGTGCTTAATTGTTCTCCTCTGGCAGTGACCGAAACCCCTTGCAAGGCCCCATGAAGGACTAACAAGCTTGGCCTTTCCCAGAGGCACCACTGAAATTTCCCCCCTCCCCTCCTCCCCTCCCTGTCACCCCTCCCCAACAATGCCGACAGCAAGGAGACCACAAGCCCTCCCAGCTGGCTGGGCTGGGGGAAAGGGGAGTGGGGAGGGGAAAGCGGAAGACTTGGTGGGAGAGAAAGTGAATCCCACTTGGTGGGTAACCCAGAGAGATGGATGCCCAATCCAGGCACCTCTTGGCCACCACTGGCTGTTGTCCCCTGAGGTTACGGGCCCTGGACATGACACTGGGGCTGGGGAGGCTGGCCCTGGGAGGTCCTGCCTGCTCTGTTGTCAGGGCAGGTCTGCTCACGCCCTGCTCCTAGTCTGAGCCATAAATGTGATGCCAACTCCCACCCGTCTCAGTGGCCACATCTGTATAGCAGTACCTATGACAGTTTTGAGAAGATTCAATGGAGTAATGACAACAAGCACTCAGCCCAGAGGCAGGCACCCACCAAGGGTATAGAACAGTCACCAAGACGGAACTAAAGCACTGTGGGGACAAGAGAGGGGTGTCATTCAGGTGATAAGGAAAGGCTGGGAGTGGGGGGACCTCTGGCTGTCTGGCTCTTAAAACTTAAGCCAGAGTGGTTGTCATGGATTGAACTATGTCCCCCCAAAATAAGTGTCGACTTGGCTAGGCCATGATTCCCAGTATTGTGTGGTCGTCCTCCGTTTTGTGATGTGAGGTAACTGTCCTATGAGCTGTTAATCCTAATCTCTGCCTGTGGTTAACGAGGCAAGATTAGGTTATGTTAAAGAGGATTAGGGTGGGATGCAACACCCTTACTCAAGTCATATCCCTGGGTTTCCCTGGGATGTGGCCTGCATCACCTTTTATCTTACAAGAAATAAAAGGAGAGAGAACAGAGAAAAGAAGAGAGAGACCTCCTACCACCAAGAAAGAAGAGCCCGGAGAAAAGCGTGTCCTTTGAACCTGGGGTCCCTGCGCGGAGAACCTCCCAGACCTAAGGGAAGATTAATGCCGAGACACACAAAGGTCTCCGAGGAATGCTGGGCCCACAGATACTGAAAGGAGACAGGGATCTTCCCCCAAGACCAACAGACAAAGAGAGCCTTTACCTAGAGCTGGAGCCCTGAATTCAGACTTCTTACCTCCTAAACTGAAAGAATACATTTGTTTGTTAAAGCCACCCAACTTGTGGTATTTCTCTTACAGCAGCACTACCTGGCTAAGACAGTGCTGTTTCTACAGAAGCAGGAGGTATAGCTAGAGACCTGAGAGTCAGGAACGCTCTCAGGGATCCAGGCGAGCTGGGTTTACCAGAACCCTAATTCTGTTGCCTGGCAGGGGGAACTGGGACAGCAGGGGGAAGCTGGTAGGAAACTATTCTCGGGCCATCCACCAGCTGAGGCACTGGGCCAGGGGTTCCAAGGCGCACCCATCTGGGTGAGGGAGTGAGTGGTCCATCGTGGGGAGTGGATGGGGAGAGCAGCAGGCTGCTGCATTTCTGCCCTGCCTGCCTCAATCCTACTCAGGGTGCTATGCCCCTGAAATACCATTTCCTTAAAATGCTGTTTTGACCCAGTTTTGATGCCCCTTCTTGAGCAGCTGATTGCATTCAGTTTCCAACCACTCCTCTTATCAGGTTCCCATACTCTTGGGCCACTAGGTACCCATCCTAACTGTCCTGGGGCCAGGTACCCAATGCCCAAACCTTATGAAGACCAGGAGACCTCATTAACCCCACCCTTCTTGTCATACATAAGCATGTCCTACAATTCCAGCTTGTTGCCTTGTCCCTGGGTACAATCCCTGGGTGGCCCTGCGTCATGGCATGCCATGCCTCCTTGTCTCGGGGGACTGCGAGTGTAACAAGCCTGCTTCCTTTTCCTGGCCTCGCTGACTCCTCTTTCCTGCCACGCACCTGCCTTACTTACTCTCTCTTGAATCTGCTCGAGGAGCCCCTGTTCCAGGGCTCAAGCCCCGTCCTTGCTGCCTTTCCACCGAGGGCTAAACCTCAGGTCCTGGCCTGAGGCACTGCCAATTGGAGGCCCCTCCTCCTGCTCAGTCCTGGCAACACCACGAGGGCCACCTGAGCAGCAGCAGAGAGGGGTCAGCTTCCTGCCGAAGCTGCGCCACTAACCACAGAAGGACCCGAGAACTGGGGAGAGCCAGGCTCACCCTGAGCGTCAGCTTCCTGCCCCAAGGCTGTGCCATGGGCCTTCCCCAGAGAGCCCAGCTCAGGCTTACGCCTTGGAAGAAGGCCCCAGAGACTGCTGAAACGGTCCAGGTGGGAGAGGCTGGACACAGGAGAGGCTGTGCAGAGTGTGGGAACAACACAGGCCCGTCTGTCCATCAGGAAAGAGGCCGGAGCTTGAGTGAAATAAGTCAGGCACAAAAGGATGGACATTACATGACCTCACTTATATGGAAGACCTAAACCCATTGCCATTGAGTGGATTCCGACTCATAGCGACCCTATGGGGCAGAGTAGAACTGCCCCATAGGATTTCCAAGTAGTGGCTAGCAGATTTAAACTGTCAACCTTTTGGTTAGCAGCCATAGCTCTTAACCACTGTGCCACTAGGGGTCCTTGAAATACCTAGACTAGGCAAATGCATAGAAACCAAAGGTTATTAGTGGTTACCGGAAAGGGGGGATGGGAGGGGGAAATGAGAAGTTACTGCTGAAGGGGCACCAAGCTTCTGTTAAGACATTGTTTATGGGGTACTGTGTTTCTGTTAAGAGGAATAGAAAAATCTGGAAACAGTGGTGACCATAATTAATGTCACTGAATTGTATACATACAAATGGTTGAAATGGCAAATGTTTTGCAATATATATTTCACAATAACAATGACGATAGAAAACAAACTTCATGCAGCTCTGGGAGGGAAGGTCCGGTATGGCTTTGCAGTAGGAGGCAGGGTTGGCTTGGTCTGTGCAGTTAACCTCTCTGTGCCTGCTTCCTCATTTCTTAAAAGGGGATGCAGGCAGCACCTTTGCTGAGGACTAAACCAGGTACCATAGAGCTGACCCTGACTCCTGATGAGCCCATGTACGTCAGAGCAGAAGTGTGCTCCACAGGGTTTTCAATGGCTGATTTTTTCAGAAGTAGATCATCACCAAGCCTTTTTTCAAAGGTGCCTCTGGGTAAACTCGAATCGCCAACCTTTGGTTAGTAGCTGAGCTCATGAACAGTTTTCACCAGCCAGGACCTCCTCAGTGAGGACTGGGGAGGGCTGGAGGAGACAAGGCCTGGGCTGCATTCGGCCCAGTGCAAGGGCAGTGACTACTGTGGTCGGGGAGGCTTTTCTAGTGGGAGGGGCTGCACCAGGTGGCATGGAGAGGCCCTTGCCGCACAAAGCACTCCAAAAGCATTATCGTCACCATCCTCCTCCTCCTCCTCACTGTCCCTTGTAGAAGCTGACTCTAAACCATGCACCTCATTTGACCCCTTCTATTCATGACAATGAGCAATATGACCATTCCTGTTTTCCAGAGGGGAAGACTGAGGCTCAGGAAAGTTAAGTACCCTGTCCAGGGTCAAGCAGCCAGGAAGAGTCAGAGCTGAGAGGTGATGCTTGCTTCCGTCCCAGGAGCCCTGAATCAGGGAAGTTCCCAGAAAAGTAAAGGGTTCACTGGGTCCTGCTGACCTGCCCCAGCCCCATCAGGCAGGGAGGGCTGGAGGGAGACTCTGTTCCAATCTGGGGGGTGGGCAGCCTGTCCCTGACCCTGCTTGTAGAAGAAGTGCCCTCAGGTACTCCCAGGAGGGGCGATGCCAGATGTATCAGAGCTGTCAGAGGCCATCAGCAGGGAAGCGGAGGTGGAACGAGGGCCCTCTGCACCCCACCCCCACAACCTGGCCCTGGGCTGGGCTAGGCTGGCCTGAGGTGGGAGGAACTTCATTCGCTACAGGTGACCACCCCCCAGGTTCCTAAATAACCTAGACAGTAAAAACAGAATTAATGCTGAAATGCCAACATCCTCTTTGAAGCCTAACTCCCCAGAGGACCAAGAAATTTGCTAGTCAGATTTTTCTCCCAAAGAGGAAAAGAACAGATTTTTAAAAAGAGAACAAAGCCACACTGCTACTATCCAGGCTGGCTTGGAGGACACCAACACCCTGTAGTTACCGCCCCACTGCCAATGGGATGCCTCTGGGCTTTCCGCCTGAGTGTACCCCTTTAAGGGACTCGAAGGTTCCGCTGGATTTGATTTAATGGCTGAAACATCAGATTCCATTTAGTGGCAATCCCAGCTAAGCAGGAGTGCTTTGGCTCCTGCAGAGCTTTCAGCATTCTGTCAGCAGCTGCTGGCTGGTGGAGAAAATTAATTCTCGGTTCAGGTCAGCCCTGGTGGGGTTCCTAGGGCCTGAGCACACGAGATAGCTGGAGAAGGAGAGCCTTGGGGCCACAAAGGAAGAGGGGCCGAAGGGGTGGGGCCCTCTTGGCACGACTTCTGGTGTCAGGTGGGCAGAGGTGGGGCCTTGGTGAGTCACCAGCCCAGAAGGCCCTTCTTCCCCAGTCTTGTCTTGGGCCTGAGGTAACAAGAGCAGCCCCTCATCGTCTTCCACCCACCCAGCTTCTTAAAGCCCCTAGGGACCCCTGCTTCCCTGCACCCCTACCCTCGGGTCCCTGACCTCACAGCCCTAGGGGTTAAGGACCTGCTGCCTTCACTCCCAGGCATGGGGGACCTGTGGGGAGGCTAAGAATGGGACATGCGAGTGACATGGCCCCTCAGCCCCTGGTGTTTCCCAGGAGCTGTCTAGAAGTGCCTATCAACCCGTTCCCCAGCTCTGTGTGGCCACTCCGCCCATCACCCAGTCACAGTCCTCACCCCTTGAACTGTTGCACAGGTGGTGAGGATGCCTGTTTCAGCCTCAGTACTGGACTCTGATCCTGTCCCCAGAAGGGGCAGCACCAGGCTAAACTGGTCCTTCCTGGCCCTCTCCTTTCTGCCCATCTGTCTCTTCACTCGTGCTCACACATCCCTCCTCGTTTCTCCCTGTCCCTCCCCTCACTCCCCAAGTGCCTGAACGTTGCTTGCTCTCCCTCCTGCCCAGGAGTGCTGTGTCTATGGTGGTGGAGCTAAGTAACTCACCATGCAGCACACCCTGCTCTGAGGCCCGCAGGGTGGCTTCCTTCAATCCATATGCCCACTCTACGCAGAGGGAACACTCCATTTGCAGAGGGCAGGCGACAGAGGGCCCCTTGCACTCATACACTGGGCGGCACACAGCCAGCCTCAGGACAGGCAGGACTCAAAGCCAGGGCCCCAGCACCTTCCCCAGCCATGCCAAAAGCACTAACACCCACCTTGAGCCAGGTGTGCTCATCACTGTGCACACTGGAGCACCTAGGGAGCTTTAGCTGACTGATGCCTAGGCCCCACCCACTGATTTAACTGGTCCAGGGTGTGACCTGGGTTTTAGGATTTTTTAAAAGATCCTCAGGGGGTTCTAATGTTCAGCCAGGTTTGGGAACCGGGAGCGCCGGTGGTGGAGTGGTTAAGAGATCAGCTGCTAACCATAAGATCAGCAGCTCAAATCCTTCAGCTGCTCCTTGGAAACCCTATGGGGCAGTTCTACTCTGTCCTATAGGGTCGCTGTGAGTTGGAATCGACTAGACGGAAATGGGTTATAGGTACTGGTGCAAATGGTTAACGTCCTCGGCTAGCTAACAGAAAGGTTGGCAGTTCGAGTCCACCAGAGGCACCTTTGGAAAAAATGCCTGGTGATCTAACTCTGAAAAAATCAGCCACAGAAACCCTATGGAGCACAGTTCTACTCTGACACACATGAGGTGGCCATGAGTCATGGCTGACTTGACCGGAACTGGCCTGGCACTAGTCTAAGGGTGCCCTCACTGTTTTACAGAGGGGTAAATAACATGCTCAAGGTCACCTCCAGGTAAGAGGCGGCACTAGGATTCGGCCTCAAAGCTGAGAAAGGGACAAGGATACACCGGACACCTGCCATTCCATGTAACCTTCTCTGCAAAACTGCAACCGTTACCTAGCTAAAACCTGTTGCCACTGAGTCGATTCAGACTCACAGCCATTGTACAGGACAGAGTAGAACTGCCCCATAGGGTTTCCAAGGAGCTGCTGATGGGTTCAAACTGCCAGCTTTTTGGTTAGCAGCCGAAAGCTTAACCATTGTGCCTAGAGTGGGAAAACGCACTTTCCCGCTGGCCCTCCTGCAGCCCCCGGGGAGCCTCACCTGGCTGACTCCGCAGGTGCTCCTCAGGCGGGCAGGTGCTTCCAGGTGCTGACAAAGGCCGTGGGGATGAGTGAGTAGGGCACAGTGGTGATGCAGTTCCACGTGTCCGAGGTGGGGTCGTAGCAGTCCAGGGTCTTACACCGCTGGGTCCCAAAGTAGCCCCCTACCACATAGAGCTTGTTGCCTGAGGCCAGGGCGTGGCAGGACATGCGCTTGGCGGTCATGTCCCCGATGCGTGTCCACTGAGTGGTCTCGCAGTCGAAGCGGTAGGCTGAGGCGGCCGTGAACTCCGTGTCGCCCCCCATGATGAAGATCTGGCTGCCCAGGACGGCCGCGGCTGTGTAGCGCCAGGGCTGGGGGCATTCGGCCTTGATGTTCCACCGGTTCTCGGCGGGGTCGTAGCACTGCACTTTGGACACCATGTCCCGGTGAATGCTGGTGCCTCCGAACACAAAGAGCTTTAGCTTGGCGCTCACCACTGCAGCGTTGCTGACGCCATCCCGCAGCGGGGCCACCATTGTCCACTTGTTGGCTGCAGGGTCATACTTCTCTACCTGCTTCAGGGACACGGACGGGGAGGCTGGGAAGACGCCGGCCAGGGACGTGTGGCCGCCGACCACGTAGAGGCAGTTCTCCAGTTCGGCTGAGCCATGGCCGAAGCGGGCGATGAGCATGGGTGCTGCCTTGGACCACTCCTCGTGGACCGTGTCGTACACCCACACGTCCTTGGAGACGCCGTTCTCGGAGCCCCGACCCCCCGTCACGTAGACCTTACAGCCAATGGCTGAGGCGCTGAACTCCTTCCGCGGGCTGGGTAGGTCTGCCTTGGGGATGATCTCCTTGGCCTTGTGGTCCACCTGGTAGATCTTGTCACACATGAAGGTCTGGCCTCCCAGGATGAGCAGCGTGTGGCCTGCCTTGCGTGGCCGGGCACAGGGGCTGGTGACCACCCCGTCGTTCTGCAGGATCTTGGTCTTGCAGCACAGAGCCTCGTCCAGGATGAGCTTGGTGCGCTCGTCCGCCAGGATGCGGTCCTCACCCAAGAGGGCCTCCTTGAGGCAGTCGGATGGCAGCAGAGCCAGCCGCACGCTCCGCAGCAGCTCGGGCAGGTGCGCCTTCCGCTGCTCCAGGTCGTGCCTCACCCACTGCAGGACGGCCTCGAAGACCACTCGCTCGTCCTCTGTCTCCAGCTCATCGCTCGATGTGAGATCCAGCAGGGTGTCCTTGGATAGGCTGTTGAAGTCCTCGCTCTGCCGCACCGTCTCAAAGTGCACCAGGCACATGCGCCAGGAGAACTCATACAGCCGGCGGCACTGGTGGGCATCCGACAGTAGCATCATGCCCAGGCAGTTGGAGGGCAGCAGGTTCTTCTCGAGGAACTCGGCGGCGGCGTCCCGCACGTCGTGGAACTGCAGCATGTCACCCGCCTCCAGCAGCGACTCGGCGTTCTCCTCGTTGATGGCGATCCGGGAGGAGTAGGCAAAGTCCAGCAGCAGCTCCAGCACCTCAGGGTGCAGGTTGTCCTGGAAGTTGACCGTGTCGTCCCGGCTCTCCCGGAGGCCGTGGCTGAACATGGCCTCGAAGTAGCGGCTAGAGGCGGCGAGCACGGCGCGGTGACAGGGGAAGGCACGGTCACCGGCCCAGAGTGTGACGTCGGTGAACATGCGGTGCTTCCGCAGCGTGTTGAGGTGGGCCAGCACACAGTCGGGGTGGGAGGCCTTGTGGAAGAGCGTGATGTTCATGGAGCCTGTGCTGCTCCGCGACTTGCGGGTCTCGTGGACGCTGACGGACATCGTGAGCCAATCTGCTGGGGGAAGCAAAGCCCAGGGTGAGAGGAGCCACTAGTGAGGGCAGCCTGGTGCTACCCGTCTGTCCTCACGTCAGCTCAGTCTTGAGCCCCAGCCCTGTCCCTCCTCCCTGCCCAGTTCTCCAACCCAAGCTCCCTCCAAGGACAACACGGGCATTTGAAAATGGCTGCACTTCTCCTCGGCCATTCAGAAACCACCCTTCTTGCTGTCTTTGGCCTGGAGATGAGCCTTCCACTGAGGTGAGCGTTACACGGGGCTGCCTTCCACAATGATGAGAAAAGGCAAATGGCAAGCACTCGTCACGGCAGCACTAAGTGGTGTGTACACTCAACCATATTTCTATTGTTAACCCATTCTGTAGCTGGGGACACCTAGGCTCAGAGGCAACGTGGCCACCCAAAGTGCAGGAGCCAGGATTCACACCCAGCAGGCAGCTCTAAAGCCCACTTCTGGTCTTCCACTGGACCATGGAGACTACCTCCTGTGGGGTTTGCTGCGGGAGGCTTTTGAAACCAGGTTCCTGAGAAGCTAGGCACCCAGTTTATAGGCTCCTTTGCTACCAGGAGACTGTGTCCATAGCGCCCCCTCCACTCAAAAAGATCCCCAAGAGCTGCTACCATGGCCCAGACACTCAGTGCAGACAAGTCCTCTGAATCTGGGGGTCTGCAGAGTCCCCTTGACTCAGCTGGGGTGACGAGCATGAGCTCGGGGTGAGGCTGCTGACCAGTGGCTCAGCCCATAAGGTACCTGCTCCATTCCAAGGTCCCAATGGGAAGCCAAGGCAAGGGCCCAGGAGTCACAGCCAGAAATGCTAAGACCAAGAATTGGCCAATCCAGATTGGCCTCAAGCAAAGCAGCCAGAAAACTGGGAGCCACTGGAGCCTCACTGGCTCTGTTGGGTGCCCCCACCTCCCTGTCCGCCCACATTACAGCCTGGAGGCTGGGTGCTCCGAGCTGCTCCTCGATCAGGAAGACGCAGGCTCATCCTGGCTTGAAGGTGGGTGATTCCCAAGCATTTTCATTCGAGTCCAGCCCGTACAGGACCAAGGACCTTGACTTCCTGCCGTGGGAACAAGGCTCTGCCAATAGGCCAGCAAAAGCATACTTCTCAAGAAAAAGTGGCCAAAAAGCACTTAGCACTAGGCCAGGCCCCCCAAAGCCTGTGCTGCCTCCTTCCCACTAGTCACGAGGCCAAAAAATGGTCTACTTAATAATAATCTGGTAAAGGAAGGAAGCGATTTCATGCTTCAATGAAATTTTAAACTAGTGTCCGACTGCACTGCCCCCTCTCACACTCCCCCCTAGAGAGGACCCAAAGAAGCCGCAGGCTGACGTGATTACTGCTGCCTAGGCAGTGCCCCTGTGCCTGGGCTCCTGGTGGGCCAGTGATGGGGCCTGGCCTTGCTGCTCTGGCCCCTAAGACCCAGGCTGGGCAGACTGGAGGGTTGGGACCTGTTTGCTGGACGGCAGGACACTGTTGTCCAAACCTGCCCCTGGACACATGGCCCCCTGACTCCGAGGTGAGCCTACCCAGAGGTATTACTGAGGGGCCAAAGGTCTCAGGAGACTGGCCGGGGCCCTGTGTCCTCAGCAGGATCCGATACCAGTGCGGAGGGTGGCATGGGACAGGATGAGAGTGCTGGACCCCACGGAGGTCCAGGCTCTGCTCCCCATCCTGGGGCACACCTCCCTGCTCTCTGTACCTCACTCTTCTCTCCTGTCCTGCTCAGGCCTCCCTGATTCCCTCATTGGAAAATTATTTACCAAGCGCCTCCTGTAAGCCAGGCCCCGGGACGGGGTGTCCGGGTCACAGGGACAGGACAGGCTATGCTGCCAACTCGGACCCTTATTGCCCAATCTGAATTTCGGACCCTGCCACACGTTTCTCAAACCTTCCTGTGATTGCGAAATTCTCATTTCCCCTTCTTCCACCCCCTTAATTGTTGGACACTTTCCCAAATAAGGTCGTCTGCCTGGTGACCCTGTCCTGCCCCACCCCACGGCCTCTGCTGTGCGAAGCACTGTGTCCAAGGTGTGGCCTTTGCTCTGAACACCACACTGGGGAAGTGGGCTCAGGGCACCGAGAACCAGGCCTCCAGTGGGGTCTCTGGGGCTCCAAGGCATTTTCACAGGTCCCACCTGCTCTGGGTGCCTGAGTGCCTCCCACACCTGCCCTGCCCCACCCCGACCAGCCAGGGAGCCAGGCCACCCCAAACTTGGGCTAAGCACCACCTGGAATGCCTAAGCTCGGCTACCCCAGATGTACGCACGCCTTCTCTCGTGCTCCTTTTACAGACAACCTGGGTTGGAATCCCAAATCTTCACCTGCTCATCTATGGCCCTGTGACCAGGAGAGGGGTTCAGTGAGTTTCAGAGGGCCTGGTGTCCCCACACTGCCAACCACATGGGGAGATATTTCCAGTCCCACGAGGAAAAGGCCTCTGGGTTTTCTGGACTGGGTGCTTCCCTTGAGTGGCACGCTTCCCTCTCTCCAGGCCCCCTCAAGTGTCCGGAGTCCACGCTGGCAGGGCAGCTGACACTGGAAGCTGTGGGGTGAGGGCTGGGCTTGGCCTCTACCCAAGACGGCTTTGTTACCAGGCTGTCCTGTGAGGGTATTGATGCGGAGGCTTCCTATCGAGGGGGTTAAAGGTGGGACAGGAATGCAATGGTTAAGTGCTCAGCTGCTAACCAAAATGCTGGAGGTTCGAGCCCAAGCAGAGGCACCTCGGGAGAAAGGCCTGGCAATCTACTTCTGAAAAATCAGCCACTGAAAACCCTATGAAGCACAGTTCTATTCTGGCATGGGATCGCCATGAGTCAGAGTCAGCTAGACGGCAACTGGGAACCAGTTAACTGTGGGACAACCAAGCTGCAGACTGAGAGCACCATAAAGTGGGCCAAATCCACACAGAGCAGCCATGCTTGTCCTGAGAACAAGGGAAAGCAGTGCCCTTTCCATGGCCAACACTGAGCAGGCAGCCCCAGGGCCCCAGAGCCAGCCCAGTGACCGGCTCAAATCAAGGCCAAAAATGCCCACCGGCTTACACAAACTTCCACACAGCCAAAGAACCGGAGGCTCGACAAGCACCCCAAGCAGGGTTCCCGCTCCCAGCAGCCGCTTCCTGTTTTTCTACCTCTTGTTTAGGTGGGCAGCTGACCCCTGAGCCAGTCTCCCAGGGACAGTAGCCGCTCCTTCACTGACTCATGCCAGCCTCTGAGCTAAGTGATCTAGACACACAACCTCATTTCAGTCGCTCCACAGCTCCATAAGGTGGAGAGGATCACTGTCCCCAACTTACAGATGAGGATGCCAAGGTCAGAGACATTAACTTCCGTGGCCCAGGGCACACAGGTTGCGAATAGGCAGAGCCACAATTCTCCACTCAGGCCCACAGTCCCTAAGACTGTGCTCAGCTCCCAGCTCTCAGTGTAGGAGGTGTCCGTCACCTAGGCCCAGGCAGAGGGATGCCTGGCTGCTGTGTTCTTCCCCTCAGGCTCCTCACCTGGAGCACAAATACCTGGACATCTAACAGTTAACCAGTTGCCCTCGAATTGACTCCAACTCACGGCGGCCCCGTGTGTGTCAGAGTAGGACAGTGTTCCACATGGTTTTCAGAGCTATGGCCTTTTGGAAGCAGACTGCCAGGCCTTTCTTCTGAGGCACCTCTGGGTGGACGTGAACTGCCAACCTTTCAGCTAGTAGCTAAGCACTTAACTGTTTGTGCTACTCAGGGGCTCTTATCTAAGCTACCTCAACCTTAATATATCCAAACGAGAGAACTGAGCATTTCCCCCAAAACTGCTCCTCCCCTAGACTTCCCCAGCCCAGGAAATGGCAACAAATATCTAGGTGTTCCCCACCCCAACCTAATACAGCAGCAAGACCTGCTGACCCCACCTCCTGAATGAATCCTGAATCTGTCCTCTTCTACCACCTCCACGCCTCATCTGGACAAACGCACAAATCCCCTTGCCAGTGACCGGCTTCTGCTCCTGCCTGCCCATGGTGTCTTCTCCACACGGGGGCCAGGGCGTCCTCGTAAATGCATCAGGCACTCCTCCAAGAGTCAAACGCAGAACTGCCATATAACCCAGCAACTTCATTCCTAGGTGTACACCCAAAACAATCAAAGCAGGGACTCCGTCTAACACATGCACACCAACGAACATCACTCACAACAGCCAAAAGGTGGAAACAACCCAAATGTTCATCGGCCAATGAATGAATAAGTAAATGGGGTAGATCCCTGCAGTGGAATATTATTCAGCCATAAAAAGGAATGAAGCCCTGATACAGGCTACAACATAGATGAACTGTGGAAACACTATGCTAAGTGAAAGAAGCCAGACACAAAACGACAAATATTATATGATTCCATTTATATGAAGTATCTAGAATAAATAAATCCATAACGATGGAAAGCAGGCTGGGGTTTGTCGAGGGCTGGAGGAGGAGGGAATAAGCAGTAATTGTGTAATGCGCCTGCGGCTTCTTTTCGGGGTGATGAAAATGTTTTGGAATGAGAAAGGAGTGGTGGTTGCACAACACTGTGAATGTACTAAATGCCAATAAATTAATTTTAAAATACTTAATTTCATGTTATGCAAATTTTACCTAAAAAAAAAAAAACAAACAACAAAAACCCCATATCATACCCCAGTAAAATCCCAAGTTTTCCCCATGGCCTCCAGGTCCCCACATAAGCTGACCCCACCCCACTGGGTGGTCTCAGCCCTCACAGCCTGACTTCTTGTGCCCGCTCCCTCCCCCGCTGAGGTCACACTGGACTCTCTGGGGGGGCCTCAGGGCCTGAACCTGCAGCTCCCTCCCCCACTTCATCTAGGTCTCTGCCCAAATGTCATCTCCTCAGAGAGGCCTCTTCTGACCACCATGAAAAGGCCTTAACCCCTCCCAACGTGTCACCTTCCTCACGGCTCACCATACTTAATACTGCGTGTTTATTGCTTAGTGTCCCTCCGACTAGACCCCATGTGGTGTTCTGACATGCCCTCAGGCCCTAGGATGACTCTGGTACAGGGTGCGTTCTCAACCTGACTGAAAATTTCAAGTCTCTTGCTTTACCACGATGAGACTGCTGAGACACGTAAGATGTTCAAAACTCACGTCATTGAACATCTAACCTGACTGCTAACCCTGCTGCTTTCCAGAACTGAAAAGATGAGGGCTGAGACAGTGGGAGAATAGTGGCAAGTGAGCACTGGATGCCTATAGTGGACAGTCACTGGGTCGCTATTGGGCTACCACTGTCTTCTTATATTGACACCCTGATTATTCTCTGGAAATGCCCTCCTCCACTCTCAGTCCATGTGGTCGTGTACACTGACTCCAGGGATGGGCATCTGGCCCTGGATGACCAAAGCAGCATACTGCTGGGCCACGGGGACTGACCCAGGAGTGAACGTGACCCAGGCCCAGTCAATCAGACTGCTCCATCCTCCCAGCCACCATGATGGGCCCCAGACCTGAGGTGGACCAATGAGCCTCTATTCTGAGATGTACAGAGGAGCTGCTGGGAATGGAGTAGGCTCTTTCCCCAGGAATGCTGAGAGACCCAGGCAAAGGCTTGGGGTAGGGGTGGGTAACAGCCATGTTGCCACCTGCCTAAGGTGGAAGCCTATACAGGAAGGCAGGTATCTTGGCTATCTAGTGCTGCTGTAACAGAAATGCCACAGGTGGAAGGCTGCAACAGTTTATTCTCTCACAGTGTAGGAGGCTAGAAGTCCAAATTTAGGGTGCCAGCTCCAGGGGAAGCCCTTCTCTCTCTGTTGGCTCTAGGGAAAAGTCGTTGTCATCAATCTTCCCCTGGTCTAGGAGCTTCTCAGTGCAGGGACCCTGGGTCCAAAGGACGTGCTATTCTCCTGGCTCTTATTTCTTGGTGGTATGAGGTCCCCATGTCTCTGCTCCTTTCTCTCTTTTATATCTCAAAAGAGATTGGCTTAAGACACAACTCAATCTTGTAGATTAAGTCCTGCCTCTTAACATAATTGCCACTAATCCCATTTCATTAGCATCATAGAGATAAGATTTACAACACATAAGAAAATCATATCAGATGACAAAATGGTGGACAATCACACAATACTGAGAATCATGGCCTAGCCAAATTGACAGATATTTTGGGGGGACACAGTTCAATCCACAACAGCAGGATAGAGCAGTTCTTCACTTGTACCCCTCATGCCTGCTGTGCCTGAGGCCAGTCTTCCCCTAAACTTCCCTTTTCTGCCCAGGTCTGTTGGAGAGGGGCTTCTGTCACTTGCCACCACGAGTCCTGACCAACACAATGGCTCACTAGGCATCAGTTTCCAGAATCAGTGATGAGGGGCTGCTTGCCTTGGGGACTCCAATGATAAGGGGCCTTAGTTGTGTGTGTCCCTTCACCCTTTCCACCTCTATGGAGCCTATCCCAGACACCAAGAACTGGTTTTGTGAGTGTTACTGATTGTGTCCCGCCGCCCCCCAAAAAAGTTAGAATCCTAACCCTTACCCATGGATGTAATCCTGTTTGCAAAGAGAGTTTTCTTTTCTTTGTTGTGTTAATTGGACCATACCCAAGTAGGGTGGGTTCTAAATAATCACTTCTGAGTTATAAAAAGAGCAGACTGGACACAGAGACACACACAGGGAGAAGAGGAAGATAGACGGACACATCCACAACGATTGGGGCGGCTACAAGAAGCTGAAACAGACAAAGAAGGACATCCCCCTGGAGCCACACCCGAATTCAGACGTACCTCCTTTTGAACTGTGACAAGGTCCCTAGATAGTGCAGTCTGGTCTCAGCTACTAACTTAAAGTTTGGCAGTCTGAAACCCCCCAGCAGTGTCACAGAAGACAGGCCTGGCGATCTGCTTCTGTAGATTACAGCTAAGAAAACCCTACACGGTAGTTAGTTCTACTCCGCAACACATGGGGTCACCAGGAGCTGAAGCTGACTTGACGGCAATGGGTTCTGTTTTTTTGAACTGAGAAAATAATTTCTGTTCTTTAAAGCCACTTACTTGTGGTATTTGTGTTACAGCAGCACTAGATAACTAAGACAGTGAGGTTATCTTTTACAGTCACTCAAAATATGTTCGTTTAGCACCAATTACATGCATGGCAGAGGCTGTGGGATACAAAAGGGGTGTGAGACAGAGGTGCTGGCAGCAGGACGGCTGAGCACTGGAGAGCATGTGTGTGCAAATCAGGTGTGTCCAGGCTCTTGGAAGCCCCGTCTCCATGCCTTTGGTGCCATGGTAAATCAGACACTCTCATGCTGCACGCATCACGGAACCATGTTTTGATTACCTAAGCGTCATCCTGGGTTTTGCTAGACTCACGGCACATAATTTAACTGCATGACCATGCAGTGCTACAGACTAACAATTAATCATCCTGCCAAGAGCTATCGACCCACCTCAGACAACACCTCCTCTCCACCTGTCTCCCAACGCCACAGACAAGCAATCCTCGCCTACAGAAAAGTGGTTCAAACGGTCCAAGAGCAATGTGCTGGCTCCTTTCTCTCACTATCCTTGGAAAGTTAACTAAATGCAGAAGGCATCAAAGTACACAGGAGGTATGACCTTCAGAAAAGAACTTGCCATACTCAGAGAAGCTTCCAGTGACTAAAAACTAAAGGCCTGCATTCATTAAGAAAAATGAATCAGAGGCCGTCAAAGCTGTTATCCTGGTGTCTGCTCTAGAAGGCCTGATTCCATTTGGCTGCAGCACCATCCCATCCTACCCCTTACTCCCCTCAACCAAAAAACCCTCGTGGCCACCGAGTCGATTCCGACTCACGGCGATCCTATATGGCGGAGCAGAACCGCCCTACAGGGTTTCTGAGGAGCTGCTGGTAGATTAGAACTACCGACCTTTTGGTTAGCAGCCGAGTTTTTGTTTTTAATTTTTATTGTGCTTTAAGTGAAAGCTTACAAATCAAGTCAGCCTCTCACACAACAACTCATATACACCTTCCTACATACTCCTAGTTGCTCTCCCCTCAATGAGACAGCCCGCTCCCTCCCTCCACTCTTTCTTTTCTTGTCCATTTCGCCAGCTTCTAACCCCTTCTACCCTCTCATCTCCCCTCCAGGGGGAGATGCCAACATGGTCTCAAGTGTCCACTTGATCCAAGAAAGCAGCCGAGCTCTTAACCACTGTGCCACCAGGGCTCCCCTTACTCCGCTAGCCGAGAGTTAAACGCCAAAACCAAGCCAGCTGCCATCAACTGGACTCGGGCTCCTGGCAGCCCCAGGTGTGTCAGAGTAGCGCTGACTCGGGCTCCCGGCAGCCCCAGGTGTGTCAGAGTAGCGCTGACTCGGGCTCCCGGCAGCCCCAGGTGTGTCAGAGTAGTGCTGACTCGGGCTCCCGGCAGCCCCAGGTGTGTCAGAGTAGCACTGTGCTCCACAGGGTTTTCAGCGGCTGAGTTTGCGGACGTATATTGCCAGGACTTTCTTCTGAGGCACCTCTGGTGAACCTGAGCTGCCAACCTCTTGGTTAGCAGTTGAGCGTGTTAACTGTACTACCCAGGACTCCTAGGCTAGAGTAAGTGATTCTCAAAATGAGGGTGTCAGCTCCATCATTCTTCGCCAGAGGCCCAAGAGACTCAGCTTGGGCGTTGATCCTGCTTTTCCGAGGTTCTCTGGTTTTAATGTCTCAGGCTCATGGCCAACTCAGCTGATCCCTTGGTGCAAATTAGAAAAAAAGGGCACCCCCTCACCCCATCCTTTGCAGTGAACCAATCTCTTCGTTAACGGGAAAGTACCTTTGGAAAACTGGAAAAGCTGGCCCTTCCAATGGTGGATGCGGCACTGGCCCAGGCACAAGGCTTGGAGGGAAACATGCAGGCTGAATTTCAGCCCACACTGGGCCAGTGTCATGTGCAGGGAACAACCTGCACAGTGGTTTGCGGCTGCCCTGCAGGAGCCAGCACTAACAGACATTGCAAAGCCCTCCTTTCCTGGGCCCACTCCATGGCCTCCGACTTCTCTCCCTTCCTCAGAGCAAAGCCCTGCCTTTCCTCCTGCTGATACAGAGAAAACACTGGGTGAGTCAGGTCAAAGATCCCGACAACGATGATTTCACGGAAACACAGAGCTGCAAGGACCTCAACATGCCCCTTTGCTCAGCCCCTCGTCCCCGGCCCAGTGAGATCCGCAGAGAACCTCTCCACTACTAGCTGCCATTGAGCGAGTCCTTACCACATGCCAAGGACTGTGCTGGGAGCTCTACTCACTTATCTTGCAACAGTATTCCGAAGAGCCATTTCCATCATTCCCATTTTACAGATAAGGAAACTAAGGCTCAAGGTCACTCTCCTGGAACTCTGGCATGACTGTAAACTCTGAGCTTTTAATTCCTTTGTTGTTGTTGGGTGCCGTCTAGTCCATTCTGACACATAGTGACCCCATGTGACAGAGTAGAACAGCCCCACAGGGTTTTTTCGGGCTGTAATCTTTACAGAAGCAGATCACGAGGTCTCTCTCCCACAGAGCTGCTGGGTGGGTTTGAACTGCCAACCTTTCGGCTAGCAAGCAAAGCGCTGCGTAGCCAAATTCCTCTGCTACATTGAAAAGGAAGGTGGGAGGTGGGGGAGCTTCTGTAGGTAGGGAAGAAGGATAACAGAATGATACATTTCTTCCCCTTCCACTGCCTAGTAGTAAAGTAGAGGGTCTGCAAAAAAGAGGAAGACCCTCACCAAAATGGACTGACACAGTGGCTGCAACAATGGGCTCAAGCATAATGACTGTGAGAATGGCACCGGACCAAGCAGTGTTTCGTTCTGTAGTACACAGTGTCACTATGAGTCGGAACTGACTGCACAGCACCTAACAACAACAACCACTTTCTCCCCCCACCCCCACCACCCTCTCCTGAGGGTTAGCAGTGCAGGTTAGGATATGGCCAGTGCCTGGCACGGAGGGCTGCTGCCTGCTTTGAGTTTTAGAAAGGCCGTGTGACATCTTACCACCCTACTAAGGCGTGTTCCTGGTAACTGTAGGCAGGTTACTGGAGGGCTTCTTGCAAAATAACCTAGGGAGCAGAGGAGCAGCTCAAGAATACCACCCCTCCTTGGGAGAAGGGTCCAGGCACTCCCACACTCCTCTCTTCTGGCTCACCTACAATTTCAATCACATAAGAACCAACGAGGGCAGCTAAATGTGAGGGCTGGCTGCTTTGTTCTGGTTTGTTCATCCACCGGAAGTTTCCTGAACATTAGGGAGATGGTGGGCGAATCAGACTCGGTTCCTGACCTCATGGGGGTTGCACTCTGGGCGGGGGGGACGGGGGGCATGGAGGCAGGCACACCATAATGATGAAACAGATCAACTCAGTGAACAGGCCTTTCACGTCCTGTAAGGGCTATGAAGAAAATAAACCGCAATGGGCCACGGAGCGGTGAGATGAGGATTGGCTCGCTGAACTAACGTGGCCAGAGACGGTGTTGGTGAAGAGGCGCTTTCTGAGCGGAACCTTCAGATGGTGCGCTGGAGGCAGAGCTTGAAGATCAGGAGAGAGGAAGACCCCAGGGACGGGGAACAGCAAGTGCAGAGGCTGGTTGGAAACAAGGTGGGCCCATGAGGGAAGGGAAAGGCCAGGGAGGCAGGCAGGGGCACAACCATGCAGGCTCACTGGAATAGACAAAAGACGGCCACAAACCCTCCACCACGCCTCCCATGGAGAGGTGGGTTGTCTACATTCCTCCCCTCAGATCTGGGCAAATTCTGTGACTACTCTGACCAACAGGATAGGCCTGAAGTGACATCGTGCTTATTTCTGGGTCCTGGCCTCTTCCACTTCCTGTCACATAATACTCCAGACAACCCTGAGTCGGCCATGCTGTGAGGAAGCTCAGCCTACCATGTGGAGTGACAGAGATGCCTGGTCATTGCCAGCTGTTCCAGCCATCTCCACATGCTGGGCACACAAGTGAAGAATTCAGCTCGGACATGCCAGCCCCAGCATATGTCAGGTGAGCTGAGGAACCCAACTGGCAGCCAGAACTGGGCCTCAGACATATGACCCCAGTGACTACAATGGCCACACTTCTCTCAACCTAAACATCTAAGTCCTGATCAAACACCTGCAGGGAGGGAGAGAGAGAGCACATGCACAACAGTATGGTCCTATTCTTTTTGGCTTTAAGCACACACACATAAAACAAAAACATTTGAGCAAGATGGGAGAGAGGGCCAGAACAGTGGCAGAGACAGTGGTATGGCAGAGCTGTTTCCCTCAGGGTGTTCTGACCCAGCTATTCTGACTGATTTAAGATCATGAAAAGCAGCCCTGAGGAAAGGTCAGCGACAGCAGTTAGGAATAGCGCCCCTGAAGACAGCTCAGCCATTAGTGTGTGACCTTGGGAAAGGTAATTCACCTCCCTGGGTCTAGTTTCCTCATCCACAGAGTGATGATAAAAACAGTAGCTACTTGTGAGAATTAAATGAGACGATAAATGCAAAGCACTTAGAAGACCCTTGGGCCCAGCATGCTTACTGGTGCTGCTATTACCACTGCCACTGAATAGACAGAGCACCCATTCCTGAGCCCTACTCCATCCCTAGCCTCCACTCTGAATAAGGTTTTCACTATTTACTTTTAAGTTGTTTCACTTTTTGAGTGTGTATCATTTTTATAATCAGGAAGAACACTAAAAGATTTTTTTCATGTCTGCTGGATCTAGGTTACTCTGGCAACTGTAACAATAAAGGACAGAATGACATTAAATATCACAGATGTGTCAGGGTGAGCGCTGTGACACTGTTACTGGAGCAGGGATTTCCCAGCACGGTGAGGCTATAGCCGACTCCCTGCCTTGCCCCCAGTGCCTGGGGGGCACAGTCATCTCAGGAAGCCCACAGGGTCCACAGGTTTCCAGCCTGCAGATTTTCAGATGGGAAACACACCAAGCATCCTTAGTAAGGAGATGATCTCAATATGAATTGAAAGTAAAGTAAGAATGACCACTGCCACTGAATTGGAGCTGCAGACTGTTCTAGACACAAGTGGATGATGAGACAATGGGCCCCTTTCCCAGTTCTGTTTTTCAGAGGCCATTTCATTAAAATAAATTGAATGTGTTTATGCAGAAAAATTTTGTGTACGCTGTGTTTAATTTAAAATGTAACGGATTAAAACTTTACATTTTTCCCTGTGTGCCCGCGTGTTTTTTACTTTTTGTTTTGGTTTTGTTTTTCAGCTTTTTACTGCCGGAAGATTTCAAACCTGCAATAAAGTTACAAGAACACACATGCATTCTGGTCTCATGTGGTCAGTCTGCTGGGTGGCACCTAGCCTCACCCAGTCCTCAGCCTCACCCACGCCCCCACAGGGGAATGGGTTGGTCACGGGGTAGGTTCTAGAACACAGTGAGGCTCAGGGAAGGGGTTAGGACATTTATTCAAACACTGCTTGGTATTAAAGAGGTTTCTTCTTCAGGCAGAATCAAAGTGTCCCTGAATCAAACAACTCTCCGGACGGCTGGGACCTCAGACCAACGTCCACCCCTGAATTTACCCAGTGGAGGTCAACATCACAACGCTCCCCCATGTCCCTTGACAGTGTGTCATGGGACAACCTGGTTCACTCCTGTTCGGGGGTCATGATCAAAGTGCCGCCATACCCTCTCAAAGGTGCCTCCCCAAGCCCCAGATGGGGCAATGAATCATAGGATTACCTTACACGCGGCCCACTGTCTGCCTGCAACCAAGGCCTACAAGAGAAAGAGAGATCCAAACAGACCCAGAGGGGGGCCGGCAGGAGTTTCGGTGCCTTCTCCACATCTTCTGGACTTTTTATGCACTGCACAAAAATGTTAAGCACACTTAAGGCAAGGGCAGCACTCCAGCTTCCATGACTGACAGCTAAGTCCCAGGCTGATGGCAGCCTCTTGTAGTCAGGGATCCAGGGCTATTATTACAAGCTGAGAGACGCTACTGAGATGGAGGCCCAGCTCCAATCTCCTGGAGGGATGGCTTGCCTGTGCAAGGCTGTGGGCCTTACCTCCAGGGCAACAGGCTCTGCTTCCCAAACACGGCAAAGATCAGAGGGTAAGAGGTTAGGACCAGTGAAATCTTGCAGGAGATGAAGCAACACTTGTTGCAAAAACTCAGTTGGGAACTCTCCTTGGGAAGGGGCCCACATCAAGGTGTGATTACTCTGAACTAGTGCTGTGCTGGGCACTTTATTGTAAGTTTTAGCCCTCACAGCCAAACTTGACATGCTTACGATGGTTTTAATCAGGATGGGCTAGGTTAGGCTGGGGCAACAAACAGCCCCCAAATCTCAGTGGCTTTAAAGGACAGAGATTTATTTCTTGCTCATACTATTTGGATCGTAGTTCAGTTGATGGGGGGGCGGGGGGAGGAGTGTTCTCATCTCTGTCCCTCCCAGAGACCCAGATGACACAGCAGCCACTTTCTTGAATGTCACCAAAGGGAAAGGAAAGCGTGCTCTGGGAAGTGTAGCTCTGACAAGTCAATACTTGGCCGGGAGGGGCACACATCATTTCCACTCACAACTCATTGGCCAAAACAGTCACAGGACTTCACTCAGCCATGAGAGAGCTAGCAAGTACAATTCATTCAGAGGCCCCGCTATTTCTGTAATTTGCAGATAAGAAGACAGAAGCTTAGAAGCAAAGACGTTATTTGTCGATTGGATAAAAATTCAAAAACTATGTGTGAATGGGTTAGTAAAGTATGGTTAGTACATATTTCACAGACATTAAAAATTATACTTGACAGCCACAGAGAAATAACCAAGCTTCCTGAGGGAGTAGGACGACCACATTTGCCTCATTTGCCGCAAAGTTAATGACAATGACAACAATGATAATAATAAATCATAGTTATTGAGTACCTACTATATGCTAGGCCCTGTTCTAAGTTCTCTACATGTGTGAACCCCTTTGATCCCTACAACAAACAGCCTTCGGTATGTTTATCATCTGCATTTTACGTGTTAAGAAACCGGACAGGGAGGTGTCAGGCAACTTGCCCAAGGTCACCAGGGGAGTGGGGGCACAGCCCAGCTCTCTAGTCCAGGAATCTGTGCCTTCCCGCTCCACCACATGAGCCCAGTGTCACGAGGCTGGGGGAGGGCAGCATTCAAATCCAGACCAGTCTCACTCTGGTGCACCAAAGGGGATAGAGGAGAAGTCTGTGGGACTTCAGCCTCAAATTCACCACGAGGGTCTTGCCAAAGTGACCTGTCCTTTTCCATCTGGTCCTTCTCAATCAGCTTCCTGAGAGACTTAAAGCCCTAATGCCCCAAGATACCCACTGCAGGCAATGGCATGAATGTAGCTCCACTGTACATCAAGAACCGTCCAAATTCTATACCACCCTGGGCAGAATGGAGAGCCCCGTCTCTCGGATCATTTCATAGGTTGTGTTCAGATGAGGAGCCCCAGCTGAAAGGCCACCATAGGGAAAGGAACCATTTAGGATTTAACAATCTCCCCTGCCTTGTCCAGCTACTCAAAGTCAGTGTAGGGATTTTGCCAGCTCCCCCTCAATGTGGTATTTTTTATTTATTTGAGAAGCCATCTGGCTAAGGAGAGAAGCCAGACCTCCCTCGGGAGAAGTGGTGTGAGCCATGTGTCCAGCCCACAGGAGAAGCAGCCACGGACAGTTGGTGCCCCTTTCTGCCCAGAATGCTGCTTTCTCGTGAGTATGAGCTCCATGAACCAAGTGAGAGAAGCCAGGAAATGCACCCAGCCTCAATCATTTTTATTGAAAAGACAACATGAGAGAGAAGAGCAGGAGCCAAAGATGTAAATCTCCTAGAATCACTTCCCCCAACACAGGCAGTCTCCACAGGGTAGGGCAGGGGTAGGTGGGTTACTGTTCCAAAGGGGGTAAAAACTGTTTCTTAGGGAAGACGAACAAAATCTTACTCTTTTTATATATAAAGCACAGATATACATACAGTAAGGAGCCCTGGTGGCTTAACAGTTAAACACTGAGCTGCTAACCGAAAGGTTGGTGGTTCAAACCCACCCAGCAGCTCCGTGGAAGAAAGACCCGGTCATCTGCTCTCATAAAGATTACAGCCTACAAAACCCTACGGGACAGTTCTACTCTGTCACATGGGGTCACCGTGAGCTGGAATCAACTCAACGACATACAACAACACATACAGTGTGTAAACAGACATATAGCATATCCATTGCTCTTGAGTCGATTTTGACTCATAATGACCTATAGGACACAGCAGACCTGCCGGATAGGGTTTCCAAGGAGCAGCTGGTGGATTCAAACTGCTGACCTTTTGGTTAGCAGCCAAGCTCTTAACCACAGTGCCACAAATACATGTGTGATTAAAATTTAATGGGGACAGGGTTGACAAAGGAAAAAAAACCCAAAAAACTTCCTTGAGGGGGGTACAATATAAAAATGGTTGAGAAACACTGCAAACAGAGTAACAATTCTGACTTTATCTTGTTATTTTAAGCTTTTATTAAAAAAAAAAAAACATTTTTACATTGTTGCAACTATAGAATTCTGTTTTACCTTAACTTTCCACATAGTTTCCACATTCCTACCCTTCATTCACCACCAACAAAGATCAATGAAGGGCCTATTATGCAAAGATAGTGGGGATCACAGCGAGCAAGGTAGAAAATCTTCCCGTTCCCTCAGGAAGCTTGCTTCTCTCTCTGTGGTTGCCAACTATAATTTTTAATGTCTGTAAAATGCATGGGGCCCTGGTGGCACAGTGGTTAAGAGCTCGGCTGCTAATCAAAAAGTCAGCAGTTTGAATCTACCAGCCACTCCTTGGAAACCCTATGGGGCAGTTCTACTCTGTCCTATACGGTTGCTACGAGTTGGAATCAACTTAACGGCAATGGGTTTTTTGGTGAAATATGTATTAACCACAGTTTACTAATCCATTTACCCACAGTTTTTGAACTGTTATCTAATGAACAAATAATATCTTTGCTTCTATTGAATTATTTTCTTGAGTAAATTCCTTGGACAAAGATTAAAGACTTCTGATGTCATATTGTTCTAAAAGTTCTATGTTTTCCATGTATGTCACCCACCGAAAAAGTCAGGCGCTATTAAGCCGACTCTGACTCATGGCGACCCCATGCGTGTCAGAGCAGAACTGTGCTCCACAGGGTTTTCAATGGCTGGTTTTTCTAAAGCAGATCACCAGGCCTTTCTTCCAAGGTGCCTCTGGATGGACTCAAACTTCCAACCTTCTGGTAAACATGTGCACCACTCAGGGACCAGGCCACCCGCTGAGCTATGTTTAAACCACACCTGCAACAAAGAGGCTTTTTTCAGCTCAGACATCTCCACATTCACTAGGGCAGGGCCGGACCGGGCCAGGCCGGGCAGGGCCGGGCCGGGCCGGGCAGGCGAGGGCTGTCGCACAGCTTCTATCCTCTGCATCCTTTTCTCCCAGCTCTCCCCACCCGGCTTGTGGTGCCACCTGGACTTTCTCTGGCCCCAGAGCTAGGTGGCATCTGCAAGCCCAGCTGTGGCTCCAGACTGAGACAAGGCAGTGAAATGGACACCGCTGCTCTAATCACAGGGGACGACCAACTTGGCATGGGGTCCACCCATCTGTTGAAATAATTTGTTTCCTTTCACTTAGGAAGAGTGAGACAGACAGAGGGAGAAACAAAGAGGGCTCTCTGGCCCCTCAAAGCAAACACTGTATCACTGCAGGTTCCTCCCTCTTCAGCTGGACCAGCCTGGCCCTCTGGCAAACAGAGGGGACCTGGGGACGTGCAGGGGCTGTCTTTCCTGTCTGTGCCCTGAAAGACCCACCAAGGCCCACAGATGAAGCCATTAAAAGCACTCTGGCTTGCATATCGCTTTCAATGAGCACATGAAGGCACAGCCTGGACAGGGGGAACGTGTAGAAGAAGAGGGGGGAAAAAACAGCTATTTGTTGGAAATCAGTTTCTTGGGAGAACTCTCTAGGCTTTCCCAGGCTGTCAGTGTTAGCACTGAATCAGAATTAGAATGTTCCTTAATTCCTAAAGCCCGAGACACAGCACTTTCCCTCTCCACTGAGGGACAGGACACAGTGGGGAATGTTATTGGTACAACCTCCTTGGAGAGCTCACTGGCAGCATCTTCCAAAATGACCAATCCATGTCCCCCTGCCCCAGCATCTGTGCTCCCAGGAATTCTCCCTTTAGCTACAGGTGCACATGTGTAAGTATAGCTGGAAACAACCTCAAGGTTCACAAATATGACAACCTGTTGCCATCCGGTCAATTCTGACTCATGGCGACCTCACGTCTGTCAGACTAGAACTGTGCTCCATAGGGTTTTCACGGCTGATTTTTCAGAAGCAGGTCACTAGGTCCCGTCTCCCCCTCCCCACAGGCACCTGTGAGTGGACTTGAACCTCCATCCTTTCAGTCAGGAGCTGAGCACATTCAGTAAACTTTGATCCATGCATGGGGCCCTGGTGGCACAGTGGTTAAGAGCTCGGCTGCTAACAAAACGGTTGGCAGTTTGAATCTACCAGTTGCTCCTTGGAAACCCGGTGGGGCAGTTCTGCTCTGTCCTGTAGGGTCACTATGAGTCAGAATTGGCTCGCTAGCAGTGGGTTTGGTTTGCTTTGGATCCATCCACAGAGTGAAGCACTAGACAGCTGCTTGACCAATAAACATCCGGCTTTCTGTACTAAGATAAGAGCTGTGTATAGGCTACTGCCTATTACATATGTTACAAACCAGACTACCTATTCACACACATACACACACAACACACATCAATATGTACACCTGTTTGTATATGCACAGACTAGCTCTGGAAAACATAGAAAAAGCTGGCTGATAATAGCTACCCCATGAAGGAGAGCAGGGGAGACTTGATTTTCAGCATACACCCCCCGCCACTTTGAACCTGCTGAACTCTGTGCCCGCTGTTAAGTGGGCCAACTGTACAGATGGGTAAACTGAGGCTCAGAAAAGATAAAGAACTTGCACACATGCTCAGTTTTTCTGCAGCCAGTAAGCAAAGCTGTTTCATTCCAAAGATCCTGCTTCAATGGCAGATGTGGGCTATCTATGAAGATAAAAAGCTTCCTGTCCACACACGCTGTGTGTGCCAGCACCGAAAAAACTCCTACAAATGAAAAAAAGCTCGGTTTCCCAAGCACGCTACTGCCATCTTGCACGCCTCTCTGCCTTCGTTCCTGGGCCTCAGGAAAGGAGGGTGCACACGGAGAGGTGCCTCCCTGCCAGGCCCCGTGAAGACTGCTTGCAGCACATGAGGGCGGTAGTTGGGAACACAGGGCAGGCTTGTGCTTACAGCGGGATTTCTCTTAGGCACTGGCCTTCCTCCCTACCTGGACAACAGAAGCTTTGGTCTGCCAGCACTGCCACCTCCAAGCTGTGAGGCCTGTGTCCAGTACTCAAATTCTTGGTGCTTCAGTTCCCTCATTTGTAAAATGGGCATGAAAATAAGCACACCAACCTCATAAGATTGCTGTGGGGATGAAATGGGGGAAACAGATGTAGGGAGCTGGGCATGGGGCCCGATACTCAGTCCCATGTTTCTGGGGGCTCCGGGAATTACAGCTGTTCTCAAACCATTTGGTTTCAGGATCTTTTCACCATCTTAAAAATGACCGAGGACCTACAGAGCCTCTGTTCATGTGGTTTTGCCTACTGGTATTTACCATATTGGAAACCGAAACTGAGAAAAAAATATATTTTGTGTCATTGTGTTCCACTGAGTTGATTCCGACTCATAGGACCCTACCGGGCAGAGCAGAACTGCCCTACAGGGTTTCCTAGGCTACAGTCTTTACAGGAGCAGATCGCCACATCTTTCTCCCTTGACTGGTGGGTTTGAACCACTGACCTTTCAGTTCACACCTGAGTGCTTAACCATTCTGCCACTAAACCAAAAAACCAAATCCATTGCCGCAGAGTTGATTCCGACTCACAGCGACCCGACAGGACAGGGTAGAACTGCCCCATAGAGTTTCCGAGGAGCATCTGGTGGATTTGAACCACCGACCTTTTGGTTAGCAGCCATAGCTCTTAACCACTATCACCAGGGTTTCCACTCTTCCACTAAAAAAACAAACAAAAAAATTTTTTTTGGCTCCTTAAAATATATATTAGTTCATTTACAAATAACAAGAAAATAAATTAAAATAACAAGACTAAACCGATTATATGCAATCTGTTGTGAGGTGTTGTTCTGACGGAAGAATCTGAAGGAAGCCCAGCCTCACAGAGATACGTGGTGGGCAAAGGAAAAGGAAGGAGATTTTCACAGCCTTTTCGGATCACGGTGGATATTCTTTAATACTACACCAAGGCTTGACAAGCATTAGTGTCACAAAGGTTAGCTGCAATTGGAACCGGTATTGCTAAACTTTGAGGACCGTGTCAGATTACGACCCACTGCTCTGCCTCGCGCTTTGAACGGACTGCTGACCTACACATGGTTTTAGAGCATTGTGCGTTGGTCATTTTGGAAAACAGCAGTTCACTGAGTTATGCACCCAGGAGAGGGAATGAGAATTTAAAAAAGCAATGTCTTAGTAACAAGGGTGGATTAACCAGTGAGCAAGGTATGCATGGACTTACAGTGAGCAAGGTACGCACGCACTTAATTGTGCTTGCTTACTAATCTGTAGTGCACAATTTCACATGGGCTTCACCATATCTTCGATGTGGTGAAAAACAGGTGAAATTGTGTACTACAGATTAGTAAGTAAGCACAAGTAAGCCCGTGCGTACCTTGCTTATTGGTTAATCCGCCCCTGCTTGGTACTATCATGAAATGCGGCAGGGGTGGTTCAGTGGTAGCGTTCTCACCTTCCGTGAGGAGGCCTGGGTTCGATTCTCAGCCAGCGCACCTCACACGCAGCCACCACCTGTCTGTCAGTGGGGGCCTGCGTGTTGCTATGATGCTGAACAGGTTTCGGTGGAGCTTCCAGACTAAGAGAGGCCTGGCAATCTACCTCCAAAAACTAGCCAGTGAAACCCTGCGGATCACTAAGGTCTGACTGGCACCCAATCGCAGGGATGGTGCAGGACTGGACAGCGTTTCATTCCATTGTGCATAGGGTTACCAAGAATTGAGGCCAACTTAACGGCAGCTAACAACAACATTATCATAAAAACAGTTCTGAACCATGAAAGGGTCTCAGGGACCCCCACGGCACACACTGAGAACACTGGGTTAGCAGAACTTCTTTATCCTCCAGGTTAACCATGCTTTTTATGAACTTGGAGAAAAAGAAACTTCTATAGGAAGTGTGAGACATACAGCCAGAATGCTATTGAAACAAGGATGGCAAGACTTCATTTCACGTACTTTGGACATGTTATTAGAAGGGACCAATCCCCGGAGAAGGACATCATGCTTGGTAGAGGGTCAGCAAAAAGGAGACCCTCAGCAAGATGGACTGACACAGGAGCTCCAACGATGGGCTCAAACACAGCAACAATTGTGAAGAAGGCACAGGACCGGGTAGTGTTTCACTCTGTTGTACGCAGGTTTGCTATGAGTCAGAAACGATTCAATGGCACCTAACAACAACAAGATAGAAAGTGTGGGGCTGGTGAGAATGGAGCCGACTGTGCCCTGGGGTCTCTGTCCCCTTTGTCAGTTTGCGCTAAAGGCAGTCACAGGAGCCTGCTGTCACCAGCACCCTCTAACCCTCGGCTGCTGTAGCCTCTCCACCTCCCAAGAGGCTTTCCTCTGATAACGTGGCCCTACCCTGCTCCTCCCCGTCATTACTAGATGTCATCCTCTCACCCCCAGGACCACCTCATCTCAAAATAACAGACCACGGTGGTTTGCAGAGGGGATGGTCTCCCACAGCAAAGTGCAGGGAAGCAGATGGGCGCTGTACTTGGGCTTCACAGCTGATAATTCTTGGTCTCTTGAAATTACATATGCATGCATATTTATAGTTAAATACATGGTGTCCACAAATAGCCACTCATTCATATATACATTCTTAACATCTCATCAGACACCCAGTTCCTTAAATCAGCCTCTGCAAGTCCCTTGCCTCAGTGTCTTCTTTCCTGGTCCATGGTGAGGGCCTTACCACTGCAGGCGGGGTTAATACCGGGCCCCTGACCCCAGTCTCTCCCCACTACCATCAGTCAGCGCCAAAGGCTTAGCTTGGATCAACATCTCTCCTGCTCAAAAGCCTTCAACAAGTCTTTGACATCCAAACCTTGTTCAGTCTGTTCTCGCCTTTCCGGCTCACCACCCACTACCCATCACAGTCCCTCCCCTCCTCTCACCTGGGCTTACTGGTCTCCCCTCCTCCCTCCATAATCCCTCTAATTTAATGACCCCACTCTCCTCTGGACTCTACATTTGTCTGGCACATAGTGGACCTTGTACATAATAGATGCTCAAACAAGTGATGCAACGGGTAATTTCTGAGTGCTTACTATGTGTCAAGGAGTCCCCAGGTGGGGCAAATGGTTATGTGATTGGCTACTAACTCAAAGAGTGGAAGTTTGAGTCCACACATAGACCTCAGAAGAAAGTCCTGGCTATCTGCTTCCAAAAGGTCACAGCCATTGAAAACCGAATGAAGCAGTTCTACTCTGTAACACATGGGATCGCCATGAATCAGAATCGACTTGACTGCAACTGGTGTTTGGCTTTTACTACGAGTCAGGCTATGCATAAAGGATATGGTAGCAAGTAACTAACAAAGATGTCTGTCTCACCTCCTGGAATTAACCGTTTGTTTCTTTCACGACGTTTCTCCCATTGCCGTCTATCATTATTTTCTCCTTTAGGACACTTCGCACTGTGCCCTAATCTGTATTTCAGCTCCTCAAGAAGAGTATTCTGTGTTACTTTGCTGCCTAGAATACGCTAGATGCTCAATAAGATATGGCTGAATGGGCAATGGATTAACTGCAATGACCACTGAAATAAGAACGAGGATGGACCAGAGATCCCTTAAACTGAGAAGTCCTGAGTGTTCGCTGAATTAATTGCTGTATGAACAACTGTTTTATATTTAAATATTTTAAATGCAGATGGGAAAGAGCAACCCTCAGCCCTGTCCTGGACAGGGTTCCGTAAATCACACAACCCAAATTGGAGGTGCTAACCTCAAGCAATCTAACAGGGTAGTTAGATGCTATGGTCTCAAATCCCAAGACCGTCGTTCCGTCCTGTATGGCTGGACCAAGATGCTTAAATTCTATGAGCCTCAGCTTCCTAATCTGGAAAATGGGGGTTTGAAATAAATGCCCCTACCTCAAAGTACTGGCCTATTCATCTCTATCCCTGGCACCTAGCAGAGTGGGTAGCATATAGTAGGTTCTCAATGCTTCACTTAACAGCATTTAAACCTCCTGGTAGTGAGGACCAGCCAGGGCTCACTGTTCTCCAAGATGATTTCATGGACAGCCCGCAATGAGGTGCCTGGGTACAATTATCTAGGCCAAACCCAGTAAGGGCTTCTCTTTGCCTAGAGGAAAACTCCAGCCACTGAAAATGGTTCAGAGGAAGCCACCCAGCAGTCGGAATGGGTGCAAGTCCCTGTGCGAATGTGTCCCGAGCGCTGAGTGCTCCCACCCCAGCCTGCAGCAGCAGCGGCCTCCCAGGACATAGCTGGCCAGCCAAACCCTGACATTTTTGCTTGTAATTGTACCTTCCAGCAAAAAGTCCTGGTTGGAGTGGTAAAAATAGCTGCCACAACTTCCTGCAACACAGATACGCCAGTGGACCCCAGTGCCCGAATGGAAGCCTGGCGATTCAGTTTGCGCTAAGTCGGTGAGCCAGCTGCCCTTAGGCTTTGCTCAGGATGGCTGTGGGGCAGGGGCCCAGCCTAGGCAGCCCACTCACGCCCCCTCTAAATCAGCCGCAGAGTTGGACGCTTTCCTCTCTGCCTTCATGAAAAATCCTGACTTTCAGAGTCAGGAGGCCCCTGACTAATGCAAACACCTGCCTTCCCTGCTCCAGGCTCAGTCAGTGCAGAAGCGCAAAAGCAGGACTCCCTACCAGAGCCCTGGGGAGCGGGGGGGGGGGGGTCCCCCTCTCACTCCCACCTTTGTCTGCCACCCATTGGTCCATGGCACCTCCCAGGCTGTCCTAACCAGGCCAGGCTGGTCAGATAATAGGAGCCTCCTCTGGTGCTTAGGCCAGCGTCATCCCCAGGACAGCAGGGGAATCGCAGCCAAACCTGGAAGCTTCTTTTCCAGGGGAGGGGGAGAGCAGAGCTCACCTGGAGAGTGACAAGGGAGCCTGGCGAAATCAGGCCACCAGCTTCTCTCACAGGGCCTGGTGCCACCTGGGACCACTGGGCCTGATTATTCCCAGGCCCAGAGATCCCGTCTTCTCATTTCCCCACACCCGCTACCACCTACTCCAGGCGTATGGTCACCTACTCCCTGGGTGTACTGCCATCTACTCCAGGTTCATGGTGACCTACCCCTCAGGTGTACTGCCACCTACTCCAGGGGTATGGTCACCTGTCACCTGCTCCCCAAGTGTACTGTTACCTATTCCAGGTGTATGGTGACAATTCCCCAAGTGTACCGCCACCTACTCCAGCGGTACAGTGATCTACTCCCTGGGTGTAGTGCCACCTATCCAGGGGTATGGTCACCTACTCCTTCGATGTAACTGCCACCTACTCCTGTGGTATTGGTCACCTACTTCCCGGGTGTATTGCCACCTACTCCAGGTGTATGGTCACCTACTCCCGGGGTGTACTGTCACCTACCTATTCCAGGGGTATGGTCACCTACTCCCCGGGTATACCGCCACCTATCCAGGTGTATTGTCACCCACTTCCTGGGTGTACCATCAGTCTCCACAGCTCTCCCCGCCTCTTTCTCCAAATCAAGCACAAGGACCCACTTAGTAAATTTTCAGTCTGTATGGAAGCTCCCTACTAGCAGAGGCCCCCACAATAATAAACATGGACAGTCACAAGGTTCTTGGAGCCCAGCCTTTGGCCTCTACCCACAGGTAAACAGGGCTCCATCTGTGATGGCTAATGCCCCTCTCTGCACCTTTCTTTATGGACCAGCTGGAGAGCTCACTCCACCCTCCTGTGCTCATTTCTTTCTTCCTGCAGGAAGGACAGGAGAAGCCCATGACTCGGCCAGTCCTCTGAGAGGAGCACTCAGCCCTCTTAGGTTGGTGAGGCCCTTTACATCCCAAGGGTCCCCAGGTGGATGCCTCCTGCATGAAGCCCCTCCACTTCACAGAGGCCAAGTCACCCCGACCCCTCCCTGGACACGCTGGCTGTTTAGAAGCACTCTGATTCACTTGAATATCCTGGGCTTCAGATAGTTTGCTTTCCCTGGTAAAAACAATGCCTCCTGATGTTTGCAGAGCTTTTCAGCATAAAACAAACTTTGAGGAATGCTTTCTCATACATAACGCACAGCAGCCTGGCAGAAGGCCGGGTGGGGAATAAAGGGCCTCAATTCACAGATGGTGAGAACACAGGTGCTCAGTACTCAGCCGAGGTCAGGAGACCAGCAAAAGGCAGAACCAAGGCTCACTAAACCTTGATTTGTTCTTCTGGAAAAACACATGTAGGTAAGAATTCAAAAGAGGAAACCCAAATAAACTAGAAACTTTTTTTTTAAAGGAATAACGAGATTATTTTTTATTTATTACGTCTGCTAAAACAGAAAATCAAACAAAACCAGCTGCCATCAAGTTGATTTGGACCCATGGCAACCCTGCATGAGTGTCACAGTAGAACTGTGCTCCACAGGGTTTTTAGTGGCCAATTTTGCTTTGTCTTCAATAAACCACCAGTTACCATCGGGTCGACTCCAGCTCCTGGTGACCCATGCGTGTCAGAGCAGAACTGTGCTCCATAAGCTTTTCAGGGGCCGAGTTTCTAGAAGTAAATCACCAGGCCTTTCTTCCCAGGAGCCTCTAGGTGGGTTTGAGCTGCCAACCTTGCAGTGAGTAGCCAAGTGCTTGTGCCTCCATAGACTACTGAAACTGAAAATGTGGATAATATCAACTGAGGGTGAGGATGTGGGGAAACAGACCTCCAGATCCATCTGGGAGAGAAAACTGATTAAGTCTTTGCAAAATGCATTTGGCTTTAAAAATGAAAAAGTGAGATGACCACGCCTGCACATAAAGACATGTGACTGAGGGTGTTCAAGGCTTTACTGATCATATCAGGAAAAATCAGACATAACCCCAAAATCTCTCATTAGGAAGACAGAAAAATGAAAAAAGTTTGGCTGCACTACAGAATATTATGTAGCTGTGAAAACGGAACTAAGTGAGAAGAAGTTGTAGAGTGCTGAGTATGATCTAAATTGCTAAAAACAAAAGCTGTATGTGAAAAGGAGGACTACAAGGGTATGCGGAGTCCTTGGGTAGCAAAAACAGTCAACCTGCTTGGCTGTTAACCAAAAGGCTGGAGGCTCAAGTCCACCCAGAAGCACCTCGGAAGAAAAGTCTGGTGGTTGACTTCCAAAAAATCAGCCACTGAAAATCCTATGGAGCTCAGTTCTACTCTGACACACATGGGGTCGCTACGAGTTGGGGTCGACTGCACAGTCACTGGTTAGAAGAATACAGACCATTCACAGAGATAGCAACGAAGGCAAGGGTAGGGGACGAGGACTTTCATACTGTACCCCCATTTTTGTCTATATTGTTTGTGTACAAAGGGAATGTATTGATGTTACTTAAACAATAAACAAAACAATCACTTTGAAGGAAAGTACTTTTCTTCATCCTCCTATCCATCAAAAGCTTACAGAATGTAAAGGCCATGGCCTGTCTCTGGGCCTCATCTGACACCAGTCCCCCAGCAGCCCAGGACATCCCAGCCTTTACATGTGCTCTGCCCCTGCCTGCTGTGCTCATGTCTTTCCCTGGCTGCCTCTTGCTGGTCTTGCAGGTCTCTGATCCAATGTCACTAACCCGGAGAGACCTTCTTTGACCTCCCTGTCTGAGCGGATTCTCCTCACCTTAACCTCCCCTCCAGCCCTCTCCGTCCACTTCCTTCCCAGCCCTTGTCACAGCTGCATTTATCCTGTATTTGGTGTCTGCCTCCCCAGCTGAGCGGGGCTTAGGAATGGCAAGGACCTTGCCTTGTTCTCTGCAGCGTCCCAGTGCCGGCCATACAGGACGTGGCAAAAAAGATTCACGGCCACCTTTAGAATGAGGCAGGCTTTAACAAGAGTCTGGTCCTCAGCTCTCCAAAGAGGAAACTGAGACAGGCTCTCTCCAGGCATGCCACTCATACCCTAACGCTGTGTCATAACCACCTGACTTCCGCCTGCCTCCTGCTCCAGGTGATGGGATCCTGAATAGGGATTCTCTTTGAACTTGACTTTCACTGGTTTCTAGTCCAGGGCATGAGTCATACCAGTAATCAGTTGCTGTCACGTTGACTCCAACTCATGGTAACCCCATGTGTGTCACGGTAGAACTGTGCTCCACAGGGTTTTCAACGGCTGATTTTTTGGAAGTAGATTGCCGACCTTTCTTCTGAGGTGCAGCTGGATGAGTTCAAACTGCCAGCCTTTCAGTTGTCAAGTGCTTCATCGTCTGAGCCACCCAGGACTCCCACATAGAAGCCATACAGAAGGTGCTCAATAAAAAAAAAAAAATGCTTATTGCATGAATGGAGTGTACACTTCTCTCCCTCAGCTTTCCAAGGCCAAGACAACTGAGGCATTAAAAGGCTAAGGGACTTGCTGCCCAAGGTCTCATGAGCCCAGCTGGGAGGCAGCAAACCTTGACCTCTGGAGGGAAGCACCAGAGCTTTCTAGAAAAAGGCCTCCTCCACCTCTGGCCCTCACTCTACCCAGACATGTGGGCCTGGCCAGCTGCAGACCTGACAGACAGCATGCCCTGGGGTTTGGACCAGCAAAGCTTCTCTGATCTTAATTAGGAAATTAATTCCATTCAGCCTGGATTGATCTGTGGTTACCCTCTCCTCAGGGGCCCAAAGGGAGTGGGCAGGAAAAAGCAAGGCTTTTTCTTTCTATTCCATCCATGCATCCTACTCCTGATGACACTGACAGCTGAAGGCATCTTGCTGGCAGAGGTGGGTGGGGAGTGACATGGTTTCGGTCACTTGGACAGAAGTCCCTGGGGAACACGGTTCTCGGTGGCAGCCCCAGTTCTCACAAAGCTTTGCTTACCGCCCCCACTCAGGGAGGAGTCATTCAACTGGTCTTACAGGCACCGCCTGGCAAAGCCTGGAGAACAGGAGGCAGGAAGCCTTACCACCTCCCACCTCCTGTCCACCTGGCTCCCTCCTGATCTCTCCAGTTCCTCTGAGCTCTTGGATCGTCTCTCCTAGGTGGTGGCCCCGGGCTCTGTGCCCAGGGGACACTCATAGGCTAGGTCCCACCCCATCTGTTCTGGAGGGTGGGGGTTACTCTCATGCTCCCACATCTGCTGCCCAGCAAGACCTTGGGAAATGAGTCACCCACACGTCACCTTCCTTCGAGCCCATGCCTGCTCCCCTAGGTGCTGTCTGTTTCTTCTCTGACCCTGTTATCTGGCTTCTCCAGCCCCCCCACCTCCACAGACACACCCAGTGCTTGCAGGCCAGCACAGGGGGGAGTCCTTTACACCTGGGCCCCAAACAGCGAGGCAGCGGGCAGAGGCAGGGAACTAAGGAAGGGAGCCTCGAGGGAGGAGAGCAAGTCCCTCTGGTTACTGGGGAAGTCGGGCTTAGTCTCCACCCACTGAGAAAGGAAAGGAAACTGGGAACCTGCCTACTGGCTCCTCTCACGTCACAGGTGGAAACCCTGCAGCCCACAGAGAAAAGCGACTTGCCCAAAGTCCCATAACACATCAGAGGTACAGCTAGAACTAGAACTTAGACCCCTGCTCACGTGGCCCCTCTGAGCTCTAAGGGACTACCTCTCAAACTCCTCTTGCCCAGAAGAGCTAAGCAAGTAAATCGAGCTTTATAAAACCGCTTAACATCAGTGCTTGCAAGACCCTTTGAGATTTTACAGCAAAACGTTTAACGGAAGCGTAATACAGAAAAGCATCCACCCATTTTACAGAAGAGGTCCCTAGAGGCTGGGAGACCCGCACGAAGTCCCACAGCTGGGCACGGGCAGAGCAGAGCGAGAACTCCAGGCCCCAAAATCCCACTTAAGTGCTCTTCCTGCCAATAGTTTCCAGGTCCAAGGGTTCCAACCGTGGGATGGTGAAGAGCTGGAGCTGGCCTCTGGCCTTGGTCACGTTGAAACAAGTGGTGGCTCAGGCCACCTCCTTCAACCTCTGCAGCCAACCCTGGGGTACAGGGAGACCACTGTGGGGGGAAAGAATGGCTGCAAAGATTTTTATGTCTTTGCAGAAGATAAGGTACCATTTCCCAACTGCATTTCTGGTGCCACCAAGTTGGCACTTTTAAGAACAGGACAATGAGCCACGTGTGCCTGCCTTTCATTATCCAGATGGCACTGAGATGGGGCGGCTTGGAAGGAAAGGTTTAGGAATGAGAAAGAACCGTGTCTGGTGTGAGAGGGAGGGGGTGGGAATGGGTGAAGTGGCTGGGGACCCAGGAGACGCTGCAGGTTGGCTCAGAGCAACTGGTGTCTCTGACTACCATCCCACGCAGAGAAGACAGGACGAAGAGAAAGGCATCCCTGGCTTGCACCAATGCCCACTCCGTTAGACACTGTTCTAGGGGCTTCTACATAGTATTACGCTTCATTTTCACAATAAACCTTGGAAAAGGCCAAAGAGGCTCAGTTAGGTTAATTAACTTAATCACAGAAACACAGCCAAGATTTAAACCCAAGTCTGGTTCCAGAGCCCATGCCCTGTCCACTGACCTTGTATTAAAGGGACTTCCAGTGGAGCCCCATCCCACAATACCTTCTCCCCTATTTCTAACAGTTCCGAGGACTCTGGGTGTGGCAGTCTGGCAAGGCAATGGTCTGAAGCTGACTGGTTTCAGAACAGTCCTGCTCAGGGGGTGAGGTGTTCCAAGAGCCGGGCTGACCTCCATCACCGGGACAGATACAGATGGACCAGGGGAAAGCCCTGCTGCATGCTGTGACTAAAGGCTGTGGATGCATGAGTGCCCCCACCCCCAGCTGGTCCCAGCTGGGAAAACACTTCAATAGCCCTGGTTGGCTCAGGCAATTCAATTATGAAATTTATCACGTTAGATGAAAACCAGCATCTCAATTAGCCAATTCATTTTGTGTCTGGCCACTCTGTTTTCTCATGCCAGCTCTGCTCTCCACTCTAGCCAGGCTACACCCTCACTGCAGGTTGTACAGAGCGACTAGGGGCTTAGGCCATGGTGGGCAGGGTCTTCCAGGACTCCCCTAAGCAGGGAGGCTGCATCCAGAAGCATCTAGCTGCCCACGGACACCACTGTCTGCGGAGTCCCCAGGCGGAGCCACCCACAGCCATGAACCTTTCCAAAGCCTCCCACCTGCTTCTCCCCGACCTGAACCTAAGTCTGCCTTGAGCCGGCAATGAGTTGGCCTCTGCCTTCTTGAAGAGGTGGGGATGGGTGGTAGGAGCAAACACACACAGCCTGGAATCTGGAGAGGCTGTGGCATGCCTTCCCAGGAAGCTTTCACTGTTGTGCCCCTCCTCTGTGCCCCCGCAGTGTTCCTGGGGCACGTTGCCTGCCACACCGTGGCAGGGCCTTCATCCACATGCCAGTCTAGAAGCTCCCTGAAGAAGGGTCCCCAGCACCTAACCCAAGGCCTGGAACACAGCACGTGTCCCATCTAGTCTGTTCAAACAATTAATGATTAAAACGCCTAACGAATGAAATGAATGACCAAGCCATCCACTTGGTACAGCTCTACTTCACGGGCCCCCCTCAGTGATAGATGGGAAAACCAAGCCTGCTTTCATTGCAAACCACACAGTCCCGGTAGTGGGTAGTTTCTTTCTCCTTTCTTCCTGCTCTTCTCTGCCCACACCAAATGCCCACAGGTTTCAGATGCATTAAGGCGCACTAGGCTGCAGGAGCTGCCTCCAAAGTAGAGTGTGCAACTTGCCCACAGCTCCTCTCTCGGCACCATAAACATAAATCTGGCTGCAGCCCGAGACTCAGGATGAAGGTTTCTTCCATTTCTCTCTACCTTCCTTTTAACCTCCCTGGAGTCACTTCCTGACAAGCGGAATGACTCAAGGCGGGCCAGGGAACAGACTGGATCCATCAGCCTCCACAGGCACCGCTGAGGTTCAAGGCCCCTGTCTCCGAAGGGCACCAAATCTGGCCCCAGGTGGGGTCAACCTTGCGTCCTACTCCAACCAAGTCCCCAAATGCAGGTCTCCAACAACAGCCGCCCGTTCCCAACACACAGACCAGGTCCCACTGAGAACCAGTTCCATCTATGAGTGGGGAGTTTGAGGCCCAGGGTCCCAAAGAGCCTGACCCCATGTCACAGTCCCCAGAGTCTGGTCCGTGAAAAGATACGGGGTTCCTGCCTCCTCTCGTAGCGCCATGGGTAATTTCCCTCCCTGGCAGGGCCCGTCACACCGCCAGAGTGAAAGCAAAAGGCCAGGCACCTGGCGCTCTGCCCTGACTCACCAGGGAGGGCCAGAGCCCAGCGAGCCTTCCCCAGGGACAAAGCAAGGGGACCCAGCAGGACTCCAGAGAGCCAGATTAAACCTGCAGGGCCTGGGTCAGCAGCCATCCCCTATCCCTTTGGTGAGATCTCTATATAAATTGTTCTTTGTTCAAAGATGGTGTGAAAGAACTTCACGGGTTTTGAAGCAACAACACAAAAAAATAGGTGGAGCCCCTGGGGGTAGGGGTGGGGAGGCAAAATTCCCTAAATGAAAAGCACCTAAAGCAACTATGAAGAAGTAAAGAGGGTGAGGGGGGAACTCCGAGATGCAGTGAGGTCCTGGGAGCCACCGCAAAGATGGGTGTGTGGGTGGCGGTGGGGAGAACCAGGCTGGAGGAGACTAGCTCTGGACTGGCCAGGTTGGCGGCCACCCAGGTGGGCAGGTGGGTGTGACTTCAGGAGTGTGACCCTTTCTCTGCAGCTCTCACAGGAACGAGGTGTCCTGCCAGGCGACAAGTAAACGGCCCGGGTGAAAGGGGAGGTGGTCAATTCCGCCCGCGAGAGGCGGCTGGCCCTTAGCTACCCCGCCGGGCTCCGGGCCGGCTCCTGCAGACGACATTTCCCTGGTTAAACCCCTCCGCGTTCGCTTTGCACAAGGCCGTCAGCTCTGGGTGCCGTGGACTTCGTTCCGCCAGGGCGCAAAGCCGGCGGTCACATTCTCCGAGACAAGCAGCCTCCTCTTTCCAGGATCAATAGTAATTTTTTGAATAGAGAGTCCGCGGACTCAATGAATCAACCACTCCCAGGGGAAGGAGCTGCGGCTCCCGCGCGCAACATCTATTTACAAAACGATTCGTCCCCTCGCCCAGAGCGCACAGCAAATACCCTCACCGGTCCCCAGGTGAGGGCGAGACGGGATGAGCCGGCAGAGGGGGTGCTAACCTCAGCTCCCCATTGTCCCTGACCCAGCACCCCCAATCCCCGCGGCGGCTCGCGCGCCTCCGAGCTGCGCTGCGCTCTTCCTGGGACACGCGGCCCCGCGGAGGCTCGCTCTGCCGGGGCTTCCAGGGCGGCACGCGTAGGGGGCCGGCGCCCGACCGCCTCGCAGGGGAGCGACAAGTCCCCAGCGCCGGCGGCCGGGAAGGGGCTCTGGGCGCCCAGCCCTCGGCAGAGCCAGCGCCGGGCGCCGGGAAGCCGGATCGGCCGCGAGGACGGCGCCCCCAGGCGCCCAGGCCGGCTACTCACCACTCGGGACGCTGCCGGCCGCTGCGCTCCCAGCCCCAGGCCGCCGCCGCGCTCAGAAGCCCACGCCGCCCTCGTGAGCCTCCGGAGCCCTCGCCGCCGCCGCCGCCGCCGCCGCTCACCTTCCCCGACTCGCCCCAGCGCCGAGCTCACTCCGGCTGCGAGACGGCTGAAGCGCCGCCAACAAACTAGTTTCTCCGGCCTTCCCGCTCCGCCTCCCGGGCCGAAGCGCAGCAACCAATCAGACGCGGCGCCTCTGTGACGGATGGGCGACCGAACCCGTAGTTCAGTGCAGAGGAGGGGAAAGGGGCGGGCACCCAGGCCGCGCCAGTCCCGCGAGGGGCGGGGCAGGGAGAGGAAAAGGCTTCGGCCTGATTCTTAAAGGGACAGGTGCCTGCCCGGCCGAGGGCCGAAGTTTGGTAACAAAACGCGACGGTGAGCCAGAGCTTTCGGAAAGAGGGAGATTTGTAGGTTGCGTGTACCTTTTTCTCCTACCTCCAGATTACAGGCGTTTTTGGTCTCACTGCACCCTGCCGAGCCACATTCTTAATTCTCCTAAACCCTTTCTTTTACTCCTGCCTTATTTCACTGTGTTTGAGATATTCTGCAGCCACCAAGTCTCATCTCTATTTGGGTCTGTATTTTTTAAGGTATCTCAGCTCTCCTACTTGTATCATTTCCTTCGAAGCTCCTTTTAGAAGCCAGCCTTCAAACATTCATTCATTCATCTATTTATTCATCCCAGAAAAGTTTACTGGAGGTCTGCAATGTGCTAGTCTCAGAGGGGCAGAAAGACCTGTAATTCCTCGTCCTTGCCTTCTAGGATTGCATCCCATCCCACCACCTAAATTTCCTGTGTATCCAGTTTCTTCGTCTGACAGGTAAGTGACAGGAAAAAATTCCTCATAGGACAATTTGGAGTCTTAAAAAAAGACAAAATTCCTGAGACAAAAGAAGTGCACGAGAGATGTGCTTTTTCTTTTCCCTCCCACTGGAGAAAGATAATTCAAATAGGTACTTACGGGCCTACTTAGGTCTTTAGACAACCCTAATAAAATACAGAAAATAATAAGTGCTGGAAGAGCCAAGCACCGTCCGGGGGACAATTCCCAGGAAGCAGAGGTTACGTTGATGGGAGGGGCGAGGTTTACGGAGGAGGAGGAGAGTGTGCAAACCGTTTTGAAAGATTACTAGGCTTTTGACCAGTGGTGGAAACTGGCAAGTGGACCCCACAAGTAGAAATCTGCTTAGACTAGACAGAAGAGACTGCAAATTTAAGAAGCTGCGGAAATGACAGGGAAGACACCATCAGGGAAGGCATTGTGGTGGAAACAGAAGTGTAGAGGACAGCAGCCCAGATCCGGGCTTGGACTCTGGCTCTGCCTTTCCAGAGCTGTGTAATGTAAGGCAGATTGCTCAGGTTCCTACTGGTGGAAGGAGGCTTCTAAAACCTGTTTTGCAAGGTTATTGCCAAAATTAAATAAGAAAACATATACAAGGGTCCTGGCTCCTAGTAAGGAGCCCTGGTGGTACAGTGGTTAAGTGCTTGGCTGCTAAGCAAAAGGTTGGTGGTTCAAACCCACCAGCCGCTCCATGGGAGAACGATGTGGCAGTCTGCTTCCATAAAGATTAGTCTTTGGAAACCCTATGGGGCAGTTCTTCAGGGTGGCTCTGAGTCGGAATCGACTCAACGGCCGCGGGTTTGGTGTTTTTAGTTGGCACTTAGTAAGTGCTCAATATAGGTTTGTGTCTCCATTTGGCCCAGATCGGGAGATTTTCAAGACACAGCCATTCTAGTATTTAAGAGCGGTCTTGGCCGGAGGCAAAAGCCGGCCAACTGTGCTGTTAAAGTGCCTTCAAAGGGAAAAAGGCGGCGTCGAAATAATTGTTCCATTAAAGAAATGACACAACTTTGATTTATAGTTCTAACATCTTGCCAGTTTTCTATGGCTTGACTATTTATATAATTGTTGGTTGGATGAAGCTCCATATTCAAAATTGATCTTAGCAAGCTCATAGTCACTGCTTATCATTCCATAGAGGTTCTCTGAGAAATTATAATGACAACCATCTAAAATCTGGTCCACATGATCATTTTCCCTCTCCTCAACTCCAAAACTTAAATTAGGTATGGCATACATTAAAGACAAATATAGGCAATGGAACAAAACCAGACCAAAGACATGTGTTAAGTTATTGCGTTTAGATCATTTAGATATGACTTGAGAGGAGGAGAGGAGATGAAACTTGCTTTGCCATCTGCTTTAATTCTCACTGTAGGTTGCGGAGAATAACCACCATCATAGCCCTTGTCATCAGTGCTGTGAGGACCGGCTTACCTGTTAGTCCACCCACTGCACATCGGGTCCGGGGAGGGCCATGACAATTATCTCTGAATCCTGAGCCTTAACACAAGTTGTTCGGAATACTATTAATAAATCTCGTATCATTGAGCATCTGCTTTTGCTACATACTATAAACCAAACTCGTTGCTGTCAAGCCGATTCTGATTCATGGCGACATCATAGGTTACAGGGTACAACTACTGTGTAGGGTTATATTGGCTGTAATCTCTATGGAAAGAGCCCCGGTGGTGCAGTGGTTAAGCACTTGGCTGTTAACTGAAAGGTCAGCAGTTCGAACCCACCAGCCACGTCTTTGGAAAAAGATGCAGCAGTCTGCTTCCATAAAGATTACAGCGTTGGATACCCTGTGGGGCGGTTCTGCTATCTTATAGGGTTGCTGTGACTCAGAATCGACTTGACAGCATTGAGTTTAATCTTTATGGAAGGAGCCTACCCTGCCTTTCTTCCACGGAGCCAGTGGGTGGTTTTGAAGCACCAACCTTTAAGTTAGCAGCTGATAGCAAACTGATCACACCACCCAAGCAGGCACCTTAGAATAGAACATCCAAAATAACTGATAGAGATAGAACTTTGTTTCCTGCTCATGTAAAAGATGTCTAAAGTTAAACAATCCAGTACTGGTAGGCACCTCCACAGTTATCAGGAATCTGGGTTTTTATATTTCCCTTCTGCTATCCTTAATGCCTGGTTTCCATTTCCAGTGTTGCCTCATGGTCCAGTATGACTGCTGGAGCTCCAGCCATAGCATCCATATTACAGGCAGCAGGAAGGAATAAGGATAGAAGGGCAAAAAGTATATGCCTCCCAGCTGTGTCAGTTCCATTTAGCCAGCCTGTGGAAACCCCATGTAATACTTAAGTTACATCGTATTGGATAGAACTTAGTTACATGGCCATACCTACCTACAAGGGCAGCTGGGAAATGATGACTTTTATATGAGTGCATCCCTAAACAAAACCAGGCCTCTGTTAACAGGGCAGAAGGGAAGAACGGATGCCTGGTGTCAGCCAACAGTCCAGGCCAACACCTTTTTTTTTTTTTCATTTTCCCAGTATCTGTCCAGTATTCCTGGTGGCCCAGAACTTAAAGTTTTAGAAATTCTGGGGTGATGTGCAGAACTCAATACGTATTTGTTAATAGATGGTTGAACTCTTGGTTTTCCTACTTCTTTGGATGTTCCTTTTTCAGACTCCTCCGCTGATTCCTTGGCATTTCCCAGACTTCCTGGTACTGGAGTGCTCAGGAATTGAATACGGATAGGTAAGAAGACCTCATCCTTGCCCACACTCACTCCCTAGGTGATCTCCCCCAGGCCGTGGCCTTATGGTCATACAAACACTGGCAGCTCTCACATCCGTACTCCTAGCTCCTGATGTCTCCATGAACTCTAGGCCCACAGCTCTCACTCCTTGCTCGATATATTTGCGTGGGTGTCTAGAGGGGATCTCAATCTTAACATGCCCCCACTGAGCTGATACACTTCCCTGCAAGAGATATTTTGCTCCTTCTGCAGGCTTCTCCATCTCAGGAAAAAAAAAAAAAACTCGCTTCCATCAAGTTGATTCCAACTCATAGCAACCAGATCGGACAGAGCAGAACTGCCCCACAGAGACAGTTCCCAAGACCGTAGTCCTTATGGGAGTAGACTGCCACATCTTTCCTGCAGAACAGCTGATGGGTTCAAACTGCAGACCTTTTGGCCAGCAGCTGAGTGCTGAGCACTGCGCCACCAGGGCTTCTTTCATCCCAGGGAAATACAGCCCAATCTTTCTTTTGCTCAAATAAAAAATCTTGGCGTCATTCTCTCATACCCCACATCTGATCCATAAGGAAATCTTTGTCGACTGAACACTTCTCACCACTTCCACAGCCACCACCAGGCTAGTCCGAGCCACATTGTCTCTCCCCTGGCCACTGCAGCAGTCTTCTGACTCCTCTGCTTGTTCCATCCTTCCTGCAGCAGCCAGAGGGATCCTTTTTTTTTTTCCTCCCAAAAAAGCTGATCATGGAGGTCCCTGGGTGGTACAAAATGGTTAACACACTCGGCTTCTGTCATGGATTGAATCGTGTCCCCCCAAAATATCTGTCAACTTAGCTGGGCTATGATTGTCAGTATTGTGTGACTGTCCACCATTTTATGTGATTTTCCTATATGTTGTAAATCCTCTCACTATGGTGTAATAAGATGGGTTTGCGGCAATTATACTGATGAAGTCTACAAGACTACAAGATTAGGTAGTGTTTTAAGCCAATTCCTTTTGAGATATAAAAGAGAGAAGCGAGCAGAGAGACATGGGGGACTTCATACCACCAAAAAAGTAGTGCCAGGAGTAGAGCACGTCCTTTAGACCTGAGGCTCCTGTGCTGAGTTGCTCCCAGACCAAGGGAAGTCTGATGACAAGGACCTTCCTCCAGAGCCGACAGAGAGAGAAAGCCTTCCCCTGGAGCCGATGCTCTGAATTTGGACTTCTAGCCTACTGGACTATGAGAGAATAAAACTTCTCTTTGTTAAAGCCACTCTCTTGTGGTATCTCTGTTATAGCAGCACTAGATAACTAAGACAGCTTCTAACTGAGCCACCCAAAGGCACCTCAGAAGAAAGGCCTGGTAATCTACTTTTAAAAACTCAGCCATTGAAAATGCTATGGAGTACAATTCCACTCTGACACACATGGGGCCACCATGAGTCAGAGTCGACTCAGTGGTAACTGGTTTAACTGGTCTGTCCTCAGCTCAGACTCCTCCAGTGGCTCCCATCTCACTCAGAGTGAAGACTAGAGCCCTTACGTTGGGCCAACAGGCCTGACACTATTTGTGCTTAAGCACTCCTTGGATTTCACCTCCCACCTCCCTGCCTCTCGCTCCCTCTGCTCCAGACCCCTTGACCTCTTTGCTCATCCTCAGACCAGCTGTCTTGGTTATCTAGTGCTGCTATAACAGAAATACCACCAGTGAATGGCTTCAACAAGCACAAGTTTTTTCTCTCAGTCTACTAGGCTAAAAGTCCAAATTCAGGGTGTTAGCTCCAGGAGAAAGCTTTGTTTTTCTGTTGGCTCTGGAGAAAGGTCCTTGTCATCAATCTTCCCCTGGACTAGGAGCTTCTCAGCACAGGAACCTCAGGTCCAAAGGACACACCTTGCCCCTGGTGTTGCTTTCTGGGTGGTATGAGGTCCCCATGTCTCTCTGCTAGCTTCTCTCTTTTATATCTCAAAAAGGTTTACATAAGACACAGCCTGATCTTTCAGATTGAGTCCTTCCTCATTAACATCATTGCCCCTAGTCACATCTCATTAACATCATAGAGGCAGGATTTACAACACAGGAAAATCACATCAGATGACAAAATAGTGGGCGATCACACAGTACTGGGAGTCACAGACTAGCCAAGTGGACAGATATTTTTGGGGGACACAAAGCCAAGCCTACTCTCACTGTGGGGCTTTTGCTTTGCTGGTCACTCGACCCAGAATGCTCTTTTCCTGGACATCCACTTGATTCATTCACCTGCTCCCATCGGGTTCCTGCTCAACTGCCGCCTTATCAGGTAGGCCTCTCTTACGGATTGAATTGTGCCCCCCCTCCCCAAAATATACTGATTAATACCTGTACCTGTGAATGTGACTTTGGAAATAGGTTCTTTCTTTGAAAATGTTATCAGTTAAATTAATGAGGCCATACCGGAGTAGGGTGGCTGCTAATCCCCTCTGAATGGTGTCCTATAAAAGAGGAGAAAAGCCAAAAAAACCAAACCTGTTGCTGTGGAGATGTAGAAACAGTCACACAGGGAGAAGGTGCTTCGTGAGTGAAGATATATCTACAAGCCAAGGAATGCCAAGAGATGTCTGAGGTTCCAGAAGCTAGAAGAGACAAAGAAGACTCTTCCCCTTGAGCAGTCAGAGAGATCATGGCCCTGTAGATAACTTGAATTTGGACTTCTACCCTACAAAACTGTGAGAGAAGAAATTCCTGTTCTTCAAAGTCACCCAGTTTGTGGCATTTTGTTATGGCAGCCCTAGGAGACAAAGAGAGCCTCCTTGAGCACCTTCTATAAAATAACCGCATTTCCCACCCTGACAGCCTCTGTTCCCCTTGCTAGACTTTATCTATAGCACATACTTCACCTTCCATCTCTACATATGTATGCAGAGAAAGAGAGCCTGGCACTTACAGCTAGGCCCAGGTGTTTTCCCATTGAACATAAATACTTTCACAGAACACCAAAGTCAGACAAGGCCATGCTGTGATCATGAGGGATCAAAACGAAAACAGAACACTCTGTAATCATGTCTGAACACAGACAAAACATAAACATTGTCCAAAACACAAAATACCAACCATCCCGCTTGCTGGGCTAGTATTAGTGATTACTGCTTCTTTACAAATTACAACTTTAGCCTCCCTCCAGTCTGCCCTCCTTCTAGATAAGATTTATTGGGATACCCAAACATAAAATTATCTCCTGCTTTCTGACAGCATCCAATCCACAGCAAACCTCGACTTCCTTGGACCCTCCCCCGAATTGCCAACTGTCTTAGGCTGGGCTCTCTAAAGGAGCAAAACCAGTAAAGTATGTGTGTGTGTGTGTGTGTGTAGAGAGAGAGTGTTATCTCAAGGAAATGGCTCATATGGTTGTAGAGGCTGACAAGTCCCAAGTCCATGGATCAAATGTCAGGCTGGAGGCTTCTCCTGACACGTAGCTGCAGGGGCTGATGAACCCAAGATTGGTAGGTAAGACAGTGGATCACTGGCTCAGGTCCCAAGAGCTAGGGGTCAAATGATGATGGGCTGGATGCAGGATCCAGAGCAAGTGAGCAAGCTTCACCAGAATGTCTGTATATGATGGATGCAGGCCACACCCTTGAGAAAACTCCCCTTACAACTGATTGGCTGATCACATCATGGAGGATGATTACATCATTACATAACTGCCACATTACATCATTATATAACTTCCAAACTACATCGTTACGAAACTACCAAACTACATCATTGTGTAACTGCCAAACCACTGGGAATCATGGCCCAGCCAAGCTGACACAAACTTTAACCATCACACCAACCAAAGCCCAAATCCTAGTATTGATCTTTCCTAACACCTTTTTACTGAGATGGCCTTTGGTTTTCTATGGTGTGTGTGTGCTCCCTTTTAGCAAAAAGTAATAAACCTGACTTGTTCAACTATAGGTGTTCCTGGTGGTTTCTGGCTGGAGGGCATTGACAATGTGCGTGCGCACACACACACACACACACACATTTGCTCTTTGTTTTGTTTTAACTGGCTGCTCTCCCAGAATGTAAGTTCCATAAGAGCAGGGAATTTGTTTTGTTCACCACTCCATCTCAGACCTAGGACGGTACCTGGCACATAGTAGGCGCTCAATTAACGTTCATTCAATGAATTATGAATTGAATGTCATTTCAGAGGCAGTGTTCACCATCACCCAATCAGTAGTTTCTGATCTCAGTGTTGGATGAGTTCAACCGAGTCTTTAATTTTCCACCAGCCTTCTCAGAGATAGAATCCCTGCTCAGGCAGGGCCCCCTCAGGGTGGAGCTGTGGCAAGAGATGCCTTTCTTGGCTTTGGTTCTCAAGGTGTCAGTGGCTACTATCCTGGGGAGCAGCAGGAATCAAGGTCATGGGATGAGTCACTGCTCAGGTCCTGGGCATAGGGCAGGGTTGGACGTGGGTGGGGACAGGGGCTGCAGGAGGTAGGAGGGCCTTGTGCCCTCACCTGGTGGCGGTGTAGACTGCACAAGGAAGAAGCTGTTGCTGCTCCTTCTACCCCAAGAAGCCACAGCCACTCAGCGGTCTCCATTCCAGCCATGCCCCATGAAGGCCACTTTTCCCACATATACTCACCCTGACACACACACACACGAGAAATGCCACAATTTCGACCTTTATTTGATCTAGAAAACATGCTTATTCATCTATACTATACAGTGCATCCTGGAGGTACGGGGAGGGTGAAGGGACAACTGTCTGGGTTTATGGGGCAGTGAGCCTGTGCAAGGACACCAGAGAGGAGCTCTTTAGATATCCAAGGCTCAGCCTGAGGGGCCAGCAGAGGAGGAGCGGGGACCCAGGGGGCAGGAATGAGCTTCAGGAAGGAAGATAAGAGGGCACCACAGAGCAAACGCCTCCATTTAGACATGTGACGGGGGATGCCCACTCACTTTTTCCCCAGAAACCAAGATGGAATGATGGCTAATAAACCCCTTTGGGAGATGCAAAACAGTGTGTATAGTGTGCTACTTTGGGGCCCCAAAGTGGGAAAAAGAAGAAAGTACATGTTCAAGTGCATGTATGTGAATAAAGAAACGCTGCTAAGATTTTCAGAAAATGAATCCAATGGCCCCCTGTGTGCAAGGAGGGGCGACGCATAGTGGTGGGCTTCGCTGTGTACCTTGTTACATGGTTTGATTCCTGAGCCATGGAAATTGATGCTTACTCAAGATAAAATTTAAAAGCCAAACCAGAGCTTAAAAAATGAAATAAAACTACGTCTTTCAGTGCACAGGTTAGAATGAGTGAAGAGGAAGAATAAAGGAGACTTGTATTCTATGTATACGGTCTGAGGTTTTAGAAAAATGCATCCATGTTTTCTTTGCATAATTAAAGATAATCGTTTAAAAAGCAAAAAGGAAGCAAGGAAGGAAGGAATATAAATGGCCTTTGGAGGCAGCTAGCACAACCTGGGTTGTTGGTACATTCTCTCTGCCACTGTGTGACTGTGGGTGGGTTATTTTGCCTTTCTAAGCCTCAGTTTTCCTGTCAATCAAATGGGGCAAATATTATAATTATTATAATAGTAACAATAATATATATTATTGCATAATATATAAAACCAGAAAAAAAAAAAAAAACCTATTGCCATCGAATCAATTCCGACTCCTGGTGACCCCATAGAATAGAGTAGAACTGTCCCATAGGGTTTACGAAGCGGCTGGTGGACTTGAACGGCCAGCCTTTTGGTTAGCAGCCAAGCCCTTAACCACTGTGTCACCAGGGTTCCATAATATATAATGTGATATAAAAAAAAAAAAAAATTTAATAGGGTTCTTGAAAAAGTTAAATTAAAAAAAGAAAAAGGTTAAGTAAATTTTTAAAAAGTCTATGTAGAGCACGTAGCCTAATACCTGGGGACTAGTAAACCTAAAAAATATTAGCTGCAATTAGAGGGCTGGATATTTGTAAAATGTTAAGGGCATCCAAAAAGAGCCCTGGTGGCACAGTGGTTAAGTGCTCAGCTGCTGACCACAAGGTTGGTGGTTTAAACCCAACAACCAGTGTGGCAGTTCTACTCTGCCCTATAGGGTCACTATCAGTCAGAATTGACTTCACAGCAATGGGTTTGGTGGGTTTTTGGAAGCAGCATCCAAGAAGCCCTGGTGGCACAGTGGTTAAGTGCTTGGCTGCTAACCAAAAGGTTGGCAGTTCGAACACACCAGCTGCTCAGTGGAAGAAAGATGTGGCCGTCTGCTTCTGTAAAAATTGCAGCCTTGAAAACCCCATGGGGTGGTTCAACTCTGTCTTATAGGGCCACTGTGAGTTGGAATCAACTCAATGGCAAGGGATCTTTTTCGGTTTTAAGAAGTATCTCTGGGTTACTTACGAGAACTCAATTAATTGTAATTATTCTTTGTTAATATTAACGTAACTTTAGATGTGGTCTCTGGTAGCTCCCCAGCTGGAGGGTCGGAAGCTCTGTACGTCTCACCCACCACCACTAAAAACATGATCCCCAGTTGATGGTGGCAGAAGGGGTGGCCTCCGCCCCTCAGGCCTGCTCCCTGGCGTCTGTAAAAGCTGTGGGAGGTAGCCGGTACAGAGTTGGAGGATCCCTGGGTCTGATTCCAGATGAGCTTCTTCAGAAAAATAGAGTGTCCTCTGGAATTTTGTTCCATGTGCATAGGAGTTTGTGCATAGCCCGATGGCAATGTTTTTCTAGGAGTTGTTTAAAGGCCGTGTTATGGATTGAATGGCATCCCCCGAAGAGAAGAGACGCAGAGAGACAGGGGAAGGACAGTCATATGAAGATACATCTACTAGCCAAGGAATGCCTGAGGCTACCAGAAGCTGGGAGAGACCAAAAAGGATCTTCCCTTAGACACTTTGAGGGGAGCACAGTTCAGCTGGCATGTTGATTTGGACTGCTAGCCTCCAGAACTGTGAGACAATAAATTTCTGTTCTTATAAGCCACCCAGTTTGTGGTGTTTTGTTGCAGCAGCCCTAAAAAACTAATATAAGCATGTCATGGACTGAACTGTGTTCCCGAAAATATGTGTCACCTTGGCTAGGCCATGATTCCCGGTATTGTGTGGTTGTCCTCTGTTTTGTTATCTGATTATCCTCCATTTTGTGATGTCTTATAAATCCTAGGCTCTATGCCTGTGGTTATGGTCCCACTTGGGAGTGAGCTGTCCATTATGTTAATACGATAGGATTAGGTCATTTAATGAGGATTAGGGTGGGACGCAACACCCATACTCAGGAGTTTCCCTGAGGTGTGGACTGCATCACGTTTTATCTTACAAGAGATAAAGGGAGAAGCTAGCAGAGAGAGAGAGGGACCTCACTACTACCAGGAAAGAAGAGCTGGGAGTGAAGCACGTCTTTTGGACCTGGGGTCCCTGAGCTGAGAACCTCCTAGACCCAGGGGAAGATTGATGCCAAGGTACATGGCATCGGACTTGGTTTTGGTTATAGCATTAAAAACTCCATATCCTTTCTAGGGGCTCCTCTTCTTTTCTTGAATCTATCCTTCCAACTTTTCCATGTGGGTCTTTGTTTGCACCTTGGGATGCTGTCCCTACCTCCTGTTAGATTTCTAACCACCCAGCAAGGCTGAGTACCAATGCCGCCTCTAACACTCTCGTTTCCCTCCGGGTCTCTTCCATAGCACTTCATCAGAATCGCAGTGGTATTCTCTGTCTTATTTTACAGTTACCGTGTATATTTCCTGCATCATTGTACATACTTGAACTACTATTAAGGACAAAGGCTATGTTTATCTACCTCTGTGTTCCATCTGGCTCTGGATCTACTCAACGCCTGGCAAACATGCTGAGTGATTGATAACATTTTCAAATCAACACATTAATGGATAAAGTCTTACGCCTGTCTTAGTTATCTAGTGCTGCTATGACAGAAATACCACAAGTGGATGGTTTTAGCAAACATATTTATTCTTTTGCAGTTTAGGAGGCTAGAAATCCAAAATCAGGGTGCTGGCTCTAGGGGAAGTCTTTCTCTCCCTTTCGGCTCTGAGGGAAGGTCCTTATCTCCTTTCAACAACTGTGAGCCTGGCATTCCTTGAGATTTCAACCACTACACCACCAGGGTTTCCACTGGGGCCCCTTAAATGCTATAACGTATGCAATTTTACAACAACAGCAGTAACAACCAACAGTGTGTGAGTGGTTATATAGGTAGATATGTAGCTGGTGTAGTAGTTAAGTGATATGGCTGCTAACCAAAAGGTTGGCAGTTCGAATCCACCAGGTGCTCCTTGAAAACTCTATGGGGAACTTCTACTCTGTCCTATAGGGTCGCTGTAAGTCAGAATCGACTTGACAGCAATGGGTTTTTACAGTTACGTATGCATATACGTGTATAGGGACGCCTATGTGTGTATATGTGTGTACGTGTGTATGTGAAGGTGTATTTGTAGGTATATGCATATACATGTTTGTGTGGGCTGCACATTTATTCATATATATAATAAAACACATAGGGGGCACAGTCATAGATACTTCCCAGACATAACCAAACACCTCAAAGGATTAGTTTACTGGTTTTGAAGGCTTAGGATCATAGTTTTGTGGGACAACTTGGTCAGTTGGCACAACATAGTTCATGAAGTTTATGTTTTACATCTAGGTAGTGTCTGGGGTCTTAAAGGCTTGCAAGCAGCCACTTAAGATACAACTATTGGTCTCTACTTGTCTGGAGCAAAAGAGAAACAAAGAAACCAAAGACTCAGAGAAGAAAATAGTCCATAGGACGAATTGCCTACATGGACCACAGCCTCATCTATCCTGAGACCAGAAGAACTAGATGATGCTGGGCTACCACTACCAACCATCCTGACTAGAACACAACAGACGGTCCTAGATAAAATGGGAAAAAAATGGTAGAACGAAACTCAAAAATTCTTTAAAAAATGCCCAATTTACTGTACCAGCAGAGAATAGAGGAACCCCTGAGACTATTGCCCTGAGATACCTTAAACTTTGAACTGAAACCATTCCTGGAGGTAAACTTTCAGGTAAATAACAGATTGGTTCATAAAATAAACACCACCACCCATGAATACTGTGCTCCTTTAAAAACAAAAAAATACAAGACAAACATTTACCTTAAAGCAAAGATGAGAAGGTCGCGGGGAGGGGCAGAAAAGCTAGATTAATGGAAACAGAACAACCAGAAGAGAAATAATGAGAATGTTAACATAATGTGGAAAATGTAACCAATGTCACTGAACAATATATATAAAATAGCAATTCATAAATGGGAACCTAATTTGATATGTAAACTTTTACCAGAAACACAATGAAATATTGAAGAAAGAAAGAATATGGAGTTCAAGTCAGGAGATGGGAAGGAAATGTGGGTGATATGGAGAGATGTGAAAAGACTAGGAGGAGGGGGAAGAGATTATGCATTGACTGACTCCTGGTTCGTGCTGCTAATAACTATCCTGCTAAAGAACATACCAAGGCCTAGAACACTGTGAAAAGTTATTAAAAAAACAGGCATATGAGTGAATAAACTGTTATTTATTTATTCACACAAAGGATTACTGCACAGCAGTTCAAAGCAATGAACTGTCTTTATATGTCGACATGGATACATCTCAAAAACATGGTGTGGAGAGTGAGAAAAGCAATTTGCAAATGATACATATAGTATGATCACGTTTATGTAAATTGTAAAATCACACAAAACAGCTATAAAGTATATACTGTTTACAGATAGCTGGTTATATTGTTTAAGTGTAAAAACACCAAGTATGTGTACACACACAGTGGGCAACAGTATAACAAATGTATTTCGAAAACTTCAATGATCTTAAAGATTTTCTGGGAAAATACGGGTTATCAAAACTACCTCAAAAGATACATAGACAATAGGAAGAGCTCAGTGACAATGAGAGAAAATTTAAAAGTTATTGATGAAAGGACCACTCCACCAGGAAACCGTGATGATCCTCAGTGTGTATGCGCCAAATAACGGAGACTCAAAACACACTAAGTAAAAATTGATAGAGCTGTAGGGAGAAATCAACAAATCCACAATTATAGCTGGGAACTTTCAACACCCCACCAGCCCCCGTCAGCAATGGATAGAACTACTAGACAAAAAATCCGCAAGGATATAGGAGATCTGAACAACTCAATCAACCAACAGGATATAAATGACATGTATAGAACACTCCACCAAACGACAGCAGAATGTAAACCACACCCCCCCCATGCACCCATGAAACATTCACCAAGATAGGTAATATCTGGGGCCATAAAACAAATTTCAAGAAATTTAAAAGGATTGAAGCCACACAGAGTATGTTCTATGACCATAATGGAATCCAACCAGAAGTCAATAACAGACAATAGGAAAATCTCTAAACACATAGAAATTAAACAACACTTCTAAATAATCCATGGGACAAATAGGAAACTAAAAAGCACATACACAATCAACCTCAAGAAGACAGCTTTCAAGAAAATACAGTACAAAAGCCACAGGGGTCCAATTCCTTGCTAAACCTGTGGTAAGCAGAACGGCCAGTGCCTCCTAAGATGCTGTATGACACACTGAAAATAGAATGACCCAACTGGCAAATGTCCTATACTTTCCCCCTCACATGAGAAGATAAAATCTTTAGGAAACTCATACACGCTGGACTGACAAACCAAAACCCAAACTAAACCCACTGCTGTCCAGTCAATCCCAACTCACAGCGACACTGTAGGACAGAGTAGAGCTGCCCCACAGGGTTTCCAAGGAGCAGCTGGTGAATTCCAAATGCCAACCTTTTGGTTAGCATCCGTAGCTCTTAATCACTGTGCCAGCTGGACTGACAGTATCCACTAAATCTCTTTCTTTCAACGTAAATTCTTTCTGACTTTCCTCCAAAATTGTCATGTTCTCTTTAAATTGTTTTCAGATGCGTACTCGGGATTGAGAGCATTTATTTTTTGCTTTTTTACACAAGATATGGTTGAGAACTGTTTGTAAACTGAAGTTGTTCATAGTGTCGTTTGTGTGAATGTGGATCATGGACAATGGATGACGTACACTTCTGAGTATTAAAGAATCCATAGAATGGAATGAAAAAAAAAATCAAAATATGTGAGACGCAGCTTGTCTCAGTTATCTAGTGCTTCAGGAACAGAAATACCACAAATGGGTGGCTTTAACAAAGAGGAATTTAGTTTCTCACAATTTAGGAGGCTACAAGTCCAAATTCAGGGTGCTGGCTCTAGGGGAAGGGTTTCTCTCTCTGTTGGCTCTGGAGGAAAGTCCTTGTCTCGTTTAGGTTCTGTTCCTGGAAGATCTTCATGTGACTGGGCATCTCTCTTCCCCCATCTCTGCTTCTTTTGTTGCTTGTTTAATCTCTTTTATATCTCCAAAGAGATTGACTTAAGACATACCCTACACTAATCCTGTCCATTAACATAACAAAGACAACCCATTCCCAAATGGACTATAACCACAGGCATAGAGGTTAGGATTTACAACACATATTTTTGAGAGACACAATTCAGTCCATAACATTCCACCCTTTGGCCTCTCAAAATTCATGTCCTTGCTGCATGCAAAACTCATTCACCCCATCACATCATCTCAGAAGTCTTAAGTTGACTCCAAGTCAAAAATCTTGTCTTCTGAATCATCTAAACCAAGTATGGGTGAGATGTTAGGCATATTCCAACCTGGGGCAAAATTTTGCTTCATCTGAGAACCTGTGCAATCTAGAATACAGGTTATCTGCTTTCAAAATGCAGTGGTGGAACAGGCACAAGGTATACATCTCCATCACAAATGTGAGAATTTGGAGGCAAAGATGGGATAACAGGCACCAAGCAAGTCCAAAACCCAGTAGAAAAATTTGCATTAGCTCTCAAGGCTTGAAAATAATCCTCTGTTCTTAGAGACAATTTACAGAATAGCCCTGCTATCCAGACTCTAGGTATTGGCCATGTTTTCTGGATTCTGGGTAGAGGCCCCTCAGCCCTGGGTTTCAGCTTTGCCTTCCAGGTCCACTCAACGGCAACTCTTCTTTGGCTTTGGACAGCCCCATTTTCCTAGTCTGTCTAAGCGGCAACCCCAGCTCCTCATCCCTTAAGCCCTGTTCTAATGTCCCTTGGGCTTGGCAGCCGTGCTCCTTCAGCTTTGGGCAGTGGCCCCATCTCCCTGGCACACCTTATTGGCAGCCCCACTCTCTGGAACTGAGTTGGTGAAGATTTGACTCTTCAAAACCTAGGGGACTGTGGCCCCACTCTTTGAGATCCAGGAGACCATGGCACTACCCTTTGAAACAGAGAAGGCCCTGCTTCCTGTGCTCCTTCCAACAGCCCTGCTGGTCTCTGACCTGCTTCCCGTGCTCCTTCCAACAATTCTGCTGATCTCTGAGGTACTCCAGGGATGATCATTTTCTTTTCTTGGAGGTCAATAGATGTAGCTCCTTTGACCTGTTTCCTGCCTGTAGAATTCCAAGAGGCAGAGAGTGTTCTTGCCTTTCATTCTTTCTCTGTCCCCTTCAGTCTAAGCTGATGGATTTTCTGCTGTGGTAGTTGGTTAGATCCATTGGTCATAGCTAATCTCTTCAACAAAAGATTGTGTAGCCACATCCTTGGTGAACTTTTCTAGGGCATGTGTCTTTAGTTTGTATAACAGAATTTTCCAAATTTTTAAGTTCTGTTTTCGTTTTGCACAGTTCGTTTTTAAGCCCATCTCTGTTCTCTCACATTTTACTATAAGCAGGAAGGGGAAACCCCATTAAGATGTTGCTTAGAAATCTCATCAGCCAGATATCCAAGCTCATCACTTACAACTTCTACCTTCCACCAAACATAGGAACGTAATTCAGACAAGTTCTTTGCCACTACATAAAAAGCGTCACCCTCCCTCCATAGCCCAATCCCATGTTCACTGTTTTCATTTGAAGCCTCACCAGAAGCACATTTAACATCCACATTTCTAGCAACATTCTGTTGCTGGTGCCATATGTATCCTCTAAGATGATACAGACTTTCTCTGTAGCTCTCCTCACTTCCTTCCGAGCCTTCACCAGAATTGCCTTTGAAGTCCATAATTCTACCAACAGTCTCTTCAAGGCAATCTAGGCTTTTACGAAAAACTTAAAACTCTTCCAGCCTCCACCTATTACCCAATTCCAAAACCACTTCCGCACTATAGGTATTTGTTAGAGCAGCACCACACTCCTGGAACCAGATTGTGTCTTAGTTATCTAGTGCTGCAATAACAGAAGCACCACAAATAAGTGGCTTTAAGAAAGAGAAATTTAGTTTCTTACAGTTTAGGTGGCTGGAAGTCTGAATTCAGGGTGCTACTTCTAGGGGAAGGCTTTCTCTCTGATTGCTCTGGGGGAAGGTTCTTGTCTCTTTTAGCTTCTGTTCCTGGGTGATCTTCATGTGGCTTGACATCTCTCTTCCCCCTCTCTGCTTCTTTTATTTGCTTGTTTAATCTCTTTTATATCAAAAGAGATTCACTTAAAACATACGCTACACTAATCACTTCCGTTAACATAACAAGGGCAGCCCATTCCCAAATGAGACTTTAACCATAGACATAGAGGTTAGGCTTACAGCACTTATGTTTTGGGGACACAATCCAACCCATAACACAGCTAAAGCAGTTTTTTTTTTTTTTTTTTTTAAATTGGGCCTAAAGTGAGAGTTTACAATTCAAGTAAGTTTCTCATACAAAAATTTATACACACTTTGTTATGTGACCCTAGTTACTCCCCTTGTAATGTGACAGCACACTCCTTCTTTCCACCCTGGATTTTCCATGTCCCTTCAACCAGCTTCTGTCCCATTTTGCCTTCTCATCTCACCTCCGGACAGGAGCTGCCCATTTAGTCTCATGTATCTACTTTTTGTTGGTTTTTATCTACTTGAGCTAAGAAGCACTCTCTTCATGATTATCATTTTATGTCTTATTGTCCAGTCTAATCATTGTCTGAAGAGTTGGCTTCAGGAATGGTTTCAGTTCTGGGCTAACAGAGAGTCTGGAGGCCATGTCTTCCAGTCAGACCATTAAGGCTGGTATATTTACTAGAATATGAGTTCTGCACCCCACTTTTCTCCTGCTCCATCAGACATTCTCTGTTGTATTCCCTGTCAGGGCAGTCATTGGTGGTAGCCGGGCATCACCTAGTTCTTCTGGTCTCAGGCTGATGGAGTCTCTGGTTTATGTGGCCCTTTCTGTCGCTTGGGCTCATATTTTTCTTGTGTTTTTCTTTGGTGTTCTTCATTCTCCTTTGCTCCAGGTGGGTTGGAACCTATTGATGCATCTTAGATGGCCACTCGCTACCTTTTAAGACCTCAGACATCACTCACCAAAGTGAGATGTAGAACATTTTCTTAATAAACTTTGTTATGCCAAATGAGCTAGATGTCCCCGGAAACCACGATCCCCAGACCCCTGCCTCTGCTACTCTGTCCCTTGAAGTGTTTGTTTGTATTCAGGAAACTTCTTAGCTTTTGGTTTAGTCCAGTTGTGCTGACTTCCTCTGTATTGTGTGTTGTCCTTCCCTTTACCTAAGATAATTCTTATCTACTATTTAGTTAGTGAATAAATCTCTCCCTTCCTGCTCACCCTCCTAACCATCAAAGAATGTTTTCTTCTGTGTTTAAACCTTTTCTTGATTTCTTATGATAGTGATCTCATACAGTATTTGTCCTTTTGGGACCGACTGATTTCACTCAGCATGATGCTTTCTAGATTCATCCATCTTATGAGATGTTTTTCAGATTCATCACTGTTCTTTATCATTGGGTAGTATTCCATTGTGTGAATATAAGATTATCCATTTGTCTGTTGATGGACACCTAGGTTGTTTCTATCTTTTTGCTATTGTGAACAGTACTGCAATGAACATGGATATGTATATATCTATTCATGTGACAGCTCTTATTTCTCTAGGATATATTCCAAGGAGTGGGATTGCTGTATCATATGGTACTTCTATTTCTAGTAAAGCAGTTTTGAGAGGGAAATTGATAGCATTAAATCTTTAAATTAGAAATGAGAAAAGATCTCAAATCAATACCTCAAAAACTTAAGTTTTTTACTTCAAGAGACTAGAAAGGGAGCAAAATAAACCCAAAGCACGAAGAAGGAAGAAAGTAATAAAAATAAGAGCACAAATCAATGAAGTGGAAAATTGGAAACCAAAAGAGAAAATCAAATAAGTGAAATAAAAAGCTGGTTCTTTGAAAAAGAAATCTGTAAAATTGATAAATCTCTATCATGACTAATAAAAACAAAAGGAGAAAAGACACAGATTACCAATATCAGAAATGAAATAGGGACTATCACTACAGATACTTCAGATCTTTTATTAAAAACAAAATAAAAGAATACTATGAACAACTTTAAGGAGCCCTGATGGTACAACGATTAAACACTTGGCTGCTAACTGAAAAGTCAGCAATTCTAAGCCACCAGCCACTGAATGGGAGAACAGACCTGGCGACTGCTCCCATAAAGATTTCAGCCTAAGAAACCCTATGGGGCAGTTCTACTCTGTCTTAAAAGGTTGCTATGAGTTGGAATTGACTCAACAGCACACAACAAAAACAAAATGAACAACTTTACACTCTTAAGTTTTATAACTTAAAAGAAGTAAACCAATTCCTCAAAACTCGGTACTTACCAAAACTCAACCAAGATGAAACAGACAATCTGATTAGTCCTATAACCATGAATAAATTGAATCAGTAATTTAGAAGCTCCCCCCACCCTCCAAAATTTTTAGGCCCAGATAGTTTTGCTTGAGAATTTTATCAAACATTTAAAGAAGAATCAACACTAATTTTACACAATCACTTCCAGAAAATAGAAGAGCAGGAAACACTTCTCGAATCATTTTATGAAGCTACTTCTACCCTGATACCAACCAGACACTACTGCAGATTTAGCATGGGCGTGGGTTAGTGGAAGAAACAGGAGTAGGAGTTGGGAATAGAAGTGGTTCTAGGGAAGCGTGACTCATGCTCTGATGTTGAAAAAGGAGAGGGTAAAAGAATTACAAGAGGGAAACAGATTTCAGATCACCTAAAAAACTCTATATGTGCAGTTACTTTTTCTTCTTTTAAAGACTTTAATTTCTATTATTTCATTTAATCCTCACCCTGTGAGGTTCCCAAAAGGCATCCTAATCTGCAGGCCCATCTTGGGAACTGTGCAGGACCATATAAGACTCCTGATGGCCATGTTGTTGTTGTTAGTTACAGCCGTGTCGGCTCCGACTCATGGTGACCCTATGTACAACATAAGGAAATGTTGCTAGGTCCTGGACCATCTTCATGATCTTTGGCTCATGTGAGTCCATTGCTGCTGCCATTTTGTAGTGCCTCCAACCTATGGGGCTCATCTTCTAGCACTGTGTCGAACAATATTCTGTTGTGATCCATAGGGTTTTCATTGGCTAATTTTTAGGAAGTAGTTTTTTAGATCTTTCTTCCTAGACTGTCTCAACCTGGAAGCTCCACTGAAACCTGTCCAGCCATGCGTAACCCTGCTGGTATTTGAAATACCGGTGGCGTAGCTTTCAGCATTACAGCAACATGCAAGCCACCACAGGACGACAAACTGACAGGTAGTGGCAGAAGACCATAGGCCTTTCCAATTTTAGAGGCTATATCTTCCAATAAAGCACATTAAATGTACCCAAGTGCCATAGTATAAATATAATTCATAAGGAATTGTGTAAGAGCTGAGATGAGTTGCAGTGGACCAGCTGCCTAGCGTTACATTTTGTAGACATTTACACAGGTACTGATATTGATTTTTGAGTTGCCTTTTTGTATTTTGGAGCCTCTACAGTTTTCCTGGTGAGTGATACCCAGTAGGGCCTTTAAAAGCTCATCAAGTTTAGTAACCCTGACCAAAGTGCCATGTGGAGGAAATGCCCTGGAGCTCTGACATGACAAGTCAGGCTCCTGAAGTTCCTAGAATTTCCTTGCAAATGTGATTAAGAATTGGCTGTTCAACAGCATTGGAAGGCTTTGGGGGAGGGAGGGGAGGATATGTTCAGAGCAGCCACCAGTCGATTCCAGCTGCATATTGGAAATGATGAATGAGGGGCTTACCAGCTGAAGTCCTAGAAAATTGTACTGAAAATCAGTCCTGTCAATTTTTGGTTCATGTAGCTGGGAACTTTGTTATTAGGCGCATCCACAGCTAAGATTGCTATGTTTTATTGATGAATTGATATCTTTATTATAATGAAATGCTCTTCTTGATCTCTAGTTGTATTCTTTTTCTTGAAGTTTACCTTGTCTGGTATCATCATCAGGGCTTCAAACCAGTTTGTTCAGGTTCGAACTGCTGCTGAGAATTTGCATCTCTAACAAGTTCCCTGCTGAGAATTTACATTTCTAACAAGTTCCCATGAAATTATACATAAGAATCACCAGGATTTTTTGTTAAAAGGTAGATTCTGATTCAGTATATCCTGAGTGGAAATGAACTGGTTTGAAGCCCTGCTGATCATAGTCCCACCAGCTTTCTTATGCTTAGTGTTTGTATGGCATGTCTTTTACCACCCTTTTACTTTCAACTGTCTTTATGTTTAATGTGTGTTTCTTGTAAAGAACATATAGTTGGACCTTGCTTTTTTATCCAGTCTGCCAATATTTGTCTTTTAATTGTGGTGCTTATGAGTGTTTTATTTGATTGGTTTTGTTCTATCCTTCCATTGTTTATTTTAAAAAATATTTTAAACAATGTTTATATATTCAGTTCCCCCCTTCTCACAGTAAAGATGAAGTCCCTTGATGGTGCAAATAGTTAGTGCTCTCAGGTGCTAACCGAAAGTTTGGAGATTCATGTTCACTCAGAGGCCCTTAGGAAAAAGACCTGGTGACCAACTTCTGAAAACTCAGCCATCGAAAACCCTATGGAGCACAGTTCTACTCTGACACATGAGGAGCTGCATTGAGTCCAAGTCCACTTGAAGGCAATTTCTTTTTTTTTTTCCACTAAAGGTCAATTCCGACTCATGGCAACCCAGTGTGTGCATACTCTAAACATTGTCCTGTACTTGGTTTTTTTTTTTATCTTGATGGATATATCATGGAGACTAACTCATAACAGTGTACAGACATCTTCCTCATTTCTTTTTATAGTTCCCGAACTCTCTGGTGTTTTGATGTATCATAGTTTATTCAATTCATTCCTATGGATGACGTTTGGGTTGTTTCCAGGCTCTTGCTATTACAAATAGAGTTGCAATGAATTAGCCTTCTGCATATGTCTTTTTCATATTTTTTTCAGTGTGTCTTTTGGATAGATTCATGGAAGTGGTCTTACTGGTCAGAGAACAAATGCATATGTCCTTTGGCTACCTATTGCTAAATTGAACTGTTCAGAGGGGTTGTACCCTTTTGCATTTCATAGGAGGGGCTTCTTAAATGGTAGGCTCTGCCTCAGGGAGGCCAGGAGATGCTGGCCATTATCCTGGACCCCTAAAATGCCAGGACACAGGATTATTTTCCTTGAAACCTTTACTCTCTCTAAGGAGAAGTTATCTGATTCTTTGTCTGGGGGGAATATGTGTCTGTGCTTCCACGTGTGCCTGTGAGGTGGGGTTCCAGGAGAAGAGTGGCAGTGCGTGTACCTGTTCCATATGGACTTCTATTAATCCCCCAAGTCCAGCCCCTCATTTGACTTCCACAGGCATTTCTGAATCCCGAGCCTCTCCACGTTTCTGCAAGACAGGCTGATATCCAGAAATGCAATATTCTGGGCTGGGACTTTTTCTGTCCCACCCAGTAGTTACCCTTCTTCTCTCCATGGGCTCTCCATCTTGTAGAATTATGTTGAAATCTCTTCTCTGTTTGTGTTTCATCTCTTACTTTCTTTATTATTGAGGGACCATGCCTTCTTAAGAGTACCTGGGTGGTACAAACTGTTAATGTCTTTGGCTGCTAACTGAAAGGTTGGAAGTTTGAGTTCACGCAGAGGCTTCTTGGAAGAAATGCCTGGTAAGCTACTTCTGAAAAGTCAGCCATTGAAAACCTTGTGGAGCACAGTTCTACCCTCACACACGTGGGGTCACCATGAGTCAGAATTGATTCTACAGTAAGTGGTATGCTAAATTAATATTTTATGGGTTTTGGGTTGGTGAGGAGATGAATTTGTTGTGTTACTCCACCATTTTGATCCAGATGTGTCCCAACAGTGTGTAGAAGGAGGTGGGGAAGTGACTGCAGAGTATGAGGGAAGTGGCTAGGAGAGGAAAGGGGATTCTAACAAGGGTGGTTCTGGATCACGTGTTTAGCTCCACTTCATGGTTTTCGAGAAACACTGGTGAAGGATTTGAGTTATTATGAAATTGTTCTTGGTTACCAGATGGGTGTTTCTTTGACTGGAACACACAGGTTCTAAATACATAGAAGATTTTTTTTTTTATTACAGTAAATACGTATGTGAAAAAGTATTAGACGTTTCAACAATCTTCACATGTACAGGTGAGTGACCTAAGTTATAGATACATAGAGGACTAATGAACAACTGAGTTAATTCTGAAAGTAGACCTGATCTTATGCTTAAAATTTGGAACATGTTAAAGTATTTGATTTCAGACACCCTGCTTTCTCGGTGTACATATAATGAGGCTTTAATTTTATTAGAAAGCAAACAAAACAGTGTACCCACAGAATTGTGATGCTTCTGATGATTTATGGGAACTCTCGCATATGCCATAAAATTTCTCAGAATCTTGCTTCTTCCAAGACTAAGACATGACATGGATATTTGTCATTATAGATGGTATGAAGGAGCCCTGGTGACACGATGGTTAAGAGCTTGGCTGCTAACTGGAAAGTTGGTAATTTGAATCTACCAGCTACTCGACAGGAGAAAGATGTGGTAGTCTGCTGCTGTGGGCAGTTCTACTTTGTCCTATAGGGTTGCTATGAGTTGGAATTAACTTGACAGCAGTGGGTTTGGAATAGATGGTACAAGACTCATTTGTACAGTCAGTGATCTAACTGCCGTTTATCCAGGGTCACACTTATATCAGGTGCTATGCTAGATATTTAGAGAAAAAAACCCATTGCCATTGAGTCGATTCAACTCATAGTGACCCTACAGGGTAGAGTAAAACTGCCCCACAGAGTTTCCAAGGAGCACCTGGTGGATTCGAGCCGCCAACCTTTTGGTTAGCAGCTGTAGCTCTTAACTGCTATGCCACCAGGGTTTCCAGATATTTAGAAAGCAGATGCAAACAAAATAATCCCTGTTATCCGGGAATTTACAATCTCGTACAGGTGTTGAAGGATATGGACCAATAAAGAGATAGTTACCCAAGGAAGTGATACATGCTGTCTTAGTTATCCAACACTGCCCTAACAGAAATACCACAAGTGGGTGGCTTTAACAAACAGAAATTTATTTTCTCACAGTGTAGGAGGCTAGAAGTCTGAATTCAGCATGCCGGCTCTAGGAGAAGATTTCTCTTTCTGTTGGCTGTGGAAAGTTACTTGTTCCTTGGTTTCTTGGTGTGGCGTGGTATCTCTCTTCCCCCTCCATCCCTATTTAGTTAATCTACTCCTTTTATATCTCAAAAAAGATTGACTCAAGGCATACCCTACACTAATACTGCCTCATTAACATAACAAAGAAAACCTGTTCCCCAAAATGGGCTTATAACGATAGGTATAGGGATTAAGATTTACAACATGTATTTTGAGGGACAAAATTCAATCCATAACATGTGTTATTATAGTGGAATGTACATATAGATGAGCCAAGGATTTAATTATCATGGCTAACGATGCACATTTTTATACATGCTCACTTTCACAATGCATATATTAAAACTGAAAGAATATGGAGAAAATTGATGTGGTCCCTGAGCAAAGATGACTTAGAGACTCCTGAGGCGCTTATATTTTTGTGAGACCATCTATTGATTTGGAAATACGTCCGGATTTGGACCCCAAAGGCCTGAGTTTGAGTCACATTTCTACCTTTTATTTTGAATAAGTAAGCCCTTTACTCCTCCTTGAGCCTTAGTTTCCTCATTTTTAAAAGCAAAGGGAAAAATTAAATGATTGCTGAGGCTGTTCTACGTCAAGCATCCCATAGCGGCGAGTTTCAACCTTTCTCTGGCATGAAACGTAAAGCTGGTAAGGATGTCACAGACAGTATTGCAGAGTTGGGCTGGAGGTATCAACACAACCAGCTGGAGTCTTTAGATGTCAGTGTTAGATCGAAGAAGTGACTTTTTTGGGGAACAAACTTGACTGGTTGAATGGCAGTGGGGCTACATTGCTGTCTATTTCAGAAATCAGTGAAGCAGCCCCCATGTGAACTGGTTCTGGAACATTCAGTGCAGAGTGTTCTTGTCAATGGGGGGACAGAGCAGAGAAAGTGCACACTCTCAGATATTCACAGGCCAGTTCAGGTTACCAACTCCTGCTTAGGTTATGGAAGGCTCTATCCATTCAGCGACCTTTACAATACCCCAAACAAACAAACAAAAAACCCACTTCCCTCGAGTCAATTCCGACTCATAGTGACCCTATAGGACAGAGTGGAACTGCCCCATAGGGTTTCCAAGGCTGTAAATTTTTATGGAAGCAGACTGCCACATCTTTCTCACGCGGAGTGACTGATGGGTTTGAACCACCGACCTCTCAGTTAGCAGCCCAGAGCTTTAACCACTGCACCACCAGAGCCCCTTTACAATAGTCCGACCCCTGGAAAATTATTGGTAGATTTCCAAAGCAGTTTTTGGGGAACCTGGTGCTAAATGAGATTTAGTCAGGTGGAAGAGAAAAATGTATATTTTGGTTTAAGAAGCCTCTTTGAAAATTGAGTATCTACTCCTGTGGCTCTTAACCTTTCTACTGCAGAGAATCTGGGTAGCTCTGTGCCTTCTCCCCAGAGAATTGCCCATAGACATACAATTTTGCATATAATTTAATAAATTCGTCTAAGGGGCTATGGACCTCAGATTTTAAATCTTTGATCTATCTTAACAACGTGTCATTATTGGGTATGGAAAGGCATTCAACTGTATGGATCATATCGGTAACACTGGAAAGAATGGAAATTCCAGAACACTTCATTGTGCCCATGAGGAACCTGTACATAGATCAAGAGGCAGTCGTTTGAAGAAAACAAGGAGATATTGCATGGTTTAAAGTCAGGAATGGTGTGTGTCAGGGTGTACCATTTCATCATACCTATTCAATCTGTACGCTGAGCAAATACTCCAAAAAGTTGGACTCTATGAAGAAGAACGGGGCATCAGGATTGGAAGAAGACTCATTAACAACTTGCGTTAGGGACGACACAACCTTGCTTGCTGAAAGTGAAGAGGACTTGAAGCGCTTATTGATGAAGATCAAAGACCACAGCCTTCACTATGAATTACACCTCAACATAAAGCAAACAAAGATCCTCACAACTGGACCAATAACCAACATCATGATAAATGGAGAAAAGACTGAACTTGTCAAAGATTTCATTTTACTTAGATCCACAGTCAACACCCATGGAAGTAGCTATCAGGAAATCAAAAGATGCATTGCATCGAGCAAATCTGAGGCAAAAGGCCTCATTAAAATGTTGAAAAGCAAAGATGTCACCTTGAAGACTAAGGTGCACCTGACCCAAGCCATGGTGTTTTCAATCCTCTCATACACACGGGAAAGTGGAATGATGAATGAGGAAGACTGAAGAAGAATTGACACCTTTGAATTGTGGTGTTGGCAAAAAATAGTGAATATACCATGGACTGCCAAAAGAAGAAACAAATCTGTCTTGGAAGAAGTACAATCAGAAGGCTCCTTAGAAGCAAGGATGTGCTCATTTTATTGCTCCAGGGGAGTTATGAATTTAACTTTTTTTGTGAAATTTATCCTTTAACCATTAAATGTACTTATGATTACTATTAAATGACAGAAGTTACAAAAAGTCTGTTCAGTGTAATGATTTCATTTAACTCATACTAATGAAACAAACAAACAAAAAACCCAAATCCGTTGCGCCCAGTCAATTCTGATTCACAGTGGGGTAGAACTGCCCCATGGGGTTTCCAAGGCTGTAATCTTTACCGAAGCTGACTGCCACACCTTTCTCCTACAGAGCGGCTAGTGGATTCGAACTGACAAACTTTATGGTTGGCAGCTGAGCACTTAACCACTTCTCCACCAGGGCTTCTGAAATAGGTCAATAGATGCACAGAAATAAAAAATCCAGTGTTAGAAGTGTTTATCTAAGGATGGGCTCATGAATTAATGTAATTGCTTATCTATATTTCTTAAGCTTAACATGTACTGCTGTTGTTGTTAGGTGCTGTCAAGTTGATTTTGACTCAGAGGGATACTATGCACAACAGAACAATGAAACACTGCCCAGTCCTGCACTATCCTAACAATTGTTGCAGCCACTGTGTCAATCAGTCTTACTGAGGGTCTTCCTCTTTCTCGATGACCCTCCACTTTACCAAGCATGATGTCCTTCTGCAGTGACTGATCCCTCCTAATTACATGTCCAAAGTATGTGAGATATAATCTCATTATCTTTGTTTCTAAGGAGCATTCTGATTGTACTTCTTCCAAGACAGATTTGTTTGTTCTTTTGGCAGTCCATGGTATATTCAATATTCTTTGCCAACACCACAATTCAAAGGCATCAATTCTTCTTCGGTCTTCCTTATTCACTGTCCAACTTTTGTATGTATATGAGGCGATTGAAAATACCATGGCTTGGGTCAGGCGCACTTAGTCCTCAAAGTGACATCTTTGCTTTGCGACACTTTAAAGTGGTCCTTTGCAGCAGATTTACCCAATGCAATGTGTCTTTTGATTTCTTGACTGCTGCTTCCATGCATGTTGATTGTGGATCCAAGTAAAATGAAATCCTTGACAACTTCAATCTTTTCTCTGTTTATCACGGTATTGCTCATTGGTCCAGTTGTAAGGATTTTTGCTTTCTTTATGTTGAGGTGCAATCCATACTGAAGACTGTAGTCTTTGATCTTCATCAGTAGGTGCTTCAAGTTCTCTTCACTTTCAGCAAGCAAAGTTGGGTCATCTGCACAATGCAGGTTGTTAATGAGTCTTCTTCCAATCCTGATGCCCTGTTCTTCTTTATGTAGTCCAGCTTCTCGGATTATTTGCTCAGCATACAGATTGAATAGGTATGGTAAAATGGTACACCCTGACACACACTTTTCCTGTCTTTAAACTGTGCAGTATTCCCTTGTTTCTGTTTGAATGACTCTTGATCAATGTACAGATTCCTCATGAGCACAATTAAGTGTTCTGGAATTCCTATTCTACACAATGCAATCCATAATTTGTTATGGTCCACACACTCGAATGCCTTAGCATAGTCGATAAAACACAGGTAAACATCTTTCTGATATTCTCTGCTTTCAGCCAGGATCCATCTGACATCAGCAATGATACCCCTGGTTTCACGTCCTCTTCTAAATCTGACTTGAATTTCTGGCAGTCTTCTGTCGATATACTGCTGCAGCCACTTTTGAATACTCTTCAGCAAAGTTTTGCTTGCATGTGATATTAATGATATTGTTGGATAATTTTCTTATGCGGCTGGGTCACCTTTCTTGGGAATAGGCATAAATACGGATGGATCTTTTCCAGTCGGTTGGCCAGGTGGCTGTCTTCCAAATTTCTTGACATAGGTGAGCGAGCACTTCCAGTGATGCATGTGATTGTTGAAGCATCTCAGTTGGTATTTGGTCAATTCCTGGAGCCTTGTTTTTCACCAATGCCTTCAGTGCAGCTTGGACTTCTTCCTTCAGTACCATCAGTTCCTGATCATATGCTACCTCCTGAAATGGTTGAATGTCGACCAGTTCTTTTTGGTATAGTGACTCTGTATAGTCCTTCCATCTTCTTTTGATGCTTCCTACATCGTTTAATATTTTCCCCATAGAATCCTTCCGTATTGAAACTCAAGGCTTGAGGTTTTTCTTCAGTTCTTTCAGCCTGATAAATGCTGAGCGAGTTCTTCCCTTTTTGGTTTTCTATCTTCAGGTCTTTGCACATATCATAATACTTTGTCTTTTTGAGCTGCCCTTTGAAATCTTCTGTTCAGCTCTTTTACTTCATAATTTTTTTCTTTTGCTTTAGCTACTCAAAGTTCAAGACCAAGTTTCAGAGTCTCTCCTGACATCCATTTAGGTCTTTTCTTTCTCTCCTCTCTTTTTAATGATCTCTTGCTTTCTTCATGTATGATGTCCTTGATGTCATTTCACAACTCATCTGGTCTTCAATCATTAGTGTTCAACATGTTACATCTATTCTTGAGGTGGTTATAAATTCAGGTGGGCTATAGTCAAGGTCATGTTTTGGATCTTGTGGACTTGCTCTGATTTTCTTCAGTTTCAACTTGAACTTGCATATAAGTAATTGATGGTCTGATCTTAAGTCAGCCCCTGGCCTTGTTCTGACTGATGATATTGAGCTTTTCCATCGTCTCTTTCCACAGATATAGTTGATTTGATTCCTGTGTATTCCATCTGGTGAGGTCCATGTGTTTAGTCATTGTTTATGTTGGTGGAAAAAGCTATTGGCAATGAAAAAGTCTTGCAAAATTCAATCATGCAATCTCGGCATTGTATCTATCACCAAGGCCATATTTTCCAGCTACTGATCCTTCTTCTTTGTTTCCAACTTTCAAATTCCAATCACCAGTAATTATCAGTGCATCCTGATTACATGTTCAATCAATTTCAGACTGCAGAAGTTGGTAAAAACCTTCAATTTCTTCATCTTCGGCCTTAGTGGTTGGTGTGTAAATTTGAATAATAGTTGTATTAACTAGTCTTCCTTGTAGGCATATGAATATTATCCTATCACTGACAGCATTGTACTTTAGGATCAATCTCAAAATGTTCTTTTTGAAAATGGATGCAACACCATTCCTCTTTAAATTGTTATTCCCAGTATAGTAGACCATCCCCCAAACCCATATGATTATCCAATTCAGGATGACAAAGACCAGTCTATTTCAGCTCGCTAATTTTTTTTTTAATGCCTAGGATATTGATGTTTATTGGTTCCTTTTAATTTTTGATGATTTCTAATTTTCCTAGATTCATACATCGTACATTCCAAGTTCTGATTATTAATGGATATTTGAAGCTGTTTCTTCTCATTTTGAGCCATGCCACATCAGCAAATGAAGGTCCTAAAAGCTTGACTCCATCCATGTCCATTAAAGTCAACTCTACTTTGAGGAGGCAACTCTTCCCCAATTGTCTTTTGAGTGCCTTCCGACCCGAGGGGCTCATCTTCTGGCGCTGTATCAGACAAAGTTCCACTGCTATTCATAAGGTTTTCACTGGCTAATTCTTTTCAAAAGTAGACACTGTGTCCTTCTTCCTAGTCTGTCTTAGTCTGGAAGCTCAGCTGAAACCTGTCTGCCATGTGTGACTCTGCTGGTATCTGAATACCAGTGGCATAGCTTCCAGCATCACAGCAACACACAAGCCTCCACAGTACAACAAACTGAAAGATGTGTAACATGTATGTATTGCCAGTGAATAAAAATATTCAAAACACCCCAAAGAAATTAATAATAAAAATCTGGGATATGCAATCCTTTTTGGTTTAGAGTCCAAGTTCCCATAGGGTTCAAATCACTCTTTTTACCTATCTAGCAGATCTTAAAATAACTTTTCTGGTATAATCCTGCTTTCCTACCGGCGGAGTATAAGGCGGCTAATACTTAGGGGGCTCTTAGGAGCTTTTGGAGCTTGAATCTTGGTTGGACTCCAAGTTCTGGGAGGCTTGAGCTGACCTATTGGGTGGAGAGATGGGAGCATGTGGCTGAGACTTCTAAGGACAAGACTTAAGACTCCAGACGTATAACTAGGGTACGACGAATATGGCAGGTATTGCACTGAGCAGTTTCTATTAACCTGGTAAGACCAGCGTATCTACAGAAAATGGTGCCTATGGCAAGCACTGAAGTTGCGCTCCTGTCCAAACATCTGACACCCCTCTTTAGATAACTTTACCATAATATCAGCTCAAAAATATAAGTGAAGCTCATTACTCTTTCAATTAACAGGTTACTGTTCTTGAGGAAGGATGTTGGGCTGTACCGGGTTAATAGAAACTGTTCAGTGATGCCATGCGCCCAAGGCTGGTGCAATACCCTAGATACACCACTGGCAGCCTGTGGCTACATGCACACATACACACATACACAAATTTTGAGGGAACCACTGGTTCGCTCAGGGAGGCTTTGAATGATTATGACTTTGAAGCACTGAGGTACTGATCATTAATGTCTGGATTTCTGGTTGCTGGGGTAGTAGGCAGTCTCAGAAAACTCTTAGGTCAGTGGGAGAAGTAGGAAGGTTTGGGTTGACCAAGGGTTCAAGGTTAAATACTTCTCTAGATCCACAGTGAAGAAGCTGATAGGCAGATCTGCGGGATGGGTTGGCTTGGCAGCCTCCTTGACACAGGTGAGGCCACAGGAAGCCTTCTCAAGGTGCCATCTCAGCCCAGGGAACACAGCTACTCTGAACCCCTTCACTCATGGGATAAGGGGGGTAGGGTGGAGGTCGTGACTGCCCTGAAGAGCTTTCCTAAGAGAACCAGGAAGCATTTAGTTGGGAAGCCTCTTCCGGGAATGAAATGTTTATCCTTTGCCCTTCAACTGCTGTACTATTTTCAGACTGATTCATAACGACAACATGAAATAATTCATGTGAACGCATTTAGTATTGCCTGACACTTGCTCAGCACGTTACTTTCCTGCCTTCCTTCCTCTCTCCCTCCTTCTTTTCTTCAGCAGAATCTCTCCAGAGCCAGAGAGTAGGTACTAACTCCAAGACTGTCCTGTTTGATGAGCTATTTTCTGCAGGTAACTGCAGAGGCAGCTGATCCCACGTCCTGGGTGAAGGTCCGCTCTAGGGCCTGTGTCCTTGCCTTGCAGAGCCCAAGCCTACCCTTAGAGCTCAGGATGCCCTGGGAGCGCCCTCTAGTGGTAAGAGCCCCACATGTTCCCAAATGGCAGACTCGGCTCAATCCCAGCCCTCACCTTTGCTGCAGTTTCAACCTGGTGCCTTGTCACCATCATCGCAGGTACCTTGTGCCCCCATCTGGACTGAATCACTTGACAGGACTGTAAGGCCACTTGCCAATGCAATCAGACAAGAAAGGAAGGAGCAGGCGAGGTATTTGAAAATCACTTTCAAAATTTAAAAAATAGCATCACCCTCTTCCCCATTTTCCAAATTTTATTACATATTAAATATTTCAAGAATTTTACAGTGAACACATATATCTACATCACCTATAATCTATCACTAACATTTTACTCATTTTATTGCATATCTATCCATCTATCCATCCCTCAGGCCCCTGGATGATGCAAACGGTTTGCCCTCGACCTAGTAGTACTTCAGAAGAAAGGCTTGGCGACCTGCTCCTGAAAGGTCACAGCCAAGAAGACTCTGGGGCAGTTCTACCCTGTGATACATGGGGTCACCGTGAGCTGGAATCAACTCCGTGGCCATGGGCTTTTTTCTTTTAATTCTTTGGAGCACCTGGGTGGTGCAAACTGTTAACTCACTCAACGGCTAACCGTAAAAGTTGATGGCTCAAGCCCACCTGGAGGAGCCTTGGAAGAAAGGCCTGGTGATCTACTTTAGAAAAATCAGCCAGTGAAAACCCTACGGAGCACAGTTCTCCTCTAACACGCACTGGGCTGCTGTGAGTCAAAGTGGACTCAATGGCAACAATGCTTTTTGTTTTAATCCATTCCTGTCTCTCCACCCATCAAAACATTTTATGTTTCTGTTGCATTTCAGAGTAAGTTGGAGACCTCAGGACATTTTTCCCTAAACACTTCAACCCCCAGTGAACACATCATCCCTCAATTTTTAACGAAACAAACTGAAGAGGTAGCTCATTTTTATTTTGTTAACACAGTTTATAATTCCGTTTTCCCATTTTGTTGTTATAACCCTATGAAGTAGGTATTTTTAATCTTGTTTTGCAGATGAGGAAACTGAGGTTCAGGAAGGTTAAGTAATTGGGTGGAGCTATGATTGAATCCCTGTCTGACTTCAGCAGATGCCCACTCCTCTCTCCCTTCCCTGGCTGTACTTTGTTCCAGCAATCAAGCCCCACTCCTCCCCCGGGCATCTGGGCCCTGCGTCATCTCTCTCCTCTCCTTGGAGACATGTTCCCAGACAGCCCTTCTGAGTCACCTCCGTCAATGATCCTATATTTTCGCCGTATTTTCTTTCTTTCTTAGCACTTTTCATAATCTGGAATTACCTTGTTTATGTATTTTTCTCACTGATCTTCTGATTCCCCAGGGAAGGTAAGGATCCCCAGTACCTGGGACTGGGCCCAGAGCAAGCCAGAGCTGAAAGAATGTATTTACTGAGTGGGTGAACACAGCACAGTGCTCTTGTCTACTTAGTAGTTGGTCATCCAGGATAGCAGATGTGATATTTTGTTGTTGTTGTTATTGTGTTGAAAGTATGTATAACAAAACATATACCATCTCAATTTCTACAAGTACAATTCAGTAACATTAATCACATCCTTCCTGTTGTGTAACTCTTCTTGATAATTTTTTCCAAATCATTCCACCACCATTAACATAAACTCAGTGCCCTGTAAGCAAAAACGCCCCCTTTCCTGTTTCCTCCCACCCCTGGTAACCACTAATAATCTTTGGTTTCTTTATTTTTGCTTATTTCGTGTAAGGTGATACCATAGAGTATTTGTCCTTTTGTGCCTGATTTATTTTGCTCAGCTTGATGTTTGCAAGGTTCATCCATGTTTTGGAGTGCGTCAGGACTTCATTTCTCTTTATGGCTGAGCAGTGTTCCATTATGTGCACAGATGTGGTATCTTTAATGGGTGAATTTTAGAGTAAGGCCTCTGGCTAGATAATAATTTTTGGTGAAAACAATCATGTGGTCATCTGCGTGGTGGTGGCTATTGAATGAAAAATGGAGAAAACTCAGAAAGGGAAGGTGAATTTCTCCTATTTTGCTCGCGTGGAAACGAATCTTGAGAGGCTCCTGAAAGTATGGATGATTTGTGTGTTGAGATCCTACTATTCCTTTGTAGTGAATAGGGCTGTCTCCTTCACATCCATCTCCCGCTGCCATTGTTCCCTAGCCACTGAGGTCCTGATTGCCCCAAGTTCCAGGGATGGGCAGGCCTAAGCCAGTCTGTGCACAGCCTTGTCCTGGCCGCGATGCTTCCTTCAGGGAAAGCACGTGGTATGTGCCCCAGTGTAGCCAAAGATGCAGGGAGGGGAGAGACAGTGGTTGGGTGCTTCTGTGAAGGAATTCCTAGGTCTTTTGAGGCTTTCTAGAAGTTATTCTCTCTACCTCTGTGGAGTGCACAGAGGTCAGGCCTACAAGTGCTATGGCCACTTCCTGTCAGAGGAAAGAGCCTATTTCCAGAAGGGAGAGCCGAAAATCTCTGAGGAGTGGAGCTGGTCCCGCTGTCCTACAGGACGTGCAGTTTTGTAAGCCAAGGAACCCTCTCTATTGTGTCAACCAGGGTGAGCTGAGTATTTTCTGTTATTTGCATCCAAAGTCGTCCTTTGCTCTTAGCTAATCATCTACCATGTATCCCCCCACTTTAGAAATATATTATTATTTATATATATATATGATTATGTTATAATGATGTAATATAATATAATGTATAATATATGACATATAATTATGTAATAATAAAATATGTTATTAATATTGTTATAACACAATGGAATATACAATATAAATAATATAATATATAAGTATTATGTAATACATCTCATATTAAATAGTACACATAATATAATAACACTAATATTTTCTTTTTTAATATCATTACCATAATATAATTATTATGATATTATAACATACAATAATATAATGTATCATGTTATATATTATTGTAATATATTAATATCAATGTATTATTAGAAATGTTATATCTAATAATTATGCTGTTCAGGGCTGGCACTAGTGCCTACACTGCCTTTGTGAGAATTAGAATATTCCCCCTCTGGGCAGATGCAGCCTCCTGGGTGCCCACTCGCCCTCTTGCCTGGATGCCCTTGGTGAGGTACAGTCTGCCCATAGTGTGAGGTGAGGTAAGTATTATTCTTCCCAGGCACAGAAGGGGTATCCCAGTATCACATGGTTTGGACACAGCAGAGTTAGGAATCAAACCCATGTCTTCAAAAAGATTATCTCAACTTTTAAAAATAACAGGTACATTTGACTATAACCAACCAACCGACTAGTTGCAGTGGAACTGATTTTGACTCATAGCAACCAACTCTGTATGTGTCAGAGAAGAACTGTGCTGCATTGGGTTTTCGATGGTGATTTTTTTGAAAGTAGATCACCAGGCCTTTCTTCCAAGGCACCTCTGGGTGACCCAACTCTAACCCAGCAGCTGAGTGCATTAACCATTTGCTCTACTTGTAAGTGGTAGATTTGAATTAAAATTAAATAAGCAAAAGCTACACACTTAAAAATAGGGCTATGATAGTGGACTCTTTCCTAGGGCAAAGCTCACCAGAATATTTTCAGTGCGGGTTTTTTTTTTTTTTAAATAAAATCTTTATTGAGATATAGCTGACATACCACACAGTTCACCCATTTAAAGTGTACAGTTTAATGACTTGTAGTACGTTCGCAGAGTTGTGCAACCACCCCCGCAATCAATTTTAGAACATTTTTGTCACCCCAAAGAGAAGCCCTCCACATCTTAGCCGAATTTTCCCATCCCCTCAAACTCTAGGCAACAGCTAATCTACTTTCTTTCTAACTAGATTTTCCTATGCTGTATGTTTCATATAATGGAATCATACAATATGTGGTCTTTTGTAACTGGCTTCTTTCAATTGGAGCCCTGGTGGCCCAGTGGTTAAGAGCTCAGCCTGGTAACTGAAAGGTCAGCAGTTAGAATCTACTAGCCGCTCCTTGGAAACCCTATGGGGCAGCTTACTCTGTCCTTTCAGGTCACTATGAGTAAAAACTGACTCTGATGGTGACAGGTTTTGGTTTTCTTTCACTTAGCACAATGTTTTCAAGGCTCATTCATGTTGTAGCATGAATCAGTACTTCGTTCCTTTTTCTCTATGGGTAATATTCCATCGTATGGATATACAGCAGTTCGTTTATCCATTCGTCAGCTGATGGATACTTGGGTTATTTCCACGTTCTGGCTATTAGGAATAAAGGTGCTATGAACATTCATGTATAAGTTTTTGTGTGGACATGTTTTCATTTCTCTTGGGTATATTCCTAGGGGTAGAATTGCTGGATCACATGGTAACCCTGGGTTTAACTGTTACCATGAGAAACTGCTAGACTGTTTACCAAAGCAGCTGCATTGTTTTACACCCCTACCAGCAGTGTATGAATCTTCCAATTTCTCCACATCCTCGCCAACACTTGTTATTATATGACTCTTTGATTACAGCCACCTTAGTTAGTGTTTCTGTGAAGTGGTATCTCATTTAGATTTTGATTTGCATTTCCCTGAGGGCTAATGATGTTGGCCATTTATAGATCTTATTTAGAGATTCAGCTGCTTTGCCCATTTTGAAATCAGATTATGTCTTAGTCACCTACTGCTGCTCTAACAGAAATACCACAAGTGGATGGCTTTAACAAAGAGAAGTTTATTCTCTCACAGCCCAGTAGGCTAGAAGCCTGAATTCAGCTTCAGGGCGCTGGCTCCAGGGGAAGGGTTTCTCCATCTGTCGGCTCTGGAGGAAGGCCCTTGTCATTCCCTTGGTCTGGGAACATCTCAGCGCAGGAACCTTAGGTCCGAAGGACACGCTGTGCTCCCGGTGCTGCTTTCCTGGTGGTATGAGGTCCCCTGTTTCTCTGCTCACTTCTCTCTTTTATATTTCAAAAGACATTGGCTTAAGACACTCCCTAATCTTGTAGGCCTCAGAAGTATGACTTCCACTAATCCATCTTATTACATCATGGTGATGGGATTTACGACACATAGGGAGATCACATCAGAAGATAAAGTGGCAGACAATCATACAATCGTGTAGAGGAATTATGACCTAGCCAAGCTGACAGATATTTTGGGGGACACAATTCAATTCATGAAAGATTATTTGACTTTTTATTATTGCATTGTTTCAGTGTGAGTTTTGGTAAGAAGATACAGGACTGGCTGAGGTAGTTCGGTCTGAGTCATCTGGAGATGGTGAGTCAGAAAACTGTCTCTCAGAAAATCAGAGTGCTCGGGTCTCAATTTGGATTCAGCCTTAAAAATCAACTACAAAAAATTGTGAGACACTTGGAGACAGTTGAACACTGATGTTTCATGATATTATAGAAATGTTAATATTTTTAGGCAGGGTCATGGTTTTGTGGTCATGTTTTCAAAAACTTATCTTTTAGAGACACATAGAGTACTGAAATATTTATGGATAAAATGATATAGTATGTGGAATTTGCTTCAAAATAATCCAGGGATGGAGAGGGTAAGTAGGAAGGGATAAAGATGAAATAAGACTGTATATGCTTAAAATTTTTACCATAAAAGCTTAAAAAAAAGTGTGTGTATGCATGTGTGTGTGCGTATGCATTAGTGTGTGTATGTGTGTGTGTGTGTGTGTGTGTGTGTGTGTGAAGGCTTCTTGGAGGAAATGCTCCTGAACTGAGTATGAATGGGACTTTCCAGGAGAGAAAGGGCTAAGAAGGAGGAACTTTCTAGGCAGAGAAGATAGCAAGAGTGAGGAGCCTGTGGAGTGTCTTGGGGGAAAAAGTAATTTGTTTAGTGATGTTAGACCCCAAAGTGGAGACAGGGAGTAGTGAGAAGTGAGGCTGAGGAGGTAGGTCGGGGACAATTATGAAGGTCTTATACGGTAAGGAGGAGCACTGAAGGGAATCCTATAATCGAATTTGTACTTCAGACAGATTATTCTGGTGGCTGTGTGAAGGGATGTGGATTTGAGAGAGGGCCAGACTGTCTGTAGAAAAAACCAAAGCCAAACACTTTGCTGCTGAGTTGATTCTGATTCATAGCAATCCTCTAGGACAGAGTAGAACTGCCCCATAGGGTTTCCAAGGACTGCCTGGTAGATTTGAACTGCCGACCTTTTGGTTAATGGGGACATCAGTTAAAAGGCTATTAAAGGAGTCCAGATGAGAGATAACGAGAACTAAACCAGGACTGTAGTAGAAGAGACAGAGGAGAGGAATCAAGTGAGAAATATTCATGAGACAAATTCAGTAGCCCTTTTTTTTTTTTTCGTATTTGATTCCATGGGTATAAGGGATAAGAAAGAGGAGTCAAAGATGACTCTGGCTGTCTGGCTTGGATAACTGGATGGGTAGTGGTGTTAATATTTATTTTTGTAAGCAAACATCTCTTGTAACGAACCCATTGCATTGGCTGAGTAACTTGCCATCGTATTAGGTGGGAAAGGCTAATTGCTTTAACGAAATTCCATAAATCTTTGTGGGGTTTATAACGTATGTAGATGTAATATCTAACAACAGTTGTACAAAGGACTGGGGGTAGTAAATAGAGCTATAGTATTATAAGAAATGCAAATTTCTTCAGTTTTACATGAAACCACTAAAAATGCAAAGAAGTGGGGTTTAAAAGCCAATAGAGGGATTCAAAGGGAATACCAAAAAATATTTGATTAACCTAAAAGACAGTAGGAAAGGAAGAACAGAGGATTAAAAAAAAAAAAAAAAAAGAGAGATGGGATAAATAGAAAACAATAAAATGGTAGACCTAAATCTGACCATATTCATATTTATATTAAATATAAATAGGCTAAACTTACCAATTAAAAGGCAGGTGTTGTTGGACTGGATTAAAAAAATAGCAATACTCATCTATATGCTCTGTACAAGACACACACTTTTAATATAAAGACACAGATAGATTGAAAGTAAAACAATAGAAAAAGATACACAACGAGAACAGTAAGTATAAAAAAGATGGAGTGGCTATAATGATACCAGACAAAATAGATTTTATGACAAGGAGTTTTACTAAAGATAATAAGGATTATTTCATAATGATAAAATGAAAACATACCAATTTTAAATGTGTATATGACTAATGACAGAACTGCCAAATTCATAAGCACAAACTGATAGAATTAAAGCAAGAAATAGGCAAATCCATAATCATAATGCAAGATTTTTAAACACCCCTTTCCTAGTAAGTAATAGAACAACTAGACAAAGACATCAATAAGGATATAGAAGATCTGAATGTCAGCTGAGCTGTTCCAGTCTTGGATCTCTTGTCTTAAAGATGCATTACCTGGAAAGTGTTTCCACGGATGTCTTGTGTTTGATTCTTTATCATTCCAGAGTATTGGTGCCTGAGGGTTCTTGTCTCTTCCATGCCCTTTCTGAGTCTTTTTAAAAGTTATTATTATAATTTTTTATTGTACTTTAGGTTTACAGAATAAACTAGTTTCTCAGTAAATATTTAGTACACATATTGTTTTATGACGTTGGTTAACAACCCCCATGACATGTCAACACTCTCCGTTCTTGACCTTGGGTTCCCTATTACCAGCATTCCTGCCCCCTTCTGCCTTCTAGTCCTTGCCCCTGGGCTGGTGCGCCCCTTTAATCTCTTTCTTTTCTTAGTCTTCTTCAAAGTTATCTGCAATAGCTCTACCACATACCCTGTATAGAATTTATGGAATATTTCCAAAGATGTACACAGTTGATATTGTAGTGATCAACATATAGAAGTTGTCTTAATTATTCTCTTTTCACCCAGACACTTCAGTATTGCCTCCATCATTGCCACCCAGATCTTCAATAATAGCTCTCTTTTGTCGAGCTCAGGGTCAGGTGCTAGACTCAGGCTTACAGATGGTATTATACTCATTTTACAGATGAGAATACCCAGACTCAGTGAATTTAAAGTTAGTCACAGTAAGTTTAAGTATTTATACCCATAGAACGTTGAGTGGAATGTCCTATAAATGTCAGTTCAATCAAGGGATTTACTAGTACTCAAGTTATCCAGACTCCTTGCTCCTTCTACCACCCCATACTGTCTTAAATGGGAATTTGTAAGTTTGTTGATTACACAAGTCAGTTAATTTGGCCTTTGATGAATTATGGCTCATTAACGCCCGTCTGGCAATCCATGTCATAAAATGTTTCAAGATGAGCTGGGAGTTTGCAGGCCTCTTACTTTGCAGTCTTTCTGCATTTGATCTTTGATGTACCCAGTACTATTAATCCCTTTGTTACAAATACAATACGCCCTATTCAATCCATGAACTCATTTGGCATGAATATCCATGTTCGATTGCTATCTGTAGTTATTGCTTCTTAAGCATAACAATGCAAAGCACTGAGAACAGATGCGATCTGACTCAGCTGCTCAAAGCTGTTCAAGGGAATCACCCAAAGGCGCAGAATGGTGCCTCTAAAAAGTTACGGTTTCCAACCTCAGTGGGAGTTTTTCAATTCAAAACTTCACTGTCTTGACTCCATTTTAGTAACTGATCCTGCATCTTCCCTCAGAAAGACAGTATAAGCTAACAGGATAGTCCTTCCCCTCCTTCCTGCCCACCTCAAACCAAAACTGAACTCGTCGTCAAGTCAATTCTGACTCCATGTTACAGAGTAGAATTGAGCTTCATAAGGTCATCTTGGGTGTAATCTCTATGGAAGTAGATAGCCAGGTCTTTCTTGTAGGCACTGCTAGGTGGGTTTGAACTGCCAACCTTTTGGTTAGCAGCTAAGTGCAAGCCCTGTGTGCATCCAGGGGCCTTCCTGCCTCATCTCTACCTAAAACATACCTACATTTGCATTTATGCTTGTCTCTTCCTCTCTAGTCAGAGTGAAAAAGGTATTCTTCATCCTGTTTTTATCAGTCAGGGACTGGATCGGAAATATAATTCACTCAGATAGTTTAAACAAAGAGATTGTTAACCAAAGCTCTAATTACGGAGGGCACAGGACCTGGAGTCCCTGAGTGATCCAAATGGTTAAGCACTTGGCGACTAACCGGCAGGTTGATGGTCAAATCCATGCAGAGGCACCTAGGAAGAAAGGCCTGGCGACCTACATCCAAATGATCATAGCCATTGAAAACTTTATGAAGCACAACTCTACTATGACACATATGGGTTGCCAGGAGTTGAAATTGACTCAAAGACAACTGGTTTGCACGTGCTTTAAAGGAACAAACCAAAGACGTTGAAGTACCAGATCTAGCAATATGAAAGCCATCACCACCCTAGAGGCAAAGACACTGGGGAAGGAAATATTGTCCCCAGAGCCCATGAGACCTGCAGCTGTGGGGAGGGGTTATGGTCATGGAGGACAGGGCTGCTGCTGGAGGAGTGGGTCCCAGGCTGGCCTTTGATCCTCTGCTGGTGCTGCCATTGGCAGAGCCCAACTGGAAGGCCACCAGCTTGGGAGTCATGTACTGTGGTCAGCAGGGACCAGTCTTTAGGGGCCTGGGCAAGGCAGGCGAGGACAGAGACTGGATTGGGTGGAGGATAAATGGAGAACCCCCAGCATAAATGACTTACTAGGTGATTGAACTCCACAGGAAACAATTAGGAGATTGTTTTTTTTTTTCCCCCATCACTACCTTCAATTATACTCCTACTGATCTTGGGCAAAGCCCATTCTTCTCAGCCACTTTGGGGCCTAATTAACCTCATTTTCAGGTATTAAAAGGTCCACTCTGACCTGAAAAAAGACATCAATTTCTCAGCCAGTTTAAATATTCTTCCTTCTCGTCTTATCTCAGACTTCTTTAGGACAATGGGGGAGTGGGGCCTGTTCTTTCTCTTTCCGTTTCCATGTCATACCCACTTTTAGCTTTTCCAGAGCGGGGCCAGGAGGAGGGATGCGATGAGCCCTGGGAAAGGGTTTTCTTACTTACCTGAAGCTCTGCTTGTACTTCTTCTTTGCCTGTCAAATATCTTCTGTCAGATGTCCAGGAGCTGCCACTGCGGTGAGGCACATGATTCGTTTCCTCCGAGACACCGCATGGGGTTCTGGGATGTAGTTGATTCACCTTCTAACCGTCTCTTCTGACTGTCCCCCAGCAATACTCCCATCACAGCCTCTCTGTTGGGGTCCCCTGTCGCAGCATAGTCCCTGGGTGGCCCAGACGGTTAATGTCCACTGCTGCTAACCAAAAGGTCAGAGGCTGGAATCCATCCAGAAGCACCTTGGAAGAAAGACCCGGAGATCTACTTCCCAAAAAATCAGCTTTTGCACACCTTATAGAACACAGTTCTACTCTGACACACATGGGGTTGCCATGAGCTGGGGTCGATTCAACAGCAACGGATTTTTTGGTTTCTCTGAGACAGGCAATTAACTTGCACGGGTCTCCTCAGGGCCGCTCTAGCCTAGCTCCTCTCTCCTGCCTCCACCTGGCCTGGGGAACCCAGGTATCCTTGTCTTCAAGGTGCAGGTGGAGCGGCCCCTTCCGTTGGCCTTTTCTGAATCTTTCCTTGGTGGGCTGCTCTAGACAGATGAGCGGGAGCCTTCTGTTTCCGTAGCACCCCAAATTCAGCGAGCACACGACAAGCTCCCCCCTCTACTCCTTCAAATGTCTTTAAATTTTTTTTCGTCCCATTCCAGGGAAATCACCTTTGAATTTCTGGTTTTTCTGGCATAGGCTGTCGAGGATGGTATTGCAGGCTGCTGTTTGTTCTCTTTAGAATGTAGGGTTAGGGTGCAGGGAGGGAGGCACAAGCCTTGGCTGCAAAATTTCAGGGGGCACCAAAACACTTAGTAATTAAGACAGTTGCTCTCTCTTTTTTTATTGTACTTTAGATGAAGGTTTACAGAACAAACTAGTTTCTCATTAAATAGTTAATACACATTGTTTTATGACATTGTTTAACAGTCCTACAACATGTCAACACTCTCCCTTCTCTACCTTGGGTTCCCCGTTACCAGTTTTCCTGTCCACTCCTGCCTTCTTGTCCCTGCCCCTGGGCTGCTGTGTCCCTTTAGTCTCATTTTGTTTGATGGGCCTGTAAGACAATATCTTAATGGAATGTTTAAAACTCAAGACCTATGCAAAAATTTGTGATGAACTAAACATCAAACTGTAAAATGAAGTCAGGACCAGAATTCCTAATTTTTCTGTTTGCCTCAGGCTCCAGTATGGCTTGGCAACCCGCTGTTACTGATCTTGTCTTTATGTAAAATTTTGTTCATCGTGGTTTATTTTTGCCTTCATTTTGAATTTTTTAAACATTGCCTTAAAACCTTATGTATCTTGATTTCTAAGCTTTTTTGTGCCCTCTAATTCACTGCCCCTGATACCAGTGCCTCACTTGCCTCACCCTAGTCTCTTGCCCTGTGTAGGGGCTACCTATCACTGCTACCCTGGACTTTGAGGGTTTAGCCAAAGTCCTGAGAAAGAGTTAAATTTCCATTCTACAAACCAAACCAGTTGCCATGGAGCTGATTCCCACTCAAGGCGACCTCATTCATGTGTGTCAGAGTAAAACTGTGCTCTGTAGGGTTTTCAACAGCTGAGCTTTCAGAATTGGATTGCCAGGCCTTTTTTGTGAGGCACCTCTGGGTGGACCTGAACCTCCAAACTTTTGGTTACAGCTGAACCCTTTAACCATTTGCGCCACCCAGGGACACCATTCTATACCCTGGTTTACTCAGTCATCCTTGCTGTGGGGTTGGGCAGTACTTCACCTTTCCTGACTCCGCTTCCAACACGTTGGTCTGGCCATGCAGCTCTGTCTATGACATGAACTTGCCCTGCACCTTCCTGCGCCTGTGCCTTTGTTTATGCTTCTCCTACTGCCTGGACTGCTTGCCTAAACTTCACTGGCTGGGAAACTTCTCAACCTTTGAAAACAGTCACCTTGGAAACAATCCTGTGCGGCCTTCCAAGGACTTCTGGAAGTCAGGATTCATTCCTGCCCCCTTCATGCTCTCTAAATCCACCGTTAAAATCGCCCACTACAGCAATGTTGGCATTGTGGCAAAGTGTGTTGTTAGGCAGTTAGACTATGTATTAGTTTTCTGGGGGCACTGGTGGTTCAGTGGTAGAATTTTCACCTTCCATGCGGTAGACTAGGGTTCAATTCCTGGCGACTGCACCTCATGCATAGCCACCACCCGTCAGTGGGGGTTTGTGTGTTGCTACGATGGTGAACAGGTTTTAGCAGGGCTTCCGGACTAAGATAGACTAGGAAGAAAGGCCAGGTGATCTACTCCCCAAAATCAGCCAGTTACAACCCTATGAATCACAGTGGTCTGATCTGCAACCGATCACGGGGCTGGCATGGGACTGGACAGCGTTTTGTTCTGTTGTGCATGGTGTTGCCATGAGCTGGGAGCTCACTCGACAGCAGCTGACAACAATATGAGTTTCCTATTGCTGCTGTCATGAATTACCACAAATTTAGTGGCTTAAGTCAGCACAAATTTATTCTCTTAGAGTTCTGGAAGCGAGAAGTCTAAACGAAGGTGTAGGCAGGGCCGTGTTCCTTTTAGAGGTTTCAGGGAAAAATCTATTCCCTTGCGTTTTGCATCTTCTAGAGGCCACCCACATTCCTGGGCTCGTGGGCCCCTCTTTGCATCACTCCAGCCTCTTGCTTCCATTGTCACATCTCCTACTATTGACTCTGATCTGCCTACTTTCATCTTCTAAAGATGGTGGTGTGATGGGTCCCTTTTGTGTAGCCTTTCTCTCCATGGTCTTGTAACTCCCACCCAAATGACTGGGTGGCACCAGGCAAATAAGTTCTATGGAACACTAATGAAAGGATTGGTCAGCTTTGCCATCCTGCTAGGCTTAAAAGAGAGCTAATTTCAGAGCAGAGAGAGGATTTCACCACTGCAAAGAAGAAAAGCCAAGAGCAGTCCTTTGGACCCAGGATCCCCTTGCAGGGAAACCCCTGGAAACAAGGGGAGAGAGAGAGAGAGGGAAAGAGAAAGAGAGAGAGGGAGAGAGAGAGAGAGAAAGAGAGAGGGAGACAGAGGGAGAGAGAGAGGGGGAGAGAGAGAAGGAGAGGGAGAGGGAGACCGAGAGAGCAAGAGAGTGGGGGGGGAGAGGGAGAGAGTGAGTGAGAGAGAGAGAGGGAGAGAGAGAAAGGGGGGAGAGAGAGAGAGGAGGAAAGGGAGAGAGAGAGGGAGAGGGAGAGAGAGAGGGAGAGGGAGAGAGAGAGAGGAAGAGAGGGAGAGAGAGAGGGAGACCAAGAGAGCGAGAGAGGGAGAGAGAGGGAGAGAGAGAGCAAGTGAGAGAGAGAGAGAGGGAGAGAGAGAAAGGGGGGGGGGGAGAGAAGGGGAGAAAGGAGGGAGAGAGGGGGGAGAGAGAGGGGAAGAGAGATGGGAAGAGAGAGGGAGAGAGAGAGAATGAGTGAGAGAGAGAGAGAGCGAGTGAGGGAGAGAGAGAGAAAGAGAGGGAGGGAGAGAGAGCTAGAGGGAGAGAAAGTGAGGAAGAGTGAGAGAGGGAGAACGAGAGAGAGAGGGAGAGAGAGAGAGAAAGAGAGGGAGCAAGAGAGGGAGAGAGCTCGTGAGGGAGAGAGAGAGCAAGTGAGAGAGAGAGAGGGAGAGAGGGAAAGAGAGAGAGGGAGAGAGAGAGAAAGAGAGGGGAGAGAGGGTGAGAGAGGGAAAGAGAGAGAAAAAGAGAGAGAGAGAGGGAGGGAGGGAGAGAGAGAGAAAGAAAGAGAGAGAGGAAGAGAGTGAGAGGGAGCGACAGAGAGAGAGGGAGAGCGAGTGAGGGAGAGAGAGAGAGAGAGAGCGAAAGAGAGTGAGCAAGAGAGGGAGAGAGAGGGAGAAAGAAGGAGAGAGAGAGGGAGAGAGAAAGAGAGTGAGGGAGAGCGAGAGGGAGAGAGAGAGAGAGGGAGAGGGAGAGAGAGAGCAAGAGAGAGAGAGGGAGTGAGAGAGGGAGAGAGAGAGGGAGAGAGCGAGAGAGACAGATAGGAAGAGAGGGAGAGAGAGAGAGCAAGGGATAGAGGGGAAGAGAGAGAGAGAGCGAGTGAGGGAGAGAGAGAGCAAGAGAGAGAGAGGGAGAGGGAGAGAGAGAGAGTGAGATGGGGGGGAGAGAGTGTGTCAATCCGCCTCGTTGAGGGTCTTCTTCTTTTCTGCTGACCCTGTACTTTGCCAAGCATGGTGTCCTTCTCCAGGGACTGATCCCTCCTGACAACATGTCCAAATTATGTAAGACGCAGTCTCGCCATCCTTGCCTCTAAGGAGTATTCTGGCTGTACATCTAAGACAGGTTTGTTCTTTTGGCAGTCCATGGTATATTCAATATTCTTCGCAAACACCACAATTCAAAGGCATCAATTCTTCTTCGGTCTTCCTTATTCATTGTCCAGCTTTCACATGCATATGATGCGATTGAAAATACCATGGCTTGGGTCAGGGGCACCTTAGTCTTCAAGGTGACGTCTTTGCTTTTCAACACTTTAAAGAGGTCCTTTGCAGCAGATTTACCCAATGCAATGTGTCTTTTGATTTCTTGACTACTGCTTCCATGGCTGTGATTGTGGACCCAAGTAAAATGAAATCCTTGACAACTTCAATCTTTTCTCCATTTATCATGATGTTGCTTATTGGTCTAGTCGTGAGGATTTTTGTTTTCTTTATGATGAGGTCCAATCCCTACTGAAAGCTGTGGTCTTTGATCTTCATTAGTAAGTGCTTCAAGTCCTCTTCACTTTCAGCAAGCAAGGTTGTGTCATCTGCCTAACGCAGGTTGTTAAAGAGTGTTCCTCCAATCCTGATGCCCTGTTCTTCTGCATGTAGTCCAGCTTCTTGGATTATTTGCTCAGAGTACATATTGAATAGGTACGGTGAAAGAATACAACCTTGACACACACCTTTCCTGACTTCAAACCAATCAGTATCCTCTTGTTCTGTCTGAACAACTGCCTCTTGATCTATGTAAAGGTTCCTCAATAAGCATAATTAAGTGTTCTGGAACTCCCATTCTTCGCAATGTTACCCATAATTTGTTATGATCCACACAGTTGAATGCCTTTGCATAGTCAAAACATCCTTCTGGTATTCTCTTCTTTCAGCCAGGATCCATCTGACATCAGCAATGGTATCCCTGGTTTCACATCCTATTCTAAATCTGGCTTGAATTTCTGGCAGTTCCCTGTCAATATACTGCTGTAGCCGTGTTTGAATGATCTTCAGCAAAATTTTGCTTGTGTGTGATATTAATGATATTGTTCTATAACTTCCACATTCGGTTGGATCACCTTTCTTGGGAATAAATCCAGTGCTGTCGAGGCTTGATTTTTTTTTTTTTTCCTTAGTTCTTTCAGCTTGAGAAACCCGAGTGTCTGTCAGTTTGTCATACTGTGGGAGCTTGCATGTTGCTGTGATGCTGGAAGCTATGCCACTGGTATTCAGATACCAGCAGGGTCACCCATGGAGGACAGGTTTCAGCTGAGCTTCCAGACTGACAGACTAGGAAGAAGGACCCAGCAGTCTACTTCTGAAAAGCATTAGCCAGTGAAAATCTTATAAATAGGAGCAGAACATAGTGCCGGAAGACGAGCCCCCCAGGTTGGAAGGCACTCAAAAGATGATTGGGGAAGAGCGGCTTCCTCAAAGTGGAGTCATCCTTAATGATGTGGATGGAGTAAAGCTTTTGGGACCTTCATTTCCTGTTGTGGTAGGACTCAAAATGAGAAGAAACAGCTGCAAACATCCATTAACAATTGGGAACTGGAATATATGAAGTATGAATCTAGGAAAATTGGAAATCGTCAAAAATGAAATGGAACACATAAACATTGATATCCTAGGCGTTAGTGAGCTGAAATGGACTGGTATTGGCCATTTTGATTTGGACAATCATAATGTCTACTATGCTGGAAATGACAACTTGAAAAGGAATGGTGTTGCATTCATCAACAAAAAGAATATTTCAAGGTCTATCCTGAAGTACAGCGCTGTCAGTGATAGGATAATACCCATAAGCCTACAAACAAGACCAGTTAATACGACTATCTATTCAAATTTAAACACCAACCACTAAGGCCAAAGATGAAGAAATAGAAGATTTTTATCAGCTGCTGCAGTCTGAATTTGATAGAACACGCAATCAGGATGCATTGATAATTACTGGTAATTGGAATGAAAAGTTGGAAACAAAGAAGAAGGATCAATAGTTGGAAAATACGGCCTTGGTAATAGAAACAATGCTGGAGATCAAATGATAGAATTTTGCAAGACCAATGACTTCTTCATTGCAAATACCTTCTTTCTCCAACATAAACGGCGACTATACACATGGACCTCATCAGATGGAACACACAAGAATCAAATCGACTACATCTGTGGAAAGAGATGATGGAAAAGCTCGATATCATCAGTCAGAACAAGGCGAGGGGCCAACTGTGGAACAGACCATCAACTGCTCATATGCAAGTTCAAGCTGAAACTGAAGAAAATCAGAGCAAGTCCACGAGAGCCAAAATATGACCTTGAGTATATCCCACCTGAATTTAGAGACCATCTCAAGAATAGATTTGACTCATTGAACACTAGTGACCGAAGACCAGACGAGTTGTGCAATGATATCAAGAACATCATCCATGAAGAAAGCAAGAGGTCATTGAAAAGACAGGAAAAAAAGAAAAGACCAAGACGGATGTCAGAGGAGACTCTGAAACTTGCTCACGAATGTTGAGCAGCTTAAAGCAAAAGGAAGAAATGATGAAGTAAAAGAACTCAATAGAAGATTTCAAAGGGCAGCTCAAGAAGACAAAGTAAAGTATTATAATGACATGAGCAAAGAGCTGGAGATGGAAAACCAAAAGGGAAGAACATCTCAGTCTGCAACTTCAAGCCTGAAGTTGCAACAGTGAAGGATTCTGTGGGCATCTTTACGGGGGCGTTATTCTGTGCGTCAGAACTCTCCCTCCTGCCGTGATAGCTGAGTCGGAATTTTATTTGTTGTTTTGCCCTCATTCCTTAGTACAGGCTGAGCACGAGGTTGGTCCTCCCTGAGGTCTTGCTTAACTGAAGGGAGTTCACATAGCTGGAGCCTCTTTCTCACAAGGTTTGGTGTTAGCTCCCAAGATGCAGCCTTTGGAGCTACCTGCAGTCCACAGCCAAGTCCCTCTAGTTGACTGTGGACTTGAGCAGACTCCATTACAGAACTCTTACCGTAGTCTGGGTGGGGATGAGGAAATGTTACAGATACGCTTAAAAAAAAAAGAAGTTGCTGTAGGGTAGATTCTGACAGTGACTCCACGTGTGTCAGAGTAGAACTATGGTCCCTAGCATTTTCAGTGGCCGATTTTAAAAAAAATATATATTTTATTGTGTTCTTGGTGAAAGCTTGCATAGCAAATTGGTTCTCATTTAACAATTTCTATACATATTGTTCAGTGACATCGGTTACATTTTCCACAATGTGTTAGCATTCTCATTATTTCCATTCTGGTTGCTCTGTTTCCTTACTTTAGCTTCCCTGTCCCTGGGAATGTTGGTCTAGGGAAAATGTTTACTGTTAGGTGTCACCCAGGTGACTGTTCAGAGGATCACAGTGCTCGTGGGCGATATTTGTTTTATGGGCTGATGCTAATCCGTCATCTCGTGAAAAGGCGACCTCTGGGAGTGGTTTAAGTTCCAAGTTTAAAGGATATCCCTGGGTGATAATCTTGGGGGTTCATCCAGCCTCTACTGGTTCAGTAAACATGGCTTTTTTTTTTTTTTTAGGAATTTCAGTTTTGTTCTACATTTTTCTCCCATTCTATCTGGAACCATTTATTGAGTACTCAGTTGGAACCATCAGTAGTGGAAACAGGGCACCATCTAGCTTTCCTGGTCTCAAGGTAGATGAGGCCATTGCTTGTGTAGACTCTTAGTTCTGTAGACTAGTTTCGTCTTTGAGTCTTTGGTTTCCTTCTTTCTTTTGCTTGGATGAGTCGAGACCAATAATTTTATCTTAAATGGCCGCTCACAGGCTTTTAAGACCCCAGATACTACTTACCAAACTAGGATGCAGAACATTGTCTTAATGGATTATATTGTGCCAGTTGACTGAGTTGCCCCATGAGACTATGGTCCTAAGCCTTCAAACACAGTAGACCAACCCTGTGAGGTGTTTGGTTTTGTCTAGTAAGTAGCTATAACTGTGCCTCCTATGTGCTTTATTTTATATTTGAAACTATATGCAGCACATGTAAACATGTATATATATATGCCTATAGTTACACCCATACATGCTCAGTGGCTGATTTTTTGGAAGTAGATTGCCAGGCCTTTCTTTTGAGGCAACTCTGGGTGAACTGGAACCTCCAACCTTTCTGTTAGCCGCTGGACTCTTAGCAGTTTGCCACCCAGGGACTCCACAGGTAGACCTACTTCCTCCGTGTCACTGTTTCTCTTCCCAGATTTGATCACTTTCATTAAAATCCATCTCATGCTTCCAGTGTATTAAAAATATATTTGATTTTATGCTGTGCCTGTCTTCCAAAACTGAAAAAAACCCACGCCGAACAACCCTGAACAAGTAGTGTGGTTTTACATTCACACATTTTGGAGGAAATAGGGTTCTGAGGAGTTCAGGCTCACTTAGCCAACCCTAGAGAACAGACATATTCCAGAAATATCCCTTCTCTGCGAGCCCTCCTCCTGGCTCTCCGAATTATCTCCGCTTCTATTCACGACACAGGGGGTGGCTTCGCCTGCTGACTGTCAGGAGGGCTGGGAAGGAGGAGCAGCAGTGGTCTGCCAGCCTGGGCAGAAGGTGGGCCTGTCCTCTAGTCTTGGTGCCCTTTTGGGTCTTATATTCTGGGTTTTGGGCCCAGCTTTCTTTGATAAGTGCTCAAAACATGCTGAAATGGAAGCCCCATTTAGCAATTGGGGGTGATTAGTGTTATTCATGGATATGTTTGCATGCAATACCAAATTAATGTTTTTTAAATGATTTATGTATCAGCTAAATATTTTGATAGAGAAACAAAAATAACTGTGAAGGCCACTCCATCTGGCTCTTCTTGATTATTGCCTGAATAGTTACATGGCTGCTTTGGAAATTGCACTGATTTGAGAATTAATGGACAGAAAAAGATTCTGATTCCTGACCAGAGTAGGAGGCAACTTTGGATTCTGTTGAGTTGTGGATAAGGAGAGAAAACACAAGTGCACGCAATCCCTGACAGATTCCTTCCTTCCCTCCACCCTTCCCTTCCCTTTCACCTCCAGGACTAGCCCCCAGACCCCCAGGACCAAGCTTTTTAAGAATGTGTTGCTGTTATCATTGCCAGTTGGTATGTGGTTGTAGCTGGAGGGGCCGTGAATGGCTGCTATCGACAAACCTTGAATTTGTGCTAGCAGACAGGACAAAAGAGAGAAGATATTGTTGGTACTTAAAGAATTTCAAATCTATAGCGGCCTGAGAGAAAACACTCAGGACATTTTTTTATTGTTATCATAACATTTAAAAAATTGTTTTATTGCTGTAAACCCTCAATGAGATGGATTGACAGAATTACTGAACGATGGACTCCAACATACCAAGTTATGAAGATGGCGCCGGACGGGGCAACATCTCGTTCTGTTGTACAGGGGGTCGTTATGAGTCAGAGACAACTCAACAGCAACTGATAACAACGTTGTGGTAAAAATATATATGACAAAACATTTGCCAACTCAGCATTTTTCACACGTACCATTCAGTGACATTGATTATGCTCATCGTGTCGTCTAATCATTATCATTACCCGTTTCCAAATTATCCCACCACCATTAACAGAAACTCAGGGCCTCCTGGCAATGTCTCCCTTCCCCCGCCCCCACTTCTATAACCACCAATAAGCTTTGGTCTTTATGCATTTACCTATTTTAGATATTTCATTTAAGTAGGATCATACGGGAAACCCTGGTGGTGCAGTGGTTAAGAGCTATGGCTGCTAACCAAAAGGTTGGCAGTTGGAATCCACCCGGGGCTCCTTGGATACCCCGTGGGGCAGTTTGACTCTGTACTTTAGGGTCGCTATGAGTTGGAATCCACTCGATGGCAACAGGTTTTTTTTGGCTTAGGATCATACAATGGTTGTCCTTTTTGTCTGATGTATTTCCACTCAGCATGATGTTTTCAAGGTTCATCCATGTTGTAGCATGTATCGGGACTTTATTTCAGACAAAGCATTTTTTGGCCGTCAATGCAATACATACAGGAGTGGGTGGGCAGTCAGGGGAGGCTTCCTGCAGAGGGAGACTTTTAAGGCAGGACTAAAACCCTTGCCGTTGAGTCCGTTCTGACTCCTAGCGATCCTACAGGTCAGAGTAGAACTGCCCCATAGAGTTTTCAAGGCTGCAATCTTTACCGAAGCAGACTGCCACATATTTCTCCCATGGAGCTGCTGGTGGGTTCAAACCCACCAGGGCTCCTTAAGGCAGGACTGAGAATATCTAAAAGAGTGAAGAATTTAGTTTAATCTTTCCAAGCTCACTGAACTAGTTTAGGCTCCTCCAACATACCCTGCTGGGGGTCCTTGCCCTGTGTCCTTGTGCCTACTCTCCTCCCACCTGAAATGATCCCACTGGCACCTGGTGGCTCCTTCTTCCACATCTCAGCTCAGACTCCACCTCCCCTCTGAAGCCCCCTGACATCCTCAGGCTGAGTGAGGAGTCCCCTCTCTGCATTTTGTACATACAGGTCTGCAGATACTTGTACGCGATTCTTAAATGCAAAATGAACATTTTTTTTTGGTGTTAAAACTCATTTGGTGGCAAATTCTGCCTGGACTGGTATGAGGCTGTTGATGGTTTTCTTGGTTTCACTTTGCTCTTCATAAGCTTTGCTGCAGGAATATGAGTGTGATTGAAGAGGGCGCCAATTCCAGACCCTTCTGGAGATGTTATGAAATATGTAACGTATAGACTGGTTGGTTACCTTTCTAAAGTCCAACAAATTCAGAATCCCAAACCCATCTGGTCCAAGGGTTTTGATTAAGGGATTGTGGACCTGTGATTAAGGGATTGTGGACCCGTGTCCACTTATGGAGCCCTGGTGGTGAATCGGTTAAGCATTTGGCTGATGGCCAAAAAGGTCAGCAGTTCGAATCCACCAGCCGCTCCTTGGAAACCCTATGGAGCAGCTCTACTCTGTCCTTTGGGGTGGCTATGAGTTGGAATCAACTTGACAGCAATGGGTTGGCTTCTTGGGTTTGTCTCCTTTATGGAGTCCCTGGTGGTGCAAATAGTTAATGTGGTCAGTTGCTAAATGAAAGGTTGGAGATTCCAGTCCACCCAGTGGTACCTTAGAAGAAAGGCCTGGAGATCTACATCCAAAAAAATCAGCAATTGAAAATCCTATGGAGTGCAGTTCTATTCTGACACACATGGGGTCACCATGAGTTGGGGTTGATGCAATAGGCATCTAGTTTCTTTTTTGTCTGATCTCCCTTACAGCAAAAAAACTCCACAAACCAAACCAGTTGTCATTGAATCAATTTTGATTCAATGGCAACCCCATGTGTGCAGAGTAAAACTGTGCTCCATAGGGTTTTTTTTTTTTTTTTAATTATTTTTAAAAACTTTTTATAGCACTTTGGGTGAATGCTTACATAGCACATTAGTTTTCCATTCAATACTTCACACACAAATTGTTCTGTGACATTGGTTGCAATCCCCTCAAAGTGTAAGCACTCTCCCCATTTCCGTCCTGGGTTACCCATTTCCATTCATCCGGTTTCCCTGCCCCTTCCTGCTTTCTCATCTTTGCTTTTGGGCAAATACTGCCCTTTTGGTCTCCTACAGTTGATTGTTCTAAAAGCACATTATTCATGGTTATTATTATTCATTTTATAGGCCAGTCTATTATTTGGCTGAAGGGTGGCTTCTGGGAGTGGCTTCAGTTCCATGTTAGGGGGTTGTCTCAGGGCAATAGTTTCAAAAGTTCTTCCAGTTTCTATCAGACCAGAAAGCCTGGTCTTTTTTATAAATTTGAATTTTGTTCTACATTTTCCATCCCTTCTTACCGGAACTCTCTGTTGTGATCCCGGTCAGAGTGGTAGGTAGTGGTAGCTGGGCACCATCTAGCTCTTCTGGTCTTAGGTTAGAGGAGGCTGTGGTTCACGTGGGCCATTAATCCTTTGGACTTCCTTGAATCTTCAGTTTTCTTCATTCTCTTTTGCTCCAGATGGGAGAGACTAATAGGGGTGTCTTAGATGACGGCTTACAAGCTTAAAAAACCCCACATGCTACTCACCAAACTAGGATGTAAAACATTATTTTTATGAACTATGTTATGCCAATTGACCCAGATGTCCCCCAGGAACTCCGTAGGGTTTTCATGGCTGTGACCTTTCAGAAGCAGATTGCGGGCCTTTCTTTTGAGGCACCTCTAGGTGGATTCAAACTGTCAACCTTTTGGTTGGTAGCCAAGTGCTTAACCATATGCACCACCCAGGGACTCCTCCTTTACAGCAATTGCCCCTGTATTCCTGTGCTTTGTTGACAAGCCTGTCTCCCCAGGAGTCTGTGCACTTAAGAAAACATGTCTGCATTTTCATCTTTTCAACCCTCAAGTATGTCATGCCTGTAGCGTGATAGCTATTGGGGTGGCAGATTATTACTTGGAGATATTCACTGAGGGTTTCCCTTTTTACTTGTACCACTTGGCAGTCACTGCCTGCTGGGAGGATGGCAGGGAAGAACAGTAGTGGGTGGCTTTAGCCTGGAGCTGGTGTGTGGTTGGACCAGGTGCACATAACAGATGGGAGTGTGGAGAGATAAGGACACTGAAGACAAGATGCTCCTCAACCCACACTACCCCCAGGATCAACACCACATGAGTCCTCTGGAATTGATAAAAGGAGGGCAGGAGACCCCAAAATTACCGATACGAACTTTCCGCTGCTCAATCAGATGGGTAAAGTCATTTACAGAAAATAAAGCAAGCTATTGCACACCTAAGTGTGTGAACTAGAAGTCATACTGGCTGAATGAATGAATAAAATGGTAAAGGAGGACTGCAAATATTTCTAATTCCTGAGGAATCTTATTCTCCTTATCAGATGATGGATTTTCTTTGTCACTGTGATATCCAAGGGAAGCCCACAGTTTTTGACTTATTTAGCTGATTTTGTCTGGGATATTAGGCAGATCATACAGGAAATTATAAAGGCTGCCAATGCCAAATATGATCCTGAACTCTAAACCTGAGTGTGGGAAAGAGTGTTGAAAGACTTGGTTGAAGTAGATAGTGGTGGACCACCAGCCACTTGCTGTTGAGTTGACTCTGATTCATCATGGCCCCATATGTGTCAGAGTAGAACTGTGCTCCATAGGGTTTTCTTTTTTTTTAATTTTTATTTTGTCGTTGTTGAGAATATACACAGCAAAACATATACCAATTCAACTGTTTCTACATGTACCATCTGAGTTTGTTGTTGTTATTAGGTGCCATCTAGTCAGTCCCAACTCATAGCGACTCTATGTACAACAGAATGAAATTCTGCCCGGTGCTGCACCATCCTCATGACTGTTGTTATGCTTGAGCCCATTGTTGCAGCCACTGTGTCAGTCCATCTTGCTAAGGGTCTTCCTTTTTTTTGCTGACCTTCTACCAAGCATGATGTCTTTCTCCAGGGACTGATCCCTCCTGATAACATGTCTAAAATATGTGAGACATAGTCTTGACATCCTTGCCTCTATAGAGCATTTTGGTTGTACTTCTTCCAAGACAGATTTGTTCGTTCTTTTGGTAGTTCATGGTATATTCAATATTTGCCAGCACCACAATTCAAAGGTATCAGTTATTCTTCCATCTTTCTTATTCATTGTCCAGCTTTCACATGCGAGGTGATTAAAACACCATGGCTTGGGGCAGGTGCACCTTAGTCTTCAAGGTGACATCTTTGCTGTTTTAGAACTTTGAGGTCTTTTGCAGCAGATTTGCCCAATGCAATGCATCTTTTGATTTCTTGACTGCTGCTTCCGTGGGTGTTGATTGTGGATCCAAGTAAAATGAAATTCTTGACAATTTTGATCTTTTCTCTGTTTATCATGATGTTGCTTGTTGGTTCATTTGTGAGGATTTTTGTTTCCTTTATGTTGGTTTAGTGACCTCGATTACATTCTTCGAGCTGTGCAACCATTCTCCCCCTCCTTTTCTGAGTTTTCCTCCCCATTAACATAAATTCACTGCCCCCCGAGATTTCTATCTATTCTTTCCAATTGCTGTTGTCAGTTTGATCCTACATAGATAGTTCCTAGAAGAGCATAATGCTCAAGGCAGATATATATACGTACATACATATATTTTATTGTGCTTTAGGTGAAAATTTACAAAGCATATTAGTTTCTTATTAAACAATTAATACACAAAATGTTTTGTAACATTGGTCGTAATCCCCGCAATGGGTCAAACTTCCCCTCCTCTCCCCCCCGGGTTCCCTGTTTCCGTTCATCTCATTTTGCTGTGCCTTCCTTCTTGTCTTTGCTTTGGGCGGGTGTTGCCCATTTTGTCTCATTTAGTTAAGAAGCACATTTCCTCACTTGTGTTATTGTTTGTTTTATAGACCTGTGTAATCTTTGGCTGAAGGGTCAACTTCGGGAGTGACTTCAGTTCTGAGTTAGAAGGGTGTCTGGGGCCATAGTCTTGAGGTTCCTCCAGTCTCTATCGGACCAGTAAGTCTGATCTCTTTTTGTGAATTTGAATTTTGTTCTACATTTTTCTCCTACTCTGACACCCTCTATTGTGATCCCTATCACAGCAATCGGTGGTGGTAGCTGGGTATCATCTAGTTGTCCTGGGCTCAGACTGGTGAGGGGTGTGGTACTTGTAGTCCTTTTGTCCTTTGGATTAATCTTTTTCTTGTGTCTTTGGTTTTCTTCATTCTTCCTTGCTCTAGATGGGGTGAGACCTGCAGAGTATCTTAGATGGCCGCTCACAAGCTTTTAAGACTCCAGATGCCACTCATCAAAGTAGAATGTAGAACACTTTCTTTATAAACTATGTTATGCCAATGGAGCTAACTGTTCCCTGAGACCATGGTCCCTGCAGCCCTCAGACAAGGCAGACATTTTTTAGTAGTTAAGCTAAACTATTGTTTGGTTTTAAGAAGATTTCAGGGGATATTTTTGGTTTAAGGTTTAAAGATTGTCTCAGGGCAATATTTTCAGGGGTTCATTCAACCTTCATGGATCCAGGAAGTCTGGAGTCCATGAAAACTTGAAGTTCTGTTTTACATTTTCTCCCTTTTGATCAAGATCCTTCTATAGAATCTTTGATCAAAATGTTCAGTAATGGCAGCTGGGCACCATCTACTTCTGCTGGTCTCATGACAAAGGAGGCAAAGAGGCAATTGCCAACGCATTCCACATCCTCCTTCTATTCCTGTCTGTCCTTCTTCCTCTATTGCTCCAGGTGAATAGAGACCAATGTCGTGCCTTGGATGACCACTTGCAAGCTTTTAAGACCCCAGGCACTGCATAGTGAACTAAGAGATAGAATAGAAGCACTAAACACATTATTAGGCCAATTAATTAGGATGTCCCATGGAACCATGACCCTAAATCTTCAAACCAAGAAACAAAATTCCATGAGGTTTTTGGTTGTACATAAACAGCCTCAGCAGCTTCTCTTCTTTTTTTTCTGTCCTTGTTGTAAATATATCTATCACACAACTTCTACCAATTCAACTTTTTACAGGTGTACAATTTATTGACAGCAGTTACAAAAATTGGCTGTGCAAATGTACCCTTAATCAATGTAATATTTTCATCACCATTAACCTCCCGTTTCTACCTCCCTCCCATCCCTAGTAACCACTAGTAAACTTTGTTCTCTATCCATTTGCCTTTTCTTGTCTTTTTATATAAGTGAGGTCATACAATATTCGTCCTTTTGTGATTGACTTATTTCACGCAGCACGTCTTCCAGCTCCATCCATACTTTAGCGTGTATCAAGATTTCATTTCTCCTTCTGGCTGAGTAGCATTCCAGTGTATGTATGTACCATATTTTGTTTATCCATTCGTCTGTTGATGGGCATTTTGCTTGTTTCCACGTTTTGGCTATTGTGAATAGTGCTGCAGTGAACACTGGTGTACAAGTGTCTGTATGAGTCTTTGCTTTCAAGTCTTTTGGGTCTATATCTAGGAGTAGAATTGCTGGGTCATATGGTAGTTCTATTTTTATTTGTTTTGACAAATCACCACACTGTTTTCCACAATGGCTGTACCATTTTGCATTCCCACCAGCAATGAGTAAGGGTTCCAATTTCCCCACATCCTCGCCAACATTTTTTTATCTTAGCCATAGCCATCCTAGAAGGAGTGAAATGATATCTCATTGTGGTTTTGATTTGAAGCTCTCTGATGGCTAATGACACTGAGCATCTTTTCATGTGTTTGGTGGCCATTTGAATGTCCTCTTTGGTGAAGTATCTGTTCAAGTCTTTTGCCCATTTTATGATTGAGTTTTTTGTCTTTTTGTTGTTAAGTTGTCAAAGTTTCATATATATTTTGATTATTAGATTCTTGTTGGATATCTGGTTTCTGACGATGTTCTCCCAGTTGGTGCCATATCTTTTCATTTTTTTGGCATCTATACAGTTTTCATTGGTTGATTTTTTGGAAGTAGATTGCCATGCCTTTCTTGTGAGGCTCTTCTGGGCGGACTTGAATCTCCAACTTTTTGGTTACAGATCCTTAGAAATATTGAGGGAGAGTGGCAGATCCAAAACCCGTTGCTGTTGAGTCGATTCCGACTCATAACGATCTACAGGACAGAGTAGAACTGCTCCATAGAGTTTCCAAGGAGTGCCTGGTGGATTCAAACTGCTGACCTTTAAAAAAAAAAAAAAAAATCCCGTTTTTTGTGTGGTTTGGGGAGGCCGGATAATCAATTGCCCACTAGGTGGCACTGCTGACCCACACTTGGGATACCCGGTGCCAGTCTCCATGGTAACAAGTTTACAAATTTATGGGGAGAGTGGCCTTGTCCTCTGAGGTGCATATGTCTGTGTGTGTGTATCTATGTGTGTGTGTATGAAGGAGTTTTTGAGTGTTCAGAAAAGTCTGCTCTGTGCAGCAGGGCCTGTTGATATGCACCCGTCAAGAGATAGAGAGGGAATCAAGGAAACATTATCATACTGTGCAAGGCAATAAGGCACGGGAGAGCAGAGAAATCACTCCTCCTGATACAGTACCAAACTACCTTCGCCTGGCGCCTCAGACTCTAATGTTCTCTAACGCATGCAGCTTGAAGGCAGGGACTCGAGGCAGGCTGGGAGCCTGGGTGTGGGCTGCAGGCTAGATTTGCTCTCATGCAGAATATCACCGCAGAAGCTCAGCCTGTGGGGAGCCAGGGCTGCTCGATTGCGGGTGTTCTAGGGATGTGATGATGGAAATTGTTACATGATGTCTAGACATCCAGTTCCACGTGTTGCTAGATGTCTAGACGTTAATGATGGCTCTTTCTTGTATGTGAGTATCCCACGATCACTGAGTAAATGTGTTTCCAGAATGTGGTTCTGCTAGCCCTTGATATCTCTCTTGCTTGATCAAAAGCCCAGCTCTCTGATCTTTCTCTCAAGCCTCCTCACTGCAGGGTGCTGGGAGCTTCGTATTCACCATGCACTGCTGTGACTTCTTGGATTCTAGGTGGGAGATAGCTCTCCTACCTGCAGGGGTGCAGAGGTGCCTTACCTGCTGGCAGCCAGTAAAATACCTCTGTGGGGTGAACCACTTTCTCTGAATCCCATTTCTCAGCTACTGGGGAGCCTTTTGGAAATGACTGCTGTGTGAATCCTAACTGGTGCCCCAGGTTCCAACCCAAAGGCAACCCCGAGCTCCACAGTGGAATAGCTTACACCTGTGGAGAGCTATCTCAGTTGAGAATTTGTGTTCGTTGCTTTTCAGGAATCTTGGACTATTGACTGTGGCCAAATCATCCTTTAATTTTCGTTTTAATGGGGAGAAGGAAAAGGGGAGAAGAATGAAGAGATGACCTGGGAAATATTTTGTGGCATTTTCAAGAATATGCTCATCATTGGAGTTTTCACCTGGATAGCTGTTCTGGATGGTTTCTAGAATGTCGTTAAAACTGAATTTTTAAAAAATTAAAAAAATTTTATTTTGTTGTTCTCATTGAGAATATACACAACAAAACATATACCAATTCAACCGTTTCTACGTGTACCATTTAGTGACATTGATTACATTCTTCTAGTTGTGCAACCATTCTCACCCTCCTTTTCTAAGTCTTTCTTCTCCCATTAACATAAACTCACTGCCCCCTAAGGTTCCTGTCTAATCTTTGGAGTTGCTGTTGTCACTTTGATCCCATATAGATAGTTCTTAAAAGAGCATAATGCTCAAGGCACACGTTTTTTAACAGTTAAGCTAAACTACTGATTGGTTTTAAGAAGACTTCAGGAGATATTTTTGGTTTAAGGTTTAAAGATTATCTCAGGACAATAGTTTCAGGGTGTCTTAGTCATCTAGTGCTGCTATAACAGAAATACCACAAGTGGGTGGATTTAACAAAGAGGAATTTATTTTCTCACATTCTGATGGCACTAGGTTAGTCTGGTAGGCTAGAAGTCCAAATTCAGGGCATCAGCTCCAGAGGAAGGCTTTCTCTCTGTCAGCTCTGGAGGAAGGTCCTTGTCATCAGTCTTCCCTTGGTCTGGGAGCATCTCATTGCAGGAACCTCAGGTCCAACGGACGTGCTCTGCTCCTGGCATTGCTTCCTTGGTGGTATGAGGTCCCCAACTCTCTGCTTGCTTCCCTTTGAGAGATAAAGGGTGGTGCAGGCCACACCTCAGGGAAACTCCCTTTACATTGGATCAGGAATGTGACCTGGGTAAGGGTGTTACATCCACCCTAATCTTTTTAACCACAGGCAGAGATTATGATTTATAACACAAAAGAAAATCACAAAATGGAGGACAAACACACATGGCCTAACCAAGTTAATGCACACATTTTTTGAGGGACATAATTCAATCCTTGACATAGGGGTTCATCTAGCCCCCATGGCTCCAAAAAGTCTGGAGTCCATGAGAATTTGAAGTTATGCTCTACATTTCCCTCCTGCTGATGAGGATTCTTCTATAGAATCTTTGATCAAAATATTCAGTGGTAGGTGGGCACCATCCAGTTCTGCTGGTCTCATGGTAAAGGAGGCAGTTATTCCTGGAGGCAATTAGCCACACATTCCATTTCCCCCTTCTGTTCCTGATTCTCCTTCCTCTGTTGCTACAGGCAAATAGGGACCAATCATCAAGCCTTGGATTGCAAGTTTTTAAGACCCCAGGCACTATGCAACGAACTCTGCACTGAACATGTTATCAGGCCAGTTAACTGGGATGTCCCATGAGCCACGACCCTAAATATCCGAAGCAAGGAACCAAATCCCATGAGCTTTTTTGGGTGTACATAAGCAGCCTCAGCAGCTACTCTTTTGTTGTTGTTGTGGTTGTAAGTATATCTATCACACAGCTTCTGTCAGTTCAAGCTTTTACAGGTCTACAACTTATTGACAGCAGCTATACTAATTGGCTGTGAAACCATACCCTATATGACAGAGTAGAACTGCCCTGTAGTGCTTCCTAGGCTGTAATCTTTGTAAGAGCAGATCTCCAAGTCTTTTCTCCTATGGAGCTGCCAGTGGGTTCCGACGGTCAACGTTTCCTTTAGCAGCCAAATGCTTAACCACTGTGCCACCAGGGCTCCTACCCGGGTAGATAGAGATGTAGTTATTTATGATGTGGAAACCCTGGTGGCATAGCGGGTAAGAGCTACAGCTGCTAACCAAAAAGGTCAGCAGTTCAAATTCACCAGGCACTCTTGGAAACTCTATGGGGCAGTTCTATCCTGTCCTAGAGGGTCGCTATGATTCGGAATCAACTCAACACGAGTCATTTATGATGTATTTCTAACACTTTGGAGAGTAAGTTGCAGATATTATGCCCCATTATCTCGAAATACTTCATTTAGTATTTGCTAAAAACAAAGCCACTCTTTTACATAACCACAGTACAATGAGCAAAAGCAGGAAATTGACACCAGTACAATACTGCTATCTAATCTATGGACTTTATTAAAATTTCATCGATTGTTCCACTTGTGTCTTTCACACCATAAAGCAAATTTTTTCATGGTTCCCAAACCAATCCAGGATCACACCTTGCATTTAGTTTTCCTGTATATTTAAATCTTTAAAAAAGTACTTAATTCGCTTTTTACTTGATAGTGATCTTCAATTTTTTTTTTTAATTTTCTTGCTCTTGTGGGTTGTGGCTTGTAGTTGAAAGGTTTTCTACTCCTGGAATCATGACTGTCTCTTAAATGACTAGTAGGTCTGGTGATGGAAAATACATAGATCAGACAAACCTGGATTCAAATCCCAAAGCTGCCCATTCCTAGTTGTGTGGCTGGGAACATTGCTTCACCCCTTTGAACAACAAGTTTCTCTATAAAATGTAGGTCATAATCTGGGCATTGTAAAGTCAGTCTGAGGATGAATGAGATCATGTACATTAAAGGCTCACCCACTGTAAGGCTTGGCTAATGAAGCTACATGTGAAGTTTCCCCATTTGAGACAGATAGGGTTAACTGTGCCGGCAGCTGAACAAAAAAAAAAGAGGTGTTAAAAGACCACCATCTAGAAGTTGGGTAAACAGGAACCCACCCTGTCAACAGCAGATAAGACTGAAACAACGCATGAATTACTATCTCCTTCTTAGTGTTTTTCTAGTCCCCTCCTCTTATTTTTTTTTTTCCTCATAGATTCCAGATGCGAGCACAACCTAATTAGCATACAATGCCATTCTGAGAAGTACCTGCCCTTGAAAGAAGGCCACTAAATGCTCATTACTCTGTTGTCTCCACCTAACCCGTATAAGCCCTAGCCTTGCTTCCCTTTTCGAGTCAGCCTTCTGGAGAGGCTTAGATCCCCACTGACTCCTTTTGCTTGACTCAAGCAAAATAAAGCTTGCTGAGGGTAAAATTTGTCTTTTGGATGTATTCTTACTCAGGAAAAGACAAGGACCCTTTGTGTCAGATTGGCAATTGGTAACACATTCACAGGGGGGATTCTTTTTATAATAATGCCTCCTAAGTCTTAACGTATTCCGGGGTGCTTCTCGGTTTCCTAGATTTGAACCACAAAGTGGTTGAATTAAGACTTTAAAAGACTGTTCATTAGCTCCACTTTTTCAACTATAGTAAAAATCCAAAAGTCTGTATAACTTTTTTTTTTAAATTAAACTTTTTATTTTGAGATAGTTGTTGGTTCACATAGGAGCCCTGGTAGCGCAGTGGTTAAGCGCTCAGCAGACATCCTGTGCACCTGTGCTGTCCCTTGGGCCCTGAGGTCAAGTTTCCCCCGGAAGATCCCCAGCCTAGCAGAAGACATGTACATGCCTGAACCCCGAATTAAGGCAGGCTCAGGTCTCCCCGATAGGGCACTGGGGCTCCAAGCACATCCAGGCCAGCGTCTGTACCTTCGCTTTGTCTCCAATAAACCACCAGGTGCTGTTGAGTTGACTCTACGACTCATGGTGGCCCACGTGTGTCAGGGTAGAATTATGCCTTGTAGGGCTTTCGGTGACTGATTTTCTGGAATTAGATTGCCAGGTCTTTCTTCCAACGATATCTGAAAAGTGCATGTTGTTGTCGTTAGCGGCGGCCGAGTTGGCCCCCGACTCGCGGCGACCCCACGTCCGACAGAATGAAGCACGGCCCCGTCCTGCACCGTCTCCATGACTGGCTGCGGGTCGGACCTTTACAGTCCATCGGGTTTTCATCAGCTGATTTCGGGAAGGAGGTCACCGGGACTTTCTTCCTAGTCCTTCTTAGTCTGTTTAGCATCGTAGGAACGCGCAAGCCTCCCCTTACACGAGTGGTGGCTGAGCGTGAGCTGCATTCGCCAGGAATTGAACCCAAGTCTCCTGCATGGAAGGGGAGGAGTCTACCACTGAACCACACTGCCCCTTGTAAGGTACGCACGTTCTCCATAACTTCCTTAGGAGCGAGCTGAAGGATTAAAAACACAGTCGAACATAACTGTTAAGGATTTGAATTTCCAGGGGCGTTCTGGTCTCCCTTTTGAAAGCCTTTTGCCTCAGGGATAGCCATGCGTTACACATACAGCGTGGCTCTCAGAAAAGGGTACTGGGGACTTCTGTGGGTCGCTAATGGCGTGTGACACCCTAAGGGACCCGAACAGTTGTCATGAGGACAGGGCCGAGGGAGGGTGCTGAGGGGGCAGCGTGTGCCATCAGCCACTGAGCTGCTGGTCACGGCTCTTTGTCCTTGCATTTGTGGCTTTTTTGTGATTTTCAAAACACCATCAGATATGTGTTTCCAACACCTGTTATACAGCCTGTTGCAACAGCCAGTATGATTGACAGTGAGACTTGCCCAGAGTCAACGAGCTTATTAATGGAGGAGTCAGGACGAGGGTTTGAATCTCTTGACACCTTCGTCTGTGTGCTTTCTTCTCAATGTCACTGCCTGCTCAGAAATGGCAGCTCTTCAGGTTTGAGCTTTAGGGGGGCAGGAGGGTGGACTGAGGTAGGATGGCTGTGTACCCCAGCAGGGCATTGCCTTGTCCGTGGGTCCCTGACCCTTATAGGCATGCCTGGGCACCTTGTTGTTATGGCTTCTGAGCTGACCCTAGTGATGTGCTCTTCCCTCTAGCTGCTCAAAGTAGCTCTCCGTGGACCAAAACTAGTGAACTCCTCTGCAGTGCAGGAGAGACTGTAGATGCTCGGCCCCACCCAGGTGTGCGGCACCAGATTCCCACGCTTGCTGCGTTCACCGTTTACCATGCTTGTGCTTCCCAGGAAGACTTGTGTCGTTGGAGCTGCCTCTGTTCACCTGTCATCGAGGTGTGAAAGTCAGTGTACTCAGAGGCTCTCCCTTCCCAGGCACTGGATGACAGACACAGGACCCCCAGGTAACAGCCCCATGCTCTGAGCTCAGGGGCTGTACTCACTGAGCAAGAAACCTTGCCAGCACTTGCTAGAGGCCCCAAGGGTAGACTCAAGGCCCACGTGGATGGCGCTGAAACCCCACGGGGTCCATAGCCTGACAGCACTGTGGCTGTGGCCTCCCACCCACTCACAAGGCCACCTTCCATACTTCATTCTTCTGCTGACCTTGTCCCCTAGGTGGACACTCTTCCACAGTGCTGACCCAAGCCAGACACTCAGCTAAAGTCTAGTCATTTCCCCTAACACAAAGGGACAGAAGCCTGCTTTATGAACAGCAACCATCCAAGAGCTTTTATCTTCAGACTTAACTCCTGAGCACCGAAAACCCAAGTATTCATAAAAACTTTCCCGAATATGCTGGAAGCCATTGAGAGGACATCCTGTAAACACACACGTGCCCACAATCCGAAAGGATCGCCTTAGAGGGAATGGTGTCCCCTTAAACCTAGCCGAATTCAGCCTAATGCACAATTCATGCTAAAGGGTCACAGATGACAGACAGTGTATGAATCCAGTGCATTCAAGCCTGCTAAGAAATACTTTGGCCACAGGAGCAGCTATGAACACTCTTCTTGCTAATTGGAACTGTTTTGGGCTTCCACTGGGTGGGAAGAGGGGAGGCAGAGGGTTCAAAATCCTCTTGGAAGCAGGAGAACAGTGCTTGGGCCATGAGCCCTCTAAGACATCTGCCTGTTGGTCTGGCTTCAGTTTTCTCCCTACAGCTGGTCCTAGGAAGTATTCTGCTTATGCATAGGCAAAAACAGGATCTATACGGAGTTCTCTTGCCAAGGAATGAATGGCAGTGGGTGGAGGGTCTTGGTCCTAGTTCTGGACTTACCAGCCACATGACTTCAAGGATGTGATTTTGCCACTGGTCTTTTTAGGTGCCTCATATGCATGTGAAAGTCAGATAGTGAAAAAGCAAGACGGAAGAACTGAAGCATTCAAACCGTGGTGTTGGTGAAGAACGTTGAGTATACACTGTGGACTGCCAGAAGAATGAACAAATCAGTCTTAGAAGAAACACAACCAGAATGTTTCTTAGAAGCGAGGATGGTGAGACTTCAACCTGCTTGCTTTGGACATGTCATTAGGAAAGACCAATCACTAGAAAACGATATTATGTTCGGTAGAGAGTCAGTGAAAACAAGGAAAATCGTTAATGAAAGTGGACTGACACAATAGTTACAACGATGGACTCAACATGCCAACGGTCATGAAGATGGTACAGAACCGGGCAATGGTTCGTTCTTAAGGTCTCTGTAAGTCGGAGCTGACCTGATGGCAACTAACAACAACAAAGCCTTCGTTCCCCCATTCTTCACAAGGCCAGTCCAAGGACCATGTGAGCTGGTGTGTGCAAACTTCCTCGAAACACGTCTGGTGAGTGCTCGGCCAGTGGTTGCTGTGCAGGCAAACTTCCAAGATGGCCCCCAATGATCCCCGCCCGCTGATATTCATGCTCATGTGTAATCCCTTTTCCTTGGGTGTGGACTGGACCTCGTGACTTGCTTTTAATGAATAGAATACTGCAAAGGTGACAGGATACCCTTCTATGATTAGGTTACAAAAGACCATGACCACCATCTTGTTAGCACTCTCACTCTCTCTGGCTCTCCTTGTTTGCTCGCTCTGATGAAGCCAGCTTTGATGTTGTGAGTTGTGCTGTAGAGAGGTCCAAGTGGTGGGAAACAGAGGTTGGCCTCAGTTCAACACTGAGACCCTCAGCCCAACAACCTTAGAGGAACTGAGGCCCTTTGCCCAACAGTCCACAAGAAACTGAGGCCCTCAGCCCAACAGCTCCTGTGGACCTGAGGACCTCAGCCTAACAGCCAGGGAGGAACTAAGGTCCTCAGTCCAACAGCCTGCAAGAAACGGAGTCCTGCCAACAACCACTACAGGAACATGGAAGCAGATCCGCCCCTCAGTTGAGTCCTGAGATGACCACACCCGGCTGACACATTGATTGCAGCCTGTGAGAGACTTAGATTTCTGACCTGCAGAAACTGTAAGATAACAAATGTTGTTGTTTTAAGCCACTAAGTTTTGGGATAGAGTCCCCAAGTGGTGGATATGATCAATGTGTGTAGCTGCTAATTGAAAGGTTGGAGATTTGAGCTCACCCGGAGGTGCCTCAGGAGAAAGGCCTGGTGATCTGCTTCTGAAAAAGCAGCCATTGAAAGCCCTGTGGAGCACAGTTGTCCTGTAACACACATAGCAACCCCATGTGTCATGAGTCGGGGCCGGCTCAACACAACTTTTTTGTTTTGAGTTTTGGGCTAATTCGTTATATAGCAGTAGATAACTAATATGGTAATCATTACATTTATTATTTTAAAAGCCCTGGTGGTGCAGTGGTTAAGCGTTTGACTGCTAACTGAAATTTCATAGGTTTGAACCCACCAGCTGCTCCACAGGAGAAAGACATGGCAATCTGCTTCCTCAAAGATTACAGCCTTGGAAACCCTATGGGGCGGTTCTGGCCTGTTCTGTAGGGTGGCTAAGAGTCAGAATCAATTGACACCAACGAGTAACCCAGGTTAGTGATGTTAGCTGGGGTGTACAACAAAGCCAGAGAGGAGGAACTTGTAAAGTACCGATTCTCAGCCTCACACTGATTTAGCAGGCTGGGTGGAGACCCAGACGAAGCTGGTATGCATCCTCAGCAGAGAACACGTTGGAGGTAGCTGCCTTTTGGAAATTAAGCAGGTAACTAAAAAAAAATGCAGAGCTCTGGGCCTCATGGGAGAAGATTCTGATTCAGTAGATTAAGGGCTAGGCCAACCCCTCAAAACCAAACCCATTCCCATGGAGTGGTTTCCAACTCTTAGAGACCCTATAGGTCAGGGTAGAACTGCCCCACAGGGTTTTCAAGGCTGTAATCTTTACTGGACCAGACTGCCACATCTTTCTCCCACGGAGTGGCTGGTGGGCTCAAACCGCCGACCTTTGGGTTAGCAGCTGAGCGCTTAACCATTGTGCCACCAGGGCTCCTGGAAAGGGCCAGGCTGGCAATCTGCATTTTTAAAAATGGCCTCAGGTGGCTCTGACCATCATTCTGGGCTGGGAACTAGTGGTGTAGGTAGTGTGTACACCATTTAGGTAATGCTCACAGTTCCTGAAGTGTCTGCCTAATATGAAAACCAGTCGTTTTCATGCCTGGTTATACGTTATAATCTCCAGGAGAGCTTTTGCAAAAACACTGTTACCTGGACCCCACCCCAAAGCAATTAAATCGGAATCTCAGGGGGTGGACCCCTGCACTAGTATTTTTAAAGCTCCCCAGTTGAAGCTAATGTGCAACTAGGCTTGAGAACCTTTATGTTAAACCTTTACAGAACAAATAGAATTGGCTCATGAACCACACTTGGAGAGACCATTTGATTTTTGACTCCTTTTAGTCTTTCATAGAAATAATTTGTTATTAGAAATGGAAATTTTCCGATGTGGCTGGATCAGTGTAAATCTCACTGGATGTATCCTCCTTCGATCTGACCAGTAAAAAAAAAAAAAAAAAATTTTTTTTTCTGACCAGTAGACGTCCATAAATGTGGTTGAAGATAGGATAGGACTAGCTTTTTTTCCTTCTTATTGGCAACCACATCAGCCCGTTGGTCCATTGGGCTCAACCAAAGAGCTAAACCTTCTGGTCTTTTTCACCTAAGCTGCTGTTGAAGTGGTCTCCTCGATAGGGTACTTTTGCTTTTGATCATCTGATTACTGTGTCCAGGAACGAGATGGACCTGGTGCTGGAAGGAGATGGAGTGGCCCTTTAGAGCAAGTGAATAAGGGAAAGGTGCTCACTCCTCTGGGTTTATGCAGCCTGAGCCAAGGCACATGCTTGGTGAGCAGAGCCTGGCTGGATTTCAGCTCCACGCCCTCCCTTGACCAGGTACCTCTGCGAAGACGTGAACTGTACATCCACAAGTTGCTAGGGCTGCCATAACAAATTACCACAAACTCACTGGTTTAAAACAAGAGAAATTTATTCTCCCATAGTTCCAGAGGACAGAAGTCTGAAATCAAGATGCTGACAGGGCTTCACTCTCTCGGAAGTCTCTAGGGGAGTATCCTTTCCTGCCTCTTGCAGCGTCTGGTGGTTTTTGGCATTCCTTGGCTTGTGGCAGGGTAACTCCAACCTCTGCCTCTATCTTCACATGGCCTTCTTCCCTCTGAGTGTCACCCTGTGTATCCTTTTCTCTTATAAGGACATTCTCTTTGGATTTAGGGCCAACCCTAATTCAGTATGATCTCATCTCTAGTCTTAACCTTCATTGTATCTGCAGAGAGTCTACTTCTAAATAAGGTTATTGTCTTAGTTATCTAAACCCAGACCCAGTGCTAGTGATGCTATAACAGAAATACCACAAGTGGATGACTTTAACAAACAGAAGTTTATTCTTTCGTGGTCTAGGAGGCTAGAAGTCCGAATTCAGGGTGCTAACTCCCAGAAAAGTCTTTCTCTTTCTGTCAGTTCTGGGGGAAGGTCCTTGTCATCTATCTTTACTTGGTCTAGAACTTTCTCAGTGCAGGGACTCCCAGGTCCAAAGGACGTGCTCTGCTCCCGGTGCTTCTTTCTTGGTGGTATAAGGTCCCTCTCCTCTCTGCTCAATTCTCTCTTTTATATCTCAAAAGAGATTGACTCAAAATACGATATAATCCTATAGATTAAGTCCTGCCTCATTAACCTAACTGCCTCTAATCCTGCCTCATTAACATCATAACCCATAACCTATTGATGTTGAGTCGATTCCGTCTCACAGCAGCCCTATAGAACAGAGTAGAACTGCCCAGTAGAATTTCCAAGGAGTGGCTGTTGGATTCAAACTGCCAACCTTTTGGTTAACAGCCGTAGCTCTTAACCACTGCACCACCAGGGCACCTATTAACATCATAGAGGTTAGGATTTACAGCACATTGGATAATCACATCAGATCATGAAATGGTGGACAACTACAGAATACTAGGACTCATGGCCTAGCCAGGTTCACACACATTTTTTGGCGGCATAATTCAATCCATGACAGCCATATTCTGAGGTCTGGTGAACGTGAAACTTTGAGGGGCACTATTCAACCCACCATAGGCTTTGAATTGCTTTCAGGAAGAATTTTGCTGCATACTCTTGGAGATAGTCTCAGCCTCAGAAATGCTCGTGTCAGCTCAAAGGTTAGAAGAGTGGGTGTGTAGGATGGAGTTGTTACTCAACCCAGGAGGGTGGGTCCTTGTCTGGTGAGCTCAGACCTGCGAATTACCTGGACACCGGTCTATGAGAAAGAGAAAGTAACTTTATTGCAATGCACAGAGTGAGGAGCCGGGAGGAAGTTCCTCAGATCCCACTCCCTGAGCTACGGGGAAGCGGGGCTTACGTGTGGTTTGGGCAGCAAGATGGCAGCTGCAGAGGCATGCTGGGGAGGGAAAATTATGGAAGGTGGCCAGGGAACAGGAGGTGATGTGGCTCTCGTCGGGCCTCTTGTTTCAGAATAGTGTCCAGGTGATGATTGTTGTTCTGATTCATTCCGCCTGTTGCAGCGTCCTCTGTTGAGTTCGGGTCGTGGTCACAGGGGGCCTTCTGCGCATGCGGGCCAGGCCAGATCTGGCTTGGGCTAGTTTAAGGACTACTGGAAATTTACTGGCATCCGTAGGGTCAGGTTACAGAGTAGGGGAAGATGACAGATGATGGTTTTACTGATTGTCAGCTACTTTGCCAGATACTTACCATACATTTATGCCACTTAATCCTTAAAACGGTGGCTTCCAAAGTATTGTACCCAGACCAGCATCATCTAGGAACTTGTTCGAGAAGTAAATTCCCAGGTTCTATTCCAGCTCTGCCAAGTCAGAAACTCTGGCTGACTCCCAGCAATCTGTGCATGTTTTAATCCTCCAGGTCCTTCTGATGCTCGCTGGGAAGTTTGAGAACCACTGCCTTAAAACGTTCTAATCCTTAAAACAATCCTGTGTGTGATCATGATTTTGATGTAGAGCCCCTTAGGGAGGCGACGCATCCAAACTGGAAGCGGCTCAGCAAAGAAGAAATGCAAACCCAAGACCACCTAGCTTCAGAAGTCCACCTAGCTCAGTGCCTTCAGTGCTGGTCCCACACTCACCCTGCGTCCGAAGAAAATCTAGAATCTATTTTTAGTGGCAGCTATTCCTCAGACTCTCTTCTTTTCAGTAAGGCAGTCCACCCCCTTCTACTTTTCCCCATTCCCCTGTCTACAGTAACCCTTCCAGACCTGTTTTTCTAAGTTTTGTCTGTGAACTAATTAGAGGCTTGAAAAGCCAGTATCGAACGCCCCTGGTATTATTTTTCTTAGCCTTTGTGAATAAGAAAACAATGCCAACAAGTTAATATTATGGGCAAATGGCAGTTAAATTCCACTAAATGGCTCCTTGGCTCTAATTTTGTAGAGTGAAATCAATGAAAATCCTGTTAGGCCTGGTAATTTTAAAGGCAAAAATGTGGAGCATTCAGGGGATTGGTTGAAGGCTGGAAGCGGCGTTTTACTGTCACTCTGGAAGGAGGTTAACAAATGTCTGTAGACTTTTAACCTCCGGAATCTTACCCATCAGGCTGTTGAGGGTAGTTTTGGGCATATGGCAGCCCTGAATGTCTGGCTTCCATGCTCACCGAAAGTCAGACCCACAAGATGGCAGTAGTTCCTAAAGCATCACACACATCATCCCCGCTTTTGGAGTTTCCAAAAAAAAAAAAAAAAACAAAAACCTTCAATACAGAAGAAAAGACTGTGATAGCTCGTCCATTCTAATCCTACTAAACCTGTTACCATCAAGTCAATTCCAACTCAGAGAGACCCCATATGTAACAGAGTAGAACTGCTCCATAGGGTTTTCTTGGCTGGGTGGTGCAGACAGTTAAGTGCTCAACTAGGAACTGAAAGATTGGTGGTTCGAACTCACCCAGAGGTGCCTCAGAAGACAGGCCTGGTGATCTGCTTCCGAAAAGTCACAGCCTTGAGAACCCTGTGGAGCAGTTCTACTCTGCACACAGGGGTCGCCGCGAGTTGGAATCCGCTTGATGGCAAGTAATTGCAACAACAATTGTGATGGAAGCAGGTTGCAGGCCTTTCTTCCATGGTACTGCGGGGTGGGTTCAAACTGCCAGCCTTTAGGTTAGTAGCCAAACACAAACCATCTGTGCCACCCAGGGACCTTCTAGTCCTACTAAAACAAGCAGAGAATTCTAGAACTACCCACACCAGAATCAAGGTGAGCAAAACTGCTGCTAAAGCTGTCAGGGAAAGAAGCTTCCCCAATCTCGTTTGTTTGCTTGTTTATGTATTTACTTACTTCATTACTTTCATCCTCCCAACTTCTTATTCTGAAAAATTTCAAACCTACAGAAAAGCTGGAAAATGAACACCTGTTTGCTAGTTTCTTGGCTCCACCAGCTGTTAACATTTAACTACATTTATTTTCTCTGTGTTTTTTGGATGAAAGATTTGAAAGTATGTTGCAGACATGGTGACATCTTGCTTCTCAATAATTCAGTCTGTGTCTCCAAAGAATAGGAAGCCATTTTTCTACATAATCGTAGCATCATTATCACACCCCAGACATTCAAACATTGATACAAGATAGTAGTATTTTCTCATATACAATATATACTTAAACGTTCCAGTAATGGTCTTCGTAGCTTTATTCACTGCCCCCTCCAGAATCCGTTAAAGAATTATACATCGCATTTCGTTGTCATGTCTCTTTAGTCATCTTTCATCTAGAGAGGTTCCCCCTCCTTCCGTGTCTTTCGGGACACTGATAGTTCTTAAGATTCCAGTCCATTTGTTTTATAAGAAGCTCAACACTCTTGATTCATCTTATTGTTTCCTCAGCATTAGATTCAAGTTACGTATTTTGGCAAGAATTCTACCTGGGTGATCTGCTGTCCTTCCTCTTGCATCATGCCAGGAGACCCATGATGTCACGTGGTCCCATGATTGGTGATGCTAAGTTTTCACATCTGGCTAAGGGGGTCCTGTGCTACTGTAATTCCGGCCTGTCTTCCTAGTTCCTCTCTTGGCTTTCTATGGTCAATAGTCTTCCCACAGCAGCCAGGGGGATAATCTTCAAGTGTCAATCAGGTCAGGCAATTCTCTGCTTCAAACCTCCTATGGCTTCTGGTTATGCTCGGAATAAATTCCAAACGCCTTGCCCTGGCTCTCATGGCCCCTGCCTATCTTCTGACCTCCTTGCTCACAGGGCGTCAGCTACCCAGTTGTCTTATTGTGTGTTCAGAGACACCAAACTCTGTGCATTTTCTGTTCCCTCTGCCCCAAATGCTTGGCCCCAGCATCATGGTGTGGCTGGGTCCTCCTTACCATTCAGTTTCAGTTCAAATGTCATGTTTCTGTCCTTATTCCCTTGTTTGTTTTCTATGAAGCACTGATCACCATCCAAAATTGTCTATTAATTAATTAATTTACTAGTTAGCTTTTGCTCGACCCACAGGCCCACAAGGTCCATGAAGGCCAAGGCTGGGGTTGTTCAGCACTGCACCGTCAGCCCAGAATAAAGCTTGGTGCATAGTAAGTGGTCAGGAAAGATTCGTGAATGAATGAATGAAGTCAACTTCATTCATTAAGGCGTTATTTTAGGTTCTGGGATAGAAAAATTAAGAAGATACTGTTCCTGCCCTAAATGGCTCATAGTTTGGTGGGAAAGACTTATCCATAAAAAGATGATTGGATCACTGCAGCACTGTTCACAATAGCCCAAAGGTGGAAGCAATCTAAATGTCCATCAACAGATCAATGGACAAAGAAATGTTGTATATCCATACAAGGGAATATTACTCAGCCATAAAGAGAAAATGAAGTCCTGATACATGCTACAACATGGATGAACCTTGAAAACATTATGCTGAGTGAAATAAGTCAGTCACAAAAGGACAATCACTGTATAATTCGACTTACATAAGATAGGCAAATGTATAGAGATCAAATCTTATTAGTGGTTTCCAGGGTTGGGAAGGAGGGAGGCAAGGGGAGTCTTAGCTTACAGGGTGCTGAGTTTCTGCTAATGGGGGTGGAATGATCTGGAAACGGATAGTGGTGATGGCTGCGTAACATGATGAGTGTAACCAATGCCACAGAAACTGTATTGTACGTGTAAGACACGTTGAAATGGCAAGTGTTTGGTTATACAAAATTTTACCACAACAAAACAATTAAAAACAAAAAAAGCCAGCACAACTAGATGGTGCCCAGCTGCCACTACTGACTGCTCTGACAGGGATCACAATAGAGGGTCCCGGACAGAGCTGGGGAAATGTATAGAACGAAATTCTAACTCACACACACAAAAAAAACCCAGACTTACTGGTTTGACAGACTGGAGAGAGTATGGCCTCCGGACACCCTTTTAACTCAGTACTGAAATCACTCCTGAGGTTCACTCTTCAACCAGAGATTAGATAGGTCCATAAAACAAACAATAATAAACATAGCTCAGCCAGGTACATGAGACGAAATGGGCACATTAGCCCAGGGGCAAGGACAAGAAGGCAGGAGGGGACAGGAAACCTGGATGAATGGGAACGGGGAACCCAAGGTCGAGAAGGGGAGAGTGTTGACATGTTGCGGGGTTGGCAACCAATGTCACGAAACAATATGTGTATTAATTGTTTAATGAGAAACTGCTTTGTTCTGTAAACCTTCATCTAAAGCACAATTGAAAAAAAAAAAAAAAAGACACTCGGAGTCCAGCACGGTAAGTGTTGTTTGCTCTGAGCATGCGGAGGAGAGGGTGGCTGATTCTCCTCTGAGGAAGGGAAGGTTTCAAAGTATGAGTGACTGTGGAACTTACCTCGTTTGTATGCCTGTGGCACAAGTTCCCCCTTAAATTTCTGTGGGGGCAGCACTGGAGCAATGTCCCAGATCAGATCAGAAACTTACACCCGTCCCCCAAGTCTCATGTTTCTTATTTGCAAAATACAGGGTTTGCACTATTGATCTTTAGGTCCCTTGACTCCAATATTATCTGAGACCAAACTCTACTCTTTATGGGCAGGATAGCTCTTGGCACACCCCTTAACCCTTTGTGCTTCACTTTCCTCATGCGTAAATGGCACTTTGTTGCTATTAGCTGCCATCAAGTCAGTCCCTGTCTCATGATGACTTAGTGCACAACAGAATGAAACACTGCCTGGTCCTGTGCTGTCCCCAGGATCAGTTGGAGATCGGACTGCTGTAATGCATAGGGTTTTTATTGGCTGATTTTTTGGACGTAGATTGCGAGGCCTTTCTTCCTAGTACATCTTAGTCTGGAAACTCCGCTGAAACCTGTTCAGCATCATGGCAACACTCAAGGCTCTACGAACAGATGCAGGGACGAATTACCAAATAAGCAAGGTACGCCTGGGCTTACTTGTGCTTACTAATCTGCCGTGCACAGTTTCACCTGCTTACTGTTTAATCTACCCCTGGACAGATGGGTGTTGGCTACGCATGAGACGTGAGGTGCCTTGCCCTGGAATTGAACCTGGATGTCCTGCATGGAAGGTAATAGTTCTACCACTGAACCACCACCATTTGCCTCCTGAATGGGACTAACAACCCACATCTCACACAGCTGCTGGAAGAAATGATGTGATGGTGAATGTGAGCAAACCCTCCAAATGTGAGGGGTTGTTCTCATTCAGGAGCAGTTACCCTGAAACGAAGAAATCTCAGATCATCTGTGTGTTCAGAACTTTCTTTCTACAGTTGCCCCAGCAAGAAAAACTGAAAGTTTAGCGCAGACTGTTTTTTTCTGAAAGCCTTGATGCTTTGAGCTAAAGGACCATTAAAGGACCAGATAGCACAGAAGCCTTTTAGATTGCTGCTTCCAGGAGCTCCATGGCTTAGTCAGAAAGCCACTGCCCTGGAGTGCCCTGCAGAAAAGAAGATCAATAACGCCATTTGTAACCAGTGTTTCTGGCACTCATCTCTGTAGCTCCTGCCTGTCCTGGGCATAACTGCCCACCTGCGGCTTTGGGGAAGAGGAGCAGGACAAGGCTTGGTCGTGTCACACGTCATGACAACTACTGTGTGTGTGTCCCCTTGCTACCTGCCAACTGTGGGCAAGGGAGGTGGCAGGAGCCTATGGAAGGGGAGCAGGGAGGTCTGGGCAAGTGTGGGAGGGATTGGGTAGGAAATAGCGCGACAGTTTTGTCTTCCTTTTATTTCTTTTTTTTTTAGAGCCTCTTTACTGAACTATAATTCACATACCATGAAATTCACCCTTTTACAGCGCACAATTCCGTGGTTTTTGGTACATTTGCAAGGTTGTGTAACCATCACCCCTATCTAATTCTGGAACGTTTTCACCACCTTAAAAAGAAACTCCATACCAATTAGCAGTCTATGCCCCATCCTTTGCCCCATCCTTCTCTAGGGGTTTGCCTATTCTGACCATGTCATAGAAATGGAATTATACAATATTTGTCTTTTTGTGTCTGACTTCTTTCACTTAGCATAATGTTTCCAAGGTTCATCCATGTGGTAGCAAGTATCAGGACTTCATTCCTTTTCATGGCTGAATAATATTCCATTGTGTGGCTATACCACATTTTATTTATCCACTCATTAGTTGATGAACATTTGTATTATTTTCACCTTATAGCTGTTATGAGTAATGCTTCTATGAATATTTGTGCACAAGTTTTTGTGTGAACATATGTTTTCAGTTTTCTTGGGTATATTTGTAGGAGTAGAATTGCTTGGCTGTCTTCCTTTTATTTCTACCACCCCTGTGGCATTCTCATGCTGTAGCCCAGGTGTGTAAAGGGTGCATGGGATAAGGGGGCATTTGGACCCTCTGAACACAGAGGGCCCTGGTTTTATCACTAATGAGCTCTGTAGGTGGAGACTAGCTAGGTATTCAGCAAACAATCCATTTCCTGTTCTTTGGCACACAGTTAGTTAGCTGTGTTTCCCAGCCTCCATTGCAGTTAGATTAAGCCATGTGACTATGTTCGAGCCAATGAAATGGGAGGCACTGATGAGCACCATTTCCAGGCCTGGTCCATAAAGCCCTTGAACAGCCCTTTCCGTCCTCTTTCTTCCTGTGTCTGCTGACTGAGTCAGAGGATCCAAGATGAGGGTGGGGCACATTCTGAGGCCATAAGGGTGCCAAGCCACTCTATGGAAAGGGCCAGAATCCCTAAAATACAACATGGAGCAGAAGCCCTTTGTCAACTCACGTTCATTTGTGATGTGCACAAGATATTTACCTTTGTTACCTTAAGCCACTGAGATTTTGGGGTTGTTTATTACCTGGTTAGCCTATGCTGACTAATACCGTTTATGTAATTATGACTGTTCAACCTTCCAGTAAGTGAAAGAAGCCACACACAGAATGACCAATATTGTACGATCCCATTTATATGAAATATCTAGAATAAACAAATGCATAGAGATAGAAAGTAGTTTAGATGTTACCATGAGCTGGGGGGCTGGAGGAGTGGGGAGACACTGCGTTGTGGGTGCAGAGGTTCTGTCTGAGGTGATGAAAATGTTTTGGGAGGAAATAGCGGTGATGATTGTACAACATTTGATTGTGATTAATGCCACTGGATTGCACACTTGAAAATTGTGGAAATGGCAAATTTAATGTTGAGTAGATTTTACAACAATTAAAGAAAAAAAAAAAAAAGGAAATGACTATTTGGTCTTTATAACTGTCTTTAGAGCTTCTGACCCTGCCTCTTGATTCCTCCCACCTTTGCCCTCGGCTCATTCCATGACAGTGGTTTTCGCACAGGCCTCCCTTGGATTTGCTGTCTCCTGCTAGGTGACTAACTGATTTGGTTTACCTGGTACACAGGAGCTTTCTGGGATTTGGAACTTGCAGTTTTAAAACTGGAACACTCCCAGGCAAACTAGAACGGTTGGTTACCTCCTTACATTCTCATGAGTCTCTGATTGGGACTTATGCTGAACTCGACTTCCTTTGGCTCAGCAAGAAAGAATGCTGTGTGTGTCACAGTTCATGTTTGGGAGAGTCAAGGCGTACATACTGGGCATTTGCCATCCCCGGAGCAGGTTTTGGGATCTTGACTGTATCCCCCAGTGTTGGAAGTAGCCCTTCTCAGGCTGGGCTGGGGACAGAAGTATGGCTTGTGGCTCATCGTTTTCTCAGTCACAGTGCTCACAAGAGCAGTACTGATATATGGGGGACCTCTTCAATGTGCCAAGTGAGGCTCATTATAAGGAGGGAGGAACCTGATCAACATTTAAAAAATGAATCAGGAAAGACAAGAAGGGAGAGAACAGGGTGGACAGCATGTCAAACTAGAAGGATAAAGAAAGAAAGAAGGCAGAAACCGAAGACGACTGAGAAAAGGGTGGCCAGAAAGGGAGCGATTCCAGATCTATGTCTGCAAACATATCCCATCTGCCTTGGCGTTCCTCTTGTTCACCTCTTGTGGGCTTACAGCCTGCTCTCATTCAGGCTGTTTATGCGGTTTGTGACTTCTGATTTATCCCAGCTGTGGCTTCTGGTTTCAGTTTGTTTCTAGTCCCTGATGTCTTACAATGGCCACTCCTCTGACAAGGCCCAGAGAGGACCCTGAGCTTACTCTTGCGGCAGGTGGGACTCCTATGTGTCATCCAGTGGCGAGAGGTCAATGCTGATGTACCAAGATGGCGGGCGTGATTCTGTGTGTCCTAGTGTACAATGCTGACCCCCAGCCTCAGCCTCCGTCTAGAACCCAGACCACTTTCTCTTCAGTTTTGGTTTCTGGTCATGGGGGGAGGGCTCAGAGAGTGGGTGGGCCAGCACCATCCACCACCACCATGAGAAGACAATCTCAAACTTGTCTGTTCACAAGTCATTAGCACCATCTTAGGGAATGAAGGATAGTTCTTATCTGGCTCCAGTGTGAGCCAGCAAACAAGAGAATGAAAACACTCATTACGGCCTCCAGTAATGGAGACAAACTCCCCCACCAGTCATTCACCATTAAAAGTGAATAAGACTATCAATAGAGTCAGATATTAGGCTTGAGTTTCTTTTCCTGATTGCAAGAGGGTTTTTTTTGGATCATGAACAATAAATGCCTGTTTCTCTTCAATCAAGTCAGCACAGGGGACCAAAGGCTTGCTGCTTTCATGATGGAAGATTTGCTGAATTTTCTGCAGCTGGATCTTTCCAAGGTTGTTTCCACCACAGCTGACTGGGCAGGACATTGCAGCTGGCGACACAATGCTGGGGGGCTCTGTGGGGAGGCACGCTGCGTTTTCAGTGGTGTGGGCTGGTGGGGGAAGGCGGCAGGTCTGGATGGGTGGATCTGGGGTGGGGGGAGCCACAATAGCACTGATTGCTACCATGTATATGCCAGGAACTGTGCCCAGCGTAGTTCAAAGTTCTTCTCTCACTCTCATTCTCCTGGCAGCCCTGTGGGGCCTTCTTCCCATGATAAAACTGAGACTCAGGAAATTAAGTAACTTGCCCAGAAAAAAAGATCTGAGATTCAAACACAGCTCTGCCTGGTTCCAAACCCCAGCTTTGGAATGCTCCACTATTATCCTATTCTGCCTCTAGACTGAGGGGGTACTGGAGTGGAGACTTCCCAGACCTGTCCAATGGGGCAGAATAAAACTGAACTTGGTTTGGGAAGGGGTCTGGAGACAAGAGGAACAGTCAGCAGTTGGCCAGCCATAGGGATACATATAGTCAAAGGCACAGGTGGCAGGGCCCTGGTCCTGAGCATTCCCTGGCTTCAGGCCCAGCCAATGGCAGAGTAGAGACAACAGCTTCTTAGCAAAGAGGGCTTGAACTGGTTAGGGAGGGTGTCAGAGCCCCAGCTAAGAGGGTTCAGAGTGGGGCTTCCTTCCCAGTGGGGAATGGGAACCTAACCAGGAAACTGAGACAGAAGCTTGGTTGAATAGACTTGTCAACAAGGCAGTGCTTATTAAAGCTGGGACTCATGACTCCATGAAAGGCCAGGGGTCAACCTTGGCTGTCCAGACACTGAGTCTATGACTGCATAATTTATGGCAGATGATATCAGATTGTCTTCCCTGCCCTGATAAGGCAAGACAGGGGCTGAGTGACTGAAGACAGGGTTGGTTTTCTTCCCAGTGTATCGAGAGCCAGAATTCCTGACCTTTGGCGAGCTCCGTAGGACCCGTGTGCTTGAGTCCTCAGATGCTCTGCCATATGAGGCTCTCTCTCAGTCCTCTGGCTCCTTCCCTGTGAAGCCCATCAAGAACTTGGATCCATACAAATGATTGGAGACTGAGCTGGCTCTGACACATATGAACTGGGTGACCTTGGGTAAGTCACTCTCTCATCTTAAAAATCATTTTTAGGCTTATTTATAGAAACGGACAAGCCGATTCTAAAATTTATATGGAAAAGTAAAGGAACTGGAGTCATCACAACGATTTTGGAAAAAGAAAATAAAGTTGGATTCCCCCTACCTGATTTTGAGACTTATTATAAAGCTACAGTAATCGAGACGATGTGATGTTGGAAAAAGGATAGATGCAAAGATTAATGGAACAGAATAGAGTCCAGAAATAGACCTACACATATATGGTCAATTGATTTCAACAAAGATGTCAAGGCCGTTCAATGGGAGAAGGGTGGTCTTTTCAACAAGCGATGTTGGAACAATTGCATATCCATATGCAAAAAAGAAAAGAAAAGAAAAAGAACCTCAACACATATAGGGTAATTTTGTACCCTATACAGCAATTAACTCAAAATGGATCAAAGACCTAGATATAAAACCTAAACCTGTAAAACCTCTGGAAGAAAACATCAAAGAAAATCTTTGTGACCTTGGGTTAGATTTCTCATACAGGACACAAAAAACATGAACCCTAAAGGGGAAAAATTTTGGCAAAATGGACTTCATCAAAATTAAAAACTTATGCTCTTCAAAAGACACTGTTAAGGAAATGAAAGGACAAGACACAGTCTGGAGGAAAATACTTGCATAAGATGTACCTGATAAAGGACAAGCAACCAGAGTATATAAAGAGCTGTCAAAACTCAACAAGAAGAAAGCAACCAGCCCAATTTAGATAAAAAGACAGAAGGGTCGAGCAGACACTTCAGCAAAGAAGATGTACAGATAGAAAATGAGCACATGAAAAGATGCTCAAAGTTCGTAGTTACTGTTGTTATTGTTGGAGCCCTGGTGGCGCAGTGGTTAAGAGCTACAGCTGCTAGCCAAAAATTGGCAGTTCGAATCTACCAGCCGCTTCTTAGAAACCCTATGGGGAAGTTCTACTCTGTCCTAGAGGGTCGCTATGAATCAGAATCGACTCGCCAGCAATGGATTTTTTTTTTTGGTTGTTATTGTTGCCATCAAGTTGATCCTGACTCATGGCGACACCACGTGACCCCATGTAGTCATTAGGGAAATGCATATTAAAACCACAATCAGATACCACTACATACCTGTTAGAATGACGAAAGCTCCCCTGCTCCAGATCTGAGAGTACCAGTATGGGCAAGGATATGGAACAACTGGAACGTCAGACACTGCTGTTGGGAATGCAAAGGGGCACACTCACTTTATAAAACAGTTTGGCAGCTTCTTATAAAATTAAATACACTCATATTATGACCCAGCAATACCATTCCTAGGTATTTACCCAAGAGAAATGAAAACGTAGGTCCACACAAAAACCCGAATGCAAATGTTTATAGCAGCTTTATTCCACCCTAAAGCGGAAACAACCCAAAGGTCTGGCGAATGGATAAACAAATTGTGGTGAATCCACGCAGTGGAATTCTGCTCATCAACACACAAAAACTAGCTACCCATACACACAATAACATGGAAGAACCTCAAGGGTATTACGCTAAGTGAGAGAAACCAGATTCAAAAGGCTACATACTGGGTGATTCCATTTACAGGGCATTCTGGAAAAGGCAAAACTATAGGGATGGAAAACAGATCAGTGGTTGCCAGGGGCTAGGTGTTGGGAGAGGGTCCCGAGGTCACTTTTTGGGGGTGTTGAAGTGTTCTATATCTGGATTGTAGTGGTGGTTACATGACTGCACATGTTTCCTGAAATTCATACAGTTATGTATCAAAAGGAGTCCCTGTGTGGTACAGATGGTTAACATGGTCCCTGCTAACCAAAAGTTTGGAGGTTCGAGTCACCCAGAGGCACCTTGAAAGAAAGGCCTGGCAATCTACTTCTGAAAAATCAGCCATTGAAAACCCTATGGAGTGCAGTTCTACTCTGACATACACGAGGGTGCCCTGAGTTGGAGTCGGCTCGACAGTAGGTGGTACTAGTGTACATCAGAAAGGTTGAATTTTACTGTGTATCAACCTGACTCAACAAACAAATGAAACACTTTTTTGATTGCAACATTTGAAAGTCCAGTTTTTGTAAGTCAAAAACAGTCAAATAGCTGCAATTGCACACGGCCTAACCTCTAACATTACATATTACAGTAAGGTGTGGTGAGGCATACGCTAGCTAACAGGTGAAAGTGCTTACAATCCATAATCGAAGGAGGATAGAACTGTGCAACCAACTAGCTGGAGGGGAATTTTCTGTTCACCAAACTTCCCATTTCCCCTGAACTGAGCCTGATCATGAAAACGTATCTTGCAGGTGTTCCTCCTAAACCAGGCCCTCCTCGCCGGGAGACAACCAGCCCTGGAGCTTAAAAAAAAAAAGGCACAAGTATATTCTGGAAAACACCACTACTCTGGGCTTCAAGCGTTACATTTCAGCGCCCTTTTGTCTGTCTGTCACCTCAGCGGCCAGTGGTATCACATAGACATTTTCTCTGAACTGACAAGTAAAAAGCCAATAATTCTTTGTCAGGTGGAGGCTGCCCTTACAGCAAACCATTGAATGGTCATTTCAAAGGGGGCTAAAAAATAGGAACTATCCTTAAAGCTTCTCTGACAGGAGAGATTTAAGAACACGGAAGTGTATTATTGGGCTGTACCATTATGGGATGAAAACTCAGTGACAGGCATTACGCGGCTGGTGATAAAATCCCTAATATCTTCCTGCTTTACCTCCTGGTGGATTTGATTCTTCCCCTGTCAGACACAGTTCCTATCAAGAACTGTTCCCTTTCACGAGGGTAGGTGGTTGCAGAGAGTACGCTTTTGTCTTCAGAAAAATAGATCCACTTTTGAACTACTTTCTTCACCATTGATAAAAGAAGAGTCCTTTTATCCCTCTTTGAAGGCCTTCCACTTCGAGCTCAAGTTAGCTAGATCTTCAACACTCCCTTAACTCCACCAAAGCCAGTCTAACAGAAACTTGAGATAAGGCAAAAAAAACAGACACAACCCAAAAAGTTCTTCCCATCTTTAAGGAGTTTCTCATTCTAGGCTCATGAAAATGTCTGGAGAATATGGTCTCAGGAAATAAAAACAAAATCCCTGTTTTGGGAGAATATATTTCAGGGAAAAATTGAGGATAAGAAGGCGTTTACTCATTGCTTTTCTTTTTTGCATCTTCCATGAATTTTCTGTGAGGGACCTAGGACTTGGAACTGTTACAGCACTTGTTCCACCAGCCTGTATGTTTCTGAAGGTTCTAAGGTTTATTCATCTCTGTATTCCCAGCGTGTAGCACAGCACTTGGAATGTAATAGTGGGAGGAAGGAAATTACTGTTTATTGAGCATCTACAATATACTTGGCTATATGGGAAATACTTACACGTGTATGTGTGTGTGTACAAATATGAGTGTATTGGTTAGTTAGTGCCACAATAATGCTGCATAACAAGCTGCCCCCCAAGTCAGTAGCCTTAAAAGCCCTCACTCATTTATTATTGTTCACATTCTGTAGGTTGGCTGGGGTTTGGCTAGTCTAAGTTGACCTGGGCTGGGCTTGATGGGGTGGCTTTTCTCATTATAGGTCTGTGAGTTGCCATGACAGCTGTTTCAGGCTCTCCTGACTGGGATAGTTCTCCTGCATATGTCTCTCATCTTCTTACTGGGCCTGGCAGTCTAGCTGAGGCATGTTTTTTCTCTTGGCTATGGTAGAGGCACAAAAGAACAAGAGGAGACATGAAAGGCCTCTTATGGCCTGTGCTAGGAACTGGTCCACTGTCAGACCCACCTCAGTCAATTGGTCAAAACAAGTCACATGGGCAAAACCAAAGTCAAAGGGCAGGGAAATAACATGGTGGGTGGGCTGCAAAGTCCCATGGTGTTATTGATTGAATATGTGTTGTAAATCCTAACCCTTATATTTGTAGAGGCGCCCTGGTGGCACTGTGGTTAAGAGCTATAGCTGCTAATCAAAAAGTTCAACAGTTTGAATCTACCAGCTGCTCCTCAGAAACCCTTTGGGGCAGTTCTACTCTGTCCTGTAGGGTCACAATGAGTTGGAATCCACTCAGTGGCAATGGATTTTATACCTGTGGATATAATCCCATTTGAGAATAGGGTTTTCTTTGTTATGCTAATGAGGTCATATTTGTGTAGGATGCGTTTTAAACCAATCACTTTTGAAATGTCAAAGAGCAGATTCAGTACAGAAGAAGGCCGACACAGGAGGAAGGCCAATGCTCTCTGAAGATGATGGAAGCAGAACAGTCTATAAGCCCAGGAACTCTGAGAATGTCGGGCTAGAGAAGCTGAGACAAGAATTTGCCCCCAGAGCTGACAGAGAGAGAAACTTTCCTTAGAGCCAGTGCCCTGAATTTGGACTTCTAGCCTCCTAAACCGTAAGAAAATAAATTTCTGTTTGTTAAAGCCCTCCACTGGTTGTATTTCTGTTAAAGGAACACTAGGAAAGAAGGGCAAAGCATAAACAGATTGGAGCAAATAATGCAATCTGATTTTGTTTAATCCTGACAACAACCTTTTTTGCTAGATATGGTACCATTTCCCTTTTCACTGATGGGAAAACCGTGCCCTTTCTCAGTGGTGTTTCTTGGTGCTCAAAAAATCCATGTTGTTCATGGATTTATGAAGAGAGAGCCAGAAGTCCAGTTGGAAGTTAAAAAAAAACTAAACTAAGGATATATTTTACTGAACTCAATTCTAGTTTGAAGCTTTCCTTGTGTAGTTTTTCTGGCTCTGTGTTATTGTTCAGAGATTAACCAGCCGGACCGGATTAGATCCTGGGTCAGTTCTTGCTCTGTCTGGAGCTATGGGGCAAGAAAGAAGGTAAGGGTATTCCACGCACCCCTTTTGCCAACATGACACTGAGGGTCCAGGCATGGCAATTTCAAGCCCGCTGTGAATGGCTTTCTTAATCAGAATGGGGCCCCTGGTTAACGTGCTCAGCTACTAATGGAAAGGTTGGCGGTTCAAGTCCACCCAGAGATGCCTAGGTAGAAAAGCCTGGTGATCTACTTCCAAAAAATCAGTCATTGAAATCCCTATGGAGTACAGTTCTACTCTGACACACATGAGATTGCCGTGAGTTGCAGTGAGCTCGATGGCAGCTGGTAAATAAACATGTTCTTCTAGAAGCTGCCAAATTCCCAAATTATTTTACTGAGCTAGGATGGTCATGCAAATCCCTTGTGTCTGTCAACGCAGGCTCATTTTGTGGGTAGAACTTGAAGGCTAAAACATCTCCTGGAGGCCCTGTGTTATGGTCACATCGAATCGCTTGTCAGGGTCTGAAGAGGAGATTTCAGATGGCAGCAGAGCCAGCTGGCCAGAGCAGGGCTGGTGATTCAGAGGGTGACATTCTCCTCTCTGAGTCAGCAAGGAGCTCTAAGCCACCCTGTGGGAGCCTGTGTTTTGCCAGATGCAGACATTATGATTCTTCTGTCAGTGCGGTTGTTTCTCTGCCTACACGGGGTCACCAGAAGGCTCCTTTCAGCGTAGGTGTCCACAGAAAAGCTAACTGAAGCAAATGGCACAACTTGACAGCTCCCCCTTTTTTAAATTCTTTTTTTAAATTTTTACTGTGCTTTAAGTGAAAGTTTGCAAACCAAGTCAACCTCTCATACAAAAACTTATATACACCTTGCTATATACTTCTAGTTGCTCTCCCTTTAATGAGACAGCACACTCCTTCCCTCCACTCTATTTTTGTGTCCATTTGGCCAGCCTCTGACCTCCTCTGCCCTCTCATCTCCTCTCCAGACAGGAGCTGCCCACATAGTCTCATGTGTCTGCTTGATCTAAGAAGCTCACTCTTCACCAGTATCATTTTCTATCCCATAGTTCAGTCTAATCCCTGTCTGAAGAGTTGGCTTTGGGAATGGTTCCTCTCTTGGGCTAACAGAAGGTCTGGGGACCGTGACCTCCTGGGTCCTTCTAGTCTGAGTCAGACCATTACGTCTGGTCTTTTTACGAGAATTTGGGGTCTGCATCCCACTGCTCTCCTGCTCCCTCAGGGGTTCGCTTTTGCGTTCTCTGTCAGGGCAGTCATTGGTTGTATCTGAGCACCATCTAGTTCTTCTGGTCTCAGGCTGATGTAGTCTCTGGCTTATGTGGCCCTTTCTTGACAGCTCTTTTAAGGGCTCAAACCTCAGCTCAGACCTTTGCGATAGAAGTACCTGGAAGTTGGGGAGGGGAGTATAGGTACCTGGCAGGGGGCCCTGTTTGAGAACTTCTAGCACATGTTCTGCCAACGTTTTGAACAACCATGCCTGGTGTTTTGTCTAGATCCCACATAAATCACTGTGTCCGCCTCCTCTGCCTCCCTCAGAACTCTTGTGAACTTACTAGCTTCCTGCAGTATTTCTCAGACAGCTAAGTGGATGCCGTGTTTCTCAGAAGGGTGGTGATCACCGTATCAGAGACGGGTGCAATGCCTGCTTTTGGGGGGTACAAAATGTGGTTTTAGGAAAATTTCTCAGCAACTTTGAAAATCTTGGTGGATGAACGAGGCTATTGAAATGTAAGTCATCTTTATATCCTTATTTCCCACTGCTGCTTGCAATAATCTCTCAGAAGTGGAGGATGAAATTGGTTTCTGAGTGATCTCTCTTTTCATCCTGGATAGTTCCTATAGGATTATATGCAAGTACCCAAATCTTTGTCAGAGTTCATTGATGACATCCTTCTGGGGAAGGACAAATGCAGTTTTACTTCATTGTCAGAACACTGCCATTGAGCAGCTGGTTTATTGGAATGAGGGAAGAAAAGGAGGAAGGAAGGAGAGAGAGATGAATGGAAACAGATTTTTTGAGCACAGACCACGTACCTGACACTTTCATGTCTATTACCCCATTTTATTTTCCCAACAAACCTTTGGGGTGAGTACTCAGATTCCTATTTTATAGACGAGGAAATTGAGACTCCAGAGGTTACGTAATTGTCGTAGTCAATAACCTGGTAAACACCAGGAAGGAGTCATTCAAATCCAAGTCTTTCCAGTTGTAAACCCAATCTCATGTTTGCTCCATACCTATCTACTTGGAAAATCAAACCCCATTTCTCTGACGCCAAACTGTGGAAATCAAAATCAATTTGTTGTCAGTTCTGTTCCCCTCCGTTCCACTTCTGTTCTGACACCAGTTGTACGTGCAGCGCTTCTTCTGGCTAGGGCAGATCTCTCGAGTTAAAGGACGCCATGCCCCCAGACCGCCCAGTCTGCCCAAGACCTCAGACACCAGCAGCAAGTTTGGGAATCCCCATGACACCCTCACTTCTGACCTGCTGGCTACAAATTCAGGGTTTTCCCACTCGGCCTTCAGGATGCCAGATGTAAGATTGGAGGTCCTGAGAACCCCCCTCATTTTTTGACCTGGTGGCTTCCACTAACCTCTCAGGTTCAATAATTTGCTAGAATGACTCAGACGACTCAGGAAAGTGCTCAACTTAAAATTAGAGTCCTATTATAGCAAAAAAGATACAAATGAATAGATGCATAGGGGGGATCTGGGAGGGTTCCCAATGTGGAGCTTCCATGTCCCAAAAAAGGGATGTGTTACTCTCCCATGTGCACTAATGTGTTTTACCAACCAGGAAGCCCATGGAACTTCCATGTCCAGAGCCTTTATTGAGACCTCATTACATAAATTTTTTTTTTTTTTAGGCATGATTAATTGTATCATAACCCCCTCCCCAGGAGTTCGCTGATATCACACGGTGGGGATTTTTGGCCTGGCCAGCCCCCACCCAAGAGTCAGCTTTTTAACATAACCTGTTAGGTTAGGTGTGGTTCTAGAGGCATCATCAAAGACACTGCATCACTGGGGAAAGGCCTTTCAGGAACCAAGAACAAAGCCCACGTTATTTGGGTAGAGTTAAATTCTTCATCCCACACTGTAGAACATCTTTCCTCTTTATACCAGTCTCACTGTCAGTGTTTTTCTCCCTTTAATCATTGAAATAACCACAGCACAGCAGCACCTCCTTCAGGGTGAGTGGCCATGGCTTTCTCCCCACTTTATCTATGCTTTTCAATATTCAGTTCCCCAGAGTTCACTGGAGTTAGGTTTGGCTTTTGAGTACTGGAAAAAAATCATGATTTCTCACTGCAGGTGGCTAAGGGCTGCTCTTAACTAGCATCTTTCCAGCCCACAAGATTGCTCCTTCAGCAGCTCCCAGCCCTTTATTAGCAAAATCAAGATGATACTGTACAGCTCACTGGCTGCAACGGGGACCCACGTAGTAATTTAACAGACAGAGCTGAGTACCTGACCTTCGAGAGTTTACCATCTGGGGCGGCATTGATCCCCAATCACAGGCAACAGATTTACAGACAACCAAATCAAAGACTGCACAGACACACTCATTAAATAAAACATTTACACTGTGTTCAAGCAAAGAAGTGACGTATATGGAGTTTTTTCTGGAAATAAAGTCCCAACTCTGGCCACTTATCCAGACTTTTCTTTCAGAGAAGTATTCAAAAAAAAAAAAAAAACCCAAAAGCCCCAAACCCAAACCCATTGCTGTGGAGGTGATTCTGACTCAGAGCAACCATACAGGACAGAGTAGAGCTGCCCCATAGGATTTCCAAGGTTGTAAACCTTTTTCATGGAAGCAGGCTGCCATGTCTACCTCCCTCCGAGTGGCTGGTGAATTCGAACTGCTGATCTTTTTGGTTAGTGGTCAAGCGCTTTAACCACTGTGCCACCAGAACTTCTTCAGGGAAGAATAAAGCAGCATAAAATAAAACAGTTCATTAGAAAGCACATATTTGATCTCCTTTCCAAACTGGCCTTCAACCTGGCTTGTTTTTCTACATGCCCCATGTCAGACATCTGTCCCTATCTGTTCTCTTGGTCCAGCTTTATCTATAATTAGTGTGTCCAGAGATCTGAATCCTGAGCCAACTCTTAGTGATGATACCAAAAAAAAAAAAAAAACCCTAACACGTTGCCCTTGAGTTCATTTTGACTCATAGTGACCCTATAGGACAGAGTAGAACTACCCCATAGAACTTCCAAGGAGCGCCTGGTGGATTCCAACTCCCAACCTTTTGTTTAGTGGCCATAACTCTTAACCACTATACCACCAGGGTTGGTGACCCCAAACATTCCTAACCCCTTTCCTAATGGCTAGCACCCCATGTTCTACTGTCTTAGGTGACTATAACTCTGCCTGTGGAAACCCTGGTGGCGTAGTGGTTAAGTGCTATGGCTGCTAACCAAGAGGTTGGTAGTTCAAATCCGCCAGGCACTCCTTGGAAACTCTATGGGGCAGTTCTACACTGTCCTATAGGGTAGCTATGAGTCGGAATTGACTGGACTGCAGTGGGTTTTTTGGTTTGGGTTCCTCCCTCTGTGCTGAGACATCAGGGCTTGCCTCTTTCCCTGCCCCAGCCTTCCATTTTTGCATCTTTCTTCTACCGCTCCTAGTGGCATAGTGGTTAAGAGTTCTGCTGCTAACCAAAAGGTTTGGTTTTTGGTTCTACCACTCCTTTCTTATTTCAGCAGGATACCCAAGCTGGAAGAAGGTTGGTACTGTTCTATAAGCAGCTGGGAGCTAGTGAAGGTTTGTGATCATGGGGTTGGATCTATCAATGCGAGAAAGGATGAACTGGTGGGGTAGATTGCAAGGCACTGAAGAAGGGGAAATCATTTACTACGGTATTGGCATAGTCAGGAAAAGGATAGTGAGAGTCTTATGTTAGGACGCAGGTGTTAGAAATGGCAAGAAGAGTTGGTGTTAAAGAGTTCCTGTCTCTCTTGAGATTCCTAAGCCCCCAGGTGTTGGAAGATAACCCCAATCTTTAGATTAAGGATACCTCTGAATTTTAGCTTTTGTATCAAGCTGCCAGCTGCCTGGGAAAGGATTCACAGATAAGAGGTATAATTCTCAGCTGTGATATGGGTAATGATGAGCAATGTACAAAATAAAAGTCCCAGGGAGGAGGCTTTGGTCTCAGACAAAGGAAGGAGAGAAAATAAACTGAGTTATTACAAATGAAAGAGGATATCTTAGACTTAGATTAAGAAAGTGGGGCAATGAGGGATGATCAGGGCACTGCAAAGGAGTCACTGGGGAGTGGGAGGAGCTGTGCGCTTCAGCGAAGAAAGAATCCGTCCTATTTATCGATTCATCAAATGATCTAATCTATCTATCCATTCATTATCTATCGATCTCTCTGTCTGCTTATCCACCATTCATCATTTATCATCTATGTATGTATGTATATATCATCCATCGTCTATCCAACCATCCATCCGTCCGTCTGTCTATTTACCTATCTATTATCTATCAGACTAATCTGATCTCTTTATCTTTTCCATCAGTCTCTATCGTCTATCTATCTGTCTGCCTTAGTTGACCCTAGAATTCCACTTGGGAAAGAAATCATTTTATTCAGAAAAATACCTTTCTTGGGATATAAGGCGAGAGGCTGAGGGCCTTCCTTCCAAGCCACAATCAGGATGCCTTTCTTGAGATTCTTTCAAATTACTTCTCTCTAAAATGCAAAAGCTGTACCCTAATTCACTGCTTCTCAAACTTCATTATGCACTGCAATCACCGGGCTGGCTTCTTACGGCAGTGTGCTGAGCCGCACACCCAGGGACCTGGGAATGGGGCCTGACAATTTACATTTCTAACAGGTTCTCAGGTTCTGCTGCTGGTCTGGGAGTCAGGCTTGCTTCGAGAAGCTGTATTGCAGACCAGCGTTTCACAGACCTGAGTGTGCGTAGGAATCACCTTGGGACCTGGTGAAAATGCAGATTCTGACTCAGTAGTTCTGGGGTGGAGCCTGAGGATTTACATTATGACCAACTCCCAGGTGATGCTGATACCGTTATATAAGGACAACCCTTTGAGGAGTGTCATTGCTATGAGTCAGAACCGACTCGACGGCAACAGGTTTACGGGTCCCAAATCATGCTGTGTGTAGCCTCTGACTGGCTAAAGGTCAAGTGTCTCTTATTCCCCCAGAAATAAGTACCTCTACCCCAGGTTGCTACTCTCAGCTGCTTTGTAAAGGCCTGGTTGTTTCATAGTCCTGTGTGCCTGTAATTCCCTGCTCAGTCTGCCCACCCTGCCTCCCAGCTAGGAGCTAAACTGCCCAATCAGCTGTGAGGACACCTGTTCATCCCGGCCATGGTGCTGGGACAGTTAAGCCTTGTCAGGCTCTGGCTGCCAGAGAGCTGTGTGCAGACGCATGCACTCTGGCTCCCCTGGGCCTCCTTTGCCCTCTGGACACTGGCAGTGGCCGCCTGAAATACCAGCTCTACCTCTGCCCTTGAAACCAGCCCTGTACAACCTCTCTCCTGGCGTCCCAGCTGTCCCCGGGCACCCAATGACTCCACGCTCCAAAAACGGGCCTGCTACAACCTGGGTCGGCAGCTGCTTTAGCAAAAGGGCAGGAGGAACTTGGAGATGGTTCAAAATAAAGAGTTGAAACACTAGGAGCCGTGGGGAGAAGGAAAAGGAATGGGGGTTAATTTATGCCTAGGGCAAGATTTATCATTTGCAGGTTTCACAGAAAAAGAAGGAAACCTGCCTCATACACAGCGCGAGGGGTTTAGGGAGGGTTTCTAGTAGGGTGGGATAGTAGACAGTGAAATGGTTTGGGATCCAGGAGACCCGAATTCTAAACTGTATTCTGACACTAGTGCCAAACCCTCTCGGCCTCAGTGCTCTCCTCTATAAAGAGAAGGTTGGATTAAGTTGTCTTTGAGGTAGAACATATCTCAGTCACTTATCATTAGAAGGATTACGGAGGGAGGCTGGGGAAACACTTAGGTTTTGGGATTAGAACACCTGGATTTAAATCTCTGCTGCTGCTCAGTTAGCTGGGAGACACCAGCATGTCAGTCCCTCTGAGTTACTTCCTCAGTCACAGGTGACAATTAAATGAACTAGCAAATAAAAAGAGCCCAAAATAGTTCTTGGTACAGAGTGGGCACTCCAGAAGGAGACACTAATATTTTGACAATCTTTAAAAATGGTAAAACAAAACAAAAAAAGCTGTACCTTTTCATCGTGCTTTATTTGGTGTGATTAAACACAAACGATCCAAAGTGCACTACCTTTTTTTTAACTAGAAATCACTTCAGTTCTGTGCTGCCCACACAAGCCCCTTAGGTAATCTGTGTTTGCTCAACCCAGCTGCCGAGAAAATGTGTTCCGAAATCTCCAAACAAGAGCGTAACAACAATGAAAGCAGCATGTTGCCACACTTAGCAAGTTTTAGGGAATTATTTAATACCAAATCGCAGTGAAATGGACTGAAACGCAACCTGTGCCAATAGCTCCTGTGGGCCCTGTAATCCAAAGGAAATGTTGGAAGAACTGGATAGACAGTATAGGACAAAATGATTTTTTTCATTCTCCCTTTCTCTGAAAATTATTGGTATGAATGGCTGAACATAGTGGTTGCTCATTAAATGGTTCTTGATAGAAAGAAAGGTATTCTAGAGACTTAGATATCCAGCCCCTGGGAGACTGTGAAACATCTTGTATGTGACCGGTGCATCCATTTACAGCTTACTGGTTAGTTTATTCAGTTCTCATTTGGGGCCTCTAGGAGGCAGGGTGTTTGGAGGCAAGCAACAGAAACTCAGTCCAGCTAATTTATACAGAGGAGGAAGAGATGAGAAGGGTATCAGGAGTTTACAGGCGCAAAGGGAAGGCTGGAGAGTCAGGGTTGGAATATGATAGGCAGCCAGGATTTAACCGACAGGGCACTTTGTAGGGATGAATCAGGTCTGAGGAACCAAAGGATCTACTTGTTTCTTAGGGAAATAAGCCCAGGAATTTCTCGTAGCATTCTCTCAGGCCCAGCTCTCAAATGTGACACATCCCTTGGGGACCCTGGTATCAGCAGCTCACAAGAGGTGGTTGTGTCATATTAGAGGAACAGCTCATTTCTTACCCACATGCCCAGCAGTTGCTTTTCATCCTGCTGTTTTGTTTATGATAGCAACCCTGGTGGAGCAGAGGTAGAAGTGCTTACTGCTAACCCAGAGGTTGGCAATTCAAACTCACCAGTGGCTCTGCAGGAGAAAAGAACTGGAGATCTGCTCCTGTAAAGATTACAGCCTAGGAAACCCTTCGGGGCAGTTCTACTCTGTCACATGGAGTCGTTATGACTCAGAATTGCCTTGATGGCAAACACCAACAATAACCTTTTGCTTATAGGAGTTCCTGGGCGGCGCAAAAGGTTTTTACGCTCAGCTGCTAGCTGAAAGTTTGAAGGTTCTACCCAGGGTGCCTTGGAAGAAAGCCTTGACAATCTACTTCCAAAAAATCAGCCATTGAAAAGACTGTGGAGCTCAGTTCTCCTCTCACACACATGGGGTTGCCATGAGTTGTAATCGACCCAACAAGTGGAGGTGGAGGAGGATTTTGCATGCGTGATGTAATAGATATAAAGACATACAGGTGACTCGTGTGTTCAATAGTCAACCTGTGAATGGTGTTGTCTTAGAAATTAATCTTTGAGTGTTGTGTAATTTCCTATTATACCTGATTTTGTTGTTTAGCCCCTTCTTGCCCAATATGTTTGAGTTTTATGAATAAACGCTTAGCACAGTACGTCTACAACAACCACCTACGTAATGACTCCAGGGAATTGCACTGGCCAAAGAACTCGTTCCACTGATAGAATTATTTCCATAGTCGAGGTGGATTATCCAATAGGCAAAGTAAGCACGGTGCTTACCTTGCTTACCAGATCATCTGTAGTGAACAATTTCACGTGAGTTTCACCACATCTTTGAAACTGTTCACTACAGATTAATAAGTAAGTACAAGTACATCTGCACTTACCTTGCTTACTGAGTCATCTGCCCGGGTCAGGAATTGTAAATTTGAAAAGAGGAAGGTGCTGTGGTTTTGGGAGAGAGACAGATGCCAGCCATACCTAGAAGCAGAATCTGTGATCTGGTGAAAAAATGTGAAGTTGTGCACTACAGATGATCTGATAAGCAAGGTAAGCACCATGTTTACCTTGCCTATTTGATAAACTGCCCCCACAGGGCATGGTACATTCATTTCAGACTACAGCTAAGGAAATACAGCTCTGTGCCTTATTTCCCCATTTATATTCTGAAATGTGCATAATAGTACAAATCGGGCAAGTTTGTTGTATTAAATTATATAATATATCCATAGCACCTAGTGTGTAGTAGGGAAGTGTATAAAAGGCAAGGGTGATAACTTTTATTTCTCTTCTTGTGTCTTTCCCCCACCCCCGTGTCATAATCAATGGCTATGTTGGTTTACATCAAAACTTTTCAGTCAGGAGGAGGATGGGAGAAGGGAGAGCATGGTCATATCTCCCAGTCCTCAGATCTCTCCGTGGTAACGATTTTGATCTGGAGCACCGGCACTGTCCCGCCTGCCATATTGTGGCTCTCCACAGTCCTTGTAACAATGCTACTTCCAATACAGGTGTGATCTGGAATTATTTTATGGTTATGGATTATTTTGTTTGAGATAATAAAGTAGGTGATTATTTATAATAAAGTTCTGGTCATTTACTTCTTTCCTTCCATCACTCTGCTCAAGACACAAAATCCCAAAAGAGGGAGAGTGAGTTAGCTAAATTTATCTGGCCTTGGTGATGTGCCTAACCCTTCAGCTTTGGTAGAGTATGTCACTCTGGTTTACAGTGCTATCAGGCAAATTAGGGCGAGTTAATCTTCCTAAAAGAGAATTGGGTCACTCTTGCCAGAAGTACAGGGAGTGGATGCAGGGGGGCTGTGCAAACCCCCCAAATCTCCATTACAGAGTTCTCAGCATACATCCCTGTAAAAACAAAAACCTCAATAAACAAAATACTCCCAAACAGCAGTTAATGTTAGGACAAAAGAATAGGAAATGGCATAATTTAATCATATTGCCAAACCCCCAAAGTATTTTTTTTTTTTTAAACTCACAATCCCTAATGGGAGAACAGAAGGAAATTGTTTACACACCCACACACATATCCAGTTGTTATAGGGTTCACTCTGACTCATGGTGACTCCATGTGTGTCAGAGTAGAAAACTGTGCTCCATAGGGTTTTCAATGGCTGATTTTTCAGAATTAGATTGCCAGGCCTTTCTTCTGAGGTATCTCAAGTTAAATTTGAACTGCCAGACTTTTGGTTATCAGGCAAGCCCGTAACCATTTGTGCCACTCAGGGCCTCCTATATATATGGTTTAGAGTAGAATAATTTCCATAGACATGATGCATTAAAGTTACTTATCACTAGTGGACATTAATCTGTTGGCGTGATTTGTCCGAGACTCTAAGCTTTCTGCCCAGCTCCTTCCCTCTCACTGTCCAGGTCTGCCAGTCTGCCTGTCTTCTAGTCTACTGTATCACAGGCTGTGCTCCAAGTTCTCACATGAAGATGGGCAAGTCCAGATAAGTCCAGGTGGTCCTTGTCCTCAGGAAGTCCCAAACCGAGGAAAAGAGATGAATGTGTAAGAGGATAAATCCCATTTGGCCTGTGAACCCCAGGATGCCCCACTTTGGAGCTGGGTGAAGCCTACGTCAGAACATCATGGGTTTTGCCTGTAGTATTGACTGCTTTCAGTCCTTCAGGCTTCCTGGGGCTTTCCTTATCCCCTCTACTTCATTTCCTTCCCTTAGAATCCTGTGTCTCACTTGCACAACCTGGTGCCAACTGGCTGGATTTAATTCGGTGCCACAAGGAAAGCTGTGGACATGTGGAGCAGGTCTGCTCAGCCCCTGGGATGCCTGTCTGCTGGCCAGCTCCTGGCTGGGATGAAGCCTAGTCTGCCAGGAGCAGGGCAGTATAGTCTGCAGGCCCACCTCTCTCTGCATGGGCAAGTCCCTTTGTAAGAAGACTCCAGAAGGCCTACTTCTCACCGCAGCTTCTCCAGAACTCTCTCCCTTTCCTCTGGGAGTAGGCATTTTCTCTAGTCATTAACACTTCCGGGTGTCTGTCAGTTGATCTGAGACCCCCCTACAAAGCTCTTTGGGATAGTTTGGTCACTGTCCAGTATAGAAGGGCAAGCATTTTCAAAGCCCACCTCTTTCCATCTGCCCTTTTTGGAGAGAGGCCAGCTGGAGTCATGTGGTTGGGATTTTAATTTAATTTTACTCATTTTCAATTTTCTAAGGTAGTGGGATTGACTCTTTTGCTTTAGGATTACCAAAAAAATAAAAAATAAAAAAACCCAAACCTGTTGCCATTGAGTTGATTCCAACTCAAAGTGACCCTATAGGACAGAGTAGAACTGCCCCATAGGGTTCCCAAGGCTGTGATCTTTACGAAAGAAGACTGCTGCGTCTTTCTCCTGAAGAGCTGTGGGTGAGTTGGCAAGTTAATTAACTTCAGTCCCCAAACACTCCTCTTGCTTTGCTCATGTTGGGCTCTTTACCCAGAATGTCTAGCTCTCCCATTATTACCAGTTCTAATGCTACTAATTTTTCAAGGCCCAGTTTAGACGTCACTGCCTTCATGAAAACTTCCCTGTTTCTCCAGTGGGATTGAATCTCTCACTCCTTTTCCCTCCCAGAGCACTTGTATGTGGCTCTCTCTTCTTTCCCATGCTCACTCGAATTATGGATTACTTCTGTATTCTCCTCACTGCATTGTATTTCTTATTTCTATTATGAGTCACTCAAGTAAAAAAAAAAAAATCTGGGCAGTGTTCAGAACTTTCCTTTTCATTCGCCTCACACAATGAATTGACCAGCAGTTTTATTGATTTTATCTGCTAAATATTTCTTGAATCCATCCCTTCTTTTCTCTTGTAATTATCACCTCAGTGGTTGGGCCCTTGTCATTGCCCTCAGAGATCACTACAACCTGCCAACTGGTTTTCTTGCTTTGATCTGCTTGACTCAAATCCTTCTTCCTCACAGCACTAGTGGTTTTGCTTTTCTCTCCCTCACGAGTTTATGAATGTCCTCAGTAGCAACCATATACTGGGACCTGGCACATAGTAGGTGACTAATACATGATGAATGAATGCAGGATAAATAGCTGATGGATTGGGGGTTACCAAACAAGCTCAGTTGGGAGGATGTTACGTAACTTAGGAGTTCTTGACTCACACGACCATCCTGCCCACTGGGTTAGAGGCCTATCTGCTCTGTACCCCACTTTGTTGTTGTTAGCTGCCGTCAAGTCAGCCCCCAACTCATGGTGACCCCACGTGCAATGCAACAAAACGATGCCCGATCTTGCGCCATCCCCACGAAGGGTTATGGATCAGGCTGTTGTGATCCAGAGGGTTTTCATTGGCTGATGATAGCCAGGCCTTTCTTTCTTTCTTTTTAATATTATTTTATCTATTTTGTTGTTGTTGAAGATATACACAGCAAAACATGCACCAATTCAACAGTTTCTACATGCACCATTCAGTGACATTGATTACATTCTTCAAGTTGTGCAACCATTCTCACCTTCTTTTTTTGAGATGTTCCTCGATTTGATCCCATATAGATAGTTCTTAAAAAAGCATAACGCTGAAGGCAGACATTTTTTACTAGTTAAGCCAAACTATTGTTTGGTTTAAGAGCCCTGGTGGTGGAGAAGTTAAAGCACTTGGGTGCTAACTGAAAGGTTGGCTTTTCGAACCTACCAACCACTCCATGGGAGAAAGATGTGGCAGTCTGCTTCCATGAAGATTTACAGCCTTGGAAATCCTATGGGGCAGCTCTACTCTGTCCAGTAGGATCGCTATGAGTTGAAATTGACTCGATGGCAGTGGGTTTTTATTGCTTGGTTTTAAGATGACTTCAGAGGATATTTTTGGTTTAAGGTTTAAAGATTATCTCAGGGCACTAGTTTCAGGGATTCATCCAACCCTCATGGCTCCAGGAGCCAGGCCTTTCTTCCTAGTCTGTCTTAGTCTGGAAGCTCTGCTAAAACCTGTTCAGCATCACAACAACACATAAGCTTCCAGTGATGGCCAGCTGGGGGCTGTGTGTGAGTTGCATTGGCTGGGAACCTAACCCAGGTCTCCCACAAGGAAGGCGAGAATTCTGCCACTGAAACGCCACTGCCTCTTTACTCAGCTGTAAGATAAAAGGGATGATTCTATTCCCAGTGTCCAATTATGAACCCATTTTCTCCTGAATTGCCTTGCTTTTGTCTCACAATTCAAGCAAACATCTGCAATTGTAGAGATTCTTGGACACTTTGCAAGAGATAACTCTTCTCTCATTAAAGAGTGTTTTCTTTTTTATTTTAGCTTGTTCCCTGGGTCAGCTAGATGTTAATTTTCTTTTGAAGTGACATGGCCGATTGCCAATGGGGCAGAACACAACTGCAAAGCTTTCTATTCGGGTTTGTGACTCTCTCACCTTTCATCATCCAACTGCGTCCGTCACCCACTTAAATCATCAGGCTCTGTGACCCTGGGCCCACGAATCAGAAGCAAGTTAAAGGGTGTCAGAACATAAAAATCAATAAAAGAAAAGGAAACAAGGCTGATTTCAAGCTACAAAATTCATAATCCTGGGGGCGAGGACACATAGCCTCCTCTTTAAAGACTGCGGAAGGTGGGAATCTGAAGTGTTAATTCAAAGCTGAGAGACATGACAAGAATGATTACACTAGAAAATCTCTCTGCGTGCAGTGCCTGGGAAAATACACTCAGAACATAGGTGCAGTAGCCTATACTTCTTTATCTCCAAGGCCCTCCCCAAATCCCAATATTCTGTCTTCTTGCTCCCTGAAGTATATTTATGCTATCCAGTTCAGTTAGGAAAATATGGTCATGACATCAACAGGTCTTGTAAAGTTTTAATAAATTTATGCCAGGCTTGTTTCGCCTAAAAGAATAAAATAAACACAGTATTATTTATTTTATTATAAATAAGTACATACAGTTTATGATAGAATTCTCTCGTTCCATGAGGGAGACCTGGGTTTGATTCCTGGCCAGTGGACCACAGGCACAGCCACTACCCATCTGTCGGTGGAGGATTCTGTTTTACTGTGATGCTGAACAGGTTTCAGTGGAGCTTCCAGATTAAGACTAGGAAGAAAGGCCTGGCAGTCTACTTCCTGAAATCAGCCACTAAAAACCCCACGGGTCACAATGGCCTGATCTGCAACTGATCACGGGGTGGTACAGAGGTGGGCCGTGTTTTGTTCCATTGTGCATGGGGTCACCATGAGCTGGGGGTCGATGGCAGCTAATAATAACAGCAACAGTATTAATAAAGCCTAAAACTTCTTAAATTCCTCCTGGTTGTACATTTCTAACTTCCCTGTAGGATACCTCTACTTGAAGGCCCTTAAATTCCAAGCCCCCAAAGTCTTCATTTTCTGGGAAAATGGAATCCTCTTCCCTGGGATCCCATTTCTTTCTGTGGTTCCTCTAGGTGACACTGAGCCTTTTGGAGAGTGAAAGCTTTGTGAGTATCGGTCTACTGGCTGAAGTGAAGCCTTGTGAAAGTAGAAAAGATGAGTTTGGACAAAGAGAACTGAGCTGTGCGTCATTCACCTAGTTACTCCTGTCAGGGAAGTACAGTGAGAGCAGAGCTGTTCGGAACAGAATGACATGGCAGACCACTGTTCAAATGACACATTGTTATGGGGAAGAACTTGACTATGATATGTGGGGATGAAACTTGAGGGGGTGAAAGGAAGGGGGAGCCTGCAGTCTATGCTTGTATTCTTTTCTAAGAACAAGTGTTGGCCTTGGAGCCATGGTAACACAGTGGTTAAGAGCTCAGCTAACCAAAAGGATGGCAGTTCGAATCTACCAGCTTCTCCTTGGAAACCCTATGGGGCAGTTCTGCTCTGACCTATAGAGTTGGAATCGACTTGATGGCAATGGGTTTGGTTTTTTGATTCTAGTGTTCACCTTCCCTCACCTTGGTCATTTTGTAGCTCTAGCTTCTCTGTCCCCATGTCTCCTTTCACCATTTAGTATCTCTCCTTCCCATTTTACTAATGACTGTATCGTTAATTCAGTATAGATTACATCTCAACATAAAAGAAAAATCCTCACAACTGAATTGATAAGCAACGTCATAATAAATGGAGAAAAGATTGAAGTCAAAGATTTCATTTTATTTGGATCTACAATCAACACCCATGGAAGCAGCAGTCAAGAAATCAAACGACTCATTGCATTGGGCAAATCTGCTGCAATGGACCTCTTTAAAGTGTTAAAAAGCAAAGTGTCATCTTGAAGACTAAGGTGCACCTAACCCAAGGCATGGTATTTTCAATTGCCTCATATGCATGCGAAAGCTGGACAATGAATAAGGAAGACCAAAGAATCGACGCCTTTGAATTGTGGTGTTGGCAAAGAATATTGATTATACCATGGACTTCCAGAAGAATGAACGAATCTGTCTTCGAAGAAGCACAGCCAGAATGCTCCTTGGAAGCAAGGATGGCAAGACTACTTCCTACATACTTTGGACATGTTATCAGGAGGGATCAGTCCCTGGAGAAGGACATCATGCTTGGTAAAGTAGAGGGTCAGCGAAAAAGAGGAAAATCCTCAAGGAGATGAATTGACACAGTGGCTGCAACAATGGCCTCAGCCATAGCAATGATTGTGAGGATGGTGCATGATCGGGCAGTACTTCGTTCTGTTGTACATAGGGTTGCTATGAGTCAGAACCAACTCGACAGCACCTAACGACAACAATGACATGTCATTAATATTGAATATATTAATATTATTAATAATATTGATATTGAATAATCAACATGACACATAACAAAGATTTTGCATTCTACAATTCCTGTCCAAGGTGAAATGTGTGGAGCTTTCAAAGACCAGGTAGGTCAAATGAGCTGACTGAAGAAAACCAGAGATTTTCATCAGGAAGATGGATCCATTTAGTCCGGGATGTTGGGGGTGGGGCAAGGAGGGCAGTGTCAGGGGTTTTTCTCTCAGTAGATGGGGAAGTCAGAAAGTGATTGAGGTAAGGGCAATGCCTGGGTTGGGAAAGTGCCTACTCATCTGCTTGTTGGTGGTCAAGAGGCCATAGGGTGGCTAGCGAGTTAATGTTCTCCAAGTAGATAGCTCGGGCTGGCTATCCGGAGACACAGTATCTTGACGTTGTAGAGTCGGCGTCGAAAGAATTTGTCCTAACACAGTGAAAGAATCAAATTTTGTGAACTTTCAATAAATCGAAGTAGATTCAAGATTATTTCTTTATGCAAGTTTATTCCCTTGTGTTCTGTTGTGCTTCCTTGAACAGGAGAAAAAGGATCCTGGTTACAGGAGGCACACCAAGAACTGCATGGACTATGGGACTTATGCAGCTTCTCACAGTGAAAGGCTTTCTATTAATAGCTGCAACAAGTAAACATTTTATAGCACTTTACTTGCACAGGTTTTTTATGGGTTTCGTCAAACTTTGAGGGTTATTTCATGCATACAAATAACAAATGTCAGGTGTACTGCCGAAGAGAGGAAGGTCGAGAGCTGCCAATGCAGTGTCCCGAACTGTGGCAATGGAGGCAGACAGAGAGAGCGTGGGAAGCAGTTGTTACTGCTTTTGAATTTCAGGATCTTGGAGTTGACATTTGAGTCATAGACTAGTCGGTAATGTCAGTGTTGTACCTGTCTTATGCACGTAACTCTCTTATGCCTTTAACTGTTTCATGCCCAAGACACGTCTCCAGGTTCTATCATGCCTTCCTTCACTGTGACTTAAAGTCTACTCTTTGCTTCTGCTTCCTCTACAGCTTTCTGGTCGAAGTCAAGTCTGGAGCCTGGCCACAGCCTCTTTGGAGTGGTCTCCCTCATGCCAGCCTCTTCCACCTCCTTTTCACAGTGTACCCTGCTGCTCTTCCTAAACTGTCATTTAACTGTCGCTTGCACTCTGATGCTTGCCTTGTTGAAAAAATTCACCAGAGCACAGCGTGGTGGAGAACCTGGCTTCTCACCCCCTTTGCCTAATCTCCCTGTGTCTTTGAACAAATTGCTTACTATTTTGACGCCTCAGCTTCCTCCTTGGTAATGTGACGCAATGGAACTAGCAGAAGGTATCTGCTCTACCTCTCATTTTAATACAATAAACCCAGAATATTGATTGCTAATTATTATAATAACCATGTGTTCATCAGAGACATTTTGAAAATGTAGAGGAACACCAGGAAAAAAAAAAAAGAAATTCCCTTTAGTTAGGAAGAGAACACTTGGGTAATTGTAATTCAGACTTTTTTTCTTTTCTTTTTTCCTAATGAGGACAAGGCAGTATCTCCGTGTGTCCTTCTCCCACTTTTCTACCTTTATCTCTTGCTCTGTTGTTGTTGTTACCTGCTGTGGAGTTGTCCCTTGACTCGAAGTGACCCCTTGCACAATAGGACTAAATGCTGCCCACTCCTGTGCCATACCCATGATGCATATTGGGCCATTGTGATCCATAGGGTTTCCATTGGATGATTTTTGGAAGTAGTTTGCCAGGCCTTTCTTCCTAGTATCTCTTAGTCTAGAAGCTCTGCTGAAACCTGTTCGGCATCATAACAACATACAAACCTCCACTGACAGACGGGTGCTGGCTGCTTATGAGGCGCATTGGCTGGGATTCCAACCTGGGTCTCCCACGTGGAAGGAGAGAATTCTACCGCTGAACCACCAATGTGCCCCTAACTCTTGCTTACGCCCACTCTTTCTCCCCTCAGCCCCTCCCTCCCTCTGTGCCTTTAGGGGATGGCTAACACGGGGTGGGGACGGGGGTGGAATAGTGGTTAAGAGAACAGGCCTTAGGATCCAGATAGGCCTGGGCTGGTGCCCCATTTCATGCGGCCTAGCTCATACAGTGCTGCCTTTGGTATCTTACTTAACATTTCTAAGCATCATTTCTTCATTTGTAAAATGGAGGTAATAACAGGAGCTTTCTCAAAGCCCTGTGAGGAATTTAGTATACCGCCTGGCACGCAGTGAGGACTAAGTAAGTGCTAGTTCTGAATAAGGAACCTGGTGGTGCGGCGATTAAGAGCTCGGCTGCTAACCAAAAGGTCAGCAGCTTGAGTTCATCAGCCACTCCTTGGAAACCCTATGGGGGCAGTTCTGCTCTGTCCTATATGGTCGCTATGAGTCAGAATCGACTCAACGGCAACAGGTTTGGTTTTTTGGTTTTTAGTTCTGAATCGGTGCCAGCTCTCCAAGCCTTCCCTTCTTTGTGCAGCTTTTTCTAATCTGGTCCACACTAACCCCCCCATGGCCTTACACAAAGTACTGCATGGCTTGATATTTGGTTTTTACCTAATCATGAGTTCTTTTTCCTGGCCAACGGACGTGAACTTCTTCAGTGGGGTACCCTGCATTCTCCGCAGCATCCAGACAAAAGCTCGCCCAGTACGTACATGTAGAGAAACTAAATGTTAAAATGAACCAGATGACACTACGGCGTTTTCCCTAGGAGGCGTTGGTGGTTCAGCGGTAGAATTCTTGCTTTCCACGTAGGAGACCCGGGTTCAATTCCTGGCCAACGCACCTCGTGCATACCCACCACTTGTCTGTCACGGGGGCTCGTATGTTGCTATGACGCTGAATAGATTTTAGCGGATCTTCCAGATTAAGACGGACTAGGAAGAAAGGCCTGGAGATTTACTTCCTAAATGCAGCCAGTGAAAACCCCACGGATCACGATGGTCAGATCCCGTCGTGCATGGGGTCACCCATGAGTCAGGGCTGACTGGACAGCAGTTAACAACAGCAACAATACGGCATTTCCCTTTGGCAAAACTGCTATTCCCAGGCCGTACCTCTGCCCACCACTCTGCAGATACTTCATCCTTTCCTACATGAGTGAGGCCCACATTCTCTGATACCCGAGGAGCCCTGAGCTCTGGGAGTTGGTGAGCACTGGGCTTGGCTGCCTGCGCTGTCAGAGTCACCCCAGCTTCTCTCTTTATCTGGGCCAGGTGATGCCTGCATCTTCATGATGAGCTGGGAACGGCCATTCTGAGCCTCAGGTACAGAGAGCTTGCCTTCAGAGAAGTCACCAGCAGAACCGACTTGGCATCCTTGCCTCTGTGTTCATCTGCTGCCTGTTGTTCTCCGTGGCTGTGTACATGGGTACTGTCACTGCTCTCAACTCTCTGCTGTGAGGAGTCTTCCCACGGCCCTATGGGGAGAGCTTTCCCCACGGGCTTTTATCTTTGGAGAAACATTTCAAAAAAATTTAAAAAAATACAAGGGGAAAAAGTTCTGTTTATCGTCCCTGCCATGATAACTATTATCTGTAGAGAGAGTATCTATTTTGGGATGGAGGCAGGGAGAAACCATCCTCTGATCACCTTGCCTAGGTGAAACAAAAGGGAGAGGCCAAGGTGGGAGCAGCCCCCAGCATGCTCAGTAATTAACTTCACCAGCTGAGGGGTGTCATCCTTCAGGAAGGGGTGGACAAAGTGAGCCGGCAGGTGTCTGGAACGCCAGCGGAGACTTTGGACTTGCGTTCGGCAGCACCCACCATACTGCGCTCTTACTCTGTGTCAGATAAGCCTCCTATAGGCCACCTGTGGAAGGTGGGCCTCCTCCCTGTGATGTGCACGGGGGTGTCTGAGCAGACACCGATCAGGCTTTCGGGAGCGGAAGGTGCCTCCACTGCAGAGCTGGCTTTTTGACGGCACATTCCTGCTTGGCTCCACCCCGAAGGAGCTTGTAGTGCCCTGTGAAGGGGGTGGGGTGGGGAGGCTTCATTCCAAGCCATCAGATGGGCTCTATTGTCAGGTCCATCACCCCATCTTGCACTGTGGAACCTGTAGTTCTCCAAATGCCTGGATCGCAGCTGTCATGAAGTATTTTCAACCCTGCTCAGTGCGTACCCAAAATCCAGGGAGGGAAGCGAAACAGAAACATTTGGCGAGCAACCAGGATAAAAATGGAATTGTTGATGTTTGAGGTGGGAGCAGCAAGATTGTTGCTCAGGATCTGAGCGGACCAGGGTCCCGGGACAGACGTGGATCACGTGGTCTGTAGAGACCCCCTACACGTTGGTTGTTTTCTCAGTCTAATTCAGGATAGTAACTGGGAGGGGCAGGCGGAGGGCATAGAGATTTGTTTCTGTTTATTGGAACTAATAGAAAATAGAAAGTCAGAATCAAGTAAGTGGAAGAGACTGCTCATAGATACAGGTGGCCTGGCTCAGCCAGGTGTGCTGGGAAAGGAATACTGGAGAAGCTGGAAAGTTGCGTAAGGGCTGGGGGATGCCAGGGCAGTGGGGCGGCCCTATGGGTGGGCATGACTCAAGACAGGCGTCACTAAAACATTGAGACTAATTCCAGACCCATGCACTAGCGGGTCAGAGGCCACCTGGCTATCTATCACCACGCAGTTGTCGAGGGGAGGTCATCAGAGATGGGTGCGGGACTGCTGCATTAGCTCAACGCCGTGGGGGGTACTTCTATTCACACAGATAGAATGTTCTACTCTTCCTCAACAGCCACTCTGCCACTCCGGTGGTCCTTGATACCGTGTTCAAGGTTTACTGACCCAGCTAGATAAGAAGTTCTTTTCCTATTTTATTCCTTATCTGAATCTCTTGCCTTTTGCACGGGGTGAACCTGTGTCTGTTGGTCGAACACATTACTGCCATATCCTTGTGAAGGATGTGAAGGGCAGATTTCATCCCCTCTGCAGTCTGCACCTCTCCTACTGTTATGATGCTGGAAGCTATGCCACCTGTATTGGAAATACCAGCAAAGTCATCCATGGTGGACAGGTTTCAGTGGAGCTTCCAGGCTAAGACAGACTAGGAAAAAAGGCCTGGCCATTTACTTCTGAAAATTAGCCAATGAAAACAGAGTGTTGTCTGATACAATGCTGAAAGGTGAAACTCTATGTTGGAAGGCACTCGAAATACACAGTGCCTGCAACGATGGACTCGAGCATACCAGTCACCGTGAAGATGGTGCGGGACCAGGCAACTGACGACAGCAACATAGTGTGCAGCAATGGTATTAGTGTCACATGATAAAGAAGACCTAGAGAAGTGCTACTAGGTGGAGCTTTTTCATATGCTGCCCCTGAGTATTTTGCTGTGCCCTGCTGAGCGAGGCAGTCCCCACACTGAGTTCCAGTGCTGCAGCGAGTCACTGTCCGCGATGGATGAGTTGAAGAAAATGGCTGAGAAGTAGTGTATTGTTAAGCCACCTCTGCAGTTCACTGGAAGGTCCCTGGGTAGTGCAAAAAGTTTGTGCTCGATTACTAAAGGTTGGCAGTATGAACCCACCCAGTGGTGCCTTGGAAGAAAGGCCTGGTGACTAGCTTCCATAAAGATTACAGCCAAGAAGATCCTATGGAGCAGTTCTACTCTGGCACACGTGGGGTCGCCATGAGTTGTAATCAACTCGATAGCAATGGGTTTGTGTTTTGGTTTGGGGTTAAGTGGGGGTAAGGCCAATCATGCCTCATTCCAAGAACCTCTGGGGCACATCCTGGTGCCATATCCACACTTCATTCATTCGCTGTGTTTTTAGAGGAACAAGGGAGAATGAACAGGGCTCCAGCTTCCAAATGAACTAGGGACGTGGGTGTCTTGAACTTAGTTATTGCCTCTCAAATTATTAGACATACATCTTGTGTATTTTTGCAGAATATCTATAATATGGGGGCAGGTATAATTTTATATAAGCCCTCTAAAATGGGTGACAGATATAATTAGCCTTATTTCCTATTTTTTTTTTTTTTAGTGGCTCAGTGGTTAAGAGCTTGGCTGCTAACCGGAAGGTCGGAGGTTCGAACCTACCAGCCTGCTCCATGGGAGAGAGATGTGGCAGTCTGCTTCCATAAAGATTAGAGCCTTGGAAACCCTGTGGAGCAGTTCTACTCTGTCCTGTAGTGGTAGCTATGAGTCAGAACTGACTTGATGACAACAGGCTCTTTGGCTTTATTTCCTGGGGAAATCTAGATTCGAAGCAGAGAAGTGGCTCTCCTAAGCCATGTATTTCATTGTTGGCAGAGTCTGGGGCACCGCCTCCCATCTTCTGATTCCCAGGTACATGCTGTTTTTGTCAGAGTAAAAGTATTAGAGAATTGAGGCTTTTTTAATTTGGAAGTAATGAAGAATTTCAAAAATAATCTTAGCAGTGCTGAGCAAATTTGAAAGCACGAAAGAAACTGAAGTCAAAGAAGATTGAGCTAGGTGAGCTGTTTCATTGTATACATTTCCAATAAGTTGATTAATAATAATTTATGACACATTTATATGTTTCTTTATATTTATTAAAAATACTTGAGATTGGATACAAGGTCTAAATGACACATTTAATTGTCTTTCAAACTGTGCTGACCCCAAATGAGAATCTAATAGTGACCATGATTTTGCAAAATTGATTAGATGAAAAGAAATGCATTCAAGTGTCAGAGGGTGTGTTAGGAACGGTGGCTAATGAGCTCAACCTCTCGGCGCTGCCTGGCTGGGTACACAGTAGGTGCTCAGTAAGTGCTGATGGCTGGCTTCAGTTAGCCTTCCATCCCTGTGAGTGGGGCACTTTCAGGTGTTGGGTCAAATGATGTTCTGGAAATGAATCAGCCTATAAATTTGAGAACTCATTTGGAAAAATTTCAGATTTATAAAAGGTACCCGAAAAACAAAACCCACTGCCGTCGAGTGGGTTCCGACTCATAGTGACCCTATAGGACAGAGTAGAACTGCCCCATAGGGTTTCCAAGGAGCGCCTGGTGGATTCAAACTGTCAACCTTTTGGTTAGCAGCCTGTAGCTTTTAACCACTACGCCACCAGGGTTTGCATAAAAAGTACAGAGAGTGGTATAATAAACCCCTATGTACCCACCGCAGCTTCAGTATTTATCGGTATTCGGCTATTTTTGTTTCATCTATTCTACTTACACACACAAGCACACACACACTTTTTTTCATGGAAATACTAAAAAGGCAAATCCAAATACCATATCGTTCACCTGTGACGGCATCCATGTATTATCTCCAATAGATAAAGATTAAAAAAAAATATAACCACAATATAGTCATCATGGCAAAATTAACAGTCATTCCTTAATGTCATATAGTACTTCTTCCATGTTTAATATTCCTTGATGATCTCAAAATGGTGTTCTTCTAGTTAGATTCTTCAGATCAGACCTCACACAAGGCCAGCACGTTGCATTTGCTCGATTCATCTCTTATATCTCTTGCAATCTCTGATGGTTTCTCCTCTTATAAAAAAGAAGGGTAGGTCTAGAGGCTTGAGGAAATTCATGGTGTTTTTTTGGGAAAAACACTTCATAGATGGAATTGTGCACTTCTTTTAACCTACAGCATTTTTCAAAAAAATTATGTTTCATAAATATTCATTTATTCCAGGTCCCAATTCTTGGACAAAACCGATGATTTGAGGAATGATTTTTGATAGAGAAGGTGAGAAAATTCCTCTTTCTCCTAAGGAATGCATCATGCTGGTCTGTTGACTCACAGCGTCTAATTTAATTACCACATCAACCTTATGAGGTAGGCACAGATAAAGAAACATGAGAAAATGTTCCCACAGTCACCCAGCTGGGAAGGGGACCCAAGGAACATTGTCATGTTGCCCCATGATCAAGTACTGAGTGTTCACAGGCATGACCTTGATGTTGAGAGAAGGCCAGCTGAGGTCGTGCAGCTCCTGGTCAAGGGACTGCGTAGTACATTTTGGAAAGACTTTCCCACAAAATAGGGGAAAAAAGAATTTGTAATCACTTTCCAGTTCTAGTTTCAGTTGCCTTTGAGTTGACCCTGAATCATGGCGACTCCATGTGTCAGAGTAGAACAGTTTTCAATAACTAATTTTTTGGAAGTAGATCACCAGGCTTTTCTTCTGAGGCTCCTCTGGATGGACTCAAATGCCAGCATTTTGGGTAGAAGCTGAGCATGTTAACTCTTTGCACCACCCAGGGACTTCTGTAATCACTTCAAACGACTTCAGTTTTTCTGGAAAATTTACACGCACTGAGGTACAGGTATAAAAGCTTAGAACTTGGACTCCAAAAAAGTTTACAAACCTGAAACTCAGGGATGTCACCAAAACCCAAAACCAAACCCAGTGCTGTCGACTCGATTCCGACTCATAGTGACCGTATAGGACAGAGTAGAACTGCCCCATGGAGTTTCCAAGGAGCGCCTGGCAGATTCGAACTGCTGACCCTTTGGTCAGCAGCCATAGCACTTAACCACTACGCCACCAGGGTTTCACAGCAGTAGTTAAATTAATGGATGGACTTATCTTGAAGTGTCATCTAGTAGCCCTTTAGTGACATTGACATTGCCCATTCTCTTTGTCAGCCTGAACTCTTTCTACGGTTCTCTAGAATTTTACTGAGGCATTCGACCGCTGGAGCGAACAAGCTCTCTTCAAGAATCTAATTTTCTGTCCTTCCTCTCCTTTAACTCAAGATTGGATCATTAAGCCTGGGTTTCTCCATCGCACGCTACAGATGATGGTCATTGTTAAACAGAAAACCTCTTCATTTGCATCTTCCTGCAAAAAAAAAGAGAAAAGGGCTGGGTCCCCTCTTGTTGCTAGCTGCTGTCAAGTCAGCCCTGGCTCGTGGTCCTGTTGTGATGAAGAGTTTTCACTGCTGTTTTGCAGAAGTAGATCACCTAGCAACACACAAGCTATCACCGACAGACAGGTGGCGGCTGTGCATGAGGCTCCTTGGCTGGTGTTTGAACCTGGGTCTCCCACATGGAAGGTGAGAATTCTACCACTGAGTTCCCAATCCCTTGGGGCCTTTGGATTGGAGAAATCTTACGTGATGATGCATTAACCAAATCTTACCGAGGGTTAGGGATTTGGGGGAGGTATCACTACCTTTCTGAGATTCAGCCTTCCACAGTCCAACTCAGGGTCGAGAAACAGAGAAATCAAACTAGATCTCACCACCAGGCAATCCAGCATAGTAATCTGGGGCAATCTGATGAAGGGGCAAGGAACCCTACACAATTCATCAAGTCCTTGGGCGTTTAGTAAATCATTTTTGGTGTCCATAATGATGACTTTGAATGAGTAAGCAATGCAGAATGCACTCTATTTAAGAGGACAGGGAGATAGTTAAGATAAACAAACTATTCCCCTATTTAAAGAAGTTACTTTTGACTATCTGGAAAACTTAGCTCTCCAGCGATGGTTCACTTCCTGGTGATTGCAACTAACTAAAATTTTATTCTATGTATTTTTGGGAAAAGGAAAAAAAAAAAAGCTTCTTTTGTTTCACTGGCAGAGAAAATTCTGGACCTCATGAACTAGTCTCACCTGATATGACATTCTTTTGTGCTTTTGACAATTTTCACAGCATCTTGATTCTTCGTTTCTTTCGCAGACGCATCAGTTAATCAGCTAATCTGGGTTTTGATTCACACGCATTAAACACCATCTTTTCTGAGCACACAAAAACCCCCTTACGTGAAATAAATGGCATTAGGTCCAAAAGAATGGTGTTAGATTGTCTTTTACTTTGCGAGAAAAGGAGGTAATTAGTTTGATATATATTTTTTCATTTGCGAATGTCAATGCCATTTTCACTGCCGAAGGAAAGGTGAATGGCTGTACCCAGTCGCTGCTCCTGGTTTTTGTGGCTCTGACATTATATGAAAGGAGTTTGGGGAAATGGAATGGAATAAAAAGGCCTCAGTTGAATATGTGGGTAAGTACTGTTCTTAATACTTCGACAAAATCTAAAAGAGTTTGCAGTTCATATATCTTTTTTGAAAGGCTGCCAAGAAGGATATTTTCAATAGATTGGTAGAAAGAGGAATTAAATGTAGATTATTCTGGAAAAGATTGGAATTTAATATAGCCCTTGAACAGGTTAAATTTATATCAATAAAATACCAAACGCTGAATAGGACTATTTAATTTCCAACACACAGATAACACGTAGCGTTTCTACAAAGGACGGACCTGGTGTGGCTGCCGTTTCAGGCGTTTGTGTCCCTTTCAAAAGCAGCCTGGGAAATTTCTGCCGTTCTTTGGAATTTGAGGCAGCAGCGACGCTTCGGTCAGATGTGATGGATTATGCAGCCAATTTGCTTGAAGTTTGTGGTTCATTAATCCAGCTCTTTGAATTTCAAAGAGCTGAAATGATGTCACTTGGAATATACATCAAAGAGAATTAATGGGGTCCCTTGGTCAGAAGTGAGAAGTAAGACAATATGACCGGAAAAAAAGAACTGGTGTTAGGAATGGCTAAGGAGTGGGACGTCTAGTTTCCAATGGAAAAGCCTGCCCACTCCCCCAGTGCAGGCTTGGAGGGAGCGCCCTGTGTGGGTCAGCTCTCTCCCTTCTGAGAAAACACAAAGCATCGCTTATTCCAGGCTACCAAGTAGTTCCTAGGAATTCAGCAGCATCTAAAACGGAGAAAAGTTTTGGTCTATCTAATTCAATACAGCAGACCTGACTGGTTCCTCCTGTCTCCAATCCCCCAGCCTACCACCCTGTCTGGGGGCACGCTGGCAGGGCTGGAGTGAGACTCGTGGGAGCCCTGACGATTAGCGGGGTGTTTAACATTGGAGGCTTCCCACGTCAGACCAGGCTGGGAGGCCTGAGGCAGAGTGGCAGACAGGAGACGGAATTGCTGCCAAAGAGGCAGGCTGGGAAAGCAGGCTGAGAGGAGGTCCCGGGAGAGATCCAATGAAACCAGTGAAGGGGAAAAGAATGGACACTTAGGGAGATTCCATTCTGCCAGGCACGGTGCTAGGTGCTGTCACAGTTCACTGGATCATTATGACAATTGTATGTGTTAGCAACTGAAATTCACTGTGTGGCACAAAGTGGTTCCTCCACAAAATTTTTTGAATAAAAGCAAAAAACTGTTCAGCCAGATGATAGTACTGCCCTTCTTTTCCAGATGAGGAAGCTGAGGTTCAGAGATTTAAATGCTCAGGAAAGTTGAGAGCTTTTTTTTTTTATGTGGCACAAATGGTTTGTACTCGGCCATTAACCAAAAGGTTGACCATTCAAATCCACCCAGTGGAGCTGTGAAAGAAAGGCCTGGTAATCTATGTCTGTAAGATTGTTTTTATTGTTAATTACTGTTGATTCCAACTCATGGCAACCCCATGTGTTACCGAGTAGAACTGTTCCATAGGGTTTTCTTGGCTGTAATCTTAGTGGAAGCAGGTCACCAGGTCTTTTCTTCCTGGGTACCTCTGGGTGAGGTTGAACCACCAATCTTTAGCTTAGCAATTAAGTGTAAACCATTTGTGCCACCTAGGGACCTTTTGGAGCCTTGGTGGTACAGTGGTTAAGAGCTCAGCGGGTAACCAGAAGGTGGACAGTTCAAATTTACCAGCCACTTCTTGGAAACCCTATGGGGCAGTTCTACTCTGGCCTATAGTGTTGCTATGAGTTGGAATCGACTCGACAGCGACAGGTTTGTTTGTTTGTTTTTTACGAAACTTTCTGTAAGATTACATCTGTTGAAAACCCTGTGGAGTACATAGTTCTACTCTAGGGCAAGAGGGGCTGGTGGGATCTTAAGGGGACTGCTTCTCACAGGAAGAGGGACAACAACTGAGACACAAACACACAGGCGTGCGCGCACACACACACACACGTGGTCCACGGTGCAGGGCGAGTTTCCAACATTGTGCTAGAAAGTCAAAGTTTGTTAAAGAGAATCTCTGTTAAAAAAGAATATGGGAGATTTTGCGAGGTTGTTTTCCCTTCGAAATTTCAACTTTGGCTTAGACTCCTTGAAAACTCCATTAGGACTTCAAATATGCTAGCAGTTTTATTGGATGACAATATAAGCTGAAAGAGTGAAAAATTTTCTGTTTGACGGTACAGATTGTGGCTCTATGTCATATTAATAGCTGAATCTAATGTGGATAGTAGTTTTTGTTGCCTACATGTTTATTAACATTTGAGTGTGATTTGAACTTGATAGCATGCTTTATTGCTTCCTTTAACGGTAACTACTCTTTCATTTTAAATACATTTACGATATTACACATATATTCAAGACATAATAAAGGTAAGTTTGTAAAAAAAAAAAAATTCCGAACAGCTTTATGTATTCTTATTTCTAGCCCTTACTTTCACTTAATGGTCTGATATTTCTGAAAGTAGCCACTAAAAGTTGGCCAATAAACTGCAGCTTTTAGCATCCAGGGAGAGAGGGCTTTAGAGGAGAACCCCATGGCTCAATGTTCATTTCCTCCAGCTCTGTCTTTCTCCAGGTGCAGAAAACCCAGGTTTTTCCTGCCCATGGTGTACTCCTGTTTCCTAACAGAAGTTGGTATTCTCATCAACACCGACAGGGTACACATTCATTCAATAGGTAGAAAGGGCTCTGTGTATTTTTCACAAATTTTTAAAAACTTTTATTATGGAGAATTTAAAACATACCAAACTAGAGAGAGGATAGTTGTATGAACCCTCCTACACCTTTCACGCAGCTTCAGGTGTAATCTTCATTTGCCAATTTTGGCTTATCTCTTTACCCCCACTTACTTTTCTGTTGTTGTTAGGTGCCATTGAGTTGGTTTCGATTCATAGTGACCCTGTGTACAACAGTACAAAATATACTGCCGGTCCTGCACCAGCCTCACAATTGTTACTATGCTCGAGCCGATTGTTGTAGCCACTGTGTCAATCCAGCTTCTTGAGGGCCTTCCTCTTTTTTGCAGACCCTCTACTTTACCAAGCATGATGTCCTTCTCTAGGGACTGGTCCCTCCTGATAAGATGTCCAAAGTAAATGAGACAAAGTGTCACCATCCTCCCTTCTGAGGAGCGTTCTGGCTGTACTTCTTTCAGGACAGATTTGTTAGATTTCTTCAGCAGTCCATGGGATTTTCAATATTTTTTTTTTTTTTACCAGCACTATAATTCAAAGGCATCAGTTCTTCTTTGGTCTTCCTTATTCATTGTCTGGGTTTTTTTTTTCCTGAATTATTTTGAAACAAATCCTATTGTTTCACCTGTGAATAGCTCAGTATGAATCTCTGATGAGCAACTTTTTTTTTTTAAAACCATCTTGCCATTATCACACCGAAAACAATGAACAATGCCCATAAAAAATTAAAAACTTCCCTGATTGTTTCAAAGGTGTCCTTTGTGGTTGGTTTGTTTGAATCAGGATCCAATTACTGGATGTTTTTCCTTAATCACAGACACCGAATGAATAAGGAAGACCGAAGAAAAATTGATGCCTTTGAATTGTGTTGGCAAAGAATATTGAATATACCATGGATTGCCAAAAGAACTAACAAATCTGTCTTGGAAGAGGTACAGCCAGAATGTTCCTTAGAAGCAAGGGTGGTGAGATTTTGTCTCACATACTTTGGACATCTTATCAGGAGAGACTGGTCCCTGGAGAAGGACATTAAGCTTGGTAAGGTAGAGGGTCAGCGAAAAAGAGGAAGACCCTCAATGGGATGGATTGACACAGTGGCTGTAACAATGGGCTCAAGCATAACAACAATTGTGAGAATGGTGCAGGACCTGCGGTGTTTCGTTCTGCTACACATAGGGCCGCTATGAGTCAGAACTGACGACCACAACTGACAACAACAATAAGATGATGATTCAAATTTCGAATTTTGATTCCAAAATTCTTTACATGTTGTATCAGCCAGGGTTCATCCGGAGAATCAGAATAAATATATACTATATTTTTTATATACTAATATAGGAAACCCTGGTGGCATAGCGGTTAAGAGTTTGTTAACCAAAAGATCAGCAGTTCAAACCCACCAGCCACTCCTTGGAAACTTTGTGGGGCAGCTCTGCTCTGTCCTATAGGGTTTTTATGAGTCAGAATCAACTTGACGGCAACGAGTTTGGGTTTTTTTTTTTTAATATTATATTATATTAAACCAAAAAAACCACTGCCATCAAGTCAATTCCGACTCATAGTGACCCTATAGGACAGAGCAGAGTTGCCCCACAGGGTTTCCAAAGGGGTGCCTGGTGGATTTGAACTGCTGACCTTTAGGTTAGCAGCCATAGCTCTTAACCACTATGCCACCAGGATTTCCTCAATATAACGTATATAAGTATAATTCATTTATTACAGAGAATTGGCTTACACAATTCTGGATGCTGGCTGAGGAGTATCTGCAAAGCTGCTTTGTGTGACTTGAGAGCCCGTAGTCTTTAGGCAGGCCTTAAAAAAGGGAAGACCATAAGCGGGCTGCAACCCAACAACATGCTTGAACTGGAACCCTATAAAGACTAACGGATCCCCTTGTCTGTTCTCGTTGCCTCTGACCTTGGTGACAAGGGTATCCTGCAGAAGTCAGGGCCCTTCCTTACAGAGCCGAACACAGAAGTCAGAGAAACTGAGCAAAAATATGGGGGTGGGGGATGTGGTCGGGGGAGGGGAAGGAGAGCAACTGCAAGCCCAGGGACTGCTTCACGTCAACCAGGTGAATCTGCAGATCAGTAACGACCAGTGTGCTATATAAAATGGCTGCCACTTCCCTGCTACCTCCCAACTCTCCTGAGAGAATCTTCTAACAGGAAACGTATGAGAAAAGGGAATTCTGGGAAACGTAATCAGCCTAGCCAAGTGGCACGTTACAAAGCTGTCACACCTATTCTAAAATGTGCCCGAGGTAGGAGAAGAAGTTAGTCTGCAGCAAGAGAGGGGGGTTTGATCTTCAGCACTCAGGGAGAAGATAAGGCAAACTAGATCTTAGTAGGAGTCCCTGGGTGGTACACATGGTTAATGCGCTCGGCTGCTAACTGCAAGATTGGAGGTTCGAGTCCACTCAGAGGGAGGTGCCTTGGAAGAAAGTCCTGGCGATCTGCTGCCAAAAAAAAATCAGCCTTGAAAACCCTGTGGCACACAGTTCTACTCTGACGCACATGGAATTGCTGTAAGCTGGAGTCTAATCGACGACAGCTGGTCAAAGGCCGCAGTGACAACACGGAGCTTTCCATTTCTGGAGTAGGCGCTGACCCTACTGACCACTTGATATATTCAGTTAAATTTTGCGGGAAATGGGGCAGCCTGTTCTAAAATCGAATAATGAGCAGGAAAGCTTGGAGGACTGGCCTACTTAGCTGAAGGGTCATTCACTTATTCAGCAACTATTTGTTGGCTCTGGCGTGGGGTGGCTGTGTTCCTTCAACTCTTCAAAGAACGGTCCAGCTTTACATGGGGAACAGTGAATCCACTGGTGTCCCAGTTGTAAGCAGCTAATTGTCACTTACTCCTTATCTGGGCAGGCTTGTGCCTGGCAGACTATTTGCCTCAACCAGGTAGGCATCTCTCTTGGTATGGCTTCTTCCCTCAGCCGAGTGGATTCTTGGCTGCTGAAAATGCCTTCCTTAGCAAACTTGGGCACAGCTAAAGAGCATAACTTGGCCAGCCCAGTTCCCATCTATTTAGAATCATCCTCCAACAGCTTGGAACTGAAGCCATCTGCTCTTTGGGCATCTGTCACTATGCACCACCGCCCGTCTGTTATTTGTCGTACTATGATGGCTTGTGTGTTGCTGTGATGCTGGAAGCTATGCCACCAGCATTTCAAATAACCAGAAGGGTCACCCATGGTGGACAGAGTTTAGCAGAGCTTCCAGACTAAGACAGACTAGGTAGAAAGGCTTGGCGACCTACTTCTGAATATTACAGTGAAAACCCTATGGATCACAACAGAATATTGTCCAATATACTGCTGAAAGATGGGTCCCCTAGGTTGCAAGTCACTCAAAATACACAGTGGCTGCAACAATGGACTTGAGCATATCAATGATCCTAAAGATGGTGCGGGACCAGCAACATTTCATTCTTTTGTACATGGGGTTGCCATGAGTCAGAGATGGCTGCTTGGCAGCTAACAACAACACCATACACACTGCATGGCCCAGCGGAAGCAACTCTGTCTCTGGTGGTCTGAGAAGTATGGCCGTGGAGTGGGAAGGAGGTAACATGCTCTCATCTGTCTTAGCTGTGGTGTATGCCTTGGGACCATTTTTGCAATCAAGAAAAGAGAGTAAAAGGCCCAGCTGATGTCCAGGCAATCCCCTGAGGACCAGCGCAGGGATGTTTGGATCAGCAGAGCCTATTACACGGCCCAGGAAGCGAATCCGTTGAGCCACACCTTCCTGCCAAAGGCAGCTCTGTGTCACCTGGAGCAAGATGACAGACCGTGCCGCATGTGTGGGCTCTGACTGGCAGCGTGTGTGGAATCTCACTGTCAGTGTGTCCCCAGGAATTTCTTGCCATTAATAACTTTTGTCCTTTGATCTTTGCTTAATGGAAAAGCAAGCTTTGTGTATTCAGTGGAGAGGCTGGCGTCCCAGGCTGGGCAGGCGAGCTCAGGCAGGCAAACTAGAAGGCAGAGAGGAACCTGTCGAGGGCTGGCTACACGTTAGTATATTTCACTTTGTCGGCCAAGGGGTGGGTGACAATTTTCCCGGCTTTTTACATAAATAAATCCAGAGAATTTTATCTAATGTCTCACTCTATGTCCCTGTCACAGAGGAAGGTAAGGGTGACTCAAAAGCTCAGACACTTAGTGCAGCCCATGATGAGTAGGCTGACTCTTGGAAATCTGGGGAGGCAAAGACTTCATCTTTGCAAAAGTCAATTTCCTCTTCTAAGAGGGTTTAGTAAGTTATTCTATAGATATCACTGAACTACGTAATCAAGTTACGGTCTTTGGGCCCCTGGAGTTTGAATTGACAACCACTGGGGACACCTGACAGAATGATTTCTTTCTGGGGACTTTGAAAGGCGATGTTCTTCCAGTTCAGCTCTTGCATAGTCAAGACAGACAACCCAGCTTGAGGATTTTACAGGCAGTGGTGGTTCAGGGGTCAGTGGAAGAATTCTCACCTTCCACGCAGAAGACCCAGGTTCGATTCCCGGCCAATGCGCCTCATGTATATCCACCACCTGTCTACCATTGGAGGCTTGCGTGTTGCTGTGATGCAGCAGGTTTCAGAGGAACGTGCAGACTACGGTAGAGTAGGAAGAAACTCAGTTTGTTGAAAACCCTATGGATCACGACAGTCTGATCCCATTGAGCATGGGGTTACCATGAGTTGGGGGCCAACTCAACAGCAGCTAACAACAACGATGCTTGTGAGCAAGCTTGCCTCCCCACCAATCAAAGACATTCCAATGCCCCAAGATCTAATTAGTCCAACCTATTCTAAAAAAAAGTGAGTGTGTGTGTTCGTGTTAAATTAATTGTTCATTCCTTTCGCCGATCAGCAGGGGAGACTAGAGCCTGGGTATGTGGCATGGTGCTTTTAAGACTTGCAGAAACCTGCTCCAAAAAGGACCACCACGGAATGCTGCTCAGAGAGGTGCACCTGAGTCACTTGCCTTCTCATCCCAGCAGCCCTGGAGGTTCTGATATGGGATGTGCCTTCAGAATGTGTCGCATGAACCCACAGCTCAGAGGGCTTTGACAGATGAGCCCTTGACTGTGGGTCTGCCAACGCATTCCACTCTTGCTGGCTGCTTGCTTAGTATAGAGTATGTACCCTTCACTCTACCTTTCTCTGTGATCTAGACTTTATCTGCTGTTTTGATTCTGTCCTTTGTCTTTCCCCATTTATGGATTTGCCCCTCTCATCTCTGCCCTGATAGCTCTGAACCCTATTATTTTGCTTTGAGGCCGAGATAGGACAGTGGCACTTGATTTTTGGGAACCACTTTCTCCTTCCCTCTTTCTCCTCCCCTTCCTCCCAGAAACCTCTATTGACTGCCAAGAACTGAACCAACCACAGGGCTACAAAATCAAATATGACATGGTTCATACCTCTGAGGAGTTGATTAACGTTCTAGGATTGACACACATTTATATTCGGTCCAACAGCTGGTGATATGCAATTGTGTGATTCTCTACGTGTTTTGTGTATTTAAACTACATCAGCAATAAGATGCTAAGAGACTACCATCTCTTGCGTTGCCTGGCTTACAATGGCTATCTCAGTGTAGACCCAGCTTCTTCCACTGTAAAATGGAGATACAACTACCTACCTCCTGTTCTGTGGTGAGCTTTAAGTTATACTACATCTCTTAAGTGTGCAGCCTAGGGCCTGGCCCAGAGCAGGCCTCTGTAGTGGTAGCTATCAGGATCTCTGTGTTAGAGCAGCCACCCAGTAAATACTCATTGAATCCGTTTGAAATACGTTGACTTGACAGATGGGCAGAGACAGGAGGTGCAATTCCAACCAGTTGACTTGTTATAGTGTAGATCCAAAATTGGGTAGCAGACAGAGTGGAGCTATCCCAATGCTGCTTTTGTTCTGGTACTAGTTGGAGCTTTTATGCAAAGTCTATTTCTCAGGAGGACGTGAAGAATTATGAAATCTGCTGCCAGTCAAGATCAAGGTCAAGGAGAAGCTGGATTTACTGAGATGATTATATTCATTATGCCACACATGTGACTTGCATTACCCTAGAAGGAAACAGTAATGGTGAATGGTGCGGGAACACATAGTTTAAAAAAAATTGGTAAAAATGTTATAACATTTGCCATTTTAATAGTTGTAGTTGTTTATGTGTACAATTCGGTGACATTAAATTTAGTCACCATATTGTGTAACCGTCACCATTATCTATTTCCAAATTTTGCCATCACCCTTAACAGAAACTCAGTGCCCCTAAGCAATGATTACTTCCTTTCCATCTATGGTAACCACTAATAAACTTGGTTCTGTACCTTTGCCTATTCTAGACATTTTGTATAATTGGGATCATACAATATTTGTCCTTTTGTGAGTGAAGTATTTCACCCGGCATAGTGTTTTCAAGGCTCATCCATGGCATGGCATGTAGCAGGACTTCATTTCCCTTTATGGCTGAGTAACATTCCATTGTATGAATTTACCGCACTTTGTTTATCCATTCGTCTGTTGATGGACATTTAGGTTCCCATTTTTTGGCTATTGTGAACAGAGCTGCAGTGAACACTGATGTGACATCGCTTTTATGGAGACCAAGATTAGCGATTATTCTCATCCTTTAGAGAAGGAGAACTGGGGCCCAAAAAGCTTTGGGGTGGCCCCGTTAATCAGTGGAGAACTGGGAGTGAATCCCAGATTCCCGACATACTTGCAGGTCACTGGGCTCCACCAGAATCCAGGTGTCCAGGTGTGTGATGTAGCTCTGAGGGCTTGAAGTGAGGGCGCACGTGGCACAGTTTATCTTCAGCATTTGCCTCTGTCCAGGAGCTGTGCTTGGCACTCAGCTAACACATCAAGTGGACATGCACTCGGATTGAAACGAGGCTTTCTTTCCTCGTCTTCCTTAATCATCTGCTCCTAGGGTGATGATGGTAGGGTTTCTACACCAGAATTCACTGCTGATCAGAACAGTCACAATCACCACTGCAAAAACTTGCATCTGTCCAGCACTTTGTCATTTTCCAAGCCCATTCACACTCATTTTTTGTCCTAACAACCCTATGTGCGAGATGCAGGTTTAGAACCACTTATCAAAACCCTCGGGGTCAGATCTATCTCAGAATCCAGGACTTTGTAAACTTTGTAACTATAGTGCATGTCGTGTTTATTACATAAATTATCTTTGGGGTCAGAAGCAGCATTTGAAACCAAACAATAAAACGTATAAATAGCTCCCGAAATTGGATGCATAAAGATTAGCAACAATCTCTTGCCCATTGGGTCAGATTTTGTCACCCAGTGAGTTTTGAACAACTTTCAGGTTTTGGAGCATTTTGAGTTTGAGTCGTGCAGCTAAGGGATTTTAAAATCAGTCGCCATGGAGTCAACTCCAACTCATGACGCCCCGTGTGTGTGTCAGAGTGGAACTGTGCTCCATAGGGTTTTCAATGGCTGATCTTTTCACAAGTAGATCTCCAGGCCTTTCTTCCAACACGCCTCTGGGTAGACTCAAATCTTCAACCTTTTGGTTAGCATCTAAGCTCGTTAACTCTTTGTACCACCAGGGATTCCATAGGGATTTAAGTCCTGTACCTATTTTCCTTCCATTTCTAGAGGAGAATGTGAAGCCAGATATCCACCTAGAGAGATGAGCTGGGAGGAAACTGGTGAAAGTCCAAAGCCCTCACCTGGCTGCTCCTTGTCAGTAGAGGAGCTTGAAGTCCTGGATCTGGGAACTAACGCTGGGGCCACCCAGGACTCTGGTCCTCGAGGAATGGTGTTCAACCTTGCCTCAGTTTGCAGAACTGGCACTAATATGCCTACCTCGTGGAGTCGTAGTGAGAATGAAATGAAATGAGAATGAAATGGCTGGATTCCTTGGGTGGTGCCAACAGTTAAACTGCTCGGCTGCTAATGCAAAGGTTTGAGGTTCAAGTCCAAACAGAGGTACCTTGGAAGAAAGATTGGGCGATCTACTTCTGAAAAATCAACCATTGAAAACCCTATGGAGCACAGTTTACTCTGACACACTTGGGGTTGTCATGAGTCAGAATCAACTCAATGGCAATTGGAAGAGATGTGGCAGTTAGGAGAGGGGGGCAGTCCTGGTTTTGTGGTGCCTGAAGTTTGTATGATTTGGGGGGCTGTGTTAGTTATCTAGTGCTGCTGGATAACAGAAATGCCACAAGTGGATGACTTTAACAAAGAGAAATTTATTCTCTCACAGTCTAGGGGGCTGGAAGTCTAAATTCAGGGCGTCAGCTCCTGGGAAATGCTTTCTCTCTGTCAGTTCTGGGGGAAGGTCCTTGTCATTGATCTCCTGATCTAGGAGCTTCTCAGCACAGGGACTCCAGGTCCAAAAGACACTCTCTCCTCGAGCTTCTTTCTTGGTAGTATGCTTGCTTCTCTCTTTAGTCAAAAGAGATTGACTAAAGATACAACCTGATCCTGTAGATTTAGTCCTGCCTCATAACTGCCTCTAATGCTGCCTCATTAACGTAAAAAATTCGTTGCTGTGAAGTCAGTTCTGACACATAGTGACAGTGGTTAGGATTTACAAAACATAGGATAATCACATCAGATAATCACAAAATGGTGGTCAACCACACAGTATGTAATCATGGCCTAGCCAAGTTGACTCGCATTTTTGGGGGACACAATTCAATCCATAACAGGGGCCTTCTGAGAAAAAGAATACAAAATTACAAATATAAAATTAGGTACAAAGTGACTATTTAGCAAGGAATCACAACAGATTATAAACTTTAGCAAACTGACAAAGAACTCAAATATCACAAAACCCCCAAAATAGAACATGCTATTTTTTTAAAATTTTATTTATTTTGTTGTTGAGAATATGCACAGCAAAACATATACCAATTCAACCATTCCTACATGTACCATTTAGTGACATTGATTACATTCTTTGAGTTGTGCACCTATTTTCACCCTCCTTTTCTGAGTTGCTCCTCCCTCATTAACATAAATTTACTGCCCCCTAAGATTCCTATCTAATCTTTCAAGTTGTTGTTGTCAATTTGATCCCGTATTTATAGTCCTTACAAGAGCATAATATTCAAGGTTTACAGTTTTTACTACTTAAGCTGGAATATTGTTTGGTTTTAAGAATTCAGGGTTTTTTTTTTGGTTTAAGGTTTAAAGATTACCTCAGGGCAATAGTTTCAGGGGTTCATTCACCCTTCGTGGCTCCAGGAAGTCTGGAGTCTGTGAGAATTTTAAATATTGTTCTGCATTTTCCCCCTTTTGATCAAGATTCTGCTATAGAATCTTTGATCAAAATATTCAGTAATGGTAGTCAGGCACCATCCAGTTCTGCTGGTCTCATGGCAAAGGATGAGGTTGTTCATGGAGGTAATTATCAGCACATTCCATATCCTCTTTCTATTTCTGACACTCCTTCTTCCTCTGTTGTTCCAGGTGAATAGAAACCAATTGTTGGGCCTTGAAAGGCTACTTGCAAGCTTTTAAGACCCCAGGTACTACACAACAACCTAGGAGGTAGAACAAAGCACTAAACATATTATTAGGCAAGTTAGCTGGGTTGTCCCTTGGAACCATGACCCTAAACCTCCAAACCAAGAAACCGAATCCCAGGAGGTTTTTGGTTGCACATAAGCAGACTCAGCAACTACTCTGGTTTTTTTTTTTCTTTTGTCCTTGCTGTAAATATATCTATTACACAATTTCTGACAATTTGACTTTTTACAGCTGTACAACTTATTGACAGCAATTACAATAATTGATTGTGCAACTCTTAATCAATACAATATTTCCATTACCGTTAACCCCCCTTTTCACCTCCCTCCCGCCCTGGTAACCACTAATAAACTTTGTTCCTTATACATATACCTTTTCTTGTCTTTTTATGTAAGTGAGGTCATGTAATATTTGTCCTTTTGTGATTGACTTACTTCACCCAGTATAATGTCTTCCAGTTCCATCCATATAGTAGCATGTATCAAGATTTCATTTCTCCTACTAGTTGAGTAGTATTCCATTGTATGTTTGTACCACATTGTGTTTACCCATTCATCTGATGATGGGCATTTTGGTTGTTTCCACCTTTTGCCTATTGTGAATAGTGCTACAATGAACATTGGTGTAAAAATCTCTTTTTGAGACTCTGCTTTCAAGTGTTTAGGGCATATATGCATGAGTGGAATTGCTGGATCATATGATAGTTCTATTTTTAGTTTTTTGAGGAACCCTCACACTGTTTTCTACAATTGGCTGTACCATTTTGCATTCCCTCTAGCAATGGGTAAGACTTCCAGTTTCCCCACATCTTCACCAATGTTTGTTATTTTCAGGTTTTTTTTTTTTTTTTTTTTTAAATCTTGGCCATCCTAATGAGAATGAAATTGTATCTCATTCTGGTTTTGATTTGCATCTCTCTGATGGTTAATGACACAGAGCATTTTTTCACATGTTTGGTGGCCATTTGAATGTACTCTTTGGTGAAATGTCTATCCAAGTTCTTTGCCCATTTTGTGATTGAGTTGTCTTTTTGTTGTTAAGTTGTTGAAGTTTTATATGTATTTTGATTATTAGATTCTTGTAGGACATTCTCTTGGTAGCTTGTCTTTTCTCTTTTTTTTTTTGGTAAAATCTTTTCATGAAGGAAAGTTTTTTTAATTTTTAAGAGGTCCCACTTATTTATTTTGTCTTTTTTTGTTTGTGCTTTTGTTATTATATTAGATGATTCATTGTTAAAAGCTAGGCCTGACAGCATTGCTCTTGCTTTTTCTTTTAAGAATTTATGGTTTTAGTTTGCACACTTAGGTCTTTAATCCATTTTGAATTTGTTTTTGTTTATAGTGTGAGGCATAGTTTGTTTCATTTTTCTGCATGTGAAAATCCAATTTTCTCAGCACCAGTTATTGAGGAGACCTTTTTTTTTCTCCCTATAGTACCCTTTTCAAAAATCAGTTGACCATAGATGTATGAGTTTATTTCTGGACTCACAATTCAATTCCATTGGTCTATGTGGCTACTGTTTTACCAGTACCAGGCTGTTTCGATTATTGTAGCTGTGTTGTATGTTTTAGAATCAGGAAGTGTGAGTCCTCCTACTTTGTTTTTCTCTTTCAACATTTCTGTAGCTATTTTGGGGCCTCTTGGCATTCCACAGAGCCCTGGTGGCAAGACAGGGAACAGAGGGGCCCCCAAATCTGCAAACAAAGTAACAGGAAATGGGTCAGGGTGCAGAAACAAAGCCATTCCCTAGAACAGTGGGGCAGGGTATCAGAAAACAGCCCACAAACTTCTTTAAAATTGTCTTTCGGAAGCAGCTGAATGAAACCAGCCCCAGGGACATGCACAGAACATCCATCTGTGAGTCCTGTGTGACCTTCCACCAGGGGCAGTGAGGGGCTGCAGCCACAGCTGGGGGATAGAACTCAGGGAGTGAAAGACTGCACAGGTGTGACACCCCATAGTAAGTCCTGCTGCGAATCCGAGAGGCCTCCAGGACAGGAGCCATCTTAGAAAGCTACTGTGCGCACACCTTAGTTAACCTATGCCTGCCCAAAAGGGGCTACTTGCCGGAAAACACCACCTATTCCTCTGAATAAACATGAATCTTCCCCCAACTCCCTGCTCAAGAATTTTTAAAAGCCCATGCAAGCCCTTTGTTCTGTGAGATGGGGGTAAGTGTAGCTTAGGCCCTCCTTGTCTCCACTTGCAAGCCATTTCAACAAAGCTTTGCTCGTGTGGAAAACTCTTCATGCCTTACCTGCTCATTCTTGACCAGTGAGATGCAAGAACCTTATTTGATTGTGGTAACAGTGGCACAGTGGTTAAGAGCTCAGCTTCTAACCAACAGGTCAGCGGTTTGAATCCACTAGCCACTTCCTGGAAATCCTATGGGGCAGTGCTCCTCTAATCTGTAGGGTCACTATGAGTTGGAATTGACTGTACGGCAATAGGTTTTTTGGGGTTGGCATTCCATATAAGTTGAGGATTGGTTTTTCTATTTCTGTAAAGAAGGTTGTTAGGATTTTGATCAGAATTGCTTTGAATCTATAGATCATTTTGGGCAATATTGACATCTTAACAATATTAAGTCTTCTAATTAATGTACATGGAACATCTTTCCATTTCTTTAAGCCTTCTTTTATCTCTTTCAGCAGTGTTTTATAGTTTTCATTGTATAAGTCCTTCACGTCCCTTTTAGATTTATTCCTAGGTATTTTATTCTCTTAGATGCTACTGTGAATGGAATTGTTTCCCTAATTTCCCTTTCAGATTTCTCATTGCTGGTGTATAGAAACCGAACTGATTTTTGTTTGTTGATCTTGTACCCTTGTACCTTGTACCCTGAAACTTTGTTAAATTCCTCTATTAGCTCTGGAAGTTTTCTTGTGGACTTTTTGGGATTTTCTATACATACTGTCATGGATTAAATTATGTCCCCCCCAAAAGGCATGTATCAATTTGGCTGGGCCATGATTTCCAGCATTGTGTGGTTGTCCTCCACTTTGTGTTTGTAATTTTATGTTAAAGAGGGTTAGGTTGGGAATGCAACACCAACCTTACCCAGGTCACTTCCCTAATCCAATGTAAAGGGAGTTTTCCTGGGGTGTGGCCTGCACTGCCTTTCATCTTACAAGAGATAAAAGGAAAAGGAAGCAAGGAGAGAGTTGGGAACCTCATACTACCAAGAAAGCAGTGCCAGGAGCAGAGTGCACTCTTTGGACCTGAGATTTCTGTGCTGAGATGCTCCCAGACCAAGGGAAGACTGATGACAAGAACCTTCCTCCGGAGCTGACAGAGAGAGAAAGGCTTCTCCTGGAGTTGACGCCCTGAATTGGACTTGTAGCCTACCAGACAGTGAGAGAATAAATTTCTCTTGGTTAAAGCCATCCACTTGTGGTATTTTTGTTATAGCAGCACTAGATAACTAAGACACATAGGATCATATGGGATATGCTATTTTTGTTCATTAACTACCGGAAACACTTCTATGGTACTTTTTACCCCTACAATCTTTGGACTGTGTGTCCTTTGATTTCTTTTTCACATGATAATGATTTTGCAATATTTTTATAATGAGACTATAAAGATAATATAAAAAGAATTTTCTGTCTTTAGCATGGTTGATCAAAATTGCTTTTTTATTATTGAGAGCTTTAAAAAGTTCCTTTTAGATTTGCAACTATTCCTTGATAATGTCATGTAAATTTTTAGCATTGTTGTCAAATTTGGGAAACCTCTGTCCAGTTCCTTCCATAGATGAGCCCTTATTTTGCCTCCTGTTGGCCTATGGAGGACAAATCTTATTGGGAAGAGAAGATCCGGCTGCATTACCTACAAATGAAGCTTCAAAGTAGACAGGTATGTGATGATGTCTTAGTTTCCTCGTACTGCTGTAACAGAAATACCACAACAGAAATACCGTAATGAACAGAAAGTTATTTTAGTTTAGGAGGCTAGAAGTCCGAATCCCAGACTCTGGCTCTAGGGGAGATTTCTCCGTCAGCTCTAGGGGAAGGCCCTTTTCTCTTTCAGCTTCTATAGCCCTTGTGTTCCTTGGTTCCTTGATGATCTTCACATGGCATTTATTTGCCCCCAGTTTGTGGTTCTGTGTTTAATCTGCTCTTTTTATAACTCAGAAGTGATTAGGTTTAGGACATACTCTAACCTGGTATGGCCTCATTTTCATAACAAGGAGAACCATACTCAATTGGAATTATATCCACAGGCATAGAGGTTAGGATTCCAATGCACGTTTTGGGTGGACACAATTCAATTCATAACAGATTGGAAGAGGAGTGTGTAAGATCATGCCTGTTTCTCCCAATGCGACCTTCTCTCTAAACAGTGGATATTGTGTTCCAAGTCACATATTTTGTGTTCAGTATCCCATTGCACCCACACCACTTTAAGGAAGGAGGTCTTATTCCCATTTTACAGCTGGAAACAGAGACCTGGAGAAGTTATCGAATTCATAATTCACTGGAGGTCTGGGGAATGGCAAAGCCTGATTTGAACCTAGGATAACTGACATTCAGGTTCCTCTGGAAAAGCAGCTGGATCCCAGAATGACCAAGAACAGCCACATCTGTGGGGCACAGGAATGGGAGCTGCCTTGGGCTGGGGCAGGGGATATGCTGAAGAAAGTTCTTGGGAGGGAAATAGGCCATGACTAACGAACCACAGACCCTCTGGCCTGCCAAGCTCCTCTGCATGAGAAAACGAGTTTTTAAGAGGATAATGAACTCGGTCTGTAAGGGAAGTGAGCAGGCAGCTGGTGGAAAATGTTTCCATGCAGATTTAGCATCAGTGTCAATGCCCCTTACAGCCTGTTTCTGCAGCAAGGCAATGGCCTCACTCTAAGGAAGAAATATCCATTTTCCTCTGGCCTAGAACACTGGGAGTGATTACAACCAGCCAGTGAGGCTCCCAGGCTATTTCCCTATAAGTATTTATACTAAGCAGGTGCTCTTTGCTCATGAACTATCTCTCTCTCAAAAGGAGATTAAAATGAGACTGATTCAACCAAAGCTCTAAGACAAAGGGACCATCTACTCCCACTTTGCAAAATGAGATGCTGGAGAACCTAACCAACGAGGTGGTTGAAAACTGGTTTTGGAAGCTTTAAACTCTTACCCACTGAAGTGTAAAAAGAGAGGGCATAGAAAGGAGGGAAGGTAGAGACTGGTGATTGGATGTTGGAGAATGTCTTTGGAAGGAGCTGTGCTATGCTTCTGATCCTTGATGGAGGAGGAGAGAGGGATACTTTCACCCTTCTTTCAAGTCTGTTGGGAATTCTTGAAGATCTTGACACATATCCTTCTGGTGCTTAAAAGCTATGCTGTTGTTGTTGGATGACCTTGAGTCCATTTTTGACTCATCTGGAACCCATGTGACAGAGAGTAGACCTGCCCCATAGGGTTTTCTTGGCTGTAATCTTTACCAAAGCAGATCACTAGTTCTTTCTCTTGAGGAGCCACTGGGTGGATTCAAACACCCAACCTTTCAGTTAGTAGCTGAGTGCTTAACTGTTGCACTACCAGGGCTCCTTCTTGAAAACTATAATAGACTGATATCAATCTTATACTGAGAAATATACAAAACAAAAGGCTGTGGCTGCACCTGTCTGCAGGCAACTCAATGAACAGAGGGCTGCTTTTGGGAAGTCATGCCATCCCCACTGACTATGATCAAGCAGGAGTGTTTCCTGTGCATTCGTGAGAGAGAGCACTCTCTGAGCACTTAGTGTGTGCTTGGCGCTTATGTGCTTCTCACGCATTGCCTCCATTTTCAGGGTAAGGTTGCTGCATGGCAGAATGGCTAAGGAACCTATTCATGCAATAGTCCATGGTAGAACTTACAGATCTTTTCTGTTTTGTAGGCTGGAGTTGGCACACAACATGGAACTAGTTCTGAAGGCTGGTGGTTCGAATCTACCTAGCAGTGTCTCAGAAGACAGGCCTGGCAATCTACTTTTGAAAGGTCACAGCCTTGAAAACTCTATGCAGCAGTTCTACTCTCTGCACACAGGGTCACCAGGAACCAGAATCGACTCAACAACAACTAACAACGAACAACAACAGTTTGTGGTATTTTGTTATGGCAGTCCTAGGAGACTAATACAGGAGCCCTTAGTCCAGCCTAAGTTTTCCTTTTGACCAGCTTTTCAGCCTCCACTGGAATTGGCAAATGCCTTGAGGGAAAATGTGGTACCCGATGTTGGCTCACCTCTGCTCTTCTCTCCGCTCCGGGATCTGAGCCCCTCAAGTCTTTGTTGCATCAGTAGCTGCTTTATACCCTCAAACAGGTACTCTCAGAATCTTTTGCTTAGCTACTATAGTTGTTTTCAGCAGAAGGGTCAGTCGGCCACATGGTAGTCCACAATTACTGGAAGCAGAAATTCCCTATATTAAGATGCGAAGAAACCAAACCTGGAATTTCAATCCTAATTTTAATTCCTGCTTTGTTTAATATTTTTCCCATAGAAAATGTTTCTTTGAAATGTTAAAAAGCAAAGATGTCACCTTGAAGACTAAGGTGTGCTAACCCAAGCCTTGATATTTTCAATTGCCTCATATGCATGTGAAACCTGGACAATGAATAAGGAAGACCAAAGAAGAACTGATGCCTTTGAATTATGGTGTTGGCAAAGAATATTGAATATACCATGGACTGCCAAAAGAAGGAACAAATCTGTCTTGGAAGAAGTAAACCCAGAACGAATGCTCCTTAGAAGCAAAGATGGCAAGACTTTATCTCACATACTTTGGACATGTTAGGAGGAGGGGTCAGTCTCTGGAGAAGGACATTATGCTTACTAAAGTAGAAGGTCAGTGAAAAAGAGGAAAACCCTCAACAAGATGGATTGACACAGTGTCTACAACAATGGGCTCAAGCATAGCTGCAACTGTGAGGATGGCACAGGTCTGGGTGGTGTTCTGTTGTACATAGGGTCACTATGTGTTGGAACTGACTCGACAGCACCTAACAACAACAACAATTCAACAGTTCTCTATGAAATTGACTTTCCCCCAGAGGCTCTTCCCTGAGCTAGGATGTACCTCTGAAGCCTCTCTCTGTTTCTCCCAGACGACCCGGCAGCTCAGTGATGGAGCTTGGGGCAGCCAGTTTGCTCTTTACATGAAAGAAGATGGGCACAGCTTCTGCAGTGTTGGGCCATCTAGCCCAGTGTAGTGGGTTGAATGGTGCCTCCCCCACCACCACACCCCTACTTCCCCTCACCGAAAAAGGATCTCTTCACCTGCAACCTCAGAATTACTTTATTTGGAACAAGGGTCTTTGTAGATGTAATTAAGGTGAGGATCTTGAGATGAGACCATCTTGGATTAGGGTGGGACTTAAATCCAGTGACGGGTATCCCTATAAGACAGAAAAGAAGACACACAGAGACACAGAGGAGAATGCTGCATGAAGATGGGCGCAGAGACCAGAGTGATGTGTCTACAAGCCAAGGAATGCCAAAGATTGCCAGCAGCCACCAGAAGCTAGGAGAGGGACATGGAACAGATTGTCCATCAGAGCCTCCAGAAGGAACCAACCCTGTTGATACCTTAATTTCAGACTTCTGGCCTCCAGAATTAATGCCTATTGAGAGACAGACATGAGGGAATATGCCTGTTGAGAGAATAAATGTCTGTTGTTTTAAGCCACCAGGAAATGAAGACATCCAGCCATGTTGGATGAGGTTTACAATGCAGTCTTCTGGCAGAGTTGGCTCTAAGTGAGTGATCACATCTTCTTACATCACAAAGCTATAGACCCTGGGGCCAGAGCAGTGTCCAGTGGCCACAGAGAGGCTAAAATAAAGTCCATTAAGTTCCAGTTGGGCACAGGTTGATCAGGTCGGCTGGATCCGCATGAATGTAAGGGGATCCAAGGATGATAACTATCCATCCCCACTTTTCCACTATCACCCTGCCAAAGCCTCCTAGAAACAGGCCATCCAAGAGTTGCTACAGCTAGCTGTGGGCTGCACTCGTATTTCTCAGTTTACTGCAAATGGCCAGAATAGGTAATGATGTATAAAAGGAATGAAATGGTGACAAAAATGGACCCGTTTGCAAAGTGCTTGTACAGTATTTATGGCTCAGATACACCATTTAGCACTGTAGTTGGAGGATGATTGATGCTTCAGCAATACCAAGTGCTTTGCAGGATGGGCACAGGCAGAGAGGACACACAACTGAATTTTGGGGGAGCAGAATATCTCCCCTCTCTGGATGGGAAAGGACAAAAGCTTGCCCGACTGTAGCCCTCACTTGTCATTCTTGTGATCTTGCATCTTGATAATTCTGCAGCTTCTCCTTTTCCTTCCAGTTCACAAGGCATCTTCAGTGCAGTCGCTGCAGCGAAAACACAGAGAAAGGTAAGATGTGAGATGTTTTGTGGGCATGGCCAAGTTTAAGGGACTGCAGGCCACAGTCAAGTCAGTGGGTAACAGGTGAACAGGAGAAAGGGCAAGATCGTTGAAAGTCAGACTTCCCTAAGTTGAATCTCAGCTCTGTACCTTTTCTGTCCTTGACCTGTCACTTAACCTCTCAAATTCACCATCTGGAAAAGAAGGACAATGATGTGGACTTGATAGCTTTGCTGTGAGGAGGAAATAAGACATTGCCCATAAGGGAGAATGCGTTCAACATCCTGGTTTCTCAGGTTCTTCACCTTTTAATCACCACCAATCTTTTGCTGCACTGAGTCTCACCACTTCACCCTGGTTACGCCTGGGACCTTATCGCCGCCAGAAAGACCACTTATTGGAAATCATAATTCCATATATCTCCTTCTCCGACCATTCCTCCAACGCTTCCAGCTTGCTCAGGAGTCCCTGCTGCCACGATTGCTTGACTGGACCAAGACCTCCTGTCCACATTCCTGGATGTAGGAAACAAAATGGGCTTTCTGCTCCTACACCTGCCACCCTGCCTCCTTTCTCCAAAAGCAGATATAGCAATACTCTTAACATTTAAACCAGATCACGTTCTTCCTTTGCATAAAGCCTTTTCATGGTTTCCTAAGTGTCAGTCAATTAAACCAGACAACTAGCTCATAGATATATATGAGCACCTTTTATTACGTACCAGCTGCCATGCTGGGTTACATCAGTGAACAAGGCAAAGGCAGTGCCTGCCCTCAACTCCTCCTATACCAAGAACGGAAATTACCACTCTATATGACTCGATGACTCGATGGCAGTGGGTTGGGTATACATCATCCTATTACAACCTGGCTGACTCTCTGCTGTCATTTCTGCCTGCCAAGCCCTGTGTCTTTATTCAACAAACATTTTGTTGAAGACCCACTATGTGTCAGGACCCATCTCTTAATATTCACTAAGAAGTAGACCCGAGGGAGCCCTGGTGGTGCAGTGGCTAAGCGCTCGGCTGCCAGCCAAGAGGTCAGCAGTTTGAACCCACCAGGCGCTCCACGAGAGAAAGATGCGGCAGTCTGTCTCCGTAAAGACTTACAGCCTTGGAATCTCTATGGGGCAGTTCTACTTTGTCCTACAGGGCCACTATGAGTGGGAATCGACTTGATGGCAGTCATCTGTCAGTTTGTCATTATGCAGTGGCTTTTGTGTTGTTATTATGCTGAAAGCTATGTCATCAGTATTTCAAATCCCAACAGGGTCACCTGTGGTGGACAGGTTTCGGCAGAACTTCCAGACTAGGACAGATGAGGAAGAAAGGCCTGGTGATCTATTTTTGAAAATCAGCTAATGAAAACCCTATGGGTCACAACAGAATATTGTCCCATATAGTGCTGGAAGATGAGCCCCCTACGGCGGAAGACACTCAAAAAGCACAATGGCCACAACAGTAGACTCAAGCATACCAATGATCAGGAAGGTGGTGCAGGACAGGAAACATGTCGTCCTGTTGCTCATGAGCCTTCCTGAGTCAGAGCTGACTCAATGGCAACTAACAACAACAACATGAAGCAGGCTTTTTTTTTTCTTTTTTAATGTCTCAGATGATAAAACTGAGCTTCAGAGAAGAAAAAAAACAAAAAAACAAAACACTTGCCCAGGATCACACAGCCACTGTGTGACCATATCAGGATTTGAATCAGGCAGTCAGGTTCCTCTGCCAGCGGGGTATGTTTCTGCTATGTTGTCAGCTTGGGTAGCTCTAATGCTACCGTTTAGCCCCACTGTTTACCCAGGTGGACACCACCATTACTCATCAATAAATCCCACGGCATAACACAGGGCATTGGAGGACACCCCTCCACCCCCACTCAACCCCTTTGTGGATAATCTTAGGCTATTTCTCAGGCAAAAACTATCTTCCATGTTCTTTCATTTTTCTTGTCAGTACGCTTATTCCAGGTTTCTGCTCTTATTGCCTCTTATGGATTGAATTATGTCCCCTCCCCCCAAATTTATGGTGAAATAATAAAGCTACAGCTGCTAACCAAAAAGTCGGCAGTTTGAATCCACCAGGTGCTCCTTGGGAGCCTTATGGGGCAGTTCTACCCTGTCTTGTAGGTCGCTATGAGTCGGAATCGACTTGGCGTTTGGTTTTTGGATCCTAACCCCCATACCTATGAAGGTAACAGTGTTTGGAAACAGAGTCTTTGAAAATGTTATCAGTTAATTTGACATGAGTTCACACTGGAGTAGGATGGGTCCTAATCCAATCTGGGTGGTGTCCTTAGAGAAAAGACACAGAGAGACAGACAGAGGAAGAAGGTCATATGAAGATGTTTCTACAAGCTAAGGAACACCTGGGGCTACCAGAAGCTGGAGGAGACAAGAAACGGTGTTCCTTTAGAAACTTCAGAGAGACCATGGCCCTGCTGACAACTTGGTTTTGGAATTTTAGCTTCTAGAACTGTGAGACAATACGCTTCTGTTCTGATGAGCCACCAGCGTGTGGTATTTTGTTAACAACAGTCTTAAGAAATGAATACACTGTCTTTCTCACCTTCACCAACAATTCCTGGGTCCAACAATTCTGTGACATAGGTCAGATTTTATTATGGTCTCCATTTTAGGTGAAGACGATTAGGCTGAGAGAGTTTAATTTACTTCCTCATTCCCAGCTAGTGAGCAGTAGAAGATTTGATCCCAAACTTCTGCCTCAGAATATTCCATACTTTCCATTGTTCCTGTTGCCTTCTCCCTGTTACTTCTGCCTCCATGCTTCTGCAGGAAGGTCTAGGAGGCTTCTTCCTGCATGTTCACACTGGTTCATTTTAGTAGTGTAGTAGAGCGCTGTGTTGAGAAGGTCTCTGAGGCTGTGTTTAAGCTCAACAGGAAAGAGTCCTGTGATTAGGGATGTCTGCTGAGAGTGGAGGGGAAGTGTTGGCCATGCATTCGCAGTTCCTGAATTTCTGTACTATCTCTTAGGTAACATAATGTGGAAGTTTAAACATTGCTTGTGAAATATTGCTTGACAGGGTTGCTTCTAGGGGAAAGAGTAGTGAAAAATATTAGTTCCTTTAAAATACCCACCTCTAGTGTTGCATTAGATGGAGTTCAGGGCTGGCTTTGGGAATAGAAACACTGGATTGGGGCATCAAACATTATAGGTGAGGTAGTATAATGAATGAATTGAGACTTTGGGCCTGGCATACCTGGGTTTAAAATCCCTCCCTGTCACATAGTAGCTGTGTGACCTTGAGCAAGATGATTAAACTTTATCAACTTCAGTTTCTAAGTCTGAAAGTGGATATGGTGTTCCTGGCTGACATGAATGGTTAAATGCTTGGCTATTAAGCAAAAGGTTGGCACTCTGAGTCCACCCAGAGGCACCTTGGAAGAAAGGCCTGGTGATCTACTTCTGAAAATTTGCAGTGCAGTTCTACTTTGACAAGCATGGCGTCACCATGAATCAGAATCGCCTCAACAGCAACAGGTACTGTAAAATGGAGATAGTAATGATGCTTACTAAATAGTGTTGTTGAGTGGCTGAAATGAAATAAGAAGTGTTCCATAGAAGTTAATTATTAATACTATGATGCATATAATTCATAGCATAGTTCCTGGCACATAGATGGCACTCGGAAATTTTCCTTCCCTCCCTTCTCTTTCTTTCTGCTGCAGGAAACCAGGCAAGACCCTTGTCTTCTTCTGCCCTGGATCCTGTATCTGCAAAGTGGAGTCAGCTAGCTTCATATCGAGGTCCTGGTGGTACCAGGAAGATCCCTGTAAAACTTGCAGTTGCCCAGATGACAAGGGAAAGGAAAAGATCCTGTCTGCTTCCAAATCATGGCCTACTTCTTCCAGTGAAAAATAGGTGCTTACTGGTGGTCCCTACCGTTAGGAGCAACGAGAGGCTGCGTCTGACCCCTGGGTTACTTGGAACAGCTAAAGAAAGACCTCCAGCCTCCACTGTCAGGCATCTCTGCCTTTGCTAAGCACCTTTTTGTTCTGCCCAGCATTCTCAGCTTTTGATTCTGCTGGTCAAATTGCAGTCTGCTCAGGACCGTGCTTTGGGCAACACAGGTAGAACAGACGCAGAACAGAAGGTCTTGGAGAGGTGGACAGGGCATTGAGAAAGGTGGCTGATTTGCAGGGTGTGACATCTTTCAGGAAGTGCCTGGGAAGTATGAAAAATTTGGAAGACTGATGGACTAAAAAGATACCTAAAAGGCTGGCTAGCACGGTCCTGCTAGCATAATTATTTTATTTCCCTATGATTGTTCTAGATATTCTTGTTGATTGTATTTGGACCTGAATTTAAGTTTTGAGAAGAAGCAGTTCTTAGTGGTTAAAAGCAGAGGTTTGCCCAGCCATTTAGACCTGGGTTCAAATAATGTTGCTGTTAATCTCTTGCCGTTTGACTTTGGACTAATGAATTAACCTCTTTCTGTTCTAATCTGTAAGGTAGGATAATGGTATCTGATAGAATAGGTGGTTCAGTGATAGAATTCTCTTTCCATGCGGGAGACCTGGGTTTGATTCTTGACCAATGCATCTCCTGTACAGTCTCTACCTGTCTGTTAGTGGAGGCTTGCACCTTGCTATGATGCTGAACAGGTTACAGCAGAGTTTCTAGACTAAAACTAGAAAGAAGGACCTGGTGATCTACTTCTGAAAATCAGCCCCAAATCTGCAACTGATCATGGAGATGGCACAGGACCAGATGTGTTTCATTCCATCGTGCATGGGGTCTCCATGAGTCAGGGGCTAACTCCACAGTAGCGAACAACAACATAGCTTAGTTGTGAGAAGAAAGTAAAAGAATGAATGGAAAGCATGATCACAGAGCCCAGCGTGAGCAGGGCATGGCGGGTACCCCTGACATTATTGCCTGAGCAGGTTTTCAGGGCATAGAAGGAAGAGCTCTTGTTTAGGACTAAGAAAACACCATGTTCTTTCAAGCCGAATGAGCTGGGCCATCACAAACTCCCAATGTCCCATTTCCTGTGGAGATAATAACACTACTCTGCCTATTTTACCAGGTTGTTGGGAAAATCGACCACGTAATGGATGAGAAAATGTGTGGTTAACTATCCAGCATTATCCAAGTGGAAGGTGTTGTTTTTTTTTCTTTTAAGTCAAGTTTGTTGAGGAATAACTCATGTGCAATAAAACTTACCCCCTTTTAAGTGTACAGTTAGATGAGTTTTGACAAATGCTGACAAAATGCCATCAAGATATAGAATGTTTCTGTTACTCCAGAAAATTCCCTCATGTCCCTTTGCAGTTAATCTTCTTTCCTCACACCCAGCACCTGACAACCACTGATGGGCTATCTGTCCCTATATTCTTCCTTTTCTAGAATGTTATGTGAGTGGAATCACAAAGTATGTAGTCTTTTGTGTCTGGCTTCTTTCTCTTAGCATAATGTTGTGTGGTTCTGTGTATCAGTATTTTCATATTTTGTCCCCTTTTATTATTTACTATTCCATTTTTTTGGATTTAAAAAAGGTTTATAGTTTTTTTAAACTATGGTATATTTTAAATATTTACATTTCCCCTACTTTAATTCCTTTAACACATGGAAACATATTTTATTATAAATGTGCTGTTCACAAGATAATTGCCATCTTTAAGAAATATGAATTCACAGCACATATAGCAGACTTTGTGGGTTGGTACGGGGATTTTAAAGGAGCCCTGGTGGAGCAACGGTTAAGTGCTCATTTGCTAGCTGAAAGGTTGGAGGTTTGAACACATTCAGCAGCTTTGCGGGAGAAAGACCTAGTGATCTACTTCCTTAAAGATCACAGCAAAGAAAACCCTATGGTGCAGTTCTGTTCTGTCACATGGGGTCACTATGAGTTGAAAATCACCTCTACGGCACCTGACAATAAATGGGATTTTAAGATTGTTTAGTGTCCTCACTGGTCATCTTTCTTCAACCCTTTTGTATGGCTGTGCTGTGCTGTGCATCACCGCACTTGCAGGTAATGTTAAAAGGCTTAATGTGTGGTCTTTTTGAATGTGGGGGCCTTTCGAATTTTCCTGAGAAGGAGTTGTTTTTAGCCATTTTGTGTACCTGTTCCTTCCAGAAAGCCAAAAACCCTCCAGTCAGGGATTACGAAGAATACCTCAGAGGAGAGAGGACAAAGGCCTCCATGGCATACGGGCCGTCACCGGTGAAGAGGAACTGGTCCGTTCGCCACTCAGTACCAGGATGTGATTTCAAATGGGCTTCAGTTTTTCCAGTCCAGGAATCTCCTTACAATAAGTCACAATCCTTGAGAATCTACAGTGGACTTCATGTAAGAGGGCAAGGCAAGGTCCAGAGAACTAAAGACGAGGGCAGTAAACCACCTGCTTGAATTTCTCCTTATCTCTGCAGCCCTTCATGCCCCAGCTCTGGATTCGCCTCTATAGGCCTCACTGAACCCACACCAGAGGAAGTCACACCACAGGGCTGCCTGACCTCACTTTAAATACGAAGTCTTAAAATGGCCTTCTTCACTGCTGCTCTTTGAGGGCATTGGTGGTTCACTGGTAGAATTTTCCCCTTCCATACGGGAGACCTAGGTTCGAGTCTGTCAGGTTTCGGTGGAGCTTTCAGACTAAAATGGACTAAAAAAAAGGCCTGGCGATCTACTCTTGAAAATCAGCCAACTGTCTGATCTCCAGCTGATCATGGGGGTGGCTCAGAGCCAGACAGTTTTTTGTTCCATTGTACATGGAGTCACCATGAGTTGGGGGCTGACTAGATGACGCTAACAACAACTCCTGTTCTACTCCCTGGGGGAAACATTATGGCTCATACTTTCTTCTTGGACTGTCCACATGCCCTTCTTCACTGTCATTCTCCCTCTGTGTGGCCACTTTGTGCATCCCTGAGGACATGGAAGGCTCAGATGTGAACTACTTCCTCTCCTCACTGCCAACCTAATGAACCACCTGTATGTGACTGACCCCTTCTCTCTTCTAGGTGGTTACAGTGAAGAAGGACCTCTTCTTCTACCAAAAACAGTCCCTCCACTAGGGCTCCGGGCTTCTTTCTCTCCCTCCTTCTCTCCTTGATCATTAATCTTTCTCCTCACAGCCATTCTCATACACATACACGCATACTTGAGATTCTCGACCTTCAAATAGCCTCACTTGACACACACCTTCCTCCAGTAATGCCCCATTTCCCTGCTCCCCAGTGTAATCACGCTTCTTGAAAAGCTTCTCCACTGATGTTGTCCTCACTCATCAATCACTCTAGAGAGGTTTCTACCTTTACCCCTCACCTGTCAGGGTCTCTAGTAATGACCACATTGTCAAACACCACAGGTACGTCTCTGATCATTGTAGGTGACCTTCTGCAGCATCCCACAATGGCAACGAATCTCTCCTTGAAACATTCTGCTCTCCTGGCTTTTGCTCCCTCTTGGTTTTCCTCCTACCTCACTGGCTACTCCTTCTCTTTCTCTTTTACTTCTTCTCTGTGTGACCTCTAAAGTTTGGGAGTTTCTTGTGGCTTGGCCTTGGGTCTCCTGCTTTCTTTCCCTTTATTCTTTCCTTCGGTGGCTTAATATCATCTTTTGGATGAAGATTCCCCAAAGTGCATCTCCAGCCGGATCTCTCCTCTGAGATTCAGACTCATGTCCTAACTTGACCCCTTGATATTTTCACTTAAATAACTGCCATCTCAAACTTGAGATGTCTGCATCTTGGATTCTTTAAGCCTGTGCCCATTCCCTCCGGCCCTGTCTGACTTCATAAATGGCACCACCAGCCACCCAGTAATTAATCTACAAATATTTAGACCGTGGATGTCTCTTTTTTCTTCATTGCAATCCGCCCCTGAGTTTGTCAGATGGCTCAATTGTATCCATTTTGCCTCTACTTTTTATCTTAGTCCAGGAGAATATTCTCCGGAGGAGTCTTACAAAGCCATTGCTCTCCTCACTTCACTTCTACCCTTCTACAGTCACAGCAATGATGTAGATTGTAAGTAGTATATTTGACCCTCACTCTTCTGTTGAGCACGTTTCAATTAATAACATTCAAATTGCTTATCATTGCCAGCATGGGCTGGTCCTAACCTGCTTCTCCCTCCTACTCTCATCTTGGTTCTCTAGTCTCCAGCCACACTAGCCTGTGGGAATGAAATGCCTGGGCCCTTTCCAGGCTCAGATTTTCTCATGCCCTTCCCGCTTTCTGAAAGATTCTTCCGTCAGTTCTTCTAATGACTGGCTCCTTCTATTTGTGTGAATCTCAGTTTAATTGCCACCTCTTTCTCCATCTTTCCAAAGTAGGCCCTACCTCACATGGTCTTCTTTCAAGTTCCTTAGATTATTTCCATCATAAATCCATGTTTTTAAATTACTTACGTACTTTTTTTTTTTGGTACAAATCCCCCACTATAATGTTAGCTCCATTAGAGCAGAGTTTCTATTTGTCCTGTGTCTTCTTGTGTCTCTGGCACCCAGCACATTGCCTGGCACAGAGCAAGTGCTCACAAACGTCTGTTCACTGCATTAATCCTTAAGCAGCTTGAATTCTAAGTCAATAATGGGGGTGTTGGCGGGTTTGGCAGGAAGGGCATTTTCCTCTAGGCTCTGTGCTGGTGGGCTTTGTGACCCTCAACAAGCTGTTTCTTCTTTCTGGGTCTCAAATTCCAAATATGGCAGACACATGGACAGTAGCTATACTACAGAGTTGAGCAAATCCCCAAAATAGGATGAGTGGTTCAGGCAAAGAGGGGTCTGGGCGTTTTAATTTCATTAACCCATCTGGAATAATAGCACCTGAGAAGATGAAATGTTTGCTGCAATGGTGCTATAAATATTCTCAGGACACCATACTGAGGGGACCTCTGTATCCTCCTGTTATGGACTGAATTGTGTTTCCCCAAATATATGTTGGAATCCTAACTCCTACACTTGTTGATGTAATTTAATTTAGTTTAATGTAATCATTCAGTCCATTGAGGTCATACCAGTGTAGGGTGGATCCTAAACCTAATATAATCAATCAGTCAGTTGAGGTCACACCAGTGTGGAGTGGATCTTAAGCCTAATTGCTTCTGAGCTATAAAAAGAGCAGATTAGACACAGGAGCAAGGACGAACAGGGACGATTAATGCCACATGAAGATTAACACGGAGCTGTGGAATGTTGGGGCTACCGAAGAGGAAAGAGGCAGGGATCTTACCCCCATAACCAACAGAGAGAGAAAGTGCCTTTCTCTATAGCCAGTTGCCCTGAATTTGTACTTCTAACCCTCAGAACTCTGAGATAATCAATGGCTGTTCATTAAAGCCACCCAATTATGGTATTTCTGTTACAGCAGCACTAGGAATATAAGACACACCCATTACAGCCATCTGGCCTCCCCACTCTGCACAGAGAACCTCTTACATTTGTAAATTATCAAGATGGTTTCTGTGATTTCTGGGGACGAGAGGAAGCGCAGAAATTAGTGGCTGTCTACATTATCCCTGGTGGTAATCAGCAGAAAACCCTTCCCAGGATTCAGAGCCTCAAATCCAAATGGCACAGCCTCCTAATATTTGTTAAAACTCTCCTCTTTAATCGTCATTAATCATGAGGCCCATGAAACTGATGGAACGTTTTAGTGATGAGAGGCAGAAAAAGCCAGAAGGACACCAAATAATACTGTTGCCTGGAGAAATGGAAAGATAATCTTCAAAAGTCTCTAAAAGAGAGAATTAGGAATCAGGGAAAAAAGACTTCCAGTGCAAAGGCAAATGCTTTTAATTGAACCTTTTATTTCAGATGTTTTTTTTTCTGTTAGAGCTTATCATGCTAAAGCAAGATGTTAAGCACATTCTTTATAGTTTAGGTAAGAGCCAAGTTTCCTTTCTGGTGCCATTCAGAAGGCATGGAGTCAGGGAGAGAAGGAGTTGAAATGGGTGGGAGAGAGTTCAAATGAGATCAGATATCAACCACAAAAATTTTCCCAGAGATCCCCAACCTAGGGTTAAAAATAGAGTGGCAATTATGTTATAAAACAATATTCCTGAGGCTTTACCTTCTCCTGCTTACTGAGAAATTCAATCCCACTCAGGTTCCTTCCAATTGGTAGAAGGTGTATACAGGGTGTCCGTGTTTGATCTGAGAAGTTGTTCTCTTGGTTACCTGAGGTATCTAGCCCTCCTCTCCTGCTGACACACCCCGAAGGAATGACCTTTGTCACCCCTCACGCTAAAAGAGGCTTCTCTGCTGCTGATTCTCACAGAAATACAGAAAAACCATTCTCTGGCTTTCCACATTCCTTTATTGCAGCTGTCAGATTCTAGGACTCTGAACTCGATGAGGGGGCTGGGCTAGGGACCTTCGAGCAGCCAACTCTGAGGAATATTTTCAATTGTATCTCTTTCTTTACCTTTTATACAGCCCATCTGCCTGCTTGCATTCGTTGCTGAGGGTGGGGTGTACCTAGGAGGGCCTCAGCCCCTCATGAAAGTCAGGAGATACATCCCACACCAGCTTCTCAGACCTTCCTAGCCTATTTGAAGCCCTAGTACACATAGTTTGGATTCAAGCTGAACCCCCTCTCACAGTAAATTTCTCTTTCCATTTCATTCATTCTCAGGGTGTTTAAAAGCTTATTGAGCAAAGAGTGGCAATGCAGGTATCAAGTGGGCAAACAGCAGCAGTTGTTCCCTTGGCTAGAGCTTACCTGCTCTCAGGCTGACTTTGGAACCAATCTGAACTGCGGACTACCACCAGAATCCTTTATAGTGCTTCCTGCTTCCTCTTCAATGATGTTCAAGTGCTAGGTTGGAAAGACCTCAAAGAGGAGGAAGAAAATTGGAGAAGGGAAGTGAGAGCTTTTATATATAATATTTAAAAGACTCATAGGCACTTCAAGGCCACTCCTCACTTTCTGGATGCTCACTGCTGAGTAGTGACAAGTCTTAAGTTCCATTCATCCTCTAGGCCAGTCATGTGTAAACCAGGGCAAGCCCGAAGTGGGCTTTCTTGTCCCATGTGTGCCAAGGAGCCAAGTGCGTGTACTACAGGTAAAAAGCAAACCCTCCAAGGCCTCCACACATTTAGTGTTCCTCCACTGTTGTTGTTATTTGTCATTGAGTCAGTTCCAACACATAGAGGCCCTATAAACAACAAAATGAAACACTGCCCTGTCCTGTGCCATCCTCTCAATCATGGCTATGCTTGATCCCATCATTGCAGTCACTGTGTCAGTCCATCTTGTTGGGGGTCTCTCTCCTTTTTGCTGACTCTCTACTTTACCAAGCATGATGTCTTTCTCCAGGGACTGGTCGCTCCTGATAACATGTCCAAAATATTGTATACTACCTGGACAATATTGTGGCTGCTTCTTAGCCTGATCTCCAATTGTACAGTATTTGGCCCACCTTACCCCTCCAGGATTTTCCTCTTCACTCTTTCTCACTCTGCACATGCAGTATCTGGAAAAATGTCCCACTTCCATACCTCTGTTCCCTTTGTAATTACTCAGTTGTTCTTCCCTAATGGAATGAATTCCTTCCTCTCACCCCTGTCTACCAAAATCCTACCCATTTAGTGGGTGGTCGAGGTTGAGAGATTCTACCATCAAAACATGCCTCTGCCCAGCCAAAACTAACCTCTTATGTATCTATGTTCTTCCATAGCACTTGAATTTCTGTCATAAAACCCATTTCCCATGTGTTATAGTTGCGCATGAACGTATTTTGTTCTATCTTGTAGTTGTAAAGTCCTCGAAAGCAGCTCTTGATCTTATTCATATATTTCGGAGTCTCTTGCACGTTGTTCTGCTCATAAATCAAAACCAAACCAAACCTATCGCTGTTGAGTCGATTCTGACTCATAGCGACCCTATAGGACAGGGTAAAACTGTCCTATACAGTTTCCAAGTCTGTAAATCTTTATGAAAGCAGACTGACACATCTTTCTCCTGAGGAGCAGCTGGTGGGTTCTAATTGCCAACCTTTTGGTTAGCAGCTGAGTACCTTAACCACTACACCACCAGGGCTCTTTAAAATTAAAAAAACCAAACCCACTGCCATCAAATCGATTCTGACTCACAGCAACATTATAGAACAGAGTAGAACTGCCTCATAGAGTTTCCGAGGAATGCCTGGTGGATTTGAACTGCTGACCTTTTGGTTAGTAGATATAACTGTTAACCACTATGCCACCAGGGTTTCCAGGGCTTCTTAGTAGATGCTTAAAACATGCCTATTTAGTTGAATCATTTTGCCTCTGGCCATGAAAACACACTGCATAGTCATTGGGAAGATTGGCCCATGGAGTCCACTTGAATTTGCATTGTCCTAAAAAAAAAAAAAAAGTGGCCAAATCAGGGTGAGGGCTCAAATTTCAAGTGGCAATTTGGACAGTGTCACCAAATAAGTTTGGCTTGTCATAGTCAGAGTTAGTCTTTGATCCAATCTTTTTTTTTTTTTTCTCCTAATCTTCATAGAATAGCAAGAGAGAGGAGAGAAGAAAAAGACCTTTTAAAATGTGTTTCAATCATGACTAAAGACATTTGGGTTAGGAAGTCTCAAATTGAATTGAATGTCCATTCACTCATTCAATCAATAAGCATGCATTGAAGAAATATTCGGTGATTGCCTCCTAGGCACCGTGCCTTCTGTACTGGGGATGCATGGGTGAGGGATGTGGGTACAGTCCTTGACCTCACAGGGCTCACATGGAGCGTCTGTGCTATACTAGGCATCAGCTGCCTCTGGGCACACAACAATGACTAAAGCATGTTCTAGGCCCCTTAGGCTCTCACTACCTGGGGACATGGGGAGAGAAATAACACAGTTAACCTACAATTTCACTACAGTGTGACAGGGGCCAGACAGGAGTAAGCTCAGGACAAAGTAGAGGTGCCAAGGAGAAAAAGGGAACCTGGCCTGAGGAGGCCCAGACAGCTGCTCTCAGATCCAGAAGATCTGAGTGAATTCCTGGAGGTTGAGTTAGAGTGATCTAGGCAGCCTGGGGCATGGGGAGAGAAAACAAAGATGCAGCTTACCAATCAGATAAAGGCTGGGTCCAAATCCCAGCTCTGCAAATTACTGGTCGGTATGACTATCACTGTTTTTCAACACAGCATGCCCAGGACAGTGAGAGATCAGGGCGCATTTGGAAAGTTCAGTTCATTGTGGTTACAGCGGATGACCTGAGAGGGTTGGGAGCAGAAATGTGGTGCTGCAGAAACTGAGAGGAGTTAAGTGTAATATCCAAAAAAATTCTCGGGGTGGTATAAACGGTTAGCGCTCCACTACTCACGGAAAGGTTGGCGATTCGAATCTACCCAGAGGTGCCCCGGAAGAAAGTTCTAGGTTCTTCTGAAAAGTCACAGCCATAAAAACCCTGCGGAGAGCAGTTCTACTCTAACACACATGGGGTCATCGTGAGTTGGAATTGACTCCTTGGCAACTGGTAGTATAATATTCCACTTTTCTAACATTTCAAGAGTATTGACTTTAGTGTTTTTGGCCACACTGCTTTCTGTAGCACAACGGCAGTGCTGGGAAGGCAGAGGCACCTCTTTAAGGGCCCAGGGCCGAGAGCCCCTTGAGCTTCTGATGCTCAGTAGCTGTGACCTTGAGGAATAGTTGCCTGCCAGACCATGGAGAAGGTCATATCTCATGTCTTTGCTCTGGTCACAGAGGAACAGACCTGGTCTGCATTTGGTATTCCACCATCACCTCTCAGAGCCTGTCTCTGACAGGCACACTCAGGGGTGACCTTCAGGACACTTCATTGCTTTTTAGCTGTTTCGCCTTGGCTGCTGCATTAGTTTTCTAGGGCTGTGGTAGCAAAGTGCCACTAACTGGGTGGCTTATAAGAATAAAAATTTATTATTTCACATTTCTGGAGGCTAAAAGTTCAAATCAGAGCATTGGGCATTGTGATGGTTAAGGTTGTGTTTGCTTCTCTAGAGAACCCAGCCTAAGACAGCCGTATTGATTCCTTCTGAGGGTTCTGAGGAAGAATCTGTTCCATGCCTCTCTCTCAGCTTCTAGTGGCTCCCAGCGATCCTTGGCATTCTTTGCCTCCATTGTCACATTGCCGTTCTTCCTCTGTCTCCCTGTCTCTTTTACAAGGACACCAGTCATATAAGATTAGCATCCCCTCTCATGTTAACTGATAACATCTTCAAATACCATATTTCCCCAAACAAGGTCACGTTCATAGGTACAGGGGTTAGGATGTCAATGTATCTTTTGGGAAGGACACAATTCAACCCATAGCAGCTGCCTCCTGGCTTTTGTTCCAAACTCATTTGAAAGATCAGTATCACCGTAGCCTTTTCCCTTCCTCACTGCTGTCACCATAGCTCACAGTTCTGTCTTCTGCACACCTGAAATCTCTTCAGGTCCTTTGTACCCTGAGGAGAGGTGCGGGCGCGGGGCGCAGGAGTAGAGCAGCATAAAACAAATTCCCTGGGCTGAGAAGAGACTCCAAGGGGCTGGGGTGAAGGTGAGGAAAGTAGCAGGCAGGGACTACGTGGTTCCAGTCGCTGTCTCAAAGGGTTTTATGTTTCCACTTTTGATGTGATCGCCAAAGGAGATTGAATGCAGGATAATTTCTTTGCAATAAAAGTACTATAACTTTGTAACCCTAGTTTATTTTCTCATAGGCTTGTTTCCCTCTCCCAAGGGAAGTGACCCAAGTCTCCTCCAACCTCTGGGTGTTTCTTTCAGAGTCAAGTGTGTGCGATGAGGCTTAGGTCGAGTCAGGTGAGTGATCACATCAGTACCCAAGTGAAGCTCCTGGACGAATCTGAGGTTGGGGTTGAAAACAGGAGAAGAAAGGTGAGAGATCCATGAGAAATACAGACAAAATTGCCCATACAGCCTCCTGTTCATTTTTGTGTGAAGGTGCCCAGAGCCCTCCAGTAGGGATGTCTGCTTCCGCTGCTCTTAAAGAGCACTCCTTGGGACGTCTGGTTTCACTGCAGAAACCTGCTTCAGCCTAACAAAGCACTTGGCCATCCACTAGATACTGGGAGTGGGAAGAAAAGCATTGCCTGACCCTGCATGTTGTTAGGGTCCAGCCTGGACCGTATACAGTTTAAAGCTAAACATTCAAAATGGGCCCAAGGGTAACCACTCAATAAGCACCAGAAAGAAAATGCAGTACTGCCCTACCTTGGTGAACCTGGAAGGCAAGTTACTCATTTTAAAACAAGCTGGTACCAAGAAAGCAAAGGAAAATTTTGGCTTCCTCACACCCTATTTGGGTGGGCTGCAGCTGGGAAAGAGGGTTGAAGAGCTCATTCCCAGGAGGAGAGGCCTCTCAACAGTTGGCCAGGATCTACGCCCAGCTTGGAAGAGGCTAGGTTGACCAACTGTCCCAGTTTGGACGGGCCTGAGGGGCTTCTTGGTATGTTGGACTTTCAGTGCTAAAACCAAGAAAGTCGCAGGCAAAGTGTGACAAGATGGGCACACTAAGGGAAGCATATGGCCTATTTACCTCTAAAACCAAAAACCAAACCTGTTGCCGTCAAGTCGATTCCAACTCATCGCAACCCTATAGGAAAGATTAGAACTGCCCCATAGAATTTCCAAGGAGCAGCTGGTGGATTCAAACTACTGACCTTTTGGTTAGCAGCTGTAGCTCTTAACCACCGTGCCACCAAGGCTAGGATGATAGATGTGCCACTTGGCCAAGTTGGGAGCCCTCCATCTTCCTCCATCTTATAGGTATTGGAGCCCTTTGCTGCCGAGGATGGTGGACTCAACCCAGTTTTTGAGAGAAAGTTATGTCTCATTCTTAAAATAGTTTTGATTTGTTCATGGACCTGATGTTCTGGAAAGCATCTGTTTGCCTCCTTTATGATTTTTTCCTTTGGTGGCATTGTTTCCGTTGATGAATTGTATTGCTGGGCATTTCTAAACAAGAATTCTCATAGTTTTTTCCTATTTGGATAGATTGTTGCCAGCAGCCCTGCCCTGCTCTCGCTAAGCAAACATATTTATTAACTTATCTCCAGTGACCTCTAAGTCTTTGCAGAGAGGAACATCTGTTTAAGCCCTGGAGATAAAAAGATTTTCTTAATTAATTTTTTTTTTTTTTTGCCTTCTCAGAGGAAAAAGTGGGTGTTGAGAGAAAAGCAACTAGGGGTGGGGAGTGAGGGAGAAAGATGAAGGTCTTCTGGTGAGTGTGCCAGGGAAGTTGACTTGAATGGGAAGCAAACATATGCCAACGAGTAGGCTTTTGGGAAGCAGAGCCCAAATTCCTACTATAAGGTGGTTTTGGCATCCTTTCTTTGCCCTAATTTCTTTTTCTTTTCTTTTTTTTTAAGTCTTTAACTCCTACACACTTCCTCTCCCTTTTTTTCTTTCATTTGTCAGTTGTGAGTATTTTGGTTTGACTCAAGAGAAACAGACAGCTGGTGCAGTCTTCATTGCTTCAATAACACCAGGATGTTTATGTTCGCACTTTCCACCCAGTGAGTGGAGTGAGTGTTATGGGAAGCAGCTTATTGTTCTGAGCCTTGGGGTGTGGTGATGTGTATGTGGCTGGACCACAGTGGACATGGCCTCACCAGGTTCAAGGTGGAAACAAGGTGAGATCTACGGAGATGCCAGTGGTGAACAGAGTGTGTGTATATGTGTGTGTGTTGGGGAGGGGGAGAGAGTGGGGTGGTGGACAACCCAAATCATTTGATATCTGGGATTATGCCTGATGGCTACACTGAAATGGGGCTGGCCCACTATGATTTTGTAGGTTGCAATGGGTTTTTTGGGGGGGGGCGGGCTCCTGGGTGATGTAAATGGTTAAATGCTGGGCTACTAACTGAGAGGCTGGCCGTTATGACCCACCCAGAGGTGCCTTGGAAGAAAGGCCTGGTGGTTTGCTTTGGATAGGTCATACCTATGAAAACCCTATAAAGGGCAATTCTACTGTGAAACATATGGGATTGCCATTAGTAAAATCAACTCAATAGAAACTAGTTTGGTGTTGGTTTTAATGGGTTTGGGGGGCATTGGTTGTTTATTGGTAGAATTCTTGCCTTCCATGTGGAAGACCACAGTTCGATTCCTGGTGAGTGCTCTTCACGCATAGCCACCATCCGTCTGTTGGTGGAGGCTTGCATGTTGCTATGATGCTGAACAGGTTTCAGTGGAGCTTCCAGGATGAAGCAGACTAGGAAGAAAGCATGCCAATCTACTTCTGAAAATCAGCCAATGAAAACCCTGTGGATCACTATGGGAATGGTACCGGAAGGGGCAGTGTTTCATTCCATTATGTATGTGGTCGCCATGAGCTGGGGACCAGCTTGGCAGCAGCTGATGACACAGAGAATAATAACGGGTTATTAGAGTGGTAATGATTTCTTCGTAATTTGCAACAAAAATGGCGTCATCATGTTATCAGCAAAAGGAGACCTGGCTTCCCCCACCTAACTATTCTGAGGATATTTTATAAGCCCTAGATCAGTAATTTCAGCTTTTTCTGCACGTAGAAATCACCTGGGAGCTTTAAAAAATACTGATGCCTGGGCCCCACCCTCAGAGATTTTATTTGGTACAGGGTGGGGGCCAGGATCAGAGTTTTTACCCGCCCCCCGCCCATGATTCTTATGTGCAACATTATTTGAGAACCATTGTCTTAGAACTTCAGAGTGGACCAGCCCTGGGGGCTTGTTAGAAGTACAGAATCTCAGGCCCTACCCTAGGCCCTCTGAATTGGAATCTGCATCTGAATAAGGTCCCCAGGTGCCCTATAAAGATTAAAGAAGCATTGTTTTAGAGCCTGTTTCTCTAGGCGGGTGAGACTGGCTAACTGCTGATCTGTTATGCTAGTTAAAAGCCATGGAGTGGTTGAAAGTATGGATTTTGAGGTCAGCTATACTTGGATGGCACTGTTTTTTTTTTTATACTTGAATTGGAAACCCTGGTGGCGTAGTGGTTAAGTGCTATGGCTGCTAACCAAAGGGTCAGCAGTTCGAATCCGCCAGGCACTCCTTGGAAACTCTATGGGGCAGTTCTACTCTGTCCTATAGGGTTGCTATGAGTCAGAATCGACTCGACGGCACTGGGTATACTTGGATTGGAAACTCTGGTGGGGTAGTGGTTAAGAGCTATGGCTGCTAACCAAAAGGACGGCAGTTTGAATCCACGAAGTGCTCCTTGGCAACTCTATGGGGCAGTTCTACTCTGTTCTATAAGGTTGCTATGAGTCAGAATCGAATCCATAGCAATGGGTTTGGTTCTTTTTTTTTTAATAGCTGGATTTGGAGCCCTAGTGGTGCAGTGGCTAAGAGCTTGGCTGCTTACCAAAAGGTCAGTAGTTCGAATCTACCAGCCACTTCTTAGAAACCCTATGGGGCAGTTCTACTCTGTCCTATAGGGTTGCTGTGACTCAGAATCGACTCCACCGCAACGGGTTTGGTTTTGGTGTACCTGAATTCAAACCCTTGTTTTTCTGTTTATCATCAGTGAGATCTTGGGCAAGTCAGTAACCTCTTGGTACCTCAGTTTCCTCATCTGTAAAATGGGGACAATATGTAATATCTGTCTCACAGGGTGGTTGTGAAGACAAACATCAGGGACGTGTTTAACACAGTGCCTGGCACTCGATAAAGGCTCAATAAGTTTAGCTGCCGTTGGTACTACGAAGGAGTGCTTCATCCTTAGGACTGAAGGGTTTTTTTTTTTTTTTTTCCAAACATTTAAGTTCCTTTGGGAATTATAGGGTGCATGCCTGGGAGAGGGGGTCAAATTTAGTTGAACTGCAACAATATTTTGTTTTGTTTTCCTGATAAAAATCAACCCCCAAAGACTTTCTAAGCAAGCATTATCCAAAACTGGCAGTTACTAAAAAATGCAACTTTTTTGTTTTTCCTGATCATCTCAGAGATGCTTTCTGGGAACAGGGTAATAGGGAAATCAGACACAAATCAGCTCCTTTGAGTTGTTCAGGTTACACTCCTTTGGTGAATCTATGCCCCCAACCCAGGGTCAGCCAGCCTGCTTCTGGGAACCACGGACATGCTTCTGCTGGACAGGACCAGGCCCGGAGCCAGCCTCTGAGGTTCTTGGCCCAATTAAAAAAAAAAAAAATGCAATCCTCAGCAGTGCCTGCCTCACTGACTCACTGCTCTAAAGACTATAATTCGTACATCTAAACCAGAGACTCATATATTTGCTGGACACTGTTGCAGTGAGTGGGATGTTACTGACAGCCAATCAAGAGCATTAGTCAAAAGTATGACCTCACTTTTATCCAATCAGGCCTTTCCCAGGAGAGCTGGGCCTTCCTCAGGTTTCCTGTTGTTTGTAGCTCACTGGGGGGACATGGTCAGCGGCACAGGTAGAATAACCTGCCAGGGACTCCAGTTTCTTTTGGTCTGTAAACTTAAGCACAGGAAGGGTCGCAGAACTGTTTGCAGATGCGTTTAGCGAAGTGGATCCAGGAAACATTCTTGCGAAAGAGTTCTGTGATTGGTTAAGTTGAGGTTTGCTGCCTACTGTGTCTTTCCCATGAAGACCTACCACGCAATTAGCCTATTTAAAGATCCAAAGTGGTCATGCTGTAAAGAAAACTTTACAACTTTGTTTTATAGGGATATTATGCTTGTTTTGATGGATCCATATTTTAAAAAATAATGTCTATTTTTAAAAAAAAAAAAGTCTAGCTAAAAATTAATGTTTCACGGAATAAATTTTGGGCACTGATTAGAGAACTCTCAATTCTGTGGTAGCTCTGCCTCTGCTTTTTATATTGGCCTCAATCAACCCATCACTTAATTTAACTCTGGGTTCTGGAAACTTTTCAGGACATCGTTAGGGAGGGCCTGTCTGAGGAGGTCACACTGAAGTGGAAGCCTGAAGCGGGAGAAGGAGCCAGCCTTGTAAAGCCAGTCAGAGAGGGGCGTTGCAGCTGAAGGGAAGGGAGTGGATGGGCCAGTGGCAGACATGAAGCAGAGCCTGGGCTTTTCTTCAAGTGTGATGAGAAGCCACGGAAGGGTTTTAAGTAAACGAGTGACACATACTGGTTTGTTTTAGAAGTATGCTTTGTCTACTGAATGGAAGGTAGTCTACAGAGAAACAAAACTAAAAGAAAGTGGGGCAGATTATATTTTCTAAGGATGGCCACATAAAGTATCTTCCATCCCACATGTTCTTCTAGAAGCTTCAAGGAGTTCTATCAAGGGACGGGTATCCACTTACTCTTCCTTTGAATCTAGGCAGGCTTGTACCTTACAACAGAAGTGACACTGTGTGACTTCCAAAGCCAGGTTATAAAAGGCAATGGCAGCTTCTGCCTTGTTAGATGGAACTCATGTTTGGAATCCTGAAATGATGTGAAAGAAATCTGACCCCTTTGCCCCACAGCAGCCATGTTGTGAGGAAGTCAAGCCATATGGAGAGGGCCCACGTAGGTTCTCGGTTGGCAGCCCAAGTCTTTGAGTTCTTCCAGCCCACGTGCCAGACATGCGACGAGCAAACTTCTAGATGATTCTAACTTCCAGCTGTCCAGACACCCTTGGCCTTTGGGTCTTCCCAGCTGAAGCCCCAGACATCAGGGAGCAGAGATAGGCATCCTTGCTATGCCCCTTCCAAATTCCTGATCCACAGAATTGTGAGAAAATTAAAGTGGCTATTTTCAATTGACAGGAAAGGCAGAGGAATATGTTAGAGAATATCATGGGGTTGCAATCAGCAAAATCTAGACTGTGGGAAGCCCCATAGGATAAGGGACTTGATTTCTTCAATTAATAGGTTACAAAGAAAAAATAAAAAGACAGAGGGAACTTGGTAGATTGAAAGTGTCTTAAAATACATGTCAACCAATTGCAATGTTTGGGTCTTATCTCCCTTCTGATTGAAACACATAAACTTAAAAAAAAAATTATGACAATTATGAGACAATTTGAATTTAAACATGACTGTGTTTTTAATATTAATGAATTATTATTAATTTAAAAAATGTGATTGTGATAATGTTAAAAAAGATTCCTTATGTTAAAGAAATACAAACTGAATTGTTGACAGTATAAATCAGCAGTTCTTACATGTTTTGGTCTTGGGACACCTATATACCCTTAAAAATTATTGAAGACCCCAAAAAGCCTTTGCTTATGTGGGTTATAGCCATTGATATTTACCACATTAGAAATTAAAATGGAGAAAATATTACTTAATAAAAATATTAATTTGTTAATTAAAAAATAAACTGTTACAGGTTAACGTAAATGATGTATTTTTAATGAAAAATAACTGTTTTCCAAAATAAAAAAAAATTAATGAGAAGAGTGACATCATTTTATATTTTTATAAATCTCTTTAATATCTGGTTTAATAGAAGATGGCTGGATTCTCACATCTGCTTCTCAATTTAATTTGTTGCAATGTATTGTTTAGGTTGAACTGTACAAAAAAATTTGACCTCATACAAATATGCAGCTGGATAAGGTAAAATATTTTATTAACTTTTTCAGATAATTGTGGATATTCTTCTTTGATACTGCACCAAAACTCTGTAGGTGGTAATTTCTTAAATGTTAGTTGCAGCATGGAACCTGTAATCATATAAGTGGATTTTTCATAGTCTGTTACATTCAGTCCGTTGGTCTGCCTTGCATGTTGAATGGATCTTTTACCCAAGCATGATTTTTTATTATCATTCATTGGTTATTTGCAAAATACTGAGTGTGCAGATGTTTCAAATGTTGACACATTTCATTATGCAGTATTTTAAAAAGCATATTTGTTAATATCATCACTGATCTCAGGTATCTTTAAGTACTGCGAAACTGTGAACTTCACGGTGGCAGATAATAGTTCTTCCAAAATTCTAATTTCTGCTTTAAAGTTTGAATTGCATCATTGGCAGCAAGTACTGTGGGTTGTTTTCTTTGAAATGACAGTTTCGCTTTATTCATTTTCGAGAAAATGTGTGCTGTATGCTTGAGTTTCAATTGCCAGAATTTGTGTCTTGGTCAAATTTTCAAGTAAAAACTCCATTCCGTGAAAAAACAGGCTAGTTTAGCTTGTTACTCAAACATGTGCACAAATGTTTTTCCTTGAGACAGCAATTATACTTTGTTGTGCAGACGAGGGGCATTATGTGTACTTGTGTTTTGTCAAAGATGTGTACTCATTGAACAACTTGAGGAATGTAATCCATGTCACTGAATTGTACATGCAGAAATTACTCAATTGGTGTATGATTTGCTGTGTATATTATTAACAATGGCAACAAAAGCACAATAAATTATATAGTAATAATAAACATCAGTATATTACTAGAAAAAAAAAGATGTTTACTCAAAAAAGTTGAGATTTAATTAAATTAATATTTATTATTGCTTCATCCAGGGCGTTGTTTTTTTTTTTTTTTTAATTGTACTTTAGGTGAAGGTTTACAGCTCCGGTTAATTTCCCATGCAAAAATTTATACACATATTGTTATGCGACACTGGTTGCAATCCCCACAATGTGACAGCATACTCCCCCTTTCCACCCCAGGTTTCCTGTGTCCATCCAACGAGCTCCTGTACCTTCCTGCCTTCTCATCCTGCCTCCAGACAGGAGCCGCCCATTTGATCTTGTGTATCTGCTTGAACTAAGAAGCACACTCTTCATGAGTACTATTTTATGTTTTATAGTCCAGTCTAATCTTTGTCTGAAGAGTGGGCTTTGGGAATGGTTTTAGTTCTGGGTTAACAGAGCATCCAGAGGCCATGGCTTTGGGTGTTCCTCCAGTCTTAGCCAGACCATTAAGTCTGGTATTTTTATGTGAATCTGAGTTCTGCTGCACATTTTTCTCCCTCTCCATCAGGGATTCCCTGCTGTATTCCCTGTCAGGGTGGTCACTGGTGGTAGCCGGGCACCATCTAGTTCTTCTGGTCTCAGGCCGATGAAGTCTCTGGTTTACGTGGCCCTTTTGTCTCTCGGGCTAATATTTTTCCATGTGTCTTTGGTGTTATTCATTCTCCTTTGCTCCAAGTGGATTAGGACCAATTGATGCATTTTAGATGGCCACTCGCAAGCTTTTAAGACCCGAGATACCACTTACCAAAGTGGGATGCAGAATATTTTCTTAATAACTTTGTTATGCTAATTGACCTAGATGTTCCCCGAAAACATGGTCCCTAGCCCACAGCCCCACCTGCTCTGTCACCAGGGCATTCTTAAGCGAAACTGGTGCTTGTTTTTTTTAATGTGAATGAGGGGTGATGAATACAATACCACACTGCCTTGATCCTTCTAAGGCACCAGCAATTATACCCACTGTTGCTTGGGGAACACTAGTACAAGTGTCAATACAGTGAAAAAGGCAAATAACATCTTAGACCTGGCAGACCCCCTGAAAGAATCTGGCGTCTCCCAGAGGTTCATAGACCACACTTTGAGATTTCAGATTTGCTTCAAAATAATACAAGAATGGGGAAGTGGATGGGGTATAGATGAAACACAAGAGTGACCATGGGTTGCTAAACGTTGAAATTGGGTTATGAGTACACAAGCCTTTATTATACTATTCTATTTTTGTATGTATTTGAAGTTTTCCATGATAAGTTAAGATGAAAAAGATCGAGTACTAGGACTCTCAATTTGGTAATTTGTGGTGGACCAAACCAAACCAAATCCACTGCTGTTTAGTCATTCCGACTCATAGTGACCCTATAGGGCAGAGTAGAACTGCCCCATAGGGTTTCCAAGGAGCTGCTGGTGGATTCGAACTGCTGACCCTTTGGTTAGCAGCTGAGCTCTTAACTACTGGCCCACCAGGGTCCATTGGATGGACAGTAGTGCTATTAACTGATGGGGCCTGGGGCGGGTAGGGACAGGCTTGGGTATGTGAACTTAAGAATTCTGCTTAGGACACATTACATCTGAGGTGCCAGTGAGGCATTCAGGTTGAATATGTGAGTTTGGGGGCATGAAATCCCCAGCAAGTAGCTGGTATTTTAAGCCATGGAACCAGCTGTTAGGTTGAGTGTGGAGAGAGGTAAGGACCCAGTTGAGCGACCCCCCACAATGCTTTGAACTTGCTGACTTGGCCTGGAGTTAATTGTATCCAGTCCTGAGAGCTTTCACAGACCTTCCTCTGCTTTGGAGCTTTGCACTGCCCCTTGGAATTCAATGCTTCATTCTCCTGGGGCTTTGATTATCTCCTGGCATTAGGAAGCATTAGGAAGGTCGAGGAGAAGGCAGCTTTTTGATTTCATTGGAAAGCTCTAGCAGATCTTAATCCCCTTTCTATCTGTTATGATGGGAGTTAGCAGAGAGATGGGGATCATAAGGAAGTGTAAATTCACAGAGACTCTTTAAGCCTAGGAGCCCTGGAGGTGCAGTAGTTAAGAGCTCAGCTGCTAACTGAAAGTTTCTCCATGGGAGAAAGATGTGGCAGTCTACTTCTGTAAAGATTTTGTTGTTGTTGTGTGCCTTCAAGTCAATTCCAACTCATAGTGACCCTATATGACAGAGTGGAACTGCCCCATAGGGTTTCATAGGCTGTAATTTACATGGGAACAGATCACCAGATCTTTTCTCTCCTGAAGCCTCTGGGTGGGTTCGAACTGCAGGCCTTTTGGTTAGCAGCTGAGTGTTAATCTACAGGGTCACTATGAGTCAGGATCAACTTGTTGGCAATGGATTTTTTAAGCCTACTTCTGACTAATGTTTGTAAGCTCCATCTACCAGAATATCTACTGAAGCTGTTCAGAGTTTAGACATTGTCATGTCTGAAGCCAGCCTGGTGGTGAACCTCACTGCTAGAATTAAATCGACCAGGGTTCAAAGCCCTGCTCTTTCTCCTTACTAGCTGTGTGACCTTGGGGCAAATTACGAAATTCCTCCAAGTCTTAATTTCCTCATCTCTAAAATGAAGAGTCCTGAGTACTGCAAATTGTTAGTGCAAGTAGCTTCTAACTGAAAGTTTGGAGGTTCCAGTTCACCCAGTGGTACCTTGGTTGAAAGGCCTGGAAATCTACTTCCAAAAAAATCAGCCTTTGAAAGCCCTTTGGAGCACAGTTTTACTCTGACACACAGGGGTCACCATAAGCCAGAATTGAGTCAATGGTAACTAGTGATAAGTGTTCAGATAACGTTTGTTTTGTTTTTTCCTTTACTCTATCCTTGCCCCTGGTTTTCATTGGCCCTCTACCAAACATGAGTCTTTTTCTAGCAATTGGCCAACAAAATCAAGGGAAACCCTCCATGAGATGGGTTGACACAACAGCCACAACAATGGACTCAAACATACCAGCCATGATTAAGACGGTGCAGGACTGGGCAACATTTTGTTCTGTTATACGTGAGGTTGTCTTGACTTGGACACCAACTCCATGCAACTAACAACAGTCGTTGTTCTGCCCTCTGGGGGACATGATGTTAAGCAGGTAGATGGGATGAAGAGGGGAATCAGTGATTCATACAGGTGACCAGGTTGCTTTACCTGTGGCCCTTTATCTTGGTCTTGGATCTTCCTTACCATCCTTTCAAGCTGTAAATGACTTATCAAAGAAGCAAACTAGATTTTTCTGTCTAGAACAGATGAGTGGGCAATGCCGACTACTCACCACCTTGCTCCTATCTGGAGACCTGACTTGCAGATTGCAGCCACTGAAAGTCCGAGGTCCTGCACATTGCCGTAAGTGAATTAAAGGGCCCACGTCCTGCTCAGTATTTGTTCCTTTGCTCTAAGTCATTACCTTTTAGTTATCACCATTAAAAAACTGTCATCAAGGACAAATAGGTTTCTGTCCTGTAGCTGCTAGAGAGACCTATATCAATTAAACTATTGGTAGAAGAGGTACCAGAGTTATCTCTTGCCCTGGCATCTTGGGATCCCCTGGTGTGGATCATGAGGTTTGTTTGATTCATTGTTCAGCAGCAGGTGTATCCTTACTTCTTATTTTCCACATCTGAGTTCTGCGGTGGCCCCAATCCAGGCTGGCATAGCAAGAGGTGGGCTAATAATTGAGAAAGGCATCAAGAAATTTGTGGTCTCTGAACGCCAAGGTCAGTGTCAATGGTAACTGTGCTGGTTACCATATCTTGTCAGACATGGGAAGGGTAACTGCAGTTCTAGCCATCTGGGGTAACTTCCTCCTAGTTGAACCAAGAGCCCCTTTACATAGTCCACATTATCCTTTTAATTCTTTTGATTTCACCGATGCTTAAAGTATATTTTTCTATATTTCTATTTATTAAGAATATACTACAAAAAATTTTATTGTCTTTTAGGTGAAAATTTACAGCACAAATTAGTTTCTCATTCAAAAATTTATACACAAATTGTTTTGTGACATTGGTTGCAATTCCTGCCATATGTCATCACTCTCCTCCTTTCCCTTCCACCCTGAGTTCCCCATGTCCATTTGTCCAGGTTTCCTGTCCCTTCCTACCAGCTTTGCTTTTGGCAGGTGTTACCCACTTGGTCTCGTATACTTGGTAGAACTAAGAAGCAGGTTCCTCACGTGTGTTACTGTTTGTTTTATAGGGCTGTCTAGTGTTTGGCTGAAAGGTTGACTTGGGGAATGGCTTCAGTTCTGAGTTTGCAGCGTATCTGGGGGCCATAGTCTCGGTGGTAAATATATACTTTTTGATGAATGCTGGCATAAACACTGAAAATGTAAAATGCATGTTACATTCCTATCCTTTCAGCATTCTCAGTCTAGTGAACTGGACAGACAAAGGAGTGGTTAGAATAAAAAACAACAACAATCAAAGCACAGTTACCATCCAGTTGATTCCAACACATTGCAACTCCAAGTGTGCTGAGTAGAACTGCTCCATAGGGTTTTCAAGGCTATGAGCTTTCAGAAGCAGGTCACCAGGCCTATCTCCTGAGGCACCTGTGGGTGAGGTCGAACCACTAACCTTTGATTTAATAGTCAAGTGCTTAACTCATTGTGCCACCCAGGGGCCAGTTAGTAACATGCAAGTTTGACATGGGGATGGTATAAGCAATACTGTCCTCTTAACTCGACTAACAGAAAAACAACAGTACAAGTGTGATGATAAATGTCACTGCCACCCAAAAGCATATTTTTCTATTATTTCTGGGAAGAAGCTTCAGGTTACGTGTCTCAGGCCTAGTGGGAGCTGAGGTGCCCCAGAATGAAACCCTCCAATGCATGGATCGAAAGGGCCTGGGTCAGGTCCAACTGTATCTCCTTAGTACTCAGAAGAAGGAGTACCCTGGAGATATTACCAGCACTGCCAAGAAGGCAGGAGGAAAATAATCAAAAAACAAGTTGGCCTTGCTTTGCAGAGCACTTGAATTTTGAGCCCCACGTGAACAAGCAGCTCTAAGGAGCGAAACCAAGAAGTGTATGAAGAGCAGGCTGAAACAATGTTAGTCGGCAGCACACCTGCTGGTTGCCCGAGGGAACTGTGTTTCCAAGAGCACTCACAGGGAAGTTCTGCAGCTCCAGGGAAGGAGGTCACAAGCTGTCTAAAGTGCTTGAGAGAGGTTTATGAGGTCACAGGTCCCTAGTTGGGTTCACAGGAAGGAGCATTTATGCATGTCCCTGTCCAGCAATCAGAGATTTGCAGGAAAAGTGGCCTCTGAGGAGGTGCCCAGCCTCCGGGTACGAGAATGGAAGTCAACACAGTGCGAGTACTCTGTGTCTAGGAAAACTGCTGGGGATTCTCCTCAACACTGCACTGTGCTAATTCCAGGCTACCTGTGGCTGTGGATTGTGAGTCCAGGGACAATGGAGATGATCACATGTGTCTCCCTCTTGTCTAGAAAAGGGAAACAAGGAAGAGGAAAAAGCCACCTATATTCTCAATCAGTATTCCAATGCTGCAGAGATCTTTTCATCCAAGGAGGCTGGAGGGAGGACCCCAGGGATGGTTTCTCTGACTGGCCAGTGAATTTGGTAAGGGTGGTAAGTTCTATAGCTGAAGTGTTGACTCACGATCGGCTGAGGGGCAAGAATTTGACATTGATTTCCATCTCTGATACAACTCATTGAGGCCTGATCCTAAATCCTGGATTCCTTCAGGGCTTTTCTGCTTCAACATCTCACAATCAGTAGGTTATTTTTCATCCTTTATGGTGTCTGCACAGTGCCTGATACATGGCTTTTTTTTTTTTTTAATGCATATCTACCACTGATACATGGTAGATCTGCATAAAAAAAAGAATAATACTTATTATGTAGCAGGATTTGTGGTTGGCTCTTGTCTCATTTAATCTGCACAGCAGTCCAGGGAAATAGGTGTTACTTGGAAGAAGACTCATTAGCAACCTGCTATATGCAGATGACACAATCTTGCTTGCCCAACCTTGAAGCACTTACTGGTGAAGGTCAAAGACTGTAGTTTTCAGTAGAGATTACATGAGATTATTTGTTGCCATCGAGTCGATTCTGACTCATAGCAACCCTAGAACTGCCCCATAGGGTTTCCAAGAAGTGGCTGGTGGATTTGAACTGCCAACCTTTTGGTTAGCAGCCTAGCTTTTAACCACTGTGCTACTGGGACTTCACTGTATGAGATTACACCTGAACATAAAGAAGATGAAAATCTACACAAGGGGGCCATTAAACACCATCATGATAAATGGTGAAGAAGTTGAAGTTGTCAAGAATGTCATTCTACTTGAATCAACAATGAATGCCCATGGAAGCAGCAGTCAAGCAATCAAACAATGTATTGCATTAGGCAAATCTGCTGCAGAAGGCTTCTTAAAAATCTTAAAAAGTAAAGATGTCATTTTGATGACTAAGGTGTGCCTAACTCAAGTCATGGTATTTTCTATTGCCCCATATGCATGCGAAAGCTGGATGATGGAAAAGTTAGACCAAAGAAGAACCGATGCATTTGAACTGTGGTGTTGGCGGAGAATATTGAATATAGCATGGACTTCCAGAAGAATGAACAAATTGGTCTTGGAGGAAGTATAGCCAGTATGCTCCTTAGAATAAAAAGGGATTTAGAACATGTTATCAAGAGGGATCAATTACTGGAGAAGAACATCATACTTGGTCAAGTAGAAGATCAGCAAAAACGAGAGAGAGCCTCAACGAGGTGAATTGACACATGTCCTAATTATCTAGTGCTGCTATAAAGAGAAATATCACCAATGGGCGGCTTTAGCAAACAAATCTATTACCTTACAGTTTAGGAGATTAGAAGTCTAAATTCAGGGTGCTGGCTCCAGCGGAAGGCTTTCTTTCTCTGTTGGCTCTGAAGGATTCTTGTCTCTTCCAGCTTCTGCTCCTGGGCCATCTTATATGGCTTGGCATCTCTCTTCCTCCATCTCCGCTGCTTCTTGCTTGTTTAATCTCTTTTATATCTCAAAAAAGATTGACTGAAGGTACACCCTACAATAATCCTGTCTCATTAACATAAGAAAGACAACCCATTGCCAAATGGGATTGTAATCACAGACATAGAGGTTAGGATTTACAACACATATTTTCAGGGGACATAATTCAATCCATAACAACACAGTAGCTGCAATGGGCTCAAAAATTCCAACGAGTATGAGGATAGGGCAGGACGGGGCATTTTTAGTTCTGTTATACATAAGGTCACCATGCGTTAGAGCCGACTCGTTGGCAACTAACAACAATAATTCCCACCTTGCAGAGGAGGAAACAGAGGCACACAGAGACTAAACAAGTTTTCATTTTACTGACACTGTGGAATTTTACCTGAGCCCTGGAAAACAATGACAGTTAAAGAATTCCACCACCATTTGTATTCCTGCAAACAGCTTACTGCAAAGAAACATCCTTCCCCACAGGACTTAGATAAGACTCATGGATTTCTCCCTTGTTTACTTACGGCAAGGTCAGACACACATTCTACAAATCCCTTCTTTGCTTTATAAATGATGAGTGGAATAGTTTTGTTCCCACTGATCAATTAGAACAAATGTTTATTAACTAAACTTTAGCTGAGATTCTCTTCTTCCCCTAAGGCCCTGAACTTTGACCACACTCCCCACCCCCATAGCCTGAGCCAGCACACCAGTTGAACCAGTTGCTTCAGGTCGACCCTGATTCATGGTGACCCAGGCTCATGGTGACCTCATGTATGTCAGAGTAGAACTGTGCTCCATAGGGTTTCCAGTGGCTGATTTTTTGGAAGTAGATTGAAAAGCTTTTCTTCTCACGCGCCTTTGGGTGGATTTGAACCTCCAACCTTTCAGTTAGCAGCCCAGTGTGTTAACTGATGGCACCACCAGGGGTTCCAGAGCTAGCATACAGCCCGTCCTTAATGATCCTTCCTGGGAATAGGCTGATTTCAGGGTAAAACATTCTCTGATCTATTGTGGATCACATCACCTCCACCCATTCCTCCTGTTTATCCCACTTCACATCTAGTTCTTTCTAGCCTTGTTTTTATCCTATAAAAGAAAAGCCCCTTTCTGCCTGTGGTTTGAGATGATTGCAGAGCTCATAGCGCATTCTCACTATTGCAGTAGCCCTCCTCCCCCATTGCAATAGTCTCTTCCCCTCCTCTATCAAAAATTTCTTTTGAATAAAGTCTCTCTTTACCCAAGTCCAGAGTTGTTTTTTATTTGGCAGTAGCTAACATTTATTGTAGTGAAGTGGTTAAGAGCTCAGGCTGCTAACTGAAAGGTCGGCAGTTCAAATCCACCAGCTGCTGCTTGGAAACCCTATGGGGCAGTTCTACTCTGTCCTATAGGGTCGCTATGAGTCAGAATCGACTCGACAGCACTGGGTTAATAAAAACCTTTAGGGTTTTATTAACCTAAAGGTTGGTGGCTTAAACCCACACAGTGGCACCATGGAAGAAAGATCTCGCAATCTGCTTCCATGAGATTGCAGACAAGAAAACCCTACAAAGTTCTACTCTTAACACATGGGGTCACAATGAGTCTGAATTGATATTGGGCACTTATTTTGAGCCAGCCCCTGTACTAAACACTTCATAGGCCATATCTCATTTAATTCTTACAAATAAAACTACGTGCTAGGTTTGTGAGTGTCATCACATTTTAGAGACCAAGAATAGAGCCCAAAATGACCACCTGAGAGTTCAGAACCACCTCTGACTGGCTTTCCTATTTTACTCCATCATGCCTGATGATGACTCAGTGCACCTTTACCACCTGCCTATTAGTTCTTGGACCCTCAGAGGGAAGGGGGCTTGATAAAGAAGATGGCATGGTGAATAGGCCTGGGGGAGGTGTCCAAACGCAAATTATGATTGAAATAACTCAGACCCGTACGTGGGGGGTCTGGGATCTATTTAGCATTTAGGTGCCTTTTTAATTGAACACATCCTTGGGTTTAGGCTCAACAGACCCCATGAAGAAGGACACCTACATGGCTGATATGGTTTTCCCTGGATTCAGCTACCGTTTAGTTGCTTGTCTTTATTTCTCCCACACCTATGTGATGTGAGGAGCCATCTTACCCATTCAGCAGGTGTATGGGGGAAACAGGAAGTTTCTGCCACTTGCCTCAGCCCAGTCCACAAGCTTCTGGAAGGCAAGCAGAGAGATGGCCTAAGGCCAGCAGACAGACTGTGGCTCACCCCACTGCTCCTTAATGCCTCACTTCATGCCAGCCAGCTACATTTCCAGGTAAAACTGCAAGCCTTAGTTGAACCCTCTGGCTTCAGAGGCTCAGCTCAGCCAGAAGCCCAATGTATGTGACAGGTCTGAGTCCCCAGGGTAATGGAGGCAGGCTAGTGTGGTAGATAGCCTGGGCCTTGGGATTGAAGAACCTTGGGTTTGAATCCTAGCTCTGTTACATCATGCCCTGAAGGTGAATTTGGACAAGGTAATTAACCTCTTGGAACTGTATTTTCTTTATCTCACCTCACGAAGATGAATAAATGGGACATTTATGGCAAGTCCTGGAACATCATGCCAGGGACATAGTAGAGGCTCCGTTAGAATTGCTTTCTTCTCTGGCTTGGCCATGCAGAAAGTTGGGTGTCTTGACTTGAGTCTCTTCCTCTCTTGTATAACTCCTTTCTACAGGCTTCAGGGTCCACTGTCTATAATCTCCCTGATAACAGGGGCCCCGATATTTCTGGGGTCTTCTGATCATGTAACAAATTGATAACATAAACTAATTCAAAATAAGTTCACACTGATTTAATGAGTTGCCTTTCTGAATAGTAATTACATTTTAAAAGAAGCTACCTGGTGAGGACAGTTTCAAAGAGGTTCATCTTCAAAGAGGTTCACCTGCAGAAGGCAAATAAAATGGCCTTACAATATTGGGGGGATGCTGATGTTGAGATTATCTGATGTCCTCGGCTTTCAATATATGCTTCTGCTTGCCTATGAGACACTGATCTTCCCATAGTGCTACACTCCCCATGGGAGAGTACTACCCCCATAGCTCACTGAAACTTCACATCAAGTGAAAATCTTCACACTGGACCAGCGGCTTACTTACTCTCACTCTTGGTGTCCCTGTTCTAGAGAATCATCCAAGTTCAAAACCTCAGTCCTCTTTTAACCTTTCTCTCAGTGAGTCAATAAAACACACACACACACACACACACACACACACACACACACACAAAATCACCTATTGACTCTCATTTGCTATAGTCCCTCACATCCACTTTCCTCTTTCCATTTCTACTGCCATGACCTTAGGCTGGCTTTTACCAATCGCACACAGCTATCACTGGAATGAGCCCTGACTGCTTACTCTCCACATCAGATGCTGGTCCTCAGAACCACATACATTTTAGAACTCTACCACCGGGACACCGTGGGCTCCTTTTTTAACCTCTCTGAAGTCTCAGTGGGGATAATAATAGCACCTATAGAACAAAGTTGTTGAGAGATTGAAATGAGGTCCTGAAAAGACTGAGAAACTGTTCCAGAACAAAAAAGTCTAAAGAGACATGACAACTAAGTGCAATGCATGATTCTGAACTGGATCTTTTACTGTGAAGGGTAGTATGGAGACAACTGATGGAACTTGAACGTGTCTGAAGACCAAATGGTAATGATCAATGTTACATTCCCGATTTTGATCATTGTTTTGGGATCATGTGGAAGAAAATCATTTTGTGCAGGAAATTCAATGCAAAAGAACTTGGGGGTGAGGGACTTTAGATCAGAAACATATTCTCAATCGTTCAAGAAAAAACAGTCTTGCAACTTTTTTTAAGTTTGTGATGGTTTCCAAATAAAAGACGTATTTAAAAAATTTAAAAAGGAGAAAACAACGAGGTCCTGTATGTAAGGCATCTGGCATATAATTGGGACTCAGGACACAGGGACCCCTTGGCTTTCACCTTCCCTCATCTGTCCTGTCCTACCCTGCCCTGCCCTACCCTACCCTATCCTATCTTATCCCTTATTTTCCCTTATCTATCCCTATCTGGGAGCCCTGGTGGTGCAGTGGTTAAGAGTTCAGCTGCTAACCAAAATTTTGGCAGTTCGAATTCATCAACCACTCCTTGGGAACCCTATGGGGCAGTTCTACTCTGTCTTATAGGGTCGCTATGAGTCAGAATCAACTCAATGGCAATTCCCCCCACCTCCGGCCAACTGATTGGAAGAGATCTATATTTATGCCTATTCCCAAGAAAGGTGATCCAACTGAATGTGGAAATTATAGAACAATATCATTACTATCACACGCAAGCAAAATTCTGCTGAAGATCATTCAAAAACGGCTGCAGCAGTATATCGACAGGGAACTGCCAGAAATTCAGGCTGGTTTCAGAAGAGGACGTGGAACCAGAAATATCATTGCTGATGTCAGATGGATCCTGGCTGAAAGAAGAGAATACCAGAAGGATGTTTACCTGTGTTTTATTGATTATGCAAAGGCATTTGACTGTGTGGATCATAACAAACTATGGATAACACTGCGAAGAATGGGAATTCCGGAACACTTAATTGTGCTTATGAGGAACCTTTACATAGATCAAGAGGCAGTTGTTGGGACAGAACAAGGGGATACTGATCGGTTTAAAGTCAGGAAAGGTGTGCGTCAGGGTTGTATTCTTTCACCATAACTATTTAATCTGTAAAAAAAAAAAAATTTTTTTTTTCTGAACAAGTAATACGAGAAGCTGGACTATATGAAGAAGAAAGGGGCATCAGGATTGGAGGAAGACTCATTAACAACCTGCGTTACGCAGATGACACAACCTTGCTTGCTGAAAGTGAAGAGGACTTGAAGCACTTACTAATGAAGATCAAAGACCACAGCCTTCAGTATGGATTACACCTCAACATAAAGAAAAGAAAAATCCTCACAACTGGACCAATGAGCAACAACATCATGATAAAAGGAGAAAAGATTGAAGTTGTCAAGGATTTCATTTTACTTGGATCCACAATCAACAGCCATGGAAGCACCAGTCAAGAAATCAAAAGAAGCATTGCATTGGGCATATCTGCTGCAAGGGACCTCTTCAAAGTGTTGAAGAGCAAAGATGTCACCCTGAAGACTAAGGTGTGCCTGACCCAAACCATGGTATTTTCAATCACATCATATGCATGTGAAAGCTGGACAATGAATAAGGAAGACTGAAGAAGAGTTGACGCCTTTGAATTGTGGTGTTGGCAAAGAATATTGAATATATCATGGACTGCCAAAAGAACGAACAAATCTGTCTTGGAAGAAGTACAACCAGAATGCTCCTTAGAAGCACAAGGATGGCGAGACTGCGTCTTACATACTTTGGACATGTTGTCAGGAGGGATGAGTCCCTGGAGAAGAACATCATGCTTGGCAGAGTACAGGGTCAGCGGAAAAGAGGAAGAGCCTCAACGAGGTGGATTGACACGGTGGCTGCAACAATGAGCTCAAGCATAACAAAGATTGTAAGGATGGCACAGGACCGGGCAGTGTTTTGTTCTGTTATGCATAGGGTCGCTATGAGTCTGAACCGACTCGATGGTACCTAACAAGAACAAGAACAAGGACAAGGACAAGGACAAGAACAAGAACAAGAACAAGAACAAGAACAAGAACAAAAACAAGAACAAGAACAAGAACAAGAACAAGAACAAGAACAAGAACAAGAACAAGAACAAGAACATGAGTATCATCGTCTTTCTTGTTGCTCTGGACCAAAACCCAAAAGTCATCTTTAATTCTTCTCTTTTTCCTCATACCCCACAGCCAGTTCATCAGTAACTCCTACTGATCTATCTCCTAAACTGACTGGTCCTGCATTCTCCTTGCTACAGCCTTAGTCAAATCACCATCAGCCCTAGGCTACTGCCCTAGTTTCCTAACTGGCCTCTCTCCCTCACTCTTTCTCATTACAGTCCATCCTCCATGTGTAGACAGCTTACTCCCATGTGTAACCATATTACTCTTCCTGTTTAAAACCTTCCAATGGTTTTTCCTTGAAACTAGAATAAAACGCAAACTTCATATTATGGCCTACAAACCCTTGCATGATCTGAAGTCTCCCTGCCTCTTCTCCCCATCTCTGCTCCTCCTTCCCTCTTCTGTCTTCTCTAGCCACAGTTATCTTCATGAACGCACAACGCTTTTGCTGTGTCAGGGTCTTTGTGCTTGGTGTTCTTTCAACCTCGCATATTCTTTCCCCAAATTTTCAAGTGATGGTCTCTTTCATCATTCAGGCCTCATTCAAATCTCACTTCCCCAGAGAAACCTCACTGACCACCCGCATTAAAATACCTCTCCAATCATTTTCTATTACATTATGTAACTCCTGTGGACCCTATGCACAATGGAATGAAATGAATGATGCCTGGTCCTGCACCGTCTCCATGATTGGTTGCAGATTGAACTGTTGTGATCCATAGGGTTTTCATGGACTGATTTTTGGAAGTAAATCATCAGACCTTTCTTCCTAGCCTGTCTTAGTCTGGACGCTCCACTGAAACTTGTTCAGCATCATAGTGACATGCAAGCCTCCACTAACAGATGGATGGTGATGTCACATGAGGAGCATTGACTGTGAATAGAACCTGGGTCTCCTGCATGGAAGGCAATAATTCTACAGCTGAACCACCAATGCCTCTCACCAAGCACTATAGACTTACAGAAGTCTAGACATGGAAGTGGTTTGGGCTACTCAAATGCCTTCATTTCACAGGCAATGAAACTGAAACCTAGAAAGAGGGGAAGTGATGGGGTCAGTGTCTATAATTAATTAACAACAGAGTAGATACTAGAAGCAAGGTTTCTAGTTTTCATTTTTCTGAAACTATATTTTCTACTTTCTGCTTTAAGCACCTCCATTTGAGGAAAAGGATGTCTTTGGCTGCTTACTTTGTTAGCTGGTCTTCCGGCCTCACAGATTGGCTTTCCTCCAGCCCTGATGTTTTCCAAGCCTGACCTCATTTTGTAGAATCCCACAATCTAGGTCAGAGGTAGTAAATACCTGGCTCAAGTGCATCCACTCCCCCAGCAATGTCCATGGCAGACATCACTAATCCAGCTTGGTATTTTATCTGCAAGCTCTGTTGAAACCTGTTCAGCATCACGGCAACATGCAAGCCTCCACTGGCAGATGGGTGGTGGCTGCACATGAGGTGCACTGGCTGGAAATCAAACCCAGGTCTCCTGTAATGGAAGGTGAGAATTCTACCACTGAACAATTAATGACCCCACAACAGCTGCATACCAATTAATTAATATGCCTGTTCATGCAACAAATATTTATTGAACATCTACAGTGTGCCGGGGATGGTGTTGGTAATAAGGTAAGCAACAAAGCAAGTACAGTTCCTATCTTCACCGGATTTATGAGGCTGCTTATACATATTTCTCACAGACTGGAACAGAGCTATTGCTTTATCTAAAGCTTCTCTCACGTAGCAACTGTGCCTCTAGGTATCACACCCAGGAGAAAAAGAACACAAGAGCAATCCTTCCCCCTAGAGCACGTTCTCTGAAAAGGATGGAGAGACTTCCCCAGATATCCTGACCTGCACTGATCTGGGCTGTAGTGGCATCTCCCTGGTCTGGTGAGATTTGAATCTGTGCCCAACTTGGCCATTCCCTTGCTCCCTCTGAGGTGCATGGCTAGGACAGTTTCTGCCAACTTGAAAGCCATCCAAGAAAAGAGGAGAACTACCTAGGAACGGCTGTAATTTCTTGGTGGGGAATTTAATTCTGTGGCGACAGTGCAAGGTTTTGAGGAATGAATATCATGTCAATGCTATTTAATAATATGGTAACCACTGACCATTTAATTACATGGTAATTGTCACTTAGTGGCTGGGTAATTGCATAGTAAGTACCATCGAATTTCAGGGTAAAGGGTAAATACATGATTATTTCAGGCTCCTTAGGCACAGCATAGGTCACCCAGGAATTAGGCTCGGATTGACTAAGTATAAATTACCTAGAAATCTGTTCTCTGGTGATGACTCCTGTCATCCTTCCCTGACAAAGCCCCTAACAGTTAGCACACAATTAAAGGGAGATTTCCAGATTTGGGAACTCAGGAACTTAAAGAGACAGGGCTTAGTTTTATTATCAATCATTGCCTGTGGTGCAAGAGACACTGTTTGAATAAGAAAGAGATGGATAGAGAAGAGCTTAAAATTCCACCTTTTTCCATTTGGCAGCGGAGTTTTCATCATTGCATGGAGGCAATTAAACATCTGATGTCCCTAAGACATCAAAAGCCATGACTCTGATATCTGTCCCCATTGCTTCGTGTCATGAGCCCTGGGCTAGAAAAAGGGGTGAATGGTGGTGGCCTCCAAAAGGTATGTTCATGTCCTAGTCCTCGAAACCTATGAATGTGAATTTAGTTGGAAAAAGAGCCTTTGAAGATATAATCAAGCTTAGGATCTTGAAATGAGATCATCCTGGATTATCCAAACTTGTTGCTGTGGAGTTGATTCTGACTCATAGCAATCTTATAGGACAGAGTAGAACTGCCCCATGGGGTTTCCAAGAAGTACCTGATGAACTTGAACTGCCAAGTTTTTGGTTAGCAGCCTGAGCTCCTAACCACTATGCAACCCATTGTCCTTGGGTTCATTGATAAGAAACAGAAGAGGAGACACAGACAAGAGAGGAGAAGGCCATGTATTTAAAGATGTAGGCAGAATGAGACCAAAAGAACTGGGTGCCCAGCTACCATTACTGAACATTTTGATCAAAGGCTCTATAGAAGAATCCTTGATCAAAAGGGGGAAAACACAGGGCGGAATTTCAAATTCTCATGGACTTTAGACTTTCTGGAGCCATGGAGGCTGGATAAACCCCTGAAACTATTGCCCTGAGATAATCTTTATACCTGAAACCAATAACATCCCTGAAATCTTAAAACCAAAGAATAGTTTCACTTAACTAGTAAAAAAAACGTCTGCCTTGAGCATCATACTCTTTTAAGAGCTAGCTTTATGTGGGATCAAATTGACAACAGCAACTCAAAAGATTAGATAGGACTCTTAGGGGTCAGTGAGTTTATGGGGAAGAAACAACTCAGACAAGGAGGGTGAGAGTGGTTACACAACTCAAAAAATATAATCGATGTCACTGAGTTGTATGTGTAGGAACTGTTGACTTGGTGTATGTTTTACTGTGTATATTCTCAATGACAACAAAAATTAAAAAAAAAAAGATGAAGGCAGAGATTGGACTGACACAGTCACAAGCCAAGGAACTCCTGGAACACCAGAAGCTGGAAGAGGCAAGGAAACGAATCTCCTCTAGAGTCCTTGGAGGGAGAACAGTCCCACCCGCACCTTGATTTTGGGCTTTTGGCCTCCAGAACTATGAGAGAATACGTTTCTATTGTTTGAAGCCACCATGTTTGTGGTAATTAGTTATGGATGCCATGGGAACTTGTACAGTCTCTAAGGGGCTGGGAGGCAACTAGAGTTCCTGGCCTTGCCAGCATTCCGTCTCTGCCTGGTGCCAGCTTGGGTGGAGCTGGAGAACATCCAGAGAGGAAAGAAAAATTTTGCATAACTCAAGTCTGGTGTGGTTAACAGAGCAGCCCTCAGCAGACCACAGAGTGGGATCATTAAGAAAAAATATAAAGCAGTTTTAGAAAAAGCCCCAGCTCCCAGGATCCAGATACAGTCACACTGGCCTATTTTCTTCTGGAGGTCCCTGGGTGGCAAAATGGGTTTGCACTCAACTACTAACCTGAAAGTCTGGTGGTTCAAACATACCCAGGGGCTCTGTGAAAGAAAGGCCTGGCAATCTGTTTCCATAAAGATTGCAGCCCAGGAAACCGTATGGAAAAGTTCTACTCTGTAGAGTCTTGTGGAGGGGTCACCATGACTTGGAATCAACTCGATGGCAACGGTTTTTTTTTGGTTTATTTCCTTCTAGTCTTTTGTACCAGCCCTAGCTCCTACTTCAGCACAGTGGAAAGAAAGAGAGTGCCAGCTTTGGGGTCAACAGTCATGTTACCAAAGCAGCTCCTGTTTGGTGCTGCTTCTCATCAACAAGGACACACTGAGGTGAGGACGGAGGAAGAGCGTTTATTACAAGTGCACAGGCAAGGATCAAGGAGGTGTATATCTCAAATGAAGCTCCCCAAACAAAGGCAGGCAGAACCTTTTATACCATCTCTCACAAGGAAGTACATACAAATATTATGGACAACGTAGGCTATCAGGGCGTGCAGGCACCATGAGACAAATGGCATTTTTTTCCTATGGAATGTAGACTACTAAACTGAGTTTGACTGGCTTGAGCCATACCCAGTGCTTTGAGGACAATGGACAGGGGGTGGGGACGGGGAGGGTGGGGGGGTGGGGGGGTGGGGGGGTGGGGAGGGTGGGGGGTGGGGAGGGTGGGGGGGTGGGGAGGGTGAGGGGGTGGGGAGGGTGGGGGGGCAGGTTTCACTTGGTTTGAGCAGCTTCTGATTGAGCCACACCCAGTGTTAACACTTAAGGCTTTGTTTGATAATGGCTAAGCAGATTCCGGAAACCCTTGTGGCGTAGTGTATAAGAGCTACATTGCTAACCAACCCACTACCGTCGATTGCTAACCAAAAGGTTGGCAATTTGAATCCACCAGGGATTTCTTGGAAACTCTTGGGCAGTTCTGCTATGAGTTGGAATTGTCTCAATGGCAGTGGATTTAAGCAACTTCTGGCTGTGTTGGCTATCAGTCAGAGGTTTGAAACCTGGTTCTACCATTTAGTTGCTGGGTGACCTCAGACAAATGGTTTAACTTCTCTGAGCCTCACTTTGAGACCTGGTTCTACCATTCAGTTGCTGGGTGACCTCAGACAAGTTGTTTAACTTCTCTGAGCCTGTTTCCCCATTTTTTAGGTTGAAATAATAAAACCTACCCTGCAGGATGGTGGGTTTAATGAGATAATGTGTTTAAAATGCAGAGCAGGAGTTTGTGCTCAGTCAAGTGTAGCTATTACTTCTATACTGAATGTACCCGGAGATGTGAAAGAAGTCTTTCCCGTGTTGTTATGAACTCTCCATAGATGTTTGTAAGTGGCTGCATCACAGTCCATCAAGTAGATGCAGCAGAGACAAAACTCATATTGGCAGCTGCATTGCTCCCCAGAGTCCCTTAATGAGTTTACTGCTAATTACACATCTCCACCATCCCGCCTTGGAACTTCATTGGCTACCCCTCCCCTGTCCCTGCAACCCCCCTTCTACTCATCTCCTGCCAGGAGTTCACAGATTTGGGGGGCACAGAAATCAGCTATGCTGAACACATACCTTGGGTACCTTGAGTATACAGGCTTAGACAAACAGTGGCTTGGAGGCAGAGAATAAGGCCCCCAAATAACCCCTCCAAGATTGTACCTAGCTTTATGTTCTATAAGGAGGAAGTTTCCAGCCAATAGGAGGCTTAAGCAATAAAGGATTTAAGAGGCCCTCACTAAATAATAATAACATGAGCTTGTCTGCAGGTGGCCTCATTGCATTTAAGTGCTGTGTGTGAAGTCAGGTTTATTTTTATTGGTTTTGAGTCATATGCTCCCAAAGCCCTCCTCATTCTTGCAACAACATTCTCTGCTCAGTTGTATGTGACATTCTGCATACCTGTCTCTACATTCCTCACTTGGCCTGTGGCAGCCACCACGGGTCAGTGGTGGCCAGGGAGGGTGCACTTTGGGTTTCTGTCATAACATGGAATCATGGTGGTCAGTTTTGATCTGAGGTCAAATTGGCTCATTTTGCTGCTTGGAAATGCCAGCCAGGTAGAGTGATGCCTTGGGGTACAGTTATAGAGAAAAGCTATTTCCTAAAAGAATAACGAAAAACAAAAAGCTTCCTTTATTGGCTGTTTCTATGATATAGGCATTCTACTAAGCAGTTTCACATATTCTTTCTTGTTTAAGCATTACAACAAGCTTATGAGACCCGCGCTGTCATCCCATTTTATAGATGAGCCAAGTGAAGCCTAGAGAGATTCCCTGACCCAGCTAAGACCACACTGGCTGCTAAGTGGAGGGGTTGGGAGTTAGACCAAGCCCTTAGCCTCCACATTATTCTGGCCCACTGGGGACATAGAGGGATGACTCACTTCCAGTTCCGGAACACATTTTTTTTGGGGGTGATGTGTGAAGTTGTTCTCTCCATTGGTACACTTGCAAAAAACCCAAACCCGTTGCTGCCAAGTTGATTCCAACTCATGGTGCCCAAAGTGTCACAGAGTACAGCTGCTTCGTAGGGTTTTCATGGTTGTGACTTTTCGGAAGTAGATCACCAGGTCTTTCTTCCAAGGTGTCTCTGGGTGAGTTTGAGCTGCCAACCTTTCAGTTAGTCGTTGGACGCTTAACTGTTTGCACCACCCAGGGAGTCCATTGGTACATGTAGGAAACCAATAATCAACTGGGAGTCTCACCTTGACTGCTCTTCTGTCCAAGAGTTACCAAAATATGGACTGAGAGAAATAATGCTTGTATCTCGGGAGGCTTGCCTGAAGGATATGCACTCTATTACCCTCTAGATGAGTGGTTCTGGGCACCAGAAATATCCGGTGAATCAGATTTCCCAGGGGTGGGGTCCTGGGATCTGTATCTTTTTAAAGATAATAAAAAATGGGGCGGGGCAGTGTTGGACCTCCTCTAACTTCGCAAGGGGGATGGAAAATCAAGATCAACAGCCCAACACTGATTTCTATGAGGCAGAGGCCAGGCATGCCGTCTCTTTCCACCATCTTTACCAATTCTGACACCAACCGTCCCTCCCACGGCACTATTTCTCTGCTAGGTTCAATGATTCATTGTAATGGCCACACAGAATTCACAGACCATACTCACCGTTACAGGGTTTATTAGGGAAGTAACAGGTTACAATTCAAGCTCAGGAACACTCAAGGACACAGTTCTTCCATGAAGACAGCCTCTTTCCAGCATTGCTCGCAGGCACGCCTCTCCTTGGCCCGCAGTCTCTGCCCAGAGGCACTCAGCTTTCTTGCTCCGTGGGCTGGGAAACCCGTTGCACAGTCTCTTGCAGGCCTCTCCTTGGTGGTGGTGGGCTCTTCTGTTCTTCGCCTCTGGGGTGGATCATTTCAAGCCTAGCAGGATGGCAAAACTAACCAATCCCATTGGTGGGCTACACTGACCCTATCACACAGTCTTGGCCAATCACTTGGGTGGGCGTTACAAAACCATGGCTAGAAAGGCCACACGTAAAAGTGATCTATCACACCGCACCAGGTGATTCCAATGCATCTAGCTGGTGGGCTAGCGTTTAGGAACCACCGCATGAGATATTATAGATTTTATCTCTGGATTAAGCCTCATCAGACAGCTATAAACCAATGACATCCTTTAACCCTGAAAATCACAGCTTTATCCTGTGGTCTCATTGTCTGAAAATGAAGGCTGTAATAAGACACAGAATTAAGCAGTGTATTTATGGGGTGACGGATATTGCTAAGAGTATTTTTCAGTATATCAGACAGGTTTTTTAATTAACTATCTCTTAGCCTTCAGTATCATAAATAACTTCACTTCTCCCTATAACTTTTCTTTCTTCCCTCCATGGGGGCATTGTGGTATTTAACTGATTGGGTTTCTTTGAACTGGTTGCTAGAGAGCCCAGAGCAAAATTTACAGCCCTTTAACAAACTGTAAAGAGCCTTAGGTGTTTAATGTCTAACTTTACCTCTGTGGTTTTTTTTTTTTAATTGTGTTGTTAATAACCCTACAATTGTTCCACGAAATGTACATATTTTTGATTGTATATCATGGCTATTCACTTATAAAATGGAGATTTCTTTTATACTTTAATTTTTCAGAAGCTGTGACAAGATCTACAATTAATGCGTACATTTAATGTGATAATAAATATTCCATTACTCCCTCACCTTTCCTCCACTCGCCTTTCCTTTGTCTTTCCTTTTGATCTTTCCTTCTGTTCTTTCCTTTCTCCCTTTGTCCCTCCCTCCCTTCCTTTCTTTCAGTTTTTTTTTTCTTGAGAAACTATTATCAAATATATGCTGCATGACTTAGTCATCTAGTGCTGCTATAACAGAACTACCACAAGTGAATGGCTTTAGCAAAGAGAAGTTTATTTCCTCATGGTAAAGTAGGCTAAAAGTCCGAATTCAGGGCATCAGCTCCAGGGGAAGGTTTTCTCTCTCTGTCAACATTTTCATCACTCTTCCTCCAGACTAGGAGCTTCTCCACAAAGGGACCCAGGGTCCAAATGACACACTCTGCTCCTGGCACTGCTTTCTTGGTGGTATGAGGTCCCCCACTCTCTGCCTGCTTCTCTTTATCTCTTGTAAGAAAAAAGGTGGTGCACACCCCAGGGAAACTCCCTTTATATTGGATCAGGGATGTGATCTGAGAAAGAGTGTTACGTCCCACCCTAATCCTCTTTAACTACAGGCAGAGATTATGACTTATAACACTTAGGAAAATTAAAAAATGGAGGACAACCACACAATACTGGGAATCACGGCCTAACCAAGTTGACACAGATTTTGGGGGGCCAGTTCAATCCATGACAATACATCCTAAAATTAATGTTCTTCTAGAATGGAGGAAATATGGTGTATATTTATAAACCATCTCAAATCCGCTTTGGAATAGAGTGGAGTATATAGTTATTAAACAAAACAAAATCCATCAATACTTAAATCAAATAAATGGATGGCCAATTCTTAGAAGGAACTCATACCTTCATTTCCACTGAGAAAAAAAACAATGTGATAGACATTGTCCATCTGTCCAGTTCAATTATGTTCAACACTGATTGAGTGACTCCTTTGAGCTAGGCAATGCATTGGTTTTCTGGGGACCTAATAGTGAATCTGAAAGAATTCTTTGGCTTAGGGCTTCCCTGGTCTTGTGGAGTCTGTTACTAGAAGGCTGGAAGGCAATAATATAAGAGCTCATACCATAAGGACCACAAGACGGATAAAACAAGTGTTTGGTGCATTAATAGAGAAAGAGCACAAAAGATTGTGCGTGTGTGAGTTTATAGCAGGAAGTGGAGGACCAGGAAGGTTATCTTGGGTAAGAAGGCATTTGAAATAGACTTGAACAGATGGTGAGTAAAGTGGACTAAATATTTGGAAGTGAGGAGGAACAGTATGTAAATACAGTTCGATTGGCTCTGAATCAAGTTCAGAGTTAAAATGAAGGTAAGGCCTGAGAGGTAGGTCATGCTAAAGAGGACTGAGAATGTTCCTCATTGACTCAAATATCTGAACAATGGTAGTTCATTAAATTGGGAAACAGTCTCAGAGTCAGCCAACTTGGGTTCCTGTCTGTATCCTGTCACTATGTTTGGCCAGCAGTTGGGCAAAACGTGCAAAGGCAGAGATCCATCAGCGGCAGGTGCTGCCGTGAGTGTGGGGAAGGGAGGCAGAGGACCACAGAGGAGAGGGCCTTCCACACACTGACAAGCTGCCCAGGGTCCACTGGACCCCTCAAACAGCACTGTGGTCTCCTCAGAAGTGGTTTCCCCAGGCCTTGGCTAAGTCAGAGCAGTATAGGATCATGGAAGGTAAGAGGCCACAGAGGTCCTGGAGTCCCACCTCTTACCCCACGTCAGAATTGCTCTCCATGCCTGGGCCATCCTGCGTCCACTTGAGGACTTAGAACTTTTGACGGGAAAGTCACTATTTTTAAGGCCCATTTCTCATTTAAGGACATAGGAAAACATTCATAGTAAAATGCTAAGTAAGAAAAAAAAAAAGGCAGAATTCCAACTATGTATACTGTATCTTTCCAATTTCATACCACACACATACATATTCATATACATACACGACTGAGAGAATTTGACAATGCGCTCCTCATTCATTCATTCCATAGGTATTTCAGAATTTCTACTATGTTTTAGGCACTGTTCCAGGCACTGGGAATTGGAAAGTGAATAACACAGGCAAAGACCCTGCCTTCAGGGAGCGTGTATTCTAGCACATGAGCCAGGTAACAAACAACCAAAATAGGGTGATAGAGTAACTACTTTAGATTGGATGGACGGGAAAAGTTTCCCAGAGGAGGTGACATTTGGCTGAGATATGAATTACTTTAGTGTATTAAACAATTTGGTAAGTCCTGTGGTAAGTAAAATCCGATTGCGCTTTTTTTTTTTTCCCACCAGAGGGCCCTTGGCTATGGGATTACTGGTAAAAATGCCTTTCTTCATAATTTCATGTAATTTCTAAATTTTCTATAATGATTATCATAACCATTGTTATTTCTCACACAGCTTTTTATGGAGCTGAAAGCTGCCTTTCTGTTATTTCTGCACATTATCCCTAATTCTGTCTTCCAGAGGATCCTAAGAAAGGTCAACTACTTCCTTCATTTGATGAGTATTATGTTCTCATTTCATCTACTCTTTCCCTTAGGTTTTTCAAACCTCATTTTTAGTAACATGATTTCTATGCTGTCACCATTTTGATTGGCATCTCGGGAATACTCCGGTTTGTTAATATCTTTCTAGAGAGATTTCATTTTGGGGGGCGTTCTGAGCTTCAGGATGGTGAGGGAACTTGAAATCGTTTTTTATGAGCAACTGGGAGTGTTTGGTCTAGAGAGGAGAGGATTTAAGGGCGCGTGATCAGTCACCAAGGAATGTAAAAATGGATGGCTTGTGGAAGAAGAATTAGACTCGATGTGTATGGTCCCAAAATGTGAAACCAGATTCGTGGTTGTAAATTTTAGCAAAGAGATTTTAATTTAATAATTAGATTTATATAAAAAAATGCAATAGACTAATGAGTGAGGAGGTGAGATCCCTTCAACTGGAGAGTTTAAGCATAGGCTTAATGGTTACTTAGTACGAAGAGTTCCTGGGTGGTGCAAATGATTAATGTGCTCAGTTGCTAACTGAAAGGCTAGAGGTTCAATTTCCCTAGAGATGCCCTGGAAGAAAGGCCTGGTGATCTATTTCTGAAAAATCAACCATTGAAAACCCTATGAAGTACAGTTCTATTCTGCAACACATAGGGCTACCGATAGTCGAAATCGACTTGCCAGCAGGACGAGACTGTTGGGTGTCAATATTTTTAATTAAAATGAGTTTAGGAAATACCTGCCTATTCATTTGCCTTGGCTTTTCCTGGTCCCAAATATCCTCAAAAATTAATTAACAGTTGACTGTACACAGTCCCCTTCTTCAATCTGCCATTGATATATGGTGTATTCATGAACCTGGGTACCACCTAATGGCAAGAACTATCCGTTTGCCACCTCCCCTCAGTCTACAGGGGCCATTTTTTTTTTTTCAGAGGAAGATGTTGAGCTACTACAGCAGAAACCTGACTCTGTATAATTCTTATGCCCCCTTTGCAGTGCCGTAGAGCAATGGAGACTGTATCAGGGAAAGTTGTTTAAGAGGGCAAAGTCATACCAACCAGTGACTCAGCATCCTGGAGTAATGTGGAGAAAGGGTTCCAGGTGATAATCGGTACTCAAGATTTCTTTTCCGCACTAACACCAAGGAGATCTTGACTTCCCACCTGTTATGAACTAAATTGTGTCCTTCCAAAAATATGTATTGAAATCCCGGCCCTAGTGGTGCAGTGGTTAAGTGTTTGGCTGCTAACCAAAGGGTCAGCATTTTGAATCCACCAGTCACTGCTTGGAAACCCTATAGGGCAGCTCTACTCTGTCCCATAGGGTCACTATGAGTTGGAATCAACTTGAACGAAATGGGTTTGGTTTTTAGTTATACTTGTAAATATGATCCTGTTTGGAAATAAGATTTTCTTTGCTATGCTAATTAGATCATACCCAAGTACGGTGGGTTCTAAATCTAATTACTCCTGAGTAATAAAAAGAACAGAATGGGCACAGACACACCCAGGGAGAAGCTGAAATAGAAAAGCAAGGACCTTGCCTTAGAGCCACACCCTGAATTTGGACTTCTAGACTCCTGAGCTCTGAGAAAGCAAATCTACTTTCTTTAAAGCCACTTTCTTGTGGTATTTGTGTAACAACAGCACTAGGTAACTAAGACACCACTCATTCAGCTGGGAATGAGGTCCGTAGGACTCTTACAGGTGTATTTCTGGAGGGTGCTATGGAGCATCCACGTGTACTTGTTTCAGCACTTGCATAGAACAAGCGGGAGCCAAACCATACTGTTACGGAAATCTCTGCATGAACTGGCAGCAATGTAGAGACAGATGTAGGCCTAGAACTCTCAGTAAATGCTGGTCTGGCTCTGGTGTGAGCAAGTGACTGTTCAAACATAGATTTCATGGATTGGCAAGGATCTTGGACTGGCATAGGGCACAGAAATGGAGCGGGGGTGATAAAGCCATCAGGCTACAAAGGAAAAAGTAAAGCCAGACCAAGGCCAGAAGAGAGATGTACTTCAGCTACTCCTAGCTGGATTTTAATACCTGAGACAGGGGAAAGGGCAGTTAGCACTAAACTCACACAGTAGCTATGCTTCTTTATTATTTGTGCTGTTTTTTGTGTAAGCTTATGTTTAATCTGTCTTGGGAGAACAGCCAGAATGCTCCTGAGAAGCAAGGATGGCAAGACTGCCTCATATACTTTGGACATGTTATCAGGAAGGACCAGTCCCTGGAAAAGGACCTCATGCTTGGTAAAGCAGAGGGTCAGTGAAAAAGAGGAAGACCCTCAATAAGATGGATTGACACAGTGGCTGCAACAATGGGCTCAAGCATAACAACGATTGTGAACATGGCCCAGGAAGGGGCAGTTTTTCATTCTGTTGTACGTAAGATCCCTAAGAGTTGAAACTGACTTGATGGCACATAACAGCAACAACAATGTGTTTAAGTTAATAGTTTAGCAAATGGTATCATAGTCATCCTGTATTATTCAAAGCATCCTTTTGAATATTGCTAAGAGAAGGTACTTAAATGGAGGGACTTCCCTTTGTGGCACCACCCTGGTTTCTGGAGTAGGCACAGCAGGGAAGCATCCACTTTGCAGAGTGATAATTCTTCAATTGTCTGACTATTCCAGTCTGCCTTCCACCCCCATCTCTCCACCAAAAAATTACTGCTGAGGTCACCTGAGTCCCACCTGATGTCCCAAGTCATTCCTTTCCTACCTTCCCTACAGCCTGCCTCTTCCTTTGCCTCTGACAAGCATTTGATGTTCTTAAAGCACTCTCTTCCTTTATCTTCTGGGACACTCTTGTCTCCTACCCCTCTATCCTCCATCTTGGCTACAGGCTCATTCTCCTCTAAACCTGTTGCTGTTGAGTCTACTCTAACTCATGATGACTCCATGGGTGCCACAGTAGAGCTATGCTCCATAGGGTTTTCAATGGCTGATTTTTTAGAAATAGATAACCAGTCCTTTCTTCCAAGGGGCCTCCGGGTAGACTCAAACCTCTAACTTTTTGGTGAGCAGTTGAGCGCGTTAACCTTTTGCACCACCCAGGGACTCCCGTCCTTCTCTACTGGGCTGTTAATTGTTAGGATGAAGAACAGGCTTTGTTTTCTGCAGCTTTTATTCACACCAACTGTAGTGTTGTGGTTTGGTGGGTATGCTGTGTTTAAAGAGCTAGGGATGGGACAGCCATTGAGAATATTCCAGAGTCCTTAGATGAGGTAAAACATTTGCACTGAACCACACAAGGTCGATATTGCTCTGACCTTGGGGTTATGGGATGCATTCCTGAGACGCAACTCTTGTCAACTACCATCTTGCCTACTCCTGGAGACAGAAGGATCCCGAAGTTCAATGGAGACACAATGCAATATCAAAAGTAGGAACAGTACAGCCATATCCAAACCAAAACCAAGTCCCTGCCAACTCATAGTGACCCTATAGGACAGAGTAGAACTGCCCCATAGAATTTCCAAGGAACACCTGGTGGATTTGAACTGCTGACCTTTTGGTTAGCAGCTGTAGCTCTTAACCACTAAGCCACCGGGTTTCCACAGCCATATCAAAGGTTGGAAAAAAAATCTTGTGGGTCAAGTGCTTGGAGATCATTTAGAAAGGAAAAACCAAGAAAAAAAAACAAAACAAAATAAAAAACAGACCTGTTGTAATCAGGTCAATTCCAACACATAGCGATTCTATAGCACAGAGCAGAACTGCCCCATAGGACTCTATAGCACAGAGCAGAACTGCCCTATAGAGTTTCCAAGGAGTGCCTGGTGGATTTGAACAGCTGACCTTTTGTTTAGCAGCCATAGCTCTCAACCACTATACCACCAGTGTTTCCTTTCACAAAATCATCAATTATTCTTGCTGCTATTCCAGCCATCCCCCCTCCAATGTTGCTTGCTCGATGACTTTCATTAGATGATCACTGCAAAACACCAATTATTACTTGGACCATTTTTACAATGGATGGGTATGTAGCTTGATTTTGTTTTACCAGGCTGGAGAGCCAGGCGAAAAATTGAGTTGCTTGAAATATCAAGCTCCCCACCCTGAATGCTTTATGATGCTAAATAAAAGTTGCCTTCATTGCTTACTGCAGAATATAAACAAGTGTCAGCCATCTTAGCGAAAAGGCATCATTTGATTTAATTGCAAATTAAAAAACATAAACCACCTTAAACAGGGAGCTGATGCTGCATCAAATCAATACAATAATTGCACCAGGGCAATTGAGAGGCATGCTGAGTTTCTGTACCTTGCACACTAAAAGAAGCCAGCCACCAAGAGAGCTGGCAAGCTCTACTGAGTGGTGGGCAATCATGGTCAATTGCACTGACTGGCTCTTTTCTTTGAGGGTGGAGCAGGCAGGCTGACTTCTTCATTGTCTGTGCTGATATAAAGGAAGTGGCTTTGTCCTTGAAAAGTAGTTAATAGTTCTTTTTGTGTGTTAGGCTGGAGATGTCCTTGTGGCTTCACAGACAGGGGAAGAATGGACTGTTCCTGGACCTACTTGCAAGGCCTTGTGTTAAGCGCTGATTCTTCTGGGATCCAGCAATTATTTCTTTAAAAACTTGACAAATTGTGGCAGCTAAATTATGCCAGTGTAATGTGTCTGATTGCCAGCCCCAAGTCAATTGTGCTTTGTTAAGCTATTCAGGTGACACTGGTCTTTGTTTAGCTCCAGAGCCTAGAGCAGTTCCTGGTGGCTGCAACTCCAAGTGGTCTTTTATTCACTTAAAGTGGTCCTGAGTCTTATTCCAGGGATGGCTTAGGATGAAAGGTGGGTGAGAGGTCATGGGATTTGAAGGGGAGAGGGAAGGCCTCCAGCCCCAAATAGCTTTCCTCTATCATCCTGTCACAGTCCTGAAATAATTTCCCACAGACATGCATTCCTTTGAGTGTCTGAAGTGCCAGTTAAAATGCAATTGCCCCTGGGAAGGATGAACAAATTAAACAATTAACAGCTATTAATACTGCAGTGTCAAGTTGATTCAACAGGAAACGTCCTTTATGCCCCCACTGGGTGTTCATGAAATAATACCTGATAGTTTGTCTTGATTAGTTTATCAAATTAACGAGGCACCTAGCAGGAACAGGAGGGAACCGGACACCACATGGGTGAGCTTGATCAGCGTGGAGGAAGAAGAGGATGGGAAGGGCACATGGAGCGGGTGGTGCCTCGGTTTCTCTCCTGGCCTCGGAGGGAGGAATGGATGAAGGACACTCTCTACAGCCTTGTCCTCTAAAGTGTGTGTGTGTGTATGTGTGTGTGCACATGCTTGCATGTGTGCACATGTATTCGTGTGCATGTGCGGTATGGTGTATGTGTATGTATACGTATATGTATGTGTGGTGTGTGTATGTGTGTTGGGTGTGTGTGTGTTTGTGTGTATGTATGCATGTGTGTGTTTATGTGCTGTGTGTATGTGCCTCTGTGTGTGTGCGTGTAGCCTAGCAGGGCTTCCATGACCGGAACCTTAGCTGCCTTCTTTAGACCCCTCTACCACCAAGTGCCCAGATATGAGCTGGGCTTCTCCTCCATTTTCTCCATCTGTCTCTCTCTCTCTTTCCCATTCACTCCCAGACACCCACCTCTGCTCTCAGCTCCTTTGGCTGTGCCAATAACCACCCAAGCAGCTTTTGCCACTCTTTCATCTTGAGGGTCAGGCCCTGCTCCTCGTATCCCCAGCTCTGCTTGGAGTCTGAGCCCTAAACGAAGAGCTCTCACCATCAGCTCGTCCACCTGTCTGCTTCCATACTTCCCCCTGCCAGGTCAGAACTCGCCACTGATTTCACCTTTAGTCTAGGTGGAGCTTAACTGCTCATAAACCTTTGAAACCTGTTGTTATTAAAAAAAAAAATTAATTCATTTATTGAATAGATAATTCGTGTTTATAGCAGATAATTCAAAAAGCACAGAGGGGTAGACAGTGAAAAGTATATCTCCCTTTGTCCTCTGCCCCAGTTGCCCAATTTCTCTAGTTGAGGCAGCCACTATTATGCATTTTTTATATATCCTTCTGGAAGTATTGCATGCGTTTATATGTACACGTGTACCCAGACATACATACAAATACACATGTGCGTGCTATCTCGACTCCCCACCCTGGTAATTATAAAAAAACATTATTCTGAACCTTGCTTTTTCACTTAAAATTTTATCTTGGAGATCGTTCCATATCAGTACACAGGGAGCTGCCTCATAATTTTTAATGACTATGTAATACTCCATTACATAAAGTGCGGGCTGTTTTCAATCTGTTGCTTTGAGAAACAATGCTGTGGTAAGTGCCCTTTTCACACAGCGTTTGGTACATAGACCAAATGTTTAGGATGGATATACAGAAGTGGAATTGCTGTCCAAAGGGCATATGCATTTTAAATGGTAGTGGAAACACTGCCAAATTGCTCTCTGAATCTCGTGATTTTCAGTGCCGTGTGTGCCAAGCCCATCCCATCCCCAGACCAGATTCACATCCAGGGCATTGCCCCTCTCCCCTCCCATTTCCTTTTTGGCTGTGGTTGCATCATGCCTATGGCTGGTACCTGAGTGGAGGGCAAAAGAGTCACTGAAGTAGGAAAGAGAGGGGTCTGAAGGGAGGTGGAAAGGCATGAGGGGAAAGGTAAGAGGGAGCTCATTGCACTGAATGTCAGCTGGGAGCTGGGAGCTTTCCTTGAGGATCTCATCTGAGCTCCACATCAGCCGTGTTATGAATTTAATTGTGTCTCCCCAAAATAAGTGCTGGAATCCTAACCCCTACATCCATGGATGTGATCTAATCTAATGCAGTGTAATCACCATCCATAATGCAATGTAATGTAATGTGATGTATCATTTGAGGTCATACCAGTATAGGGTGGGTCCTAAACCTAGTTACTTCTAAGTTACATAAAGAGCAGCATAGACATAGAGGCATGGGCCTATGAACGGGAGAAGGCAGATGCCATGTGAGTGAGGATTGTCTACAAGCCAAGGAGCAAGGAATGACACAGCTGAGACCCTGATTTGGACTTTCAGCCTCCATAACTGTGAGAAAATAAATTTCTGTTCTTTAAAGCCACCCATGTGTGGTATTATGTTACAGCAGTACTAGGTAGCTAAGACAAGCCATAAAAAGTAGGTCACAGTTCTGTATCCTTCAGGTGAAGACGCCGAAGCTCAGAGAGGTTAACTACCTTTTCCAAACTCACTCGCCTAGTAAGCAGCAAAGCCAGAGGTCCCACCTCAGACCATCTGAATTCAAACCCCAAGCTCATTGAACTCTGCCACTGGTGGCTCCTGCCCACCTCAGTCAACTCAGAGCTCCAGGTCCTCCTTACAGCTGTGCCCTTCAGTCGGCAATGACTGGGAAGTGGGTGAAATGGCTGGAAGCTGAAGTCTGGGCTCTGGGTATTTGGACAGTCCTCGGCTTCATGACAGGCATATTTCATGTAAGCCCCAGAGCAGTGGGAAGCAACGTTGCTTCAAATTCCCCTGTGGTCAGGGCACTACTAGCTACAAATCCATCTGCTGTGTGACAGCGTCTGGATTATTAGACCTAATCCAGGCATGACTAATGTGATCTGAGAGGAACGAATGGGCCAGGATTCCCGCCGCCTGTCCATGAAGGGTAGGGTATGTCCTTTGCAGACAGCCTTTGAGACTGGTGAAGATGTTTTGTTCCTGTTTATAGAGTTGCCCATGTAAGAAAACAACCAAGGACTTCTCCCTGTTTCCGCAGCAACAGGGAGGACGTGGTCTGACTTCTGAGGTGTCCCTTCCGTTACACAGAGGGGTTGTTGGCACATTTGTGTCCCTGGCTGCGGGGTCAGTGAGGGGTCTTGCTGAGCAGAGGAGGGACCACAGCCCCAGGAGAGGTTCCCAGAGGAGGAAAGGATGGGAGCGGATGGAAAAGGTCAAAGAAACTGGCTTCAGAAGTCCTTGCTCCAGATTTCAGCTCTCATTTAGCTAATTGGCAAGTCAGTGACAGCCCCCAACATTTGAAGGAAGAGAAAGTGGCATAAAAGATCCGGACCAGAGCCATTTAGAGCAATGCCTGTAAGACATCCATTGGGTCCAAGAAGAAAATAATAGAACTTTTATTTTTTTTTTTTATTGTTAAGGTTCTATTGAGTTGACTCCGACTCACAGAGACTCAGAACAGAACAGAACATTGCCTGTGCCTGTGCCATCCTCACAATCTTTGCTATGTTTGAGCCCTTTGTTGTAGCCACTGTGTCAATCCACTGTGTCAACCCGATCAGTTGGAATCAACTTGATGGCAATGGGTTTTTTTTTTCTTTTTTTGGTTTAACGAAAAGCCAGAGGTTTGCGTCCACCCAAAGGTGCCTCAGAAGAAAAGCCTGGTGATCTACTTCCCCAAAATTAGCCATTGACAACACTATGGAGCACAGTTCTACTCTGACACGTGTGGGACTGCCGTGAGTGGGAGCTGGCTCAATGGCAACTAGTTGTTTACCTTTCAGCATTTGTTGTTGTTACGTGCCGCTGGGTTGATTCTGACTCATAGGGACCCTACAGGACAGAGTAGAACTGCTCCATAGGGTTTCCTAAGCTCTAAGCTTTATGGGAGCAGATCGCCATGTTTTTTCTGTTGTGAGCAGTTGGTGGGTTTGAACTGCTGACCTTTCAGTTAGCAGTTGAGCACTTAACCATTGTTCTACCAGGCCTCCTTATTTTAACATTTACCGATCTGTAATTGTCTGAATGGTTCTCCGACCAGTCTGTGAGACCTTCGAGGGCAGGACTATGCCTTGTTCTTCCAAGAAGTGTTTTCCTGACCAGATCCTTCCCTTTCCCCACTGTACTCCCTGTCAGGTCAGACATCTCTCTTTTGAGAAGGCTTTTCCCTTAACTTTATCTGACTATGGTCCGCGATCATGAGTTTCTCTCCTAGCTCCCTTTGTATCTGAGCATCTCATGCCCCAGTGCTTGGAACGTTGTAGGTAGGTGACTAAAAAATGTTCTGATTTTCCTGAGACTTCCCTGGTTTTAAAATTGAAAATCTCATACCCTGGGAAATCCCTCATTCCTGGGCAAACTGAAATGGCTGGTGTCTTAGTTTCCTGGGTTGCCATAACAAATTATCTCAAACTAAGTGGCTTAAAACAACAGAAACTTATTCTTTCACAGTTGTGGAGGCTAGAAGTCCAAAGTCCAGTTGTTGGAAGGGCAACGCTCCCTTTGAAGGTTCTAAGGAAAGATCCTTCCTTGCCTCTTCCTAGTGTCTGGTGGTTGCAGCATTCCTTAGTGGTCCTTAGCTTGTAGATCCATCACTCCAATCTTGGCTTCCATCTTTGCATGGCATTGTCTGTGTCTCTATGTCTTTCTTCTTTTTATAAGGACACCAGTCATTGGGTTAGGGCCCATCCTAATTCAGTATGACCTCTTCGTAACCTATCAAATTGCTTCTACAAAGGCACTGTTTCCAAATAAAGTCATAATCTCAGATTTTGGATAGACATGAATTTTGGGGCACACTACTCAACCCATGGCCCCTGGTTGGCACAAATGGTTTATGCTAGACTACTAACCTAAAGGTTGGCAGTTGGAACCCACATAGAAGTGCTGCGGAAGAAAGGCCTGGTGACCTGCTCCTATAAAGATTGCAGCCAAGAAAACCCTACAGAGCAGTTCTACTCTGTAACACATGGGGTCGCCATGAGTCAGAATTGACTTGAGGGCAACGAGTTTGGTTTTTGATTTATTCAACCCACTACACCATACAAGGAGACTTAGGTACAGTAGAAATGACTTTTTGGAACTAAAAAACTATAGTTTGCCAATTAAAAAGTTCAATACAGGGGGTGAATGGGAGGGTGAGACCTGAGTTAGCAGCCTGTAAGACCAAGAATTAAAAATAACTCAAAGTAGAAATGCAAAGAGAATGAACTTCTGTGGGACAAAATAAGAGACTTACAGCACGGATGCAGGGGCCCTAACTCTGTCTAGTTCCAAAAAAGAACCAGAAGGAGGAGAGTTATAAATTAAACTAATGATAGAAAAATAAAACATTTCTTGAGTTGAAGAAAACTCTCCAAGTCTTCAAACTGAAAAGACTCATGGAGCTACAGACAGGATTGCAGAACTGAGACATATTTAAGCATAATCTGGTGACATTCCTGGTAAAAGGCAAGGGTAAAGAAAACTCCACAAGCTAACAGACATAAGCATTCAGTTCAAGGACTGTTTCCTCACATGCTTCCTATTTCCCTGTTGGCTAGCTTGTTAAACCACTTGTTGTTATTTCACTTCCCATGCTTGCCTGACAAGTTTGCAAATCTTTGTTAGTTGGGATGATGTATTATTCATATTTCTATCTGCCCTAACATCTGGCTATCCAAAAAAAAGATTGATGCACAAGACAGGAGAATTAGAATGCCCTAAAATTCAATTTATAATTATCTAAGAGGCACATCTACCACTTGTCTGTCAGTTTGTCATACTGTGGTGGCTTGTGTGTAGCTGAAAGTTATGTCACCGGTATTTCAAATACCCTCAGGGTCACCCATGGTAAACAGATTTCAACAAAGCTTCCAGACTAAGAAAGGCTAGAAAGAAAGGCCTGGAGACCTACTTCCTAAAATAAGCCAAAGAAAACCTTATGGATCCCAACAGAACATTATCTGACTTGCTTGCTTTTGATATGTCATCAGAAGAGATCAGTTGCTAGAGGAAGACATCATGTATGGTGAAGTAGAGGGCCAGCAAGGGCAAAGAAGACCCTTGGTGAGATGGATTGGCACAATAGATGCAATGATGGACTCAAACATACCAACTACCATGAAGATGACTCAGGACTGGGCAATGTTTCATTCTGTTGTACATAAGGTTGCCATGAGTCAGAGTTGACTCGACAGCAGCTGTCTACCTACCTACCTACCTATCTGTATATCATCTATCTCTCTTTCCTCTTCTTTCTCCCTACCTGTCTATCTGTCTATCTACCTACCTATCCAACCATCCGTCTGTCCGTCCATCCATCCATCCATCCATCCATCCATCCATCCATCCATCCATCCATCCATCCATCCATCCATCCATCCATCCACCCACCCACCCACCCACCTACCAACCTACCTACCTACCTACTTTGTCTGTCTATATCTATCATCTACCTATCTACCTACCCACCCACCTGTCTACCCATCCATCTGTCCGTCAGTCCGTCCATCCGTCCATCCATCCATCCAAGCTATCTATATCTATCACCTATCTATCTGTCGTCTATCTACCTATCTACTTACCTACCTGTGTATCTATCTACTTACCTACCTGTCTGTCTATCTATCTATCTATCTATACGTATCTGCCCATTGCACATAGGCATCATTCATAACTTTCAGAACTATTTTGGATAACAGATGGGGCTAGTGGCAGGGAGCTCTGGCAATGGCCTAAAAGGAGTTTCAACTGTCGTTGGCAAAGACCTGGGATTTGGTTGGAATCTTGAGTCTGGGTGAGGATAAATGGGAAGAAATTCTGTACAGCAGAGCTGGACCTGGGGTAATTGACCTGCCATTCTCCAGTCTACTCAAGGCTGACTCGGGAGGTGGAACTGATTCTTCAGATACAGTGTCATCCTCAGGTTTAACTCTGAAATGCAAGGCCCGTGGGGTACAGGTCCAGCCTCCCAGCTCCTAGGAGAAGGGTTTTTTTCAAGAGCTTAGGCAGGGATACTCAGATTTCTAGCTCAAGGTATGGCCCCAGATGCTTGCGTGTGCATGAGCTAATCAGAATAACAAGCAAAAGCCCAAGCACATGGTTGGGGCAGAAAGGGTACAAATATGGCAGGAGCTCAGTTGGCAAAGCAGAGGTTCAAGGTCACCCTAGTTTTGCATCAGGGTTTTAGGGGCCAGACAAGCCTGTGTTTGACCCCCAGTTGCTCAAACCAGCTGGGCAACGTTGGATCAGTGCTTATACTGTCTAAGTCTCATCTTCTAGAATTGTCAGGAGGATGAAAAGATTCCTAAGGAAACAATTAAAAACAAAAAAATCAGAATTTCGTTTTTGTTTATGGCAGAGCAATATTCCCTGATACATGCTGCAAGATAAATGAACCTTGAAAACATTATGTTGAGTGAAATAAACCTATCACAAGAGGATAAGTATAGTATAATCTCACTTATATGAAATAGCTAGCGCAGACAAAGAGAGATTAGTGGTTACCAGGGGTAGGAAGAAGAGAAAACGAGGGAGTCTTTGCTTAGGGGGCACTGAGCTTCTGTTAAGAGTGACAGAAAATTTGGAAAGGGATAGTGGTGATGGTTGTATAACACGATGAATGTCATGAATGCACTGGATTTTATACGTAAACAATGGTGAAATGGCAAATGTTTGGAGATTATACACACACACGCATGCATACACACTTATCATAATAAAAAATAAATCAAAGTGCTGGTGCAGTTATAGGTACAAAGCAAGTACTCAATACATGGTAATTGTTTATTATTAATTCATTCTTTCTCTCCTCTTTCTCTCCCTCCCTCTCTCCCTTTTTCTTTCTTCCTTCCGTGGTAACAGGGCTGTCTCTGCCTGTCATCTCTGGTGGTGCTGAAATGGCTAATGCGTCTTCTGTCCAGGTTGGACTGAATCAGGAACTGGGTAGGTGGGGCTGAAGTTTAGGTACTGGATCTCAGTGGTTCCCATTAGGTTGGAGGGAAGAGTCAGTGAGTCCGAGGAGGGTGCATTACAATGAAAGCATCATCCTTTACACACACCAAAGATCACAATACGCATGAGCGTTGAGGCCCTGATCTAGGACAGAAGACATGGAACCACTAGTCTTCCTTTGGACATCCTGACGCTTGCTATTACCTTCTCCAAAACTGATTTCCTGAAGCCCTTTGCAAACAATTCTCTTACCAGCTCTCCTTTCTAAGAGGGGAAAAATCCCCAGTTCACAACTGACAAGCTGGATGTGCATGTATTTCCCCTGCAAAAACTTAGGAACACCAGACACCATTGTCATTTAAAAAAACCATGTATGGTACAGTGGTTAAGAGCTCAGCTGCTAACCAAAAAGCTGGCAGTTCAAATCTACCACCTGCTCCTTGCAAACCATATGGGGCAGTTCTACTCTGTACTATAGGGTCGTTAGAGTTGGAATTGACTTGAAGGCAATGGGTTTGGTATTCCATAACAACATTTATCATAACACACCAGTGATGTAGGTCCTATTTTATAGTTGGAGAAAAAAAGGCTCTGAGAGTTTGAGAGGCGTTGGTAGTTCAGTGGTAGAACCCTAGCTTTCCATGATAGAAAACTGGGTTCGATTCCTGGCCAATATACCTCATGTACAGCCACCACCTGTCTGTCAGTGGAGGCCTGCTTGTTGTTATGATGCTGAACAGGTTTCTGCAGAGCTTCCAGGCTAAGATAGACTAGGAAGAAGGGCCTGGAGATCTACTTCCAAAAAACAGCCAATGAAAATTTTATGAGTAACAGCAATTTGATCTGCAGCTGATCATGGGGATGGTGCAAGACGGGCAGCATCTTTGTTCGTTGTGCATGGACTTGCCATAAGTCAGGGGCTGACTCGACAGTAGCTAACAACAACAACAGAGAGGTTAAGTAACTTGACCAAGAACTCAGGACTAGTAAGAGACTGACGTGGGGTTTTCACCCTTTGGTCATGTCACTTCTCTTCTTGAAATCCTCTAATGGTGTTCCTTCATGCTCAAAATAGAATAAAAACTATTCCTGGGTCTACAAGGCTCCTGCCTGCCTCTCTAACTTCCTGTGCCTATATCTGTCTTGCTGGGCCTGCTCTAGCCACCCTCTCCTTGTAGCTTCTCAACACCCCTAAGCCCATGCATTCCCTAAGCGTTTGCATCAGATGTTCCCTCAACTTGCAGTGCTTTTTCTTTAGATCGGCATGAGCTTGTCCTCTTGCAGGTCTCGCCTTTGAAGTCCCCCTTTCAGAGAGGCCTTTATGGACAACCTGAGCTGTCCAGGTACACTCTGTCACCTGGACTGTGTGTTACTTTCTTCCAGCCTGTATCGTTTTCATGGATTTCCATTCATTACCTCCTCGTAGAATGAGTGCCCCATATTCTGTCTTGTACACTGTAGTTAAGTCCCAGCTTCTAATTGGCTCTCAATAAATATGTATCAGTTGAATGAAAAACACAAGTGTCAGGTCCTAGAATTGGGTGTGGAGGGCATTTTAGAGCAAAAAGCAAAGACAGAGTCAGAGAGAAGGAGTGAAGAAGGAGAGAGAGAGGGAGAGCAAGAGAGAGAAAAGTGTACAATTTATATGAAGATCTAACCTGATTAGAGTGCAAGATGGATATTGTGGGCATCAGAGCTTGAAATCTATGTTTGGAATAGGGGGCCATTTCTATCTCTCTTGCATGCAGCCTTCGTTTCAAAGGCCAGGCTAAAGAGTTTGAACTTGATTTTCCAAAGTGCAATTTTGGCAAAGAATTTAAATCTGTGAGAATAAAGTTTATATCATTTTGGCATGGGGTTAATTGCTACCACTGTTTAAAAGTACCTTATAAAATGAATCTTGATTGGATTCATTTTTAGACATTTTCATTGGTCATGCAGAGTTCCCTTCTCCCAGTGGGAGACCCAGGGCAAGGGGCAGACCAGGCCTGTCTGTGCCACAGGATTGAGGACCATGTGTCATGGGCAGAATGCCTCTCACTCACAGTGCCCAGGCCAGGATTCGCATATGGAAGCCGTGCTTCAGAGAGGCCACTCAAGTTTGACCAGGGAGGAGAGATCCAGAGCTGAATGCAGGGGATTAAAGAATGGACAAGCCAAAAGAGAGGAATGTATAGACCTGCCATGAGGGAGAGGCCAGCATTACGCTTGGGGTGCTAGACAATAGTGAAATTGTATTGAATCCAGGGCACATGCCAACTAGGCTAAAGGGGCCAGTGTGTGGGGGAAAGCACCCAATTCCCTCAGAGGGGAGAGGGCTTTCTCATGACTGCAGATGACAACACCTCTGGAAAGTCTTTCTTTACACCATGACTTGCACAGAGCTCTTCCAAGTTGCTGGAGAAAGAAGCTGGCCTTAGCCTTGGAGCCACTTTCCCTAAGTCAGCGTTCCTCAGACTTTTCCATCAAAAGTGTCACCCATTGGGAAGAAACCAGTGCAGTTTGTTCCAAGTTTGCCATTTCATGGCTTTTGAGTTCTAGTCATCTAGGAGTAGTCACCAATGTGACTTTATATGAGAAAGTCTTAAACTATTTCAGTGTTTTATTTTGAAAATATGCAAATTTTGTGTTTTTTGTTTGTCTTTATAACTATCAAATAATGCCTCAAATTACCATCAGGTAAAAAAATATTATAATTACTATTGTTCTTTTTTTTAAACCAAATCTATGAATAAAATGGATTTTTCCAGAAAATGTGTTCTGTGTAGCCTGTGGCTTTGTATGCCCCCATTTTCCTCTGGAAAGAGCTGGGGTGAGCGGCAAGAAGAACAACTCTAAGTAGCTATTAGATCCGGATATTCAAGGAGCTGGGTGATTTTGTGCTGCCAGGACTTGGCCGCTGTGTCTACTAATGGACCGAAACTACTCCCAGACAGACTGGGCTCATTTCCTGCGAGCTGGGAGACATGACATGGCAATGGGATAAACATTTGACTAAGTTGACTCTCATCAGTGTCTTTGTTTATGAGTCGAGATGTGGCTGGCAGATGCCTCGCATTAGCATTATTTAGACATTAAGAGAGTCTAATTGGAGTCTAACATGTGTCCTCATCACAGTTGACCTTATTTATGGAGTGGCTGACATCTGAATGTCAAATTTGCATCAGTGAATTCTCTCCTCTAATAACCACTTTAATATGTAAATAACTGATTTGCAACAGTGAAGAAATATGTGATATTCTTATGATTGCTTGGAAGATGTGGCTTCCTTCTGTACACGGAGACTGGAGGGTTGGTAGGTTCTTCCCTTTAATTATTAGACACTGGCTAAAAGATTGAGCCAGAAAAAAAAAAAAAGACATACTTTTCCGCAGATTCGCAGACATGGATAGTTACTACCTTGTTGACATAAGTACCGGGGGAGACCAAGGTAAGGGATGGCTCTGCCCCCAGAAAACTTACAGTTGTTATAAGGTAGAATAAGAAGGGTATATGAAGCAGTATATTTTCACAGCATTATATGATGAAATCATAGGGAGAGGTACAAGCAACAAAACTTTGGGTTTCTCTCGTTTGGGGGATGCTTGAATGATGTATTAAGTATATGGATGTGATTGATAGCCAATTCAGGCAGCAGCTGCTTGGCCATTAGCAAACAAAAGCTTAGGTGATGGCGATGGATGTGGCTCAGTTGGGAACTGCTCAGACCTAGCAAAACCTGCTACCTCCTGTCCCTTGTCCTCAAAGCTCTGGGTGTGGCTCAAGCCAGTCAAACCGAGTTTACTAGCCTACATGCCAAAGAAAAAAATGCCATTTGTCTTGCTGTACCTGCACACCATAATAAACTATGTAGTCTATAATGTTTGCATGTACTTCCTTGTGAGAGATGGTATAAAAATTTCTGCCTCCCTTTTTTCAGGGAGCTTGATTTGAGCTATACACCTCCTTGATTCTTGTCTGTGCACTTGCAATAAATGCTTTCTCCCTCCTCATCTCAGTGTCTCTTTATTGACGAGAAGCTGAATGAGCAGAGCCTGCATTGGGTAACTTGGTTGGCATCCAAAGTCCAGAAAGACCTGTAACTGTGGCTTAAACAGATTGTCTTGAGGTATCTCACAATGATCATGGGTAGGTAGTTTAGGGCAGGAACAGTAACTGACAAGAGGCCCAGGATCTCAGGCTTTTTCTAGCTTTTCCACTCCTAAAGGCCTTAGTCTTATGCTTGTTGCCTCATGATTGCAAGATGGCTGCTTCACCTCCAGGCTTCAGGTCCATATCCCAGGCAGGAAGAAGGAGTAAGTGGGTGTCTTAGTTATCTAGTGCTGCTATAACAGAAGTACTACAAGTGGATGGCTTTAACAAAGAGAAATTTATTCTCTTATAATTTAGGAGGCTAGAAGTCCAAATTCAAGGCACCAGCTCCAGGGGAAGGCTTTCTTAGTTAGCTCTGGGGTAAGGTCCTTGTCATCAATCTTCCCCTGGTTTTGGAGTTTCTCAGTGAAGGGATGCCAGGTCCAAAGGACAGCTCTGCTCCTGGCTCTGCGTTCTTGGTGGTAGGAGGTCCCCTTGTCTCTTCACTTGCTTCTTTCTTACATAACTCAGAAGAGATTGACTCAAAACACAACCTAATCTTGTAGATTGAGTCTACCTCATTAACCTAACTGCCTCTAATCCTTCCTTATTAACATCATAGAGGTTAGGATTTACAACACATGGGACAATCACATCAGATCACAAAATGTGGACAACCACACAATATTGGAAATCACAGCCTAGCCAAGTTGACAGACATTTTAGGGGGACAAAATTTAATCCATGACAGGGAGGATGGTGAAGGGCAAAAAGTCCCTCTCTTCAAGAGTTTTTTTGTTTTTGTGTTTTTAATTTTGGAAGAGAAGCCCTATTCAGCAGACTTTTGACTATATCTTATCACATAGAACTGTGTGACAGGCACAATTCTTCCCTAGTTGGAAGGGACCCAGGAAGGAGGGGATGTGGCTGGGTGTTGGGAAAATTGAACAGTGATGCTTGCCACAGGTACTTTAGAAAAGGCAGTCAGTGACGATATGGTACAGGTAAAGATTTTGACAGGCATGTATGTGTGTGTGTCAGAGAGAGAGAGAGAGAGACAGGGAGAGGTGGGGAGTGTCAGGAAAGAAGATAGTCAACGTGAGAAATAATTACAGTTGGGGAAGAATTAAAGGGAATGAATCACATGGCAGCGAATGCACTTTTGTGGAAGAATGGGAAGCAGTGGCAAGGCACCACAGGGTTGCACTCCACTGTTGTTGGTGGGGGGCAGAGGAGACTATGTAGAAGGGCTTTGGAGCTGGGCCAGAGGGAACCCATCATAGCCAGTGCTGGGCTTTTAGAACCTCCCTGTTGAGATGGTTGAGATCACTTAGCCTGTGTGCATGGTGGCTGAGATCTCCCAGAACTGCCACACCGTTTTCCATTTTAAATGTACATTACCAGAGAAATGCAGCAGAGCTGAACAAACAGTATTAAGACAATAACTCATAAATCGTGTTGTTAGTTATGGTAAATTGAGCATGCTCATTTATTTGGTGAGCAAAATTTCTCTAGTGCCTACTGTATGCATGACACTGGGATTGGTGCTAAATAAGTGCAACGGGTATCTTTCTGCCAGGTGCTGTCATGCTGATAGGGGAGACAAGACAAAATTAGTAACCATGCCAGGCAGCATAGGATGACATCCCCAAATGAGTGGTTCAGGCAGAATGTGCATACACTGGAGTTCAGAAATTTGGGTCACCGTGTCAGTTGGCACAGCAAGAAAGGCCTAACAGAGGAAGTGGCACTTGATTTGTGGTTCTTGAAAAGCTGATAGACCTTTCATAAAAAGTGGGGAGAAGGGGGCATTCTGGGTCAGGGAAGAGAGTAGAAAGGAGGTCATGGAGGACAAGACCCTCACCCACACAGGGGAGGCAGAGGGATTGGTCTAGCTGAGTGTTCGGGAGGGACAGGAGATCAAGTGGGTGAAGGGTGCTGAGTCAGATCTTCAGGGGCAGGAAAGAAGGGGAAAGGGGGGTTATTGCTTATGGAACACTGAGTTTGGTCTATGAAGATAGAAAAATTGCATTGACTAAGGGTAAGGGTTGTACAGATGATTAATGTAATTGATGTCAGTAACTTGTACACTTGTAAAAAGTTGAATTGGCAAATGTGTGAAAGATATAGTTACAATAATGACGAAAGAAAAAAAGAGAGAGAAAGAAGAAGGGTAGCTACTGAGGTTGTTTATGTACAACCAAGCATCTCATGGGGTTTGGTTTCTTGGTTTGGAGGTTTAAGGTCATGTTTTCATGGACATCCAGTTAATTGGCTTAATGCCATGTGTAGAAGTTCTACCTTCTTGTTCATTGCATAGTGACTAGGGTCTTAAAAGCTTGAAAACAGCCACCCAAGGTACAATAATTCATCTTTATTCTCCTGGAGCAACACAGGAAGGAGAGTCAGGAATAGGGAAGTGAAAGGGAATAAGTGGCTAACTGCCTCTATGAACAACTTCCTCCTTTGCCGTGAGACCAGAAGAACTGGATGGTGCCTGGATACCATTACTGAACATTTCAATCAAAGATACTATAGAAGAATCCTGAACAAAAGGGTGAAAATGCAGAATAGAATTTTAAATTCTCATGGACTCCTGACTTTCTGGAGCCAAGGAGGCTGAGTGAACCCTTGAAACCATTGCTCTGAGATAATCTTTTAGCCATAATCCAAAAATACCCTCTGAAGTCTTCTTTAAACCAAATAGTAGTTTGGCTTAATTAATGAAGAATGTCTACCTGAAGCATTGTACTCTTTTAAGAACTAGCTATATGGAATCAAATTGACAACAGCAACTCAGAAGATTAGATAGGGAACTTAGGGGGCAGTGAGTTTATGTTAAAGTGTGAGGAGCAATTCTGAAAAGGAGGGTGACAATAGTCATCAAGAATGTAGTCAATGTCACTGAATTGTACATGTAGGAATTGTTGAATTGGTGAATGTTTTGCTGTGTATATTCTCAACAATAACAACAACAACAACAAAATAAATTAAAAAACAAGCAAAAACCAACTTCATCTGTCAGTGAAGAGCAGAGGGGTGAAGTGGAGGCCCTGGCTCCACTCACCACTTGTGAGTGCTTGAAAAAGTAGCTCAGCTTCTCCAAAGTTCAGCGGTATCTGTAAAACAGAAGCAGTAATACTGATCTAGAGGCTAGTGGTATGGTAAATGATGGCAGTATTTTAAAACAAGAGCTTAAGTTTTGTGTTTTAACCTCTATTGTGTGACCTTGGGCATGTGACCTAATTTCTCTGAGCCTTTGTGTCCTCATTTATAAAAGGTGAATATTATGTTATATAATAATTGCACTTACAAACCTGTCAGGGTTCTTAGAGTCCTCGAAAATCACAGAAATTTATTCAAGATAGTTTAAACCTAATTTAAAAAACACACACACAAAAAACCCAAAAACCATTTCTGTCAAGTGGATTTCAACTCGCAGTGACCCCGTGTGTGTCAGAGTAGAACTGTGCTCCATAAGGTTTTCAATGGCTAATTTTTGGGAAGTAGATTACCAGGCTTTTCTTTTTAGGCACTTCTGGGTGGTTAGTAGTCAGATGCACTGACTGTTTGCACCACCCACAGACTTCTTTAAACCTACTATGAGTTTATAAAATGGAATTCAGTAGCGTATGGCTTTCTCAGAAGGACTGGAGAACAAGATTTGGAAGACATGAGGGCTACAACAAGCCACGTGTCACACCATAGGACTGCCCCAGTGGAGACGGCCCTACCGTCCTTGCTGGGCTGGGCACTGCAGCTTGCCCCACCAGGTGGGTACTGGGCACCATTGTCTGCCTCCCTGGATGTGGATGTCCCCAATGACATCCTTGCCACGGTGCCTGCTTCTTTGTGCCAGCAGTTTCCTAAAGAAAATCTTTTGGGTGCATAGGATTGGTAGAGACTGGGTCACATGCTTGTGCTCTAGCTGCTAGGGAGGCTGGGAAAGTGAGTTCCAGCATTCTACCTTGGGGAGGATCCATTGCCCTCAAGTCGATCCTGACTCATAGCGAGCCTGTAGGACAGAGTAGAACTGCCCATAGGATATCAAAGGAGGGCCTGGTGGATTTGAACTGCTGACTTTTTGTTTAGCAGCCATAGCTCTTAACCACTATGTCACTAGTTCCTAAAAAAAGGTGGGGAAGTCACTGAGTAAAGGAACAATGTTCAAAGGTGTTGGGTGCCAAAAGCATGGTCGGTATCACCACAATGTAGCTTACAAGGTTCTTGTGAGGATTAAATGGTGTAATGTATGTCTAGCACTTAGCATAGTGCCTGGTACAGTAAGCAAGCAGTAAATACTAACCGTTACAATTATTTATTAATTATTAATAATAAACATGGAAATGCCTAGGAGAAGAGGCATATGGTGAGGTGTGATTATAAGAGCAGAGGCTGACTGCTGACAAAGGAACCTCCTGGGGAGATGAGTTCAGCATAGCACATGACCTGACCCTTAGCTTCATAGGTTCCGAAAGTCGACTCAACAGCATGTGTAGCCTGCATTTGTCTCAGGAGCACCCATTCATTCATTAATTTAAGTTTGTTAAATTCCAGTGGGAAATGTAACCATCCTGTCCATGTACACCCTGATGGTCCTGTCTATCACGTGGATCTGTCCTAATGTGAAAGAAACATGGGAAGCCATTTGGATAAGAAGTTTGCTTGGTGAGCATGAACTTAGAACCTGGAATTTGAGCCCAGAGGTTAGAAGCCTAAGAGTTGTTTGGCTCGTCCAATTCCACGGCAGGAATTTAGGGGTATTGTGGAGGTGCATGTAGGAGAAAGATGTGACAGTCTCCTTCTGTAAAAAGATTTACAGCCTTGGAAACCCTACGGGGCAGTTCTACTCTATCCTATAAGGTTGCTATGAGTCGGAATCGACTTGACAGCAATGGTTTTTTTTTTTTTTTTTCTGGTGGAGCTGGACAGACCTGTCCCTGGACCACCCTGCTCCTGGATCAATGAAACCCCTGGACCAATGGTGTGCTGGTAAATGATTAATAGCTGGCTCCTTGGGGGACAGGGGAAGCCCCAATTTGAGGCATTTGCCAATTTCTGTGGTCAAATTACTCCCATTATAGCCAATATCAAGCTACCAACGTAATGTGATGTCACTGAATATAGAGTTGGGATGATGTGCCCAGTTGGCTGTTGTGAGCAAATACAAGTTCAAGCCCATCACTCCCTTGGGCTGAGTTGAGATGGATTCCACTGAGGGCAGCTCTTGAACTTTCACTTTTTCGTCTTTTTAAATTGTACAATTTTCTCCTAAGTGCAAAAGCCCTATTGTAGAACACTGGAATATAGGGAGAAGTAAAAAGAAAAATAAAAGTCACTAGAGTAAACCACAATTTAATGTTTTGGTATTTTTCTGTTTGTAGTATTTTTTTTTCTTCTTTGCCTTGTATCATATGAAATTGATGACAGTCGACCATTTTGACCTATAAAAAAGGCAATTTTATATATGGTTCGATATAATACATTTCACATTGTATATAAAGTTTTATGTTCTACTCTGCATATACTGTTATATCGTTAACATTTCCCCATGTCGTTAAATTTTCTTTGAAGGCGTGATTTTTAATGGCTTTCTTCTAGTAAATCGCGTGTATGGCCATAATTTATAGCCATATTTTACTGTAGGATATTTGAATTGGCTTTCTTTCCTTCTTTCTTCCTCCCTATTCTCTTCTTTTGCTATTACAAATAATTGTAACATTAATTTTTGTGCTTATCTCTGATATTTTCCTGGGATACAACCTAGAAGAGGAATGACTGGGTCAAAGGGTTTGAACAACGATAAAGCTCTGGATACATAATGCCAGCATGCTTTCCCCAAATGACACTAATTGATCCTCTCATTTGCAAGACATGAAAGTGCTGGTTTCACTGCAAACTTGTCAGCAACAAGAATTGCCTTTTATTTAATTTTAATCTTTACTAAGTGTTTTAGGAGAAAAATGGTAGAGTTAGACTTCACGATTTACAATAGTGAATAGAGAGACGAAATGGAGGGAGATTCTTGTCTGAACCTCTATCCTCACCATCTAGGTGACTTCAGCTTCCATGCTTATTTTAGAGAGATAGGAAAGAAGTAAAGTTATAGACCCATAGCCTCCCAAAGCCATTTACCGCCACCCCTCCAACCTTGTCCTCCTCTTTACCCACTCGCCTTCCATGACCTTTTCTGCCAACAGCATGTCAACGGGTGGCCCTGGTGGGTGAGTAAGCGTGTGACCAGATGGCTGTGCGTTTTTGATTTTTGCCGTGATTGAGTTGAATTACTATCATTTGGTCTAGGTGACTCATCTGAACAATCATAATACATTGTCAGGAGTAGAAAGAACTAGTGTGGGTGGCTTGTCAGGTTTGGGCACAGGGCTCTGTCGTGTTGATGCAGCTTGCTTGTTTTGATTTATTTCCAGCTTGAATATATGACTTCCTGCATTGCCAAACCTGGCTTTTAATTTCCACCTGTGTGAGTGTGGGCAGGGAGGCGGGGCGAGGGGAGGAAAGGCAGGCAGAACAGGAGAAATGTGACGGGAACATCACTGCGCGTTACCAGGAACAGAGTGAGAATGTTCTTGGGGGTGGAGAGTGGAATGAGCAATGAGATCGTTAATTCTTCAATCGGTTCTAATTCTCAAAGCCGAAAACTCAAAGTAAACACGCGAGGGAATGGTGTTGTCTTTGTTCCACCACTGATGAAGAATGTCAACAGCTGGTTGTGCATTCGAGCCGATAGGATTGAATAGGATTGTGGACTATTAGTGAAGAAAGAGCCCATCCAAATCAGTTCTTTCCAACTATGGGTGGTCCATGGATCCATGAGAGGAGATTTTCTTTTCTGGCACTAGCCATCGTAGCCTGTGCCTTCTCTTGCCTTTCTCTCCTGCAGTCTCAGGTAGAGAATAGGGCGTTTGCTGCTCTGTGGTGTCATCTGGGTGGGGCTAGTCTGGCTAGACTTTGCTGTGGTGAAATGTATACAGGCTGGCAGAGTCAGCCACACTTGGGTTACAAAAGAGGCACTGTGGTTGGCTAGGTGCTTTAGCTTCTGAAGGTTGCCGTAACAAAGTACTGCAAAGTGAGTGGATTATAAGAGCAGGAATTTACTCTCTCACAGTTTTGGAGGTTAGGAGCCTGAAATCAGATATTAAACACACTGATTCCTTTTGAGGGTTCTGCGGGAAAACCTGTTTCATGCCTTTCTCCTAGTTTCTGGTGACAACTGGTGATCATTGAATTCTAGATTGCTCCAATCTTTGCTTCTGTCTTCAAGTGGCCATCTTCCCTCTGTATCTCTTTCTGTGTCTCTTCTCCTCTTTTGTAACGACACCAGTCACAGAGTATTAGGACCCATGCTGCTCCTTGGAAACCCTATGGGGCAGTTCTACTCTGTCCCATAGGTTTGCTATGAGTCAATTGATTCAATGGCAGAGGGTTTGGTTAGTTTTTTTCTACTCCAGTGTGACCTCGTATTAATGTAACTGATAACGTCTTCAAAGACTCTATTTCCAAACAAGGTACCAAGGGTTAGGACTTCAGTATCCTTTTTGGGGGGCCACAATTCAATCCAGAACAATAAGTTAGTTAATATCTCTTTAAACTGAGTACAGCAGTTACCTCATATGGTTTCTGTGAGGATTAAAAAGCTATGCTTCTTTAAAGCCTTTTGGAAATAAGGTCTAAATACATGTGTTTTAGAAGTGAGAGATTACTTTGTGAAGTGCCTGGACTCAGGTAGTTACCATGTAAATGTTTGCTCCTTTTCAGTCACTCTTTCTTTAACAATCCCCCTGCCTGTGTTTCCTGTTAGATGTCATGGGCCAGATGTTTTTAGGTATCTTCAGAGAGACTGTGACAGGACAATGCTGCTGCTGTGGTCCTTTTTCTGGCACCCAGTTTCCTGTCTCTGTACTTTGCTCTCAGGATCCCTGGGTGGCACAAGCAGTTGGCACTTGAGTACTAACCTAAAGGCTGATGGTTCAAACTCACCCAGTGGAGCCATGGAAGAAAGGCCTGGCGATTTGCTTGCATAAAGATTACAGCCAAGAAAACCTGATGGAGCAGTTCTACTCTGTAAACATGAGGCCGCCATGAGTCAAAATCGACTCAATGGCAATGAGATTGGTTTTTAGTTTTCGGTATTTTGCTCCCAGTATCTTGTCTTTGTCCTTATTTCTGGAGGCTTCACTGAACTCCCTTATCCTTACTCATGTCACAGACAGACGTATTGTTTATTGCAGAGGACTAAACTGAACTCCAGAGGACTCTAACGAGCTGCTCAGTGTCCCAGAGCAAGTTAAAAGCAGAATCAGAAACCA